>NC_086098.1:128568310-129209560 GCF_963921235.1 Mobula hypostoma
TATCATTGAGGAAGAAAACAGAAGAAGGTCGCGATGTTATAAGGTACGGAGGAAAGAAGCTTGTATACAACACAACACCCTGGCATTGTGCAGAGGGGCCAGATAGTTTATTTCTGCGCCGAGCGCGCCATATGTTCTGTTCTGTCCGCAGGCCGTTTGGGTCTGTCTGTTGGTCACTGCCTCCCTCTGCTGGTGGATCGAGGAATTGTATAGGCTGACAACTGGCAGCAATGAATCAATGCCACACTGTGCTGCGTTCACACTGGTCACAGGCTTCGCTGGTCAACGTTGCACCAGTTACCTGATCCAAACCTGGAACACACTTGCCCACTGGTGTTTTGTGTCCCACAGGCTCCAGACTGACGTGGAAGACGCCTGGGCGCCATGGCCGCATAGCGGTTCCCGCGACGCTGTTACAGCTCGGGGCGTTCTGGAGTTCGGACTTCAATTCCGGTGTCTTTCTGTAAGGAGTCTCTGTATGTTCTCCCCATGGAATGCATGGGTTTTCCCTTTGGTGCGCCTGTTTCCTCCCACAATTCAAAAACGTACAGGGTAGGTTAATTGGTCATTGTAAAGTGGAGGTTAGGGTTAATTGAGGTTGTGGGGCTGCGGGGTTCCCTTTGTCCGCAGGTTTGATGGTAAGGTTGGGACCGGTGTGGAGAGAATGGAGGGCAGTGCATTCAGAGCGGGAAAGGTTTGAAAGGAGTGAGGAGTGCAGTTCAAGATGGTTCACGTCTCATAGGCAATTTGAAATGAAAAGAGCCAGAACCAGAGCAGAGGTGTCCAAAACGAGGAGGAGGGTTGAAGACGGGAGAAAGGGTCAACAGCGCGGAGTGTGGAATCCTTGCCAGAGAAGTAGCTCGGAGACTGAGGCAGCGGAAGAAGTGCTGGACGTCATGGCAGGCGTGGAACTCACTGAGCTGAAGGCGAAGGGGGACAAAGGTGAGGCCCTTACTGAGAACATTCTGCCTCAGAGAGGGGATGGTTGGAGGGAATGGTGAAGATACAGCAAGGAATAGAGTTGGGATCAGAGGGAGTGGAGAGTTAGTGGTGTCTGAGGAGAGAGGAGGGTTGGGGTGTTCAGGGAAGGTGGGGTGGGAGGATGACAGAAATGCTGAGGACCCAGAAGCTGATGGTGGGGCCTGAGAGATATGGGGTTGTCGAGTGGTGGTGGGGTTAAGAGAGACAGGTGATCCAGCAGCAGTGTGGAAAGTCTCGGCCTGGTGGTCAAGGATGGCCTGGAACCAGAGCTAGAGGCTGTATAGTAAGCAGTCTGAAGGCATTCAGGGTCCTAGGAGCTGGCGTTGCTGGTGGTGGAATTTGGGTTCTGGATCCATTTGGGGTTGTTGAAACTGGTCTTGGTGAGTGTCACCGGTCCAGAGGTGTCCAGAGCCATTGGGCCGGAGATGATGGCTGCAAAATCTGTATTCTGGGGGCATCCAATGGAATTGAGGTCTGAATGGGAGGCTGCAGGGATCGCAGTCTGGGGGCATCCAGGGCCATCGGAGTTGGAGACGGTGGGGTCTGCGGTTAGGAGACAGACAATCTTTCAGTCCTTGCTGAACATGAGGAAGGCAAAGAACTGGTGGTTGAAGGCATGGATCCAGCAGAGGAACAAATGTTGGAGAGGTCCATGACAGACGGAAGAGAGAGAGGCCCAGAGCTGTGGCAGAGACTAAGTCAGGGCCACCAGGTATCTCTGCATGGCAGAAAGGGTGGCAGGTAGAAGGTGGAGGGAGAAGCTGTCTTTGGAAGGAAAAGTAGAAGGGCTGATTATTATTTAAATAATGAGAGATTGCAGCATGTTGTTGTGCAGAGACACTTGGGAGTACTTGTGTGTAAGTCACAAAGCAACATCTTTCATGACACATGCCATTGATATTAAACCTGATTCTGATTCAAAAGTTCAGTTTGCAGGTGAAACAGGTTGTCAAGATGTCAAATGGAATGTTGGTCTTCATTGTTAGGGGGATTAAGTTTAAGAGCAGGGAGGTTGTGCTGTAATTGTACAGGGTACTGGTAAGCCACAACTGAAGTATTGTGTGTAGTTCTGTTCTTACTCAAGGATCCTGATGAAGGGTCTTGGCCCGAAATATTGACTGTTTACTCTTTTCCATAGATGCTGCCTGGTCTGCTGAGTTCCTTCAGCATCTTGTGTATATTATTTGATTTCCTGCATCTGCAGATTTTCTCTTGTTTGCCAAAGAAAGATGTACTGGGTTTGGGGTGCTGCAGAGGAAACTCACCAGATGGACCGTTTTCACAAATTCTATTATATCTCTTTACTTTTCTGTAAATGCCTGCAAAGAAATGAACCTCGGGGTAGTATATGATAACAGATACATACTTCGATAATAAATTTGACTTTAATGTATCAGAAGCATTTGATGTCTTTGGGACTGTACTTGATGGAGTTCAGAAAGATAAGGGGGAAATCTCATGAAAATATAACAAATACTAAAAGGCAAGGATAGAGTAGAAAGTATATTTCCATTAGCATGAGAATCTAGGATCTGAAGGCACAAGCTCAGAATAATGGGCTGCCTCTTTACAACCAAGATTGTAAAGACCCAGATGGTGGTGAATCTGTGGAGTTCATTGCCATGGGGCCCTAATTCTGCTCCTATATATTGCCTGACGTCTACTCTTTATGAATTCTAATCACTGGTGTTTTCCCTTTGATGCCCATCAACCTGAGTCATACAAATTGGAATTGAAATTAGTTTATTATTATCTGATGTACTAAGATATTGTGAAAAGCTTTTCTTGCATACTGTTCATATCGTTACTCAGTGCACTGAGGTAGAACAAGTCAAAACAATAACAATGTAGAATAAAGAGTCCAGCTACAGAGAAAGTGTATGCAGGTAAACAATTAAGATACAAGATCATAACGAGATAAATTGTGAGATCAAGAGTCCAACTTATCATACTAGGGAACAATTTAATAGTCTTGTAGCAGTGGGGTAGAAACTGTTCTTGAGCCTGGTGGTATGTGCATTCAGGCTTTTGTATCTTCTGCCTGATGGAAGAGGTGTCCTTGTCTTTGATTATGTTGGCGGCTTTACTGGGGTAGAGAGAAGCACAGGCAGAGGCCATGAGTGGTGCCTGGTCTTCATGATGTGCTGAGCTATATCCGTAATTCTCCTTAGTTTTTTTGTGGTCAGTTGCCATACCATATTTGGTCAAATAGTCCCTTGATGCCAAGGGAAGTCGCTCTTGTCTTTTGGTCCATTCCTTTACCAAGGCCTGAAGGCGAGAGGTTTTGGTGAAACCCAAACTGGACATCATTAGGTTAATTGTGAGCAAGCACCTTCAACAATGACTTCTATTCTTTGCTGATGATTGAAAGTAGACTCAATTGTCTGCTGATAGTCATCATAAATCCCAAATGCTCCAGTGTGATTTACATAGAATTCTAAAACAAAGTTATGTCAGCTATTATAGTATGCAAATAGAGAAACATAACATCAAATTCATTTAAGATGTTAAAACCTCAGTGGTACATCTTCTAAAGTGCAGCAGGATGGAGAAAGCTACTGGAGGAAAATTGGAATAATATGCCCAAACTTTGGGAATGGCCCAATGTATAGAGTTGGTCATTTCTGCTATTGTGTGTCTCCACTTGGAGAAGATGAGAATTTGGTTACATTCAGTTACAAGCAATCAGGGTTTCCTGGAATTTGCTCAATTGTCCCAAACAATTTTTGCAGAAGTATTTCTGAGAGCTTATTGTTTTTGCTGAACTAAATATCAGCAACCCATAGGATTTATTTATTTACCGAGACAGCTTGGATAGTAGGCCCTTTAAGACACATTGCCCCAGTAATACCACTACACCGATTAACCCTAACAGAATCATGGGGCAATATACAATGACCAATTAGCCTACCTGGTACCTCGATGGTCTGTGGGAGGAAACTGGAGCACCTGGGGAAAACCCATTCATTCTACAGGGGGATGTACAGAGACACTTTACAGAATGGTGCCAAAATTGAATTCCGAATTGCCTTGCCTGTAACAGCGTGGCACTAACTGCTATGCTCCCTTTATGATAAACAGGCAAAGTATAGAACGATGACGTCTAAATGACCCTATGTAGTCCTGCTTAAAGGGGAGCACACCATCTCATTATCTCTCAGTCTACCCACCTAGTCACCCCAATGGCCACATGTCCCCGCCATCAATGGCAGAGTCTGCAGTTCCAATATTAGCCTCAGTTCAGAACTCACCGAATTAGTGTGGAAGCATGTAGTCCTCCATTCTAAATCATACAGCACTGAAACGGGACCTTTCCAGCTAGTGTGAGTTCAGATGAAGAGCCTTGACCTGAAATATCAGTCATCCATTTGCCTCCATAGATATTGCTTGATCTGTTGAGTTCCTCCAGCAATTTTTGTACTGATCCAGATTCCAGCAGCAATAGTCTCTTGTGTCTGATGTCTTTGAATGCTCTGCCTTACAAGTGACCTCAAGCCCACAGCAATGTGTTGACTGCTTGACTGCTCTCTGAAGTGGTCTACTCAACTACTCAGTTGCTTCAGAACCTCTATATTTAAAGAGCTACCCTTTTCATCTTCTGAAACAAATTTCCCAAACTCGACCACAAATGGTGTCACAATTGCTTCCAATGCTCTGTTCAATAGTTCTGAACTACTGACCAACAAGTGAAGTTCATCTTCTGCATCAGATTTTCCATGATGAACATTTGTAATGTGTAATTTGAATCTGTTAATCTTAAAAGCTTTCTGCATAAGCCTCCAGATTCAGTGGGTATGAGTATTTATCAAAGAGATTCGGTGCAGAAACTGGTCCTTTGGCTCATTTCTGTTCCAACTACCAATCACCCACATACACTAATCCTTTACTAATCCCATTCCACTCTCCCCATAATCCCATTAACTTGCCTTCACTCTAGAGTCAATTTACAGAAAGATATGGATCAGTGGAAAGTTGGGCAGAGCAGTGCCGGATGGAATCTAATCTTTGTATTTCCAGCATCTGGGAGTGATGCATTTTGTGAGGTCAAATAGTGGTGGGACATACTGTGTACTATAAACGTTAGGGCACTGATCTATGTTGATGGGCAGTGAGATCTTGTGATCCAAGTCCATAGTTCCATGAAAGTGGTAACACGGCTGACAAGGTGATGAAGCACATGGCATACTTGCTTCCAGAGGTTGGGGCATGGAATTTTAGAATTGGGACACCACGTTGCTATGTTACAAAACACTGGTTAGGCCGCATTCAGAATATTGTATGCAGTTGAACATACTATAGAAAAGATGTAGTTGTGTTGGAGAAAATGCAGAGGAGATTGACCAGGATGTTGCAGGTTGGAGGACTTTAGCTATGGAGAGAGATTGGATTGGCTGGGCTTGATTTCCCGAGAATGAAGAAGGTTGAGGAGTGACCTGTTAGAGGTATATAAAATTATAGGAGACATAGAACATAGAGCAGTTTAGCACAAGAACAGGCCACTTGGTCTGTGATGTCTTGCTGAAATTAAACTAATCCTTTCTGCCTATGTGATGTTCATCTCCCTCCATTCTCTGCATATTCATGTACCTAAGAGCCCCTTAAATGCCTCTATCATGTTTGCCTCCACTACTGCCCCTGGCAACACATTCCTGGCACCAGCCACTCTGGTTATAGAACATAGAACATAGAATAGTACAGCACATTACAGGCCCTTCGGCCCACAATGTTGTGCCGACCCTCAAACCCTGCCTCCCATATAACCCCCCACCTTAAATTCCTCCATATACCTGTCTAATAGTCTCTTAAACTTCATGAGTGTATCTGCCTCCACCACTGACTCAGGCAGTGCATTCCATGCACCAACCACTCTCCGAGTAAAAAACCTTCCTCTAATATCCACCTTGAACTTCCCACCCCTTACCTTAAAGCCATGTCCTCTTGTATTGAGCAGTGGTGCCCTGGGGAAGAGGCACTGGCTATCCACTCTATCTATTCCTCTTATTATCTTGTACACCTCTATCATGTCTCCTCTCATCCTTCTTCTCTCCAAGGAGTAAAGCCCTAGCTCCCTTAATCTCTGATCATAATCCATACTCTCTAAACCAGGCAGCATCCTGTTAAATCTCCTCTGTACCCTTTCCAATGCTTCCACATCCTTCCTATAGTGAGGCGACCAGAACTGGACACAGTACTCCAAGTGTGGCCTAACCAGAGTTTTATAGAGCTGCATCATTACATCATGACTCTTAAACTCTATCCCTCGACTTATGAAAGCTAACACCCCATAAGCTTTCTTAACTACCCTATCTACCTGTTCTAAAAGAAAACTCGCTCTCAACTACCCACTAGTCTTAGGCAATTTGATTCTATATAGATACAGGAGAGAGAGTCAAAAGCTTTCTCCCATGGTAGGGACATCAAAAACGAAAGGGCATATCTTTCAAGATTTTTCCAAGGTAACTGAGCAGTAAATTTGTTACACTTAGAATAGTTGATACCTGGAATGCACTGCCAGAGGAGGTGGTGGAATCAAATACAATTACAACTTGTAAGAAGCATTCAGACAGACTCTTAAAATAAGCAGGGCTTAGACGGGTAACATTGTAATGTGAGCAAATGGAATTGGTTTAGATGGGTAAAAGGGTCAGCCTGGATTTCATTGGTCAAAGTATCTGATTCTGCACTGTATAACTCTGACTGAGGTTTAACTAAAAAGACTTCTGTTGAGTGTTAGTGTAAAATACTCCACATAACAAAGCCCTTTCAATTAAATCACAGATCATAGGAGACTCCACACCAGCCATTACTCCAGATAGTTAACTCTGAAACTTGGCTTACTTGTCCCATCATCCCATAGCACTCAAGGAAGGAGCTACTTTTCTGTGCTCTTCTGGACAGAGAAAGTTCCTGCTATCTTTTATTTCCTGAGTTGTTGAGCAATGATTCACCCTGTCAATCACTGAAACACCTTGATCTGAGTTTCTAACTCCAACCTATTGTTACGTACCCCGTAACTGGGTTGCCAAACCAGCAGAAATGGATCACTCAGTTGGAGTCTGGAGTACTAGAACTAAGAAAGTTTTATTAAAGAAACAAGCAACACAGTAATTGAAAGGATAATAAATGCAACAGTTCAGTGATGATAAACACACATGTGCACAGAATTAAGATAACAGCATCAATCAAGCTCTATCGTTGTCTAGGGGTAAATGACCAAATTTCAAAATGACTCAAAGTTCAGTTCGCAGTAATCGTTTCCATGGCGATGGACAACGTGGGGGAAGAGAGACAGAGAGAACAGGAACAACTCATCATTCAGCACGGCTTCACTCACAGATCAGCGAGATTGCTCACAAACAGCATTTGGGCGGGTCCTTGGTGATGTCACCTGAGGTCACCGACTGTGACCCCTCCTCCAGATGCGGTCGATCCTCTGCAGTGAACCCGGCACCCAGGCAAGGGCGGACACACACCGGGTTCCCGCTGATCGTACCTTTCCACCCTGGTCGTTGTTTGTTACTTCTCACCCACTCGTGAGAAGCGCACCGCTTCCAGGGTCTCGTTACCTCGGGTGGCGTGTGTCTGTCTTAGCGAACCTGTCCCTTTTTATCCCCCTGCTGGGGTATCGCCTGTCCATCACTTCAAACAGTTCAGGGTTCAAAGGGGGGAGCCGCTCCAGACAGCTCTCCCTCCCACATCCCTTCATTACACATCTCCAGACGCTGCTCCATTGTTCCTTATCTCTCCTTCCCCTGAGGGCAGGTGGCAGACCAACTGCTGATGCCACTGATGCTAGCCCAGGCCAGCAAACATCTTAATTTTATGTGTATTCTCGTAACACTATATATTTTTCTGACCGGCAAACCATCCAGTTCCCATATTTAACTCCCTTCAACTTAACAAGTAGTTAGAAGTGAGTGAAATATTTCAGCTCAAGCCAATACAACCTGATGTTTTGATACCCCACTCAGTAGAACCATAGAACCATAGAAACTACAGCACAGAAACAGGCCCTTTGGCCTTTCTTGGCTGTGCCGAACCATTTTCTGCCTAGTCCCACTGACCTGCACACGGACCATATCCCTCCATACACCTCCCATGCATGTATCTGTCCAATTTATTCTTAAATGTTAAAATAGAACCCGCATTTACCACCTCGTCTGGTAGCTCATTCCATACTCCCACCACTCTCTGTGTGAAGAAGCCCCCCCCTAATGTTCCCTTTAAACTTTTCCCCCCTCACCCTTAACCCATTTCCTCTGGTTTTTTTCTCCCCTTGCCTCAGTGGAAAAAGCCTGCTTGCATTCACTCTATCTATACCCATCATAATTTTATATACCTCTATCAAATCTCCCCTCATTCTTCTACGCTCCAGGGAATAAAGTCCTAACCTATTCAACCTTTCTCTGTAACTGAGTTTCTCAAGTCCCGGCAACATCCTTGTAAACCTTCTCTGCACTCTTTCAACCTTATTTATATCCTTCCTGTAATTTGGTGACCAAAACTGAACACAATACTCCAGATTCGGCCTCACCAATGCCTTATACAACCTCATCATAACATTCCACCTCTTATACTCAATACTTCGATTAATAAAGGCCAATGTACCAAAAGCTCTCTTTACGACCCTATCTACCTGTGACGACACTTTTAGGGAATTTTGTATCTGTATTCCTAGATCCCTCTGTTCCACTGCACTTCTCAGTGCCTTACCATTAACCCTTTATGTTCTACCTTGGTTTGTCCTTCCAACGTGCAATACCTCACACTTGTCAGTATTAAAATCGATCTGCCATTTTTCAGCCCATTTTTCCAGCTGGTCCAAGTCCCTCTGCAGGCTCTGAAAATCTTCCTCACTGTCTACTACACCTCCAATCTTTGTATCATCAGCAAACTTGCTGATCCAATTTACCACATTATCATCCAGATCATTGATATAGATGACAAATAACAATGGACCCAGCACTGATCCCTGTGGCACACCACTAGTCACAGGCCTCCACTCGGAGAAGCAATTCTCTACCACCACTCTCTGGCTTCTTCCATCGAGCCAATGTCTAATCCAATTTACCACCTCTCCATGTATACCTAGCGACTGAATTTTCCTAACTAACCTCTCATGCGGGACCTTGTCAAAGGCCTTACTGAAGTCCATGTAGACAATATCCACTGCCTTCCCTTCATCCACTTTCCTGGTAACCTCCTTGAAAAACTCCATCAGATTGGTCAAACATGACCTACCACGCACAAAGCCATGTTGACTCTCCCTAATAAGCCCCTGTCTATCCAAATGCTTGTAGATTCTGTCTCTTAGTACTCCCTCCAATAATTTACCTACTACTGACGTTAAACTCACCGGCCTATAATTTCCCGGATTACTTTTCAATCCTTTTTTAAACAACGGGACAACATGAGCCACTCTCCAATCCTCCGGCACTTCACCCATAGACAGCGACATTTTAAATATTTCTGCCAGGGCCCCGGCAATTTCAACACTAGTCTCCTTCAAGGTCCGAGGGAACACCCTGTCATGTCCCGGGGATTTGTCCACTTTAATTTTCCTCAAGACAGCAAGCACCTCCTCCTTTTCAATCTGTACAGTTTCCATGGTCTCACTACTTGATTCCCTCAATTCCATAGATTTCATGCCAGCTTCCTTAGTAAATACAGACGCAAAAAACCTATTTAAGATCTCCCCCATTTCCTTTGGTTCCGCACAAAGCCGACCACTCTGATCTTCAAGAGGACCAATTTTATCCCTTACAATCCTTTTGCTCTTAATATACCTGTAAAAGCTCTTTGGATTATCCTTCACTTTGACTGCCAAGGCAACCTCATGTCTTCTTTTAGCCCTCTTGATTTCTTTCTTAAGTATTTTCTTGCACTTCTTATACTCCTCAAGCACCTGATTTACCCCCTGTTTCCTATACATTTCATACAACTCCCTCTTCTTCTTTATCAGAGTTACAATATCCCTTGAGAACCAAGGTTCCTTATTCCTATTCAATTTGCCTTTAATCCTGACAGGAACATACAAACTCTGCACTCTCAAAATTTCCCTTTTGAAAGCTTCCCACCTACCAATCACATCTTTGCCAGAGAACAACCTGTCCCAATCCACGCTTTTGAGATCCTTTCTCATTTCTTTAAATTTAGCCTTCTTCCAGTTCAGAACCTCAACCCTAGGACCAGATCTATCCTTGTCCATGATCAAATTGAAACTAATGGCGTTATGATCACTGGAACCGAAGTGCTCCCCTACACAGACTTCCGTCACTTGCCCTAATTCGTTTCCTAACAGGAGATCCAATATTGCATCCCCTCTAGTTGGTCCCTCTATATACTGATTTAGAAAACTTGCCTGAACACATTTTACAAACTCTAAACCATCTAGACCCCTAACAGTATGGGAGTCCCAATCAATGTATGGAAAACTAAAATCCCCTACCACCACAATTTTATGTTTCCTACAGTTGCCTGCTATCTCTCTGCAGATTTGCTCTTCCAATTCTCGTTGACTATTGGGTGGTCTATAATACAATCCCACTAATGTGTCCATACCTTTCCTGTTTCTCAGCTCCACCCATAAGGACTCAGTAGACAAGCCCTCTAATCTGTCCTGCCTGAGTACTGCTGTAATATTTTCCCTAACAAACAATGCTACTCCCCCACCTTTCATTCCTCTGCCTCGATCACATCTGAAACATCGGAACCCTGGAATATTAAGCTGCCAGTCCTGCCCCTCCTGTAGCCAAGTTTCACTAATTGCTACAACATCATAATTCCACGTGTCAATCCACGCCCTCAACTCATCCGCCTTCCCTGCAATACTCCTAGCATTGAAATATATACACATCAGAAGATTTTTACCACCACTCACAACCTTTCTATCAACGGATTTGCTTAAACTTTCAATATCATTTATTTTCACCCCAGCCACACTGTCAGCTCTGGCACTCTGGTTCCCTTCCCCCTGCAAATCTAGTTTAAAGCCTCCCCAATAGCATTAACAAACCTCCCTGAAAGGATATTGGTCCCCCTGTGGTTCAAGTGTAACCCGTCTCTCTTGTACAGGTCCCACCTGCCCCAGAAGAGGTCCCAATGATCCTGAAATCTGAAACCCTGCCCCCTACACCAGTTCCTCAGCCACTTGTTCCTCCTCCAGAGCATCCTATTCCTACCCTCACTGGCACTTAGCACAATAATGCACCCATTGACTGCCTGGATAACCACCCCTGGCTGGAGGGGAAAGAGAGCTGAAGTAAGAACATCTTCTAACTGTAGGACAGAGTTGCCTTTGAGTTTAAGGTCTTGCCAGTTTAAGGTCCACTCCAAGGATGGAGAGACAGCAAGCTGCAAACTCTCATTGGCTGGAGTATGGCAACTTGTAAGATTCTATATCAGAACCTTCTCCTGGTGGATTCTCAGGATGAAGTCATTCTCTGGACAAGAGAGAAAATAACTATTGCCAGACTATTTCCTGAAACAAGAAAGGCTGTGAAGGTACGAGGTATAGGAAATACTAATTGCCTGAGATACACTGATAATGTGAAGCATGAATTTTATCACTCCTCACCATTGAGGACATGTACAAGGGGAGGTGTCTCAAGAAGTTGGCATCCTTTCGTCAGAGACGCATTAGGGTTGGTGTTAACCCTAACCCTAATGCGTGTGGGGGACATCTGGGCCACGTCTTCTTCTTGGTGCTGCCATCAGGCAGGAGGTAAATGAAGTTGAGGACACAAACCTCAAGGTTCAACAATACCTTCTTTCCCACTGCCATCATGTATACCAATGACAATAATCTTGAATTCGACTGTATAAACTGATGGCGGCGCGCCTGCACATGCGCAGCCCTCTGGTGAAAAATGACATCGTATCTGTTAAATAGGGGCCATGGACAATTCTAATTTGATGGAGAATGGACGTGAAAGCACAGAGGAACATCTGGAGAAATTTCTGAAACGCTCGTTCGCTGCTGTCGTTACTGTGTGGTCGGGAATCTTTCGGAGGGTAGGCCTCAAAATCCCTGGCCTTGCCTGCTTTTGGCGACCGAGAAGGAGGTTGAATCGTTCGGACAGAGATGGCGCTCAGTACTCGGTGTCAGAGAGCTGATCAGAGCTCGAAGTTCTTGGATGACTCAGAGTCGGATTGTGGTCAACATGGCAGGGAGAGTTTTTCTTCCTTCTCCCGTCTGTGTGAGATGTGGGACATTTGAGAGACTTTGAACTTTACTGTGCTCATGGACTTCTTCATCAAGTTATGGTATTGTTGCACCGTATAACTATATGTTATAATTATGTGGTTTCGTCAGTTTTTTTTAGTCTTGGTCCGTCCTGTGTTTTGTGATATCACACCAGAGGAAATATTGTATCATTTCTTAATGCATGCATTACTAAATGACAATAAAAGAGGACTATGTGTCTTCATAATCTAAACTGTTCCTGTACTGTGAATACAAGAAACTAGCAATCTCTTGCTCTCGTTGTTGCAGGAGAGCCATCTCTCTCTTGCTCGTTGGTGAGAGAGATCCTGCCTGCCGGGTTATGAACTGTAGTTTTGGATGGGATCTAGATCAAGGTCTGTTTGGGCGGCGGGGGGGGGGGGCCGCTTTTGCTATTGCTTGCATGGTGGGATGGTGGAGGGAGCAGGGAGTGGGAGGGTCAATGCTTTTGCTGCTGTTTGTGTTGTGACGAAAGAGGGTTACAAAAGTACACATTGACTAAGATGTTAACTGTCCTGTGCTAGCACCAGTGGGATCAACAGTTGATCTGCCACCTGTCCTCAGGAGAGGGAGATAAGTAAGACAATGGAGCAGCATTTGGAAATGTTAATGAAGAGACGAGAGAGTTTAACGGAAGGAGACACCGGTCTGAATATTGTCAAGACCGGCTCCTTTTGAACCCTAAACTGTTTGAAGTGTGATGGACAGGCGATACCCCAGCAGGGGGATAAAAAGGGGCAGGTTCGCTAAGATACAGACACACGACACCACAAGGTAACGAGACCCTGGAAGCGGTGTGCTCCCACAAGTCGGTGGGAGTTTTGGAGGTCTGGTCATGGGACCAGCCATAGACTCACAGGGTGGAAAGATACGGTCGGCGGGAACCTGGTGTGTGTCCGCCCTTGCCTGGGTGCCGGGTTCACCGCTGAAGAACGATCGTGTCTGGAACAGAGGGGTCACAGTTGGTGACCTCAGAAGACATTACAAAGGGCTCGCCCGAAAGCTGACTGCGAGGAATATCGAAGGTCTGTTTGGAATCCGATTTGCATATTCATTTGTTCTCTCTCTCCAACGGCATGACGGCGGTTACTGCGAACTGAACTAAACTGAACTCTGTCCCTTGTGATTGATCATCTTACCCCTAGACTGCGATAGAGCTTGATTGACCCTATTATCCTAGTTCTGTGTACATGTGTGTTTATTCATTGCTAACCTGTTGCATTTATATCCTTACTATTAGAGTACTGTGTTGCTTAATTCTTTAATAAAACTTTCTTAGTTCCAGTAATCCAGACTCCAACTGAGTGGTCTATTTCTGCTGGTTTGGCAACCCAGTTACGGGGTACGTAACAGTGTGTTGGAGGGGGAGGTGGCTTTGGGGTTTTGATGTTTCTATCATTCATTCAATAGGGTTTCTTGTTTCATGGATGTCTGTGAAGAGTAAGAATTTTGGGCTGTTTACTAAATACATTCTCTGATATTAAAATGGAACCGTTTGAGTACATCTGAGGGAATCAGAGCAAGAATATCCTTTAACCACTGGGGAAGGGTGGGGTAGTGAGTTTGAAGACACAAAGGTTGGCGGTGTTGTAGAAGGTGCAGAAGATTGTCATAGGTTACAACAGTGTATGGAGAGGTTGCAGAGGTAGGCGAAGAAGTGGTGGCTGAAGTTCAGTTAGGGAAAGTGTGAAGTGATTCACTTTGGAAGGTCAAACTTGCAGACAGAATACAGGGTTCATGGCAGGATTCTTAGTGTGGAGGAACAGGTCCATAGATCCTTCAATGTTGATGAGCAAGTTGATGGGATTGCTAAGAAGGCATATGGTTTGTTGGATTTCATTTGTCAGGCATTGAGTGCAAGATCAACAAGGTAATGTTGCAGCTCCATAAAACTCTGGTCTGACCACACTGGAGCATTGCATTCATTTCTGGTCACCTCATTATAGGAACGATGTGGAAGCTTTAGAGAGGGTGCAGAGGGCATTTACCAGGATGCTGCCTGGAATAGAGGGCATATCTTATGAGGAAAGGTTGAGTGAACTATGGCTTTTCTCTTTGAAGCAAAGGAGGTTGAGAGGTAATTTGATAGAGGTGTATAAGCTAATAGATATGCATTGACAAACTGGACAGCCAGTGACTTTTCCCTAGGGCAAAAAAGGCTAATACTAGAAGTCATAATTTCCTAATGTAATGTAATGCTGAGGATTTATAAGGTATTGGTCAGACTGCACTTACTGTATTGTGAGCAACTTTGGGCCCTTTATCTAAGAGAGGATGTGCCGATATTGGAGAGGATCCAGAGGAGGTTTACAAGAACTATCTCTGGAATGAAAGGATTAATGCATGAGGAGTATTTTGTGGCACTGGGTTTGCACTCATGTGTAACTCTCGGTTCTGCTAGTGGCTTAATCTAAGGGATGATAGCCCCCGGCTCAGCCAAACTTAAGAAATCTCGTTTGGGTGGATGCTGCACAATGTGTCCCCTGATACAAGTCAGTACCATGAAATAACAAACAGTACACAATATGAGATTAAATGATTGAGCTTTATAATTCTTAATTTTACTATCTGGTTAGTAAAGAAACAAAAAAAAAAGAAAAGGGCTCATTCTCATGAAACAATCTAATGCGCTTACTGATAAGGCCGTTCGTCCACTATCGATCTCCTCCGGTCGTCACTGACGTTTGGACCCTCGCTCCAAGTCCACGCCGTTCAGCAGTCTACCAACTCTCTCCATTCGTGTCTTCTCTCCTCATCTCTCCCTGGCAAAAGACCGTGAATTCCCGGCCCCTTGACCCACAAAAAAGAACAACATCCTGCTCATTGGCTAATATGTCCCGTAATCTCTAGTCATCACCCAAACATTGCTGCTACAGAGAAACCATTATCCTAGCAGTGGAACATTACAGAGAGGCCATTACATTAGCCTTAGCCGTGGAACATTACAGGGAGGCCATTACATTAGCAGTGAAACCTTACAGCATGTTATACAGGGAATTTGAAAGGTTGTGAGGAGGGTGGGATATCTCATATTGAAAGGCCTAGATGGAGAGGATGTGTAAAGGATATTTCCTATAGTGGGGGGGGGGGTCAAGGACTAAAGGGCTCAGCCTCAGAATAGAAGGATAGTCCCTTAGAACAGTAACAAGGAGGGATTTATTTAGCCCGAGGGTGATGAATCTCTGGAATCCATTGCCACAGGCGGCTGTGCAGGCTAAGTCATAAAACAGCGGTTGATAGGTCCTTGGTTAGTAAGGGTGTCAAAGGTTGAGTGGAGAAGGCAGGAGAATGGGGTTAAAAGGGATTATAAACTAGCCACGATAGAATAGCAAAGCAGACTTGAAGGGCCGAATAGGTTAATTTTTCTCCTATGTCTTATGGTTGTATAATTTTAAGGTAACTGGATAAAAGTATGCTGGGGTGGGGGCGGTGACAGAGGTAGGTTTTTTTTTACACAGCAAGTTGGGTGGAGCATGGACTTGTTGACAGCTGAGGTGGTAGAGGCTGATACAATAGGGAAATTTAAGAGATTCTTAAATAGGCACATGGATGATAGAAAAATAGAGGGCTATGGGGGAGGTAAATGTTAGACTGATGTCAGAAGAGGTTGAAAGATCAGCACCACATCATGGGCCAAAAGGCCTGTTCTGCTCTATATTGTCTTATGAAAGAGCTCATTTAAGACCAACTCTTCAGTGTTTGACCAATCCCTGTCCAGAGTTTGAGAATCAGCGTGGAGCAGTCCATCAGCTAAACTAGTACCGAGAAAAAACACTGAAGTTTGAATATAATTTCACATGTTGTATAAACAAGGAATAGCATAATTGATCAGTGATTTACCCATCAAAGTGCAACATGCTTTTGAGATTAACAGCTCTTCTTTTCAATCAAAACTTTAGTGCAGTGTTGCCAACAAGGAAGATGTAGAATTCATTGGAAGTGACGCAAGCAGACCATAATCCAAAGACTTCCCGGAGAACATTCTTGGGAATGCTGGAAAACATCAACTCACAAAGTGCCAGCACATGAATTGGTCTCCAGCAGGCACCAAGCCACACTTTAGACTGTTTACATCTGGAAGCTTTGCAGTTGCACTGGGTGTGGATAGATACCGTTCACTTGTTCTGTGTATGCTGGATAATATTACATTATCTTAAAAAAGGCAATACACACAGGGGATCATAACACTCCAGATCAGGCAGCTTCAGACTTTCACTGGAAATCGAATAATGAACAAGTTATGACTTTGACCTTCCGTGGTTCTTGCTGCACAGGTTAATGCCCAGTTAGCAGGACCAAATATACTATCCAGTAGCAACATTAGATTGAACTCTGCATTCTAGATTAATTCTATCAATAAGCACTCAGGATAATAGGTCTTTTAAATGTTATTGCACCCACTTAACATTGCCTGTGGCCACTCACTCATTTACATACAATGTTTGGTGTGGATAATTTTCCTTGAAATCTTGTCCCACTCACTATAAAGCTCTCTTCTCTAATCTCTACCCTTGGAAAATAAGATTATGACTATCCCTACAGAGCAACACACACAGAACACTGGAGGAACTCAGTAAATTATGCAACATTTGTGGAGAAGAATAAACTACTGACATTTTGGGCCGAGACCTTCATCAGGACTGGAGAGAAAGGGGGAAGAAACCAGAAGGAAAAGGTGTAGGAGGAGAAGTTCAAGATGGCAGGTGATGGAGAAGGTGAGTACATGGGGGATGGAAGGTGAAGTGAAAAGCCGGGAGGTGATAGATGGAAAAGGTGAAGGGTTGAAGAAGGAGGAATCTGATAGGAGAGAAAGGGAAGGAAGAGGGGCACCAGAAGGAGGTGATGGTCTGTTGAGGAGAAGAGAACGGGTAAGAGGGGACCCAGAAGAAATTAATAGAAATTAGAGAAATCAATATTCATACCCAGATTGAACATGGAATGTTGCTCCTCCAACCTCACTGTAGCAGTAGAGGAGGCCTTGGACTGACATTTCAGAATGGGAATAAGATGTAGAATTAAAATGGATGGCCACTGGCATTCCCCTCCCCCCCGTCCCACATTCCAATCTTGATGAACAGTCTCGGCCTGAAACATTGACTGTTTATTCCTCTCTGTAGACGTTGCCTAATTTACTGAGTTCTTCCAGCATTTTATACTGTATGTGTTGCTCTGGACTTCCAGCATCAGCAGAATATCTTGTGCTTGTGACTCTCTGCCGTGTCCATGCTGATAATTTTATAAACCTCTTTGTAAACCTCTGTAAGGTCACTCCACAGCCTCCTATGTTCCAGTGAGGACAGTCCCAGCTAATCTAACGTCACTTTATAGCTGAAGACCTCCACTTCAGACAACATTCTGGTGAATCTCTTCTTCACTCTTTCTGGTGCTATCATATCCTTCTCTGTGTTCTGTCCCTCAGATATCCTTACATATCCTAATTTACTTCCAGAGAAAAGTCCCAGGTCCCTGATAATTTCAGCTGTAAATCCTGGTACCAATCTATAAACCTGTCTTTGATTCAAGCCAAATATGTCACAATGGGGGCATTGGGAATGGACCCAAATGCAAGACACAGACACTGAAGTACAAGGAACAGGACTTGACTAGAGTAGGGACGTGGCAGGATACTGACAAGGAGCAGGGACAAGAATGCAGACTTGGGCTAGGACATGGACTAGACAGGGAACCCAGACAAGGAACTAGGAACTAGGAACCTGGGGTTGAACCCCAAGCCAGAGACTGGACAAGGACCCAGAACCTGGGTCTTGCCTCAGGCTCGGGCCCCAGAACCAGGCAAGGACATGACATGACTGCAGGACTGGAGGCTGGGGTCTAGAGGCTTGAGGCCTGGAGACTGGCTTGGGGTCTTGAGACTTGAGGCCTGGAGACTGGCTTGGGGTCTTGAGGCTTGAGGCCTGGAGACTGGCTTGGGGTCTCGGGTCTTGGGTCTAGGGTACTTCAAGGCTTGGGTATGGATTCCAAGCCAGAGACTGGGCAAGGACCCAGAACCTAGGATTTGACTCGGGCTCAGATTCCAGAACTAGGCGAGGACAAGACGAGGCTACAGGACTGGACATGGCTTGGGTTAGGAACTCCTGGGTAGGGCAAGACACAAGGACAGGTAAAGGCACATGGACAGGACTCGGATAGGACTGGACTAGGCACGGACTGGACGAGAGCCTTCAGGAGCACGGAACCTTGGACTAGAAGAGATGGGAGCATGGAGCCTTGGACTAGAAGAGATGGGGGCACGGAACACAGAGCCGGGACCCCTCCCTGGGAACAGGATGTGGGGCCGGGATTCACACACATAATGCTGAGCCGGGACCCCTCCTTGGGAACAGGACGTAGGGCCGGGACTCAGACACAGAACACTGAACATGAAGAGACAGATCTCAACACAAGGTGGCACAAACAGCCAGACCTACCTAGTGAAGGCGTGGACACCGAGACAGTTCCCAACACTGGGTAGTGGCAAATGGCCAGACCTACCTAGTAAAGGCGTGGATACAGAAAGACAATTCCACACAACGAAAGACAGTTCCTTATTTTGACCTAACAAGGCTCTGGTCTTGCTGTGGCGGTAAAACTTCAGCAATACAGGCGGGGTATGCAGGCGAGGTGAGCAGGCAGAGCGTCAGGCAAGGTATCCAGGCAGAGAGTCAGGCGAGGGGGGTGGGGGGAGACAAGGAGGGGAACAGAACAGTCCAGCAGGGAATCTCTGGTTTGCAGAGGTACTTATGTCTCAGCCCCAAAATGAGAATCATGTGCCCACAACAGAAACTGGGGAAAACCAGAAACCCTGGAACAAGGAACCACAGACCAGACTGTGAACCAGAACACGAACCCCACGGACCGGACCATGACAAAATATCTGTAAAATTTGAAAAGAAAAGATAGTGAAAATAAATAAATGGTTATTAATAAATCAAACAGGAAATTTCAAAGAAGCCCAGCAACTGGGTGAAAAGCAGAACATATTTACAATGGGTGTAAATAAGGCAAAGACAGATGTACTTAAGAGGATGTTGGCTTTGGGCCTACAACTAGTGAAGCCACTGCCCCTTCATACTAGAGCCCTGAGTTTGATCCTGGCTTTGGATACTGTCTGTATGGAGGCTGTATGTTCTCAATTGACAAATCTCAGATGGCAGGCTCGGGTCACGATTCCAGTTCCCTTTTAAGAAAATGGAAGCAAGGACAGTGTGCCACTATGCAAGTACGAGTGAAACACAGAGGTGTTAGACCCCCACCCCCGACTATCCTGCTGGTAAATAACAGGCTCTGGAAATTAAAACTGAAAATCTGAGAGCACAATCGGTGTACCAGAGGGACATCAGTGCTGCAGCTCGCTGATTTCACAATTCTCTGCAAAGACAGGACAGCTGAATCTTTTAAAGACAGAGGAGGTGGAGTGTGCTTTATAATTAGCTTATTGTGGTGCACAAACGTGGCGGTTCTGTCTCAATCCTGTTCACCCAACCTAGCGGTCAAATGTCATCCATTTTATCGGCCGGGGGAATTTTACACTATCATCCTGTTAGCAGTGCATATTTCATCTCAGGCCAGTGTCAGGCAGGCACGGGAGATACTGAGCACCGTGATCAGCAGGCAGGAAACAATGCAGCCTGAAGCCTTCCCTACCATTGTGGGAGATTTCAACCAGGTCAGCTTGAAGAAGTCTCTGAACAACCACCACCAACGTATCACCTGCGAAACCAGAGGAGCTACTGCATTTGACCACTACCATCAAGAACGCTTACCATGCCATCCCATGACCACACTTTGGAAAGTCCAATCATCTGGCTGTACTTCTACTCCCAGCGTATCGGCAGAGGCTAAAGACTGCAGCAGCAGTGGTGAGGACCAAGAGGTATGGTCAAGGTATGAAGGTATGGAGGAGTGCACACAGGGCTGCTTTGAGTTGGTGGCCTGGACAATATTCAGGGATTCATTTCTGAGTCTGAATGAATACGCTACAGTTGTCACCGACTTCATCAAAATCTGTGTGGATGAGTATGTGTGTCTTTGAGAACTAAACATAGCCAAACTAAAAGCCATGGATGAACAAGGAGATTTGTAGTCAGCTGAGGGCTAGATCTGTGGCATTCAAGACCGCTGATGCAGAAATAAACAACAAGTCCAGGTACGACCTATGGAAGGTTATTTTAAGGGTGAAAAAACAATTCTGATTTAGTTTAGAAGGAATGGGATGCACATCAACTCTGGTAGGGTTTACAGGCCATTATTTCCTGCAAGACAAAATCTAGCATCATTGGCTATGATGCCTCACTCCCAGATGAGGTCAACCCCTTTTATGTGCGTACACTATGAAAGGGAGAATAAAGTCACCTGTACAGATCCCTGCGGCATCTGGTGACCCTGTGATCTCTGTCTCAGAGTCCAATGTCAGAACACCGTTCAGGAGAGTGAACCCGCGCAAGACATCAAGCCCCTGATGATGTACCTGGCAGGGCTCTGAAAACCTGTGCTAACCAACTTGTGGCAGTGTTCAAAGACTGCTGGCCTTGGAGGTTTTTACCTGCCTCAAAAGGGCAGCAATCACACCAAGAAGAGCAGTGTGAGCTAGTGGTATTCACATCTACTGCAATGAAGTGCCTTGAGACGTTGGTCATGGCTAGAGTCAATTCCTACCTAAGGGCCGAGTCCAACTGCAATTTGCCAATTGCCACAAGAAGTCAACAGCGGATGCAATCTCACTGGCTCTCCGTTTCGTCTTGCATCACCCGGATAGTAGTAATACCTACAGCAGACTGCAGTTTATTGATTTCAGCTCAGTGTTCAACACAATCATACTGTCACAACCAGGGGTTGTTTTTAAACAAGATAAGGGTTTTTTTTGAGTTAGTATGTGGATTGTACTTTATCAGTGTCACCTTGAAGGTATGCAGTTTTCCTTGGATTGTTTACCTTTTATGTCTAGTTGCTTGTCTTTGGACTAGCTCTGGGGTTTCACTTTGTGTTGTAAGTGTCTCATTTGGTATCATGGAGATTGTTAATCTCCCTTTGCATTTACCATTTTATTCAATTTGGGACAATTTAATCTTCAATGTCCTGCATTGTAGTTGTTGTCTTTGGGGATTATTGCTTCATCTGGACACCTATGTTGTCTGATTGGTCCTGAACCTCTATGTACATTCTTCAGGGTCTATCTCAGTGGACATGCCAATCCTTCTTTGCTGGGTCATTGTGGATCCTTGTCTGGTGAAACTGAAACCGAGTTCTTCTGTGTATTATGACTTATTTCAGTTCTTCAAGATTCAGTGTAGTTTGCCTGAACTCTTGTTAGTTTTGCTGGTTAATTTCTGTAACAAATCATTTGTTTTGTTTGAGTTGCCTAAGCCTCTGTGATTCCTGCACTTGAGTTCGCTAGGACTCTTTCCCTCAATTCTAATCAATAAGCTCCAAAACTAGGGCATTACCTCCCTTTGCAACTGGATCCTTGATTTCCTCACTGGGTGACCACAGTCTGTATAGATTGGAAATAACATCTTACCCTCATGAACAATTAACATGGGCGTAGCTCAGGGATGCGTGCTTAGCCCACTCCTCTTGCAGAAAGTTGTAAACCCTGCCAGTTCCATTATCACTAGCTTCCCCTGCATCGAGGCCACCTTCAAAAGGTGATGCCTCAAAATAGCGACATCCATCATGAAAAAAAACCTGGTTCTCCTCCTAACTGGCTGCTGCAAATTACCCTTTAGTGAGGGTAAGTGGGAAAAGAATTAAAAGGGAGCTGATGGGAATACGAGAGAGAGTAAATTGCAAGTCTACAGGGAATTCAGAGGAGGCGAACTGAAACTGATTGGGCTGTCCGGAGTTGACACGAACTGAATTTTTTCAAATAGCCTACTTCGGAAGAAAGGCAGCACAGTGCCACAGCTGGTGGAGCCTCTTGCCGTGCTCTTTCCGTGACTGGAGTTTGATCCTGACCTCTGTGCTGTTAGTGTGGACTTTGCACGTTCTGCCTGTGATCATGTTGGTCTCGTCCCACATCGCAAAGATGTGCAGGTTGGGAGGTTAACTGGCTGCTATACATTATCCCTGGAGATTGACAATTCACTCGTGGGGGGGAAAAGAATGAGAATCGATCTGCCCTGTTTTTGTTTCTCTTAACTTTATATACATACTTCTAGTAGACTTCCCCTTGTAATGCAAGTTTGTCCGATCAACCTCTCTGGGCTAGATAATGCCGCACTGAAACAGGACATTCGGCCCACCAATGGGAACTGAGAAGACTGCAGAGTTCAGATGTACAAGGAGTCATCAATGAGGGGAAACTGTCATACTGATGCCTGAGAAACCTTTAGATTTCTGGACTTTCCAAAACAACCAATGAAATTTTAGGGCAGAGGAAATGTGACTGTGAACGAACACAGATCAAGACCAGATAATGCTTCTGGAGACACAAAAGACTACAGATGCTGGAATCAGGAGCAACACACAGTTCACTGGAGGAAGTCAGCAGTTCAGGTAGCTTCTATGGAGGGAAATGGAATCTCTACTTTTTGGGTCCGGAGCCTTCACCTTGACCCAAGGTGTTGTTCACACTGAACCCAGTGTGGTAAGCCAATAGGAAGTAGAGAGTTGGGATAAATGGGTTTTCCTCTGGTAGGCAGGCAGTGGTGAGAGGTGTGCCACAGGGCTGATCCCGCACTGTTCACGATATAACAATTTGGAAAATGGGACCGAGTGTAGAATGTCTAACTTTGCTGATTACACTAAATTGAGTGGAAGTGCAAATTGTGCAGAGGACATTGAGTCTGCAGTTAAATATTCTGTAGATAGGTTAAGTGAGTGGGCAAGGGTCTGGCGGGTTGAGTACAATGTTGGCAAATGTGAGGTCATCCACTTTGGAAGGAAGAACACGTCAGGGTTATTATTCAAATTGTGAAAGACTGTAGCGTTCAGTTCTGTGGGACTTGGGAGTGCTTGTACATGGCTTTCAGAAGTTTGGTTTACAGGTGCAACAGGTTATCAAGCAGGCAAATGGAATATTGGCCTACGTTGCTGGAGGGATTGAATTTAAGAGCAGGGAGGTTATGCTGCAACGGTACAGGGACTGGTAAGCAGCAAGTAGAATATTATGTGCAGTTCTGGTCTTCTTACTTGAAGAAAGATATATTGGTTTTGGAGTGGTGCGGAAGTGGTCCAGGTTGATTCTAGAAAAGTGGGGACAAACCTATTAGGAGAGATTGAGTTACTTGAGGCTTTGGTCACTGAAAGTCGAAAGAATGGGAGGGGATCTTGTCAAAACATATAAAATTATGAAAGGGATCGATAAGATAGGGGCAGGAAAGTTGTTTCCATTTGTAAAGTGAGACTGGAACTAGGGGACATACCCATGAGATTCAGGGGAATGGATTTTGGATGATGAGGGGAAACTTCTTTTCCCGGAGTCTAGTGCACCTGTGAAATTCTCTGCCCGAGGTAGCAGTAGAGGCTACCGGATACAGTTGGATAGATTTTGGCACAGCAGGGGAATTAGGAGTTATGGTGAAAGGCAGGTTGGTGGGGCTGAGTCCATGTTGAGATCAGCCATGATCTTAATGAATGGCAGAGTAGACTCGACCATCCAGATGGTCTCAACTGTTCCTATTCCTTATGCTCCTTGGTGTTGGCAGAGGAGCAACTATTGACCCGAAACTCAAGCATAGCATCCTCACCCTTTTTAAAGCAGGGCCGTGGGATCTTTTATGTTCATCTGAGAACAGCATCCCATCCCAAGTATGTCACCTGCAGTGGTACAGCATTCCCTCAATACAGTAGAAAAGTGCCAGCCCATATACTGTACTCCAGTCTCTGGAATGACACTTATCTGATGAAGTCACAAACTGAAGCCAGGGAAAGAATAAAAGTAGTTTGAATTTAAGTGTCTAGAATTGTAATTCCTTCACAAAGTTGAATCAGATGGTTAGTTAAAAGCAGCTGGGGTGACGTGGATTTGTGAATCTGATTACTTACTACTTCATTTAAATTTGTCCCACTGGCACAGGTTGAAATCTCCAGCTCTCACTTGGTAGCACTGGCTTGCCCTTCAGTGCTTCAGACACTGTGCTCTTTATAACATTGGTACGGTCACCAATAGTAGATGTTATAACTTTCATTTGGCACGGCCCAGATCAGGTACTTCCAGTGTGTGTAGTGTGTATGTGAAGCCAGGATAGCTCTGTAGGTGCTTAGTGTGTACGTACGTCTTTTTGTGTGTGTGTGTGTGCGCGCGTGCATATCGGAACGGCACGGTGGTGTAGTGGCGAGCACAGTACTTTACAGTAACAGCAACTGGGGTTCAATTCCCGGTGCTGCCCTTAAGGAGTTTGTACATTCCCCCCACCCCTGTGACCACGTGGGTTTCCTCCCACAATCCCAAAATGAGGTGGTTGGAAGGTTAATTGGTCATTATAAATTGCCCTATGAATAGGGCTAGGATTAAATCGGAATTACTGGGTGAGGCGGCTCAAAGTCCAGGAAGTGCCTATTCTGCGCCGTATCTCAATAAACAAACATATTTATGTGCACATGCCTGTCTACGCTTGTGTAGTATCCACATGAAGGTGCACACGTACGAGTCAGTGCGTATGCCCTTATTGTGTGTGAACATCTGCATGAGCGTGCAAGTGTCTTGCGCACGTATATTTGTGCTTCACGTGTAATTCTGAATGTGACATCTGTTGTGTTTTTTTTGTGCTCATGGCCTAATCTCCATTTGGGGCCTGAATCTCACTCCGTGAAGCTGGTGGCAGATGGTGCAATATGAGGAATTCCCGCACAGGCATCTTATGCTGTGAGGAAATTCATGTTCGTTTCGGAGGAGCTGCTGAGAAGATGAGTAAGATCCACAGAGGCAGGCTGGAACGCCCACTCAGTGGAAAATGCTGTGGTGTTTTTCTGTTGGGTCAGGAGCCATATGTTGTTTAATTCACATGTGAATTTCCACCCAGTTAACACATGGCTTGTTTTAAAATGTCATTCCAGAGCTATAGAAATTGTGAGGAAGAGAATGGTGGGGAAAGCCCATTTTTTTTTTTTTGCAACACACAACCGTTCCAAGGAAGTGGTGCATTACTCTATTGAACTGTTGCAATAGCATTTGTACCAAAATCAGTAGCTTTCTAGGATAATACAGCTGGCAGCGATTGGCTTGGAACTAGAAATACATTAAAATAGGAAGGAGCAGTGTCATCCTCAAAGAAAAAAGAAGTCTTCACAATGCAGGAAATCTTATTTACAAACTGGAAATGCTTGTAGCTCTAAAGTTCAACTTGAGAAATAGTTCAGCTTATTCCTAAATCAACACTGAACAACAAACCTAGTGAGTTCCTCTTCGGCTACCCCAATCCATTCGTCAAGGAAAGACAGGATCAAATGGCCTAGATCGTCAGGCAACGTCGCCTAGATGCAGTTCGATGACGATCTAGACGGCCTCCTGGAAGTTGCCTTAGCAGGTCCAGTACACAGAAAGATCGACTCACTCACAGCCATAGCGTACAATCTAGCTAAGGAACGATTTGGCCCAATGGAGCGGAGAAGCCAGCCCGAGTTACCGTGGCAACCAAATAGGAGGGAAATGGAGATTCGTCACTTGAGAGGCGAATGAAAGGCACTCAACAAGAGGTTTAAAACCAGCTCGCCGGCCGGAAACGAAGGTATCAAGGATTTAACCAGTATGCTATGGGTAAAACTGTGCAAACTCCAAAGGGCGGAACATCTGCGACAGCAAAGAAGGAAGAAAGAGAAAAGGTGAGCGCAGTTTGTGAGAGATCCATTCAGCTTCACCAGGACTCTTCTCAGCCAACAAAAATCTGGTATACTATCCAGCTCGAAGCCAGAGGTAGAGGAGTTCCTGCAGGAGGACACAGCGACCCACGGAGGGGTCAGGGACTGGGAACCAATCGGCTGTGCATAGACCTGAAAAACCATCAATTGAGCTGAATGTGAAGGAGTCTACATGGCAGGAAATCCAGGACATCATCCAGAAAGCTAAAGCATCAGCTGCCCCAGGCCTAAGCTGCATACCTTATAAGGTGTATAAGAACTGCCCAAAACTTCTTCGGAGGTTGTTGAAGGTCATGAGAAAGTTCTGGGCCAAAGGTACTATTCCATCAAGTTAGAAATTGGCAGAGGGATGTTTTATTCCAAAGGAAGATGATCCTTCCACAATTGCCCAGTTTAGGACAATTTCTCTCCTGGATGTGGAATGTAAGATTTTCTTTTCTGTGCTTGCAAGAAGGCTGACTTCTTACATGACGCAGAACTGCTATATCAGCACATCCATCCAGAAAGGTGGTATTCCAGGCTTTTTGGGGTGTCTGATTAGCCATTTGATCCGTGAGGCCAAGCAGAAAAAAGGTGACCTAACAGTTGTCTGGTTAGACCTCGTGAATGCCTACGGGTCTGTTCCACATGACCTCATCCTAGAAGGACTCGACCACTACTACATCCCAGTGGCTATTCGAGACATGATCACCAGCTACCTAGGAGGATTCAAACTCAGATTTACATCAGCCCATTTCACAACTAGTTGGCAGGACCTCCAGAAGGGAATTCCAACAGGGTGCACCATCTCCCCCATCCTATTTATTATGGGAATGAACCTCCTCTTATCAGCAGCAGATGTAACCCGCGGCCCCACGCTGGAGTCAGGCATTGTTCAGCCGGCTCTATCGAGGGTTCATGGACGACATCACTATAACAACTGTGTCACATGTCCAAGCAAGATGGATATTGGAAACCCTGGGTAATGTAGCCACTTGGGCGAGGATGTCCTTCAAGGCCAAGAAGTCCAGGTGCATGGTGATCGGAAAGGGCAAAGTTACTAGCAAGTTTAGCCTCCAATTTCAGGGTGAGGTCATCCCTTCCATCGAAGATAACCCGATAAAATGCTTGGGGAAGTGGTTTAAAGTGTCACTGACAGATGGGGCCCATGTCACCAGTGCTGTGAAGCAGACAGACGAATGGCTGAAAAAGATTGACAAATCCAGACTTCCAGCTAAATTCAAGATCTGGCTGTACCAATACGGCATTCTGCCCGGGCTTCACTGGCTCTTCACACTTTATGAGTTCCCCATGACTGCCGTAGAGGGCATCAAGAGGAAAACCAACAAGCACCTGCGGAGATGGTGGGGAGTTCCCCCAAGCTTCTCTTCAGTGGGCCTCTACATTCATTCTGGGCAACTGCAGCTTCCCCTGTCATCTGTTGTGAAGGAATTCAAGGTGGCAAAATGCAGAGCCTTATTAAACTTGAGAGATTCCAATGATGTCTTGGTAAAGCAAGCAGGCATTACAACCAGATCTGGGCGCAAGTGGCTAGCCAACGCAGCTGTGGAGGAGGCAGTGTGTTCTCTGAAGCTGCGAGATATCATCGGCAACCCCTGCGTCAGGCGGCAAGGCGTCGGCTCAGTTCACTTCCAGCAGTGGGGAAACGCAAGCATAAGGAACAGGCGAGACATGATACAGGCAGAAGTACTGATCCGTGAGGAAGAGAAGTGGATGTCAAAGGCAGTGGAACAAAGGTCCCAGGGTGCCTGGACAAAATGGGATCTGCCTAAGTGCAAGATCTCAAGGGCAGAGATATGGAGACTGGAGCCCTTCCATATTTCCTTCCTCTTGCAATCCGTGTATGACACCCTTCCTTTACCATTACATCTGTACACATGGGGGGGAATGAGAGAGGACTGAAACGGTAAGCTCTTCAGTCAAAAGGGGACACTGGCTCATATGCTGTCCGGGTGTAAAACAGCTCCAACTCAAGGACAGTATAACTGGCGCCATGATAAGGTGCTTCTGGCTCTTGCTGACACACTAGAGCGGGAGAGATGCAAGAAGAGGACGACTGGCACAGATTTGAGGAAGGCCATCACCTTCATCAAAGAGGGAGTTAGGCCTTTGGTAACCAGACAACCAAAGCCCAATCTGCTGCTAACGGCCAGGTCCTGGGAGATGAGGGTCGATGTGGGAAGGAGGTTGCAGTTCCTGGATGTGGTGCACACAACCCTACGCCCGGACATTGTACTGTGGTCAATGGAAGACAATAAAATAATTCTGGTTGAGCTGACTGTGCTGTGGAAGGAGGGATGGGAAGAGGTCCACGAGAGAAAGGCCTTGAAGTATCAGCCCTTAGTGCAGAAGTGTAAAGACAAGGGATGGCAGGCAAGGTTGTTCCCTGTGGAGATCGGCTGCAGAGGTTTCTCAGCCAAATCAGCATGGCGGTTGTTGTCAGATCTGGGCCTGGATGAAAGGAGCAAAAAACAAGCAGCTCGTAGGATGGGGGAAGAGGCAGAACGAGCCTCTTGTTGGATTTGGAGTAGGCGAGAGGAGGGAAGCTGGAAGCCAGGAGCAGATGGGCAGTGATTTGGCCACCACTGCCAGCCCACCAACTGGAGAGTGTCGTGGTTAAGGGCTGAAACACTCTGTGAAGGTTGGGAACCACCTGATGACATCTGCTCCTGGCTGAAGGCTATGGTTACCTTATAAGGTAACTGGAGGTAACAGGTGTATGTAACAAGTAATTCTCTTGATTCAATTCTATCTTCTTATATATGGAAGAATAAACAATCTCGATTAAACAAAGTCCACTTTCGAAAAGCTAAAAAGAATGGAGGCTTAGCTTTACCAAATTTTAGGTTCTATTACTGGGCAGTCAATATATGAAATCTTACATTCTGGTCATATTACATTAACTGTGAAGACTGTCCAGTATGGGTCTCTTTGGAAGCTAATTCTGTTATTAAATTTTCTATTACAGTATCTCCCTTCTTGGACCCTCACTTCCTTTATCTTTAAATAAATTAACTGACAATTTGGTAGTTAAGCATACTTTGAGGATCTGGCTACAGTTTAGAAAATATTTTGGTTTATTGAGATTTTCTCTCTCTAGTCCCATTTTTTCTAATTGCTTTTTTAAACCTTCTATGGCTGATATATTTTTTAAAGAATGGGATAGATTTTGTATTAAATGCTTCCAGGATTTATTTGTTGGAGGGAGCCTCTCTTCTTTTGAGCAATTGTCAGTTAAATATAACTTACCAAATACCCGCTTTTTTCGATATCTACAGATTAGAGACTTTATGCAATCTCAATTACATACATTTCCTATGAGTCCTGATAAGAACTTAATAGATGTAATTTTTAATCTGAAACCTTTACATCATGACTCGATACAGTATCCAATATTTATGGCATGCTGTTGGGAATGAGAGAGGCTCCTTTAGACTAAATTAAAAAAGCCTGGGAACAGGATTTACAAATTTCAATTTCTTAAGAGACTTGGAATGTAATTTTTAAATTGGTTAATACCTCATCACTATATGTTCGTCACTCCCTCCCACAATTTAAAGTGGTCCACAGGGCTCACATGTCCAAAGACAAGCTATCTCATTATGCAGATATATCTCCCTGTTGTGACAGATGTAACAATGGAGCGACTTCATTAATTCATGTGTTTTAGACATGTCTGAGTCTTGAAAAATACTGAAAGGAAGTATTTCAAACTTTTTTCTGTACTTCTTAAAAGTAAATTTTAAGCCTAATCCTACAGGAATAACTTTGGGGACATCTGATTTGCATGTATTGGCCTTTATTTCTCTCATGGCTAGGAGGGCGGTGTTGCTTAAATGGAAGGACGTTGCTCCGCCTACTCACGCTCAAGGGTTACGTGATGTTATGTCATGCTTAAGTTTAGAGAAGATCTGTTGTTCGATTTCTGATTCTAATCAAGACTTTCAAACACTGTGAACTATTTTCAAAACCTTTGATCTGGCGTTAAAGTACAGATGTTGGCTAATAACATAAATCACTATGTGATAAGGATTTTTTTGTCTTTTCTTTACCAAACAGCTTCGATCTTGGTAGTGGGTTTAGATTTTTTTTATAATGAACTATTATAATTCAATTTAATTCATTTGTTTATGAATAAGAGGTACTGTGATTGTGATAGTATGATTAGTATAGTGCTTTCTGTACTATTTTTTGATTCATAATATGTATCCTCATGAATTCTGTATTCTTTTATATGAAATTTAGTAAAAATATTGAAAGCAATAGTTCAGCTAAACATTTGGTAACATTCTCTTCTTCGTTTAAATGCTATAGTTAGCAAGAAGCACATGAAGGCTATCAGCCCGAGAACACTGAATTGGTCATACATGACAGATGCCGATTGATTTGCTGTGTATATCTGGTTTGGAAACACCCATATTTAAGGTGAGGAAGTGCATGCCTGGTCATAGTGATGTTAATGCTTGATGTGGAGTAACAAGAGACCGAAGATGCTGGAATCTAGAGCAATAAGCAATCTGTTGCAGGAACTCAGTGAGCAGAGCAGCATCTGTGTGGGGAACTGCTGATGCAAGCTTTTGACCTGAAGCATCAAGTTTCTTCCCCCACACACGCTGATCCTGCAACAGAGTATCTGTTGCTCCTTTCATCATTTCCAGCTGTTTTTCATCTGATACCCCATTGTAGTTTGGCAGTGCACAACAGTTTATCCCAAACTTTTTCTGAAGAGAGGCTAAGTAATATCTTCTGCCTTTCATCTTTAAATGAAGCAATGGGTAAAGCTAAACTCACAAAGAAAATAGGAATAGGTCATCAGGCCCCTTAAACCTGCTCTATCATTCAAGATGATTACGGAAGATCTACCCCAGGCCTCATCACCTTTAATGTCATGAGTTTTTTTTTGGATGGAGGAACACAGAAAATTTATGAGGGTAAGATAATGGATTTGTATTCATGGATTTAAATGAAGTATTCCATAAGGTCCCACATGGTAGGCTGGCCCAGAAGATTAAGTCTTGTGGTGAGTTGGTATGTTGAATATGAAACTGGCGGTTTCATAGGTGGAGGGGTGTTTCACTGATTGGGGGCCAGTGCCCTGTAGTGTTCTGCAAGGATTGATGCTGGAACCTCTGTAGTTTGTAGTATGTATTAACAATCTGGATGAAATTGTATGTGAGCAGAAGTCACAAGCATTGTTGGGAGTTGTGTGGCAAAGATTGCCAGATGACACAGTTGGAAATATGGGTCCTTAATCCAGGCAAGTGCGGGGTGTTGGATTTTGGGAGAACAAATAAGAGAAAAGTATATAGTAAATATACTTTTAATCAATCTGGAGAAATGTGAAGTGATACACTTCAGAAGATTGAACTTGAAGGCAGAGTGCAAGGTTAATGATGTGATTTTTAGCAACATGAAGGAACAATGGGATCTTGTAGCTCAAGTTCATAGATTTCTCGAAGTTGCCACACAAGCTGATTGGGTGGTTAAGGAGGTGCATCATGTTCGAGAACTCATTAGTCAGAGGATTAAGTTCAAGATCCATGAGGTAACGTTGCTGCTCTGAAACAGCTAGTTAGACCAAACCACAAGCATTGGGCAGTTCAGGGTTACTCCATTATAGAAGGATGTGGAACAGCAGTTCTCGATCCTTTTTTATGCCACGTTGAGAGCATTACAGAAACCTTAAGAGGGTGGCAGCTGAGATTTACCAATTAGAGAACACATCCTGAGAAAAGGTTGAGCAAAGGCAGAGCTTTTCTCTTTAGAGCGAAGCAGAATGAGAGGCAAATTCATAGACATGAGATTAAGAGTCATCGATAGATTGGACAGTCAACACCTTTATTCTAGGGTGGCAATGACCAATATCAAAGGAGGGGGGTGCCTGGAATACAGTGCCAAGGGGTGGTGGCAAAGGCTGATAACCACAAGCACATTTAAGACAATCTTGGATAGGTATACGGTTGTAAGAAAAATAGAGGGCTGTGTATGAAAGGTTAGATTGATTGTGGAGGTTTATGTTAGTTGGGACAACACTGGGGGGGGGGGGGGGCGGTCAAAGGACCTGTACTGTTCTAGAGTGGTAAAGGTGGAATGTCATGTTTACCATCATGAAAGCATTGAGTATAAAAGCTGAGAAGTCCTGTTGTTGCTGTATAAAACTGGAGTATTGTTGGCAGTGCTGCTTGCCACATTATAGGAAGGATGTGGAGGCTTTGGAGAAGGTGCAGACAAATTATCACGATATTTCCTGGACTGAGGGTAGATATATAAACAGGTTGGACAAACTTAGATTGCTTTTGTTGGACTGGAGGGTGAAATAACCTTTATAAAATTGTCAAAGCTCAGATTAGGGAGGAATTACTTTGCAATAAGAAATATTTACTCAACAGACACGGAGCAGGAAAGCAAACTTCAACGATAGTACAGTGAGCACTTTGTTCCAGTTACATTTGGCACCATCATACCTGGAAGGGAAAAGGAAGTACTCCTTCCTCACACCTCTGCTAATTCTGGAGACCTGATAACAATGGAATGGACCTCTACGGCCCAACGTCACATGGACACCCATCCCCAGTGTGGGAAAATACTTGCAGAGATGATCAGACAGAAGTTAAACAGACACTCTCCAATTACCCACTGATGAAAATTTAATGTAAAAAGGCAATCTATTACATTTGATCCAGTCCCAACGTTCACAATGTCTCACATGTACAGCCACATCTTAATTTTCTTTCATGGGGGGCACAAGTTGCTTGCACACCCCACACACTTGATGTACATCCCCAAGTGACTTGTAACCAGGAATCCCACAGGGTGGTTACAGAGGAGCTATGGAACTTCTGTGGACTAGGCAGCACAGCAGGTCACACTGCTGCATCAAGTGTGGAGTTTGCACATCCTTCCCGTGGTTGCCTGGATTATTCCCAGGAAGTCTCTTTTCTTCCCTAAAACAGACTGGTAGATTAATTAGCTACTGTAAATTACTCCTTGTGAAGACAGCTCGTAGGTGACTCAGAATGGTGTTAATGGGAACAGGTTATAGGAGGAAAGACATTAGTGAATGCTCTGAGAGGCAGGATAGACAGAAGACTCGCTCAGGCGTATTACCTTAACTGTCCCTGCACAATATTCGTTAAATGGTCTTTCCTCCTCCTGTTGATAATTACCTAATCTGTTAATGTGTTCATACTTATTTTTCATCATTGACAGTTTTGCATGTGACTTCTTCTAACTGTTGATTGCACTATTGTATTGTAGCTTGTTGGGGGCTATTGTATTGCTTGTTATGGTATTGTTCTGTGTTTTATGCTTGGCACCAAACCATAAGTAGTGAGGTCATGGAACCTATACAAATTGAAGAGGAGGAGGTGCTTGCTATCTTGAGGCAATCAAAGTAGATAAATCCCCAGGACCTGACAGGGTGTTCTCGCGGACCCTGAAGGAGACTAGTGTTGAAATTGCAGGGGCCCTGGCAGATATACTTAAAATGTCGGTATCTACGGGTGAGGTGCCGGAGGATTGAAGGATAGCTCATGTTGTTCTGTTGTTTAAAAAAGGCTCTAAAAGTAATCCGGGAGATTAAAGGCTGGTAAATTTGACGTCGGTAGTAGGTAAATTATTGGAAGTACTAAGACACAGGATCTGCAAGTATTTGGATAGACAGGGACTTATTAGGGAGAGTCAACATGGCTTTGTGCGTGGTAGGTCATGTTTAACAAATCTGTTAGTTTTTCGAGGAGGTTACCAGGAAAGTGGATGAAGGGAAGGCAGTGGATGTTGTCTACATGAACTTCAGTAAGGCCTTTGACAAGGTCCCGCGTGGGAGGTTAGTTAGGAAAATTCAGTTGCTAGGTATACATGGAGAGGTAGTAAATTGGATTAGACATTGGCTCAATGGAAGAAGCCAGAGAGTGGTAGTGGAGGATTGCTTCTCTGAGTGGAGGCCTGTGACTAGTGGTGTGCCAAAGGGATCAGTGCTGGGTCCATTGTTATTTGTCATCTATATCAATGATCTGGATGATAATGTGGTAAGTTAGATCACCAAATTTGCTGATGATACAAAGATTGGCGGTGTAATGGACAGTGATGAAGGTTATCAAAGCTTGCAGAGGGATTTGGACCAGCTGGAAAAATGGGCTGAAAAATGGCAGATGGAGTTTAATACAGACAAGTGTGAGGTATTGCAAATCAAGGTAGAACATACAAGGTTAATGGTAGGGCACTGAGGAGTGCAGTAAAACAGAGGGATCTGGGAATACAGATACAAAATTCCTTAAAAGTGGTGTCACAGGTAGATAGGGTCATAAAGACAGCTTGTGGTACATTGGCCTTTATAAATCCAAATATTGATTATAAGAGTTGGAATGTTATAGAAACATAGAAAATAGGTGGAGTAGGCCATTCGGCCCTTCGAGCCTGCACCGCCATTTATTATGATCATGGCTGATCATCCAACTCAGAACCCCGCCCCAGCCTTCCCTCCATACCCCCTGACCCCCGTAGCCACAAGGGCCATATCTAACTCCCTCTTAAATATAGCCAATGAACTGGCCTCCAACAGTTTCCTGTGGCAGAGAATTCCACAGATTCACCACTCTCTGTGTGAAGAAGTTTTTCCTAATCTCGGTCCTAAAAGGCTTCCCCTCTATCCTCAAACGGTGGCCCCTCGTTCTGGACTTCCCCAACATCGGGAACAATCTTCCTGCATCTAGCCTGTCCAACCCTTTAGGATCTTATACGTTTCAATCAGATCCCCCCTCAATCTTCTAAATTCCAACGAGTACAAGCCCAGTTCATCCAGTCTTTCTTCATATGAAAGTCCTGCCATCCCAGGAATCAATCTGGTGAACCTTCTTTGTACTCCCTCTATGGCAAAGATGTCTTTCCTCAGATTAGGGGACCAAAACTGCACACAATACTCCAGGTGTGGTCTCACCAAGGCCTTGTACAACTGCAGTAGTACGTCCCTGCTCCTGTACTCGAATCCTCTCGCTATAAATGCCAGCATACCATTCGCCTTTTTCACCGCCTGCTGTACCTGCATGCCCACTTTCAATGACTGGTGTATAATGACACCCAGGTCTCGTTGCACCTCCCCTTTTCCTAATCGGCCACCATTCAGATAATAATCTGTTTTCCTATTTTTGCCACCAAAGTGGATAACTTCACATTTATCCACATTAAATTGCATCTGCCATGAGTTTGCCCACTCACCCAACCTATCCAAGTCACCCTGCATCCTCTTAGCATCCTCCTCACTGCTAACACTGCCACCCAGCTTCGTGTCATCCGCAAACTTGGAGATGCTGCATTTAATTCCCTCATCCAAGTCATTAATATATATTGTAAACAACTGGGGTCCCAGCACTGAGCCTTGCGGTACCCCACTAGTCACCGCCTGCCATTCTGAAAAGGTCCCGTTTATTCCCACTCTTTGCTTCCTGTCTGCTAACCAATTCTCCACCCACACCAATACCTTACCCCCAATACCGTGTGCTTTAAGTTTGCACACTAATCTCCTGTGTGGGACCTTGTCAAAAGCCTTTTGAAAATCCAAATATACCACATCCACTGATTCTCCCCTATCCACTCTACTAGTTACATCCTCAAAAAATTCTGAGATTCGTCAGACATGATTTTCCTTTCACAAATCCATGCTGACTTTGTCCGATGATTTCACCGCTTTCCAAATGTGCTGTTATCACATCTTTGATAACTGACTCCAGCAGTTTCCCCACCACCGACGTTAGGCTAACCGGTCTATAATTCCCTGGTTTCTCTCTCCCTCCTTTTTTTAAAAAGTGGGGTTACATTAGCCACCCTCCCATCCTCAGGAACTAGCCCAGAATCTAACGAGTTTTGAAAAATTATCACTAATGCATCCATGATGAGGTGAGGTTGTATAAGGAATTTGAGTATTCTGTGCAGTTTTGGTCACCAAATTACAGGAAGGATATTAATAATGTTGAAAGAGTGCAGAGAAGGTTTACAAGGATGTTGCCAGGACTTGAGAAACTGAGTCACAGAGAAAGGTTGAATAGGTTAGGACTTTATTCCCTGGAGCGTAGAAGAATGAGGGGAGATTTGATAGAGGTATATATAATTATGATGGGTATAGATAGAGTGAATGCAAGCAGGCTTTTTCCACTGAGGCTAGGGGAGAAAAAACCAGAGGACATGGGTTAAGGGTGAAGGGGGAAAAGTTTAAAGCAAACATGGGGTGGGGGGGCTTCACACAGAGAATGGTGGGAGAGTGGAATGAGCTGCCAGATGAAGTGGTAAATGCAGGCTCACTTTTAACATCTAAGGAAAAACTTGGACAAGTACATGGACGAGAGGTGTATAGAGGGATATGGTTCAGGTGCAGGGCAGTGGAACTAGGCAGAAAAATGGTTTGGCACAGCCAAGAAGGGCCAAAAGTCTTGTTTCTGTGCTGTAATGTTCTATAAGGGGGCCCAAAACTGCACACAATGCTCAGTGAGGCCTGAGCAGTGCTTTATAAAGCCTCAACATTACATCCTTGCTTCTATATTCTAGTCGTCTTGAAATGAAAGCTAACGTTGCATTTGGCTTCCTTACTTTTGACTCAAACCGCAAATTAACCTTTAGGATAACCTTGTGCAGGATTCCAAGGCCCTTTACACCTAAATTTTTTTTTGTATTTAAAAATTAGTCAACTCTTTCATTTCTTTTACCAAAGTGCATGACCACACACTTCTTGACACTGTATTCCATCTGGTACTACTTTACCCATTCTCCTATCTATTCAAGTCCTTCTGTAGCTTCTCCACTTCCTCAAAACTACTTGCCCCTTCAGCTATCTTCATATTGTCTGAAAACTTTTTTGCAACAGTGCCATCAATTCCATCATCCAAATCATTGACATAAAACGCAAAAAGAATCGGTAGATCATGTTTGGTATTCGTCACCTTGCTATCAGAAGGGTGTGAGTAAACTGTCAAAGAATGATCTAGGATATTGCCAGGATTCAAGGGATCGAGCTGTCAAGATGTGGTTGAACTGTCGAGAGGTTGGACAGGCTGGGACTTAATTCATTAGCGTGGAGGAGAATGAGGGCATCAGGAACATGGATAGTGTGACAGCAGTCTTTGAGCTGCAGCTGCAGTGATAAAACACCAGCCAATTAGCACACAGCAAGATCCCATGAAGGATGACTGAAGGGCAGCAGAGCAGCACAGCTCTGGCATTCAATCCTGACTAGTTTCCTCCAACACTCTAATGAGGCTTGGGCTGGCAGTTTAACTAGCTGCTGTTAATTATCCCAGAGAGCACGGCTCAGAGATGGGTGCAAATGGGAATCGATTTACTGGGCTGAAGGGGCAGCTTCTGCACTTTATGGATGGATGAATTCACCAGAGGGTGCCCCGGCAGCTCTTTGACCTTCAGCAGAGAGTCACATCTCCACAAGGAAGGGCAGCAGGTTCCAGACCATGAAACTGGGGCTTGAACCCTAACCCTAACCCTAACGATACTATGATGTGCGTGTTTGGGGGGGGGGAGGGAGGGTGAGTGGATGGGATGGCAGAGGTTTAGTTGGGGACCTTCGAGTCCTTGGCCCCACGGTAAAAGTCCCCACCCTGTCCACCCGTCTTACTGAGCAGTTTGACCTCCTCCACCACAATGTTGTGTGTGACAGCCTTGCACATGTCGTAGAGGGTGAGGGCAGCCAAGGCAGCTGCCACCAGGGCCTCCATCTCCACCCCAGTCTTGCCATGGGACCCACAGGTCGCCGTGACGACCGCAGCCCACCGGGCCTGGTCCAGCTCCAGGGAGACCTGGATATGGTGCAGTGGCACAGCGTGGCACAGGGGCACCAGCTGGCTGGTCATCTTGGCCGCACAGATACCAGCCAGCTGGGCGGTGACCAAGGCGTCTCCCTTTCGCAGCTGGTTGTCCCGCACCAGCTTGAAGGCCTGTTCCCCCAACCGCACCGTGGCCTGGGCCACAGCCTCCCGCTGAGAGTCCGGCTTCCCACCCACATCCACCATGGCTGCCCTGCCCCGCTCATCCACGTGCGTCAGACGCTCAGGGCTCTGGCCAGCCTTCTCCTTCCTGCCGTCAGGGCTCGCTGGCTGTTCTCCCCGGGCTGGGGTGTCAGTGCTCCTGCCCCCACTCTGGGTGCTGTGGGCCCGTAAGCTCTGGTTGAGTGCCCATCTCTCTCTCCCAGCCAGAGGTAGCAGGACTCCCACGTGTGGGAGGCGGGCGTTCCCAAGCCTCCTTCCCTCCGGAGCAGCGGGTGGGCCCTTCAGCAGCTGTTGGGTCATCGCGGAAGTAACAGGATTGCTCTCTGCTGAGGGAGAAAGAGAGGCGAGTAAAACACTGACAGGTGGTGCACAGGGACCCATCCACCTCCTGACCCGGCTTAAACAGTCTAGCACCGGCCTTGTGGACCACAATCAGCTCCGCCCAGGAATCCGCCCTCCTATCACCCATCACACCATTTAAAATCACCAAGGTGGTCATCTAGAGCAATGAAGGAAGTGGACCAAGGAATGGCAGATGAAACTCAACTTGGCCAAGTGTGAGGTGTTTCATTTTGGGGAGTTAATCCAGGGCGGGACTTCCACAGTAAATGCTAGGGCCCTGGAGAATATTGAAGACTGCAGAGAGCCAGGGCTGCAAATAAGTTGTTCCCCAAAAGTGGCGCTGACACAGTAGACAGCAGTGTGAAGGTAGCATTTGGCACACTTGGGTCTTGCATTGATTCTGTCACGATAATTCTTCTATAGATTTATTGAGTATGCCCACAAGAAAACGAATTCAGTTGTATATGCTGACCTATATGTACCTTAATAAATTTACTTTGAATGTGCCTCTTCAGTCAGGTAACTGAGTACAAATGTTGGAATGCCATGTTACAACTATAGAAGTTACTGCTGAGACTACAGTTGGGAGTATTGTACACTGTTTTCGTTATGTTTTGTAACTTCAAAACATTACATTAATTCAAAGGAAAACCCGGGAGTCTGAAATGCAGGTCTAACTTCAGGTTTACTTTGAGTGAGGCACGCACATATCACTTGGCAGTGTGATGATGTATGCAATTCTCATTTATACATATAGCCCATAATGAATTATTTAAAATAACAAGAATGCTTAATCAAACAGTATACTAAAAAGATCACTCAAATATTACTAAAATAACAGTTTTGGTTGCCTAGACAGAGGAAGATTGCCCTTTAAGTTAGAAAAGGTGCAGAATAGACAGACAAGGATGTTGCCAAGAGTAGAGGGGTTGAGTTATAAGATGCTGCAGGCGCTGGGACTATTATTGTTTTTCTGTGGGGAGTGTAGGAGCCCAAGGGGTAGCTTTACAGTGTCCTGTAAATTTATGAGGAGCCTAGATGGATAGTCAGTTTTTTGCCAGTCCAGACAGCATGGGTTTAAAGTGAACGGGGAAATATTTAAAAGGAAGCTGAGGGACAACTTTTTGTACAGAAGGGCATGGGTATATGGAGTGAGCTGCCAGAGGAAGTAGTGCAGTTGGGCAGAATTATCATTCTTCTCCCGAATCCCCGGATTCCTTGGTGCTCCTCTCTTCTCCCACATCCCAAAAATGCTGGCTGGTTATACAGTCACAGAACACTGGAACTCCCCACAGATTCAAACATTACACTCTAGGGACAGAGGGATGACACCCATAGATTCCCAAGATGGCAGCCACCTCCCCACACCTCATGGAGCACTTGAGGGCCATAAAACCTTTCACCCTCCCACTGTTCCTAGGACGTCACCAAGTGAAGAGGTCACATCCCTGGCACCTAGGGCAGCACTCCTCAGAGTCACCACAGATAATGATACCATTAACAATGGTCACAAACTGAGGAGACAGGATGGCCCTGCAGAGCCATCTTGGGATTAATGGGCAGAAACAAGGGCAAAAACCAAACTGTTAAAAGAAAATAAAAAGCCAATCGTACGTACTGCTGTGTCACCCACCAATCAGGATCATGGGTCTGTTCTTCATCTGCGATAAGTTCAACATTCCTGCAATGGAACACGTAGGTCAGTGGATTAAAGTGAATATCTTCCAGTGCTAGATCTGAAAACTCACTACCCACAAGGTCAGTTTCCCTGCAGTGCAAGAAACCGAGGACTGACCTTCAACCATGTATAACATCACGAGAGGCACAGATAATGTAAATAAGCACATAGACTTTTCCCCTAGGTTCAGGAAACCTAAAACTAGGCTTAAAATAAAAGGGGAAAGATTTAAATGCTACCCCAGGGGCAACTTCAAGGCAGGGTACAGTACATATATGAATGAGCTGCCATGAGGCAGGTACAATTGTAATATTTTCACAGGTACGAGGATAGGAAAGGTTGAGAAGGATGTGGTCTAAATGCAGGTAAATGGGTAGTTAGGCAACTTGGTCAGCACAGATGAGACGGGCTGCAGGGTCTCAATCTAAAGTTCAGGTGAAAGGTCGTAATCTAATACACTGAGCACTCGTTAACTTCAATAGACTCTCCGTGTGTTCCAGCCTCTTCTGATGCTGCATCATTCTTGGATCCTATGAGCTCCATGCTGTGTGAAGGAACCTGGCTCACTAAGTTATTCCAGCAGATTGTTTATTGCTCCAGATTCCAGCATCTGAAGTCTCTTGTGATTCCAATTGTATTTGTTCTTGAAGTGCAAATTGGTTGGGCCACAAATGAAGTTCAGTGTGCACATATCTGGTCACCAATTTACAGGAAGGCAGCGACTGCACCGGAAGGAGCGCAGAAAAGATTCCCCAGGATGTTGTCTGAGATGGAATGTTTCAGTTAAGAGAGACTGGATAGCCTGAATTCACAGAAAATGAAGGGATATGGATCTGGTGACACGGCTTGTTCCTGTACTGTGCTCAGTTAGTTAATTCTTTACAAGTCCATGCTTGTGGGTTTTAGGTATTGGAGAAATGGGACCCTTCACTGTGTGTGTATCTGAATTCCTTGTCCCTTGAGCCTGCTCATTCGTTTAGAAAACCGGGACCTCAGAACAACCCTCCTGACCGTCCCTTGTAGGATTTTTCTCCAATTGGTTCCAACCGTTCCCTCTACACTCATGGCCGTACCAAGCTCCCTCCTTCAAATTGTTCCCCAGCTGTCCTTAAGATTGCACCAGACCTTTCACCCACGATGCTTCAGATAGACAGCACACTTCCTAAAAAAGATCTGCCTCATGCCTGTGGTCGCTGACCTGTCTGGTCAAAGCCCTCAACCCGCTGACTTTTGTCCTCCCTCGTAGAAGTCCCACTCTGCAGACAGTCTTTCCATCCGCCCCGCATCCTCAGGCCAGCTCACCAGAAGTGCCAGTAGTAACCTTACCTGCGTGCTGCTTCTTCTTCCTGCTCAGTGCGGCTCCGACAATCTCGAGCATCTCCGCTTCCGTGGCTCCAGAGCGCAACACGTCCCGCAAGGACACCTCAGTGTTTCCGAAGAGGCAGACCTGCAGGACGAAGCACAAGTGAGGTGGTGTGACTGCTAGCCAGCCATGGATCCCCAGGGAAGCGAGCCTGAAGTCGGATGCTTCATAAATCCACATTGGAAAAGTAAAGTGCTTGGGCTGGCAAATGAGTGAAGTTAAAAGCAAGGGAATCTGGGTTAAAAATAACACCCACTTTGTGTCCTAGAAATGGCATAATGTATTTGAAAGTGGCAAACTACAAATAGCATTAATAGGCCACTAAGCAGCTCAAGACATGGGAAAACAGATCTAGCCTCACCCGTCTCTCTCATCATAACTGAACACTCCAACTTAGTGAACCTCCTCTTCAATACAAATACATCATTCCTATATTGCAGAGGTTCTTAAAGCTGGGTTCACAGACCTTGGAGGTCCGTGAACTTGGATGGGGAAGAATTTACATCTTTATTTTCACTAACCTCTAACTGAACTTTAGTATTTCCTTCAAATGATAAATGTAGGTAACACACCACAGTATTAGCAGTACCTGTGACTTTGTCAGCAATAGAAATCACAGATATTTTCATATCACATTACAGTTGTTACAAATATCCCATAATATCATTTACTCATCTCTTCTTCAAATTAAGGTAGTTATTTAATGCATTAATAAAGCACATATTACTATATCACAAATTTGTTTTGTTTATATTTTGATAGCTGTATGTTTCTTTTGTAACCCTAGGTATTTAAATACATTATTCTGTGAAGGGGTTCGGAGGCTTCACCGGACTGCCAAAAGGGTCCATGGCATATAAAAAAAAGTTTACAAACCCTTTCTATAATGTGAATATTGAATGGCAGGGCAGGCTTGAGCGTAACTGACTGGCTTACTCCAATTCCTATTTCCTTGTGTGTTCTGAATCCACTGGTGAACCAGACGGATGTACCTGGTTTAGTGGTGCCTCAACAACCACCCATCTATTCCTGGGCAGTAACACATTGGATAACCTTCCTGTGCCCAGCAATCATAAAAAAGTAAAGATGTTGAGTGCTTTCTTCAGGAGGTTTGGCTTCTCAACAAACACCAATAAACTTGTACAGAAGTACTGTTGAAGTATCCCAATTAGTTGAATCATAGTCTGGTACAGCAATTCAATTCAAATACTGGTACACATGGTCCTGTTTAGATCAACGATGTAGAGGTTGAGCGTTGAGAGCTTCAAGTTTCTAGGAGTGAACATCGTACACAGTTCTGGTCCAAACACATGGTTAAGAATGCTCACCAGTACCTCTACTTCCTCAGATTTAGCATGGCCTTGTCAAGCCTTACCAATTTTTAAACAATGCACCTCAGAAAGAATCCTATCTGGTTGCATCACAGCGTGACATGACTACTGCTCTGCTCTGATTGTGTATAGAGTCCAGGAAACTGACACCAGCCATCCATCTGTGGTCACCGTCTATACTGCTCACTGTTCCCTTAAGGCAACAAGCATTATCAAAGGCCTCACCCACCCTGGGCATACTCTCCTCTTCTCTCTTCCGCCGGTCAGAAGATTAAAATAGGCTTGAAAGCATATAGCAACTGGCTTAAGGACAGTTTGTACCCCATTGTTATAAGACTATTAAAGGAGGACTCTTGACCTCTCAGTCAATCTCATTATAATCTTGCATGTCTGCACTTTCTCTGTAGACGTCACACTTTATTCTGCGTTGTTATCGTACTACCTCAATGCATTATGTAACAAATTGATCTGTACTGACTGTACACAAGATATCTCCTCAGTATGTGACAATAAACTAACAATAGATAGCAATAGCAAAGCCCCCTATTCATTACAGTTTTGCAACACTATGACAACCCTGCACAAAAATTGACTTTTTAAAATTCTAACCGCGTTCTTTCTCGTAACAAAATTGTGTTCGTGTTTTTCTTGTGGTTACTGCTTACATGATGTCAAGTCCCTATACAACAGCTGCAGGCAAGTTGATTAGATCTGTGCATAAATGGACCCACACACAACAATAAACTTGACTCAGTCACTTCTTGGTCACATTTATGAATATTGGCAAACTTATCTCATATCTGTTTAACCACTAAGGACATTTAATTTCCTCAGTTGCTTTACTGTGATCTAAACTAGTGTCCGAGTACAGGTCAGTGATTGTGATCGCTGAGTGCAAACGTTCATGTAATTAGTGAACAAAAGTGCAAACACACCTAAGCCATCACCTGGGGATCTGGTTATGATTGTGAACTCACATTCCCTGTTTTCAGGCCAGCTTTCAGGGGTAAGTAGAACCCCCAACACTGGAACGCTGCACAGAGGAACCCAGCCAGAACGGTTGTGGGTGAGGGGGTATATCCCCTCGGGAGGTACGACCGCGAGGCATCAGCCCTGTCCTTACCTTTAAGCTGCCGTCAGCAGTGAGTCGTAGCCGATTGCAAGAGCCGCAGAAGTGTTCTGACATGGAAGTAATGAAGCCGATCTGGCCCTGGAAGTCAGGCACTTTGTAAGCCTGTGGGAAGTGTGGAATGTGGAACGAGAAGGTGAAGGGTTGCACTTGGCTGATATCAAAGGCAATACCACCCTGCCCACCCCAATTCTCTTCAGTCACACAGCCCATGCCAACCAGTTTGCCCACCTATGCTAATCCCAAATCTGCAGTAGGACTACCCTTATACAGAAGAAGAAGAAAGCCCTTAACTCCGGGTGGAGTCATCGTGACGGCATTTTTTTTTAGCAGGCTTTCTTATTTTTACAAGGCCGAGTTGCTAGCTCGACGCTCAACCCAGCACGGATGGAAAGCGTGCAAGGGAGCTGGCTGGATTTGAACTCGGGAACCTTCGCTCCAAAGTCCGGTGCTGATGCCACTACACCACCAGCTGGCCTACCCTTATACAGCAACACAAAGAAAATGCTGGTGCAGCATCCGACCTGCGAGTCCCTCCAGAATGTTGCATGCATTACTATGGATTTCCAGCATCTGCAGAATCTTGTTTCTGTACCCTTCTATGCCTTCTCTATCTGAGTGTCTACAAGTCTCATACACTGAGTAATTGTAACTGTTCCAATCACCTCCTGGAACGGGATTGCCCATAACTTTCTGGAATGGCGAAGGATGAAGGGAGACCTGATAGAAGTTTATCAAGTTACAAGAAGTGTAGACAATTTGTATTGTTCATCCCCAGGGCTGATAGATCATGCATTTAAAGTAGGAGGAGGAAAGTTCAGAAGGAGATTGTGGGCAAGAGATTATTATTTTTTTAAAAATACAGTGTGATATGTACCTGGAATGCACTGCTTGGGGTGGCTGACGAACTTAAGAGGCTGAGAGAGACATGCGAATAGGCAGAGAACAGAGGGATATTGGCCAAGTGCAGGCAGAAGGGATTAGTTTAGCACAACATCATGGGTCAAAGGACCTGTTTCACTGCTGTACTTGTTTTATCTTCCATGATCTATTGCAATACCAATCACTGTAAAACACTTGTCCAAACTTCATAAAATCTCCCCCCCTCACATTAAACCTATGCCTACTCTTTTATTCCCCAATACTATTACCATGAGACTTGAACTTTCTTGGCTCTTTACTCATCTGAGTAGTGTGTGATCAGGATAAGGGAGGCAAGGGGCTGAACTGGACTGGGAATGGGGCTAGGAAGAAGGAACATCACAAGAGAAGTTAAAAACTGGTGATATACACTCCGTGGCCACTTTATTACATATATCTGTATTAACGCAGGTATCTAATCAGCCATTTGTCTACTTGCCCTTTCTCTATAACACTACATTCTGCTCTCCTTTCTACTCCCGCCACGTACTTGGGCATCATATGGAATGATCTGTCTGGATGGAGTTCAAACAAAAGCTTTTCACTGTATCTCAGTATACGCTAAGTAGCCTCCTTATTAGGTACCTCTGTACATGTGAACATTAATGCAAACATCTAATTAGCCAATCATGTAGCAGCAACTCAACTAAAAAAGCATGCAGAAATTATCAAGAGGCTCAGTTGTTGTTCAGACCAAATACCAGAATAGGGAAGAAAAGTGACATTGACTATGAATGATTGTTAGTGCCAGACAGGGTGGTTTGAACTGCCACTCGCTGGATGTTTTTTGTTTTACACACCACTTGCCAGTCTCTAGAGACTGTTGTGCGTGAAAATCCCAGGAGATCACATTTATTCCCCATTCTGAACACCAACTGGACCTCTTGACCTTGTCTGCATGCTTTTATGCATTGACGAGGTGTACAGGTATATCTAATTAAGTGCATGCCCCTCAGTTTTACACACCCAAGATCATCCTTCATTCTCCTCTGCTCGAGTGATGGAATTCCAAACCTGCTCAGCCTCTCTCTACAACTCATTCCGTCAAGTCTCAGCAACGTTATAAGTGGGTGGGTGAAGAGGACAGAAGTAAATGTTACAGTAGAATTGAGAGGCGAGGGGAAGAACAGGAGGTTTGGGTAAGCCTGTTATATATTATAAATCCTCAACCAATATCACTAGCGCCCAGTTAATTGCCAAGCTTGTAGCAAATGGCATAGGGGCCAACTCCATTTGCAGTTCTTCAGCAAATGAACCATAGTAACCTGCACAACCACAAGAAAACCTGCAGATGTTGGAAATCCCTGTATATCGGTGAGATCCAACGTAGACTGGGAGACTGCTTTGCCAACCACCTATACTCCCATCCATCAGAAAAAGTGGGATCTCCCCCGGTAACCACCCATTTTAATTCCACTTTCCATGCCTATTCCGATTGGCCAGTCCACGGCCTCCTCTACTGTCGCTATGCGGCCACACTCAGGGAGGAGGAGCAACACCTTATATTCCATCCCCCCCCCCAATTCCATATTCCTCTTTCCCCCTCACCTTTTTCCTTACCTGCCCATCACCTCCCTCTTGCCCTTCTTCCATGGCCTTCTGTCCTCTCCTATCAGACTCCCCCTCGTCCAGCCCTGTATCGCTTTCACCAACCAACTTCCCAGCTCTTTACTGCACCCCTTCCCCCGGTTTCATCTACCACCTCTTCCCCTCCCATATCCCCACCTTCTTACTCTGACTTCTCATCAATTTTCCCAGTCCTGGTGGTCTCAGCCTGAAATGTTGACTGTTTATTCCTTTCCACAGATGCTGCCTGACCTGCTGAGTTCCTCCAGCATTTTGTGTGTATTGCCATTTTGAGCCACATGGGCAGGAACAGTAACATAGCTGTTGCCTTAAATCCCTTCAAGACCGACCCCAGTGTGTAATTTGCATGTCCTCCCTCTGACCAAATGAGTTCCCTCTGTCTGCTCTTGTTTTCTTCTCAAAGACGTGGTTTAGCATGTTAGTTGGCCACCGTAAATCGCTCCTCGTGTGCATGTGAGTGTAGAAGCTGTGGGGTGATGTTGGCAATGTGAGGGTAATTAGTGAAAATCAATGGTCAATAGTGGGCTGAAGAGCCTGTTTCCACACTATGTGACTCTACGACAACAGTCAGGCATGTGCTGGTAATTGTCAAATTTAATTTGTGCCACAGAAGTGCCAGTCAATGGCCACCTCCAATTAGGGCACATCAGCCCACCTCTTCTTGATGTTCAGTGACACTGGAAGCTCTGCCTCTCCACTGCAGAAACAAACATGCAATCGCTCCCTTGTAGAACATTACACATGAGTCAGATTCATTTACAGAACAGCACCCATATGACAGGGCAGCCTAAGAAAATAGGAACAAGAGTAGGGCCATTTGGGCCCTCAAGACTACCGCCTCCCCCCTCACTGAATATGATCATCGCTAATCTCCACTGGCCTCAACTCCTTTTCTGTGTCATCTCCCCAAAATTCTCATTTCCATGCTCTTTCAAATATTTCTTAATTCTCCATTATATATTTGGGTCTTCTAAATTCCATGTAATACAGACCCAAATTGATTAGCCTCTCTTGAAGGGACAATCCTCTCATCCTGGGAGAATCTCCTCTCGACTGCTTCAAATGCCTCTGTTAAACCAGCTCTTTGCTTTATCCATAATCAGTTTTAATATCACTGGCATGTGTCACATGTTAACTTAGCAGTAACAGTACCATGCATTGCATGACAATATAGAAGGAAAAATAAGTAAAGCAATTAAAATATATAAAATAGTTAGATTAAAAATGGTGCAAAACAGAATATTAAAAAAAAAAGGTGAGATAGTGTCCAAAGCTTCAATGTCCATTTAGGAATCGGATGGCAGAGGGGAAGAAGCTGTTCCTGAATCGCTGAGTGTGTGCCTTCAGACTTCAGTACCCCCTTCCTGACTGTAGCAATGAGAAGAGGGCATGCCCTGGATGATGAGGTCTGTTAATAATGGATGCTGCCTTTCTGAGGTGCCGCTCCTTGACGACGTGTTAGATACAATGACACTATTACCCAAGGAGCTGAATAATTTTACAACCTTCTCTAACCTCATTCAGTCCTGCGCAATAGCCACCAGCCAGAAGTATTTATAATTAAAATTCTTCCTCAAAATATTATTTCAAACATTTTTCCTTTCATCTGCTGATGCCCTTACAGGAACTGAAAGCCATGCTTGCTCTTTCAGCTATCTTAATTCTAGAGATGCTGGAGACACAAGCAAAAACAAACCGTTGGAATAACTTTGCACTGTATTACCTAGTCCCTTTCGACTTCTCCTACTCCACCATGCACATAGTCCTCTGAGTTCCTTCTACCCAACTGTTCCCATCCGCCCAGCCGTTTCCTTATTTGGTTCTATGCTCCAGCTTCTTTTCCTATCGGGTCCCATCACCTGCAGCTCTTTGCTGCCTTCACCTATCACTACCAACCTCTGTCACTGTCTCTTCACTCCACCCCCCTCAATCCACCTATCTCTCCTTCACTCTAATCCACCTATCGCTTGTCAGGTCTTGCTCCACCGCACCCCCCACCTCTTTATTCTGGCTCTCTCTCCTCTACTCTCAGTCCAGATAAAGTGTCTTGACCCGAAACGTAGACTGTCCAGTTCCCTCCACACATACGCTCTGTTCCTCCAGCAGCTCATTTTTTGATTACAGAAGTTATTCCTGGCTTCAGGGTTAGTGCTAATCAGAATTATGGTTTGATGATGTGCTCTTTCATTGCTTGCTGATAGCAAACAGGGTGGGATGGTGAAGAAGATAAACAGGGTGACAAATGGATTGAGTGGGCAAAAGCATAGGAAACAAACTTTAACATGGATAGATGTGAACTTATTCATTTTGGTAGGAAGATACTATATTACTCAAATTTGAACCTGATGGCATGAATACAGATTTTTCCTTCGGGTAAAAACAAAAATTCCCTCCCCTTCCCCTCTTCTTCTATTTTCCACCGTGGCCCCTTACCTCTTCTCACCTGTGAATCACCTCTCCCTGGGTCCCCTTCTCCTTCCCTTTCTCCTATAGTCCACTCTGCTCTCCTATCAGATTCCTTCTTCTCCAACCCTTTACCTTTCCTACCAACCTGGCTTCAACATCACCTTTGACCTCCTCCCTTCCTTTACAGTCCCGAAGAAAGGGCTCAGCCCGAAACGTCGACTATTTATTCATTTCCATTGATGGTGCCTGACTTGCTGAGTTCAGCCAGCATTTTGTGGGAGTTACTTTGGATTTCCAGCATCTTCAGACCTTTTCAGGTTTATCATATTATTCAAATGGTGTTCGACAAGAAGCATCGACGCACAGATCAGAGGGTGCTCTTGCACACCATTCAGTGCCCTATTTGCTACGGACCAACAGGGCCGAGGGCCTACTTCCATGCTGTGTGACATTGACTTCCATGGACTATGAAAGCTTTACGAGGCGCTCACATTGCATGGAGACTGGGACTGGACAGGTGAACTGGAAAGGTGGATAGGAACCAGGTAGTGTTTTTGGAATAACTCTAAGTCATTTTGTCCAGCATACATGGTCATACAGCGTGGAAAAGGCCCTTCAGCCTGTCAAGCCCATACTGGTCAAACACCCATTTGCACTAATCCTACAATCAATACCATCCTTATGCAGCAACGGGCAAGGACTCACCTTGGCAGTTCCAGAGTCTCCCAACGGCAGCTTCTGTAGCTCAGGCCACTTCTGCTTGATGGTACTTAGCATCTCTTGGTAGCTCACCATCTTCCTGAAGTTCCATTTGTTGCCTGAAGGAAGAGCAGACACAAGTTGAAGCTGCCCAGGGTGGGGTACTGGCCGGCTAAACCTCACACTGTCACTGGCTGAGGACCAGCAGGACCTCGGGTATGGACAGACCCGTCACACAGAGAGCCACTCTCCCCCACCAAACCAAGCTGATGGTGAACCTACAGTAACGCACCTCCTTTCACCTGTCGGATGTTCCAAAGCACACAGCAACCAATACTGTGTCTTTTCTTGAAGGTGTCAGCGCAGGAAATATAATGGCCAGTTCTTCCACAGAGTAAGCTCCCAGCCTCAGCAGGGATAACACCTGTGCCTTTACAATGCTGACCAACAGCAGACTGCCTAGATGTGCTACTGTTGTACTAACTCCTTCAAATTAGGTTTTGGGATTTTTTTTTCCATCCACTATGAACAAAGACAAAGCTTTGGTTTAATAGACAGCACAATGGTAGGCAACTGAGCAATCATCTCAGCACCAGAGACTCCATTCAATCCTGACCTTGGGTGCTGTCGGTATGGAGTTTGCATATTTTCCCTGTGACCGCGTAGACCATAAGATATAGGAGCCAGATTAGGCCAATTGGCCCATCGAGTCTTATCTGGCATTCCATCATAGCCGATTATTATCCTTCTCAATTCAATCCTTCTGCCTTCTTAATCGAGATCCTGTCAACCTCCACTTTAGATACACCAAATGATTTGGCCTCCACAGCCATCTGTGGCAATGAATTCCACAGGTTCTCGGCCACCTGGCTGAAGAAATTCCTCATCTCCGTTCTAGAGGTATGTCCTTCCGTTCAGAGGCTGTGCCCTCCAGTCCTAAACTCTACCGCTAAAGGAAACATTTTCCCCACGTCCACTCCTAGGCCTTTCAATATTCAACACATTTCAATAAGATTTCCCCCCTCCCCATTCTTCTAAACTTCAGCGAGTACAGGCCCAAGATACCAAATGCTCCTCATACATTAACCTTTCTATTCACGGGATAATTCTTTCTTAGATAACGGGCCCAAAATGGCTCACAATACTCCAAGTGTGGCCTGACCATTGTCCTTTATGTTTTGCATATTTAAGTCTGTTTAGGTGCTTCCTAAATTCATTGATTCATCTGATTCCCCCAATCTCGATTTTAAATTGGTTCTGAGTTGTTCATTACTCCCCTCCAGCCCCATAGTGATCCAAAAACTCTTGCAATCCCTCACTTCCAGCCTCTCAAATTTCCTGGAATTCAAGCACTCTGCTACTGTAGACGGTAGCTTCCATTTCCTGGGCCCAGAGCTCTGGAATTCCCTCCCCATAACTCTTATTCAGCACTAACAAACCAATGAAGCCAGAAGGGGCAAAGGTCAGGGAATCATTACATTTAATAACTTGTTCTTAATCATTTACACAGCAGGAGTGGTGGGTATTGGGAACAAGGGTGTCAAACAGCTGTTCCACAAATCGGCTTTAAGGTTTTACAGCACAGGCAGGGGGATTAACCTCAGACAAGTTCGGGTGCATGAGAACCAGAGAAAATGTTTAATTTTGCTGGTAATAGGACAAGGTTGTAAACCCAGGTGAACACCTGTCACTCCTGCAAGCTACAGATCTTCAATGGCTGAGGAGAGACTGGATATTCTATAAAATTTTGAGGCATAGATAGGGCAGATAAAGTTTTTTTCCAGGTCATAATATCAAATACGAAGAGGGCAGAGCTTAAAGGTGAGAGGCAAAAGTTTTAAGGGGATTTGTGAAGCAAATTTCTCTTGCTCTAAAACAGAAAGTGGTAGGTGCCGACAGTGGGATTAGTCAAAACAGATATGATAGCAATGTTGAAGCAGCATTCAGGTAGACACAGGAACTGGCAGGGAATGGAGGGATTGGTGTGGGCAGACGTGCAGTGTAAATTGACATCACAGTCACACAGGCTTCGTGGCTGAAGCTCTGGTATTTGTTGTAAAGAGGTGCTCTGTCTCCCCCTGGGGCGACTGCTCCAGCTGGTACTTTAGCTGTGGAAGTGACAATTCAATTCAATATCCATCCTCCACCCTGAGCAAGGAAACTGAGGTGTGGAGAAAACCATTTCTCATTCCTGATCCCTGCTCATATAATCCCAGGATAAACAAATGCAAGTCCACACTTCTGTTCTCTCTTCAATTCCAGGAAAAATAAATCTGGATCAAACTCCCACTCTCCAAATTATTCCATGAAAAAATATCCAGTTCTGATTGCTCTTCAATGGTTCCAAGAAATAAAAGATTGATTCCTCCTCTTGGTTTCTCCTACATTATTACAGGAAAATTAAGACAGTAGTTGGCATCTGGTTTCAACTTGAATATTCTGAGGAAAATTTCTAGTCCTCAATTCTCCCCCAAAAAATTGTGAGGTTGGGGAAATAAATAACAGGGTGGCTACAGAGAGGATAGTCTCTTGTGGATGGAGCCAAGGAACTGCAAGGGTAAAAAGACCCTGATGGGAGTTACGTACAGACCCCCAAACAGTAGTAAGGATGTGGCCTACAAATTACAATGGCTGGTGGAAAATGCATGCCAAGGGGCAATGTTACAATCTTCAATATGCAGGTAGATTGGGAAAATCAGGATGGCGCTGGATTACAGGCGGGGAAATTTCTAAAGTGCCTACAAGATGGCTTTTTAAGCACTCGAGATTGAGCCCACTAGAGGATCAACTATTCTGGACTGGGTGTTATGCAATGAATCAGACTTGATTAAAGAGATAAAAGTGATCATAATATGATCAAATTCACCCTGAAATTTTAGATAAATTGAAGATAAATGTCAGATGTATCAATATTACAGTGGAGTAAAGGGAATTACAGACGCATGAGAGGGGAGTTGGCCAGAGTTGATTGGAAAAGAACACTGGCAGGGATGATGGCAGAGGTAGCAATGGCTGGAATTTCTGGAAGCAATTTGGAAGGCAAAGAATATATACATTCCAAAGAGGAAGAAGTATTCTAAAGGAAAGATGACACAATCATGGCTAATAAGAGAAGTCAGAGCCAACATAAAAGTCAAAGAGAGGGTATATAGAACAAAGGAAAGTTAGAGGATCGGAAAGTTTTTAAAAAACAACTAGAAAAGACATTAAGGTTTTAAAGATGGACTATAAAAGTAAGCTACCCAATAATATTAGAGGATACCAAAAATTTCTTCAGATGCACAAAGTGTAAAGAAAGCCAAGAGTGTGTGTTAGACCACTAGAAAACGATGATGGAGAGGTAGTAATGGGGTACAATGAAATATCGGACAAACTGAATAAGTATTGTGCATCAGTCTTCACTGAGGAAGACACCAGCAGTACGGTGGAAGCTCCAGGTGTCAGGGGGCATGAAGTGTGTGAAGTTACCACAACTAAAGAGAAGGTTCTTGGAAAACTGAAAGGTCAATAAGTCACCTGGACAAGATGGTGTACACCCCAGAATTCTGAAAGAGGTAGCTGAAGTGATCGTGGATGCATTAGTAATGATCTCTAGATTCTGAAATGGTTCCGGAAGACTAGAAATTGCAAATGTCAATCCACTCTTCAAGAAGGGAGAGAAGCAGAAGAAAGGAAACTATAGTCCAGTTAGTCTGACCTCGGTGGTTGGGACGATGTTGGAGTTGATAATTAAGGATGATGTCTCAGGGTACTTGGAGGCACATGATCAAATAAGCTGTAGTCAGCATGGTTTCCTCAAGGGAAAATCTTGCCTGACAAATCTGTCGGAATTCTTTGAAATAACAAGCAGGATAGACAAAGGAGAATCAGTTGATGTTGTGTACTTGGACTTTCAGAAGGCCTTTGACAAGGTTCCACATCATGAGGCTGCTTAACAAGCTACGATCTCATGGAATTGCAGAAAAGATTCTAGCATGGATAAAGCAGTGGCAGATTGGCAGGAAGCAAAGAGTGGAACTGAAGGGAACCTTTTCTGACTTGCTGCTGGTACTGGTGGTGTTCCACAGGGGTCTGTGTTGGGGCCGATTCTTTTTGCATTATATGTCAATAATTTCTTGGACGGATTTGACGGCTTTGTTGAGAAGTTTGCAGGCGATATGAAGATAGGTGGAGGGGCAGGTAGTTTTGAGGAAATAGGGTACAGAAGGATTTAGACAGATTAGGAGAATGGGCAAAGAAATGGCAGATGGAATACAGTGCCGGGAAGCAGATGGTCGTGCACTCTGGTAAAAGAAATTAAAAGGTTGACTTTCTAAATGGACAGAAAATACAAAAAAAAACTGAGAAGCAAAGGGACTTGGGAGTCCTTGTGCAGGATTCCAAGTTAATTTGCAGGCTGCGTCTGTGGTGAGGAAGGCAAATGCAATGTGAGCATTCATTTCAAGAGGACTAGAATATAAAAGCAAGGATGTAATGTTGAAACTTCATAAAGCACTGGTGAGGCCTCACTTGTAGTACTGTGAGCAGGATTGCGCCCATCTTAGAATGGATGTGCTGAAACTGGAGAAGGTTTAAAGGAGGCTCACAAAAATGATTCCAGGATTGAATGGCTTGTCATATGAAGAGCGTTTGATGGCTCTGAATTCAGAAGAATGAGGAGTGACCTGATTGAAACCTATCGAATGGTGCAAGGCCTCGACAGAGTGGGTGTGGAGAGTATGCTTAGCCTATGTGGGAGAGTCCAAGACCAGCGGACACAGCCTCAGGACTGAGGGGTGTCCTTTTAGAACGGAGATGAGGAGGCATTCCTTTAGCCAGAGAGTGGTGAATCTGTGGAATTCTTTGCCACAGGCAGCTGCGGAGGCCAAGCCTTTATGTATATTTATGGGAGAGATTGACAAATTCTTGACTCGGCATGAAGAGATAAAGGGTGAAGGCAGGGGATTGGGGCTGAGGGGAACACTGGATCAGTTGTGATGTAATTATGGAGCAGACTTGATGGGCCAAAATGGCCTAATTCTGCTTCTATATCTTATGGGATAACCCTCTTAAAAATAAGGGGCTCACCCATTAACACACAGACAAGGTAAAATCTTTCCACAGGGTGTCTCAGCAATTTTTGTTCAGAGTAGGACAGAGATTCTTGACAAGAAAGTGGTTAACAGGTGGAGGTGGGTATGTGGAGCTGATCAGCCATAATCTTATTAAACGAGGTAGCCAGCCATCTATGCTTCTTGGTGCCTTGGTAAAAGCAGCCAAAATAATCACGAACCCCACCAACCCCGGAGATCCACTCTTGTCCCTGCTCCCATGGGACAGCAGTGACATAAGTCTTAAAGCAGGTACTGCCAGGCTCAAGGACAAGTTACCAGATTATTGAGCAGTCCCCCATCTCATTCACACTTTGCACGTAATTGTCTGCTTGCACTACACTTTCTCTGTATTATTTTATTCTGCATTCTAAAGTCATTTCCCCTTGTACTACCTCAATGTACTGGTGTAATGAAATGATGTGTACGAATAGCATGCACAAAGTTTTTCCACTATACCTTGGTATATGCAACAATAAGAAACCAATTTAGCAAGCTCCAAGTGTTGAAAGGTGCACTGCTATCTTAGTTCGATAGCTTTAGGGTGCTATCCAGTCTCAGCCTCAGGGTGGGGAAGGGTCAATGCATTAACCTGGCCCCACCCTAGTACCCACCATCAAATGGCATGTACTCGATGAACCGCACGTCCAGAGGCTTGGTGGCGGTGAGATCCACGAAGTCCAGCAACTCATCGTCATTCAGACCCCTCATGACCACACAGTTCACCTGGGAAAGAGTAGGAGAAAGATTAGTCTTTAATTTTTTTTTTGTGGGAGGAGTGCATGGGGGGGAAGAATATTGGAAATAACTTAGATTGATATTTCCATACCCCTAAGGAGGTTCTCACATACTGACACAGAACAATCTCATCCCTTCCCTGTAATATTAAGGTCATAGAGACACAGAAACAGGCTATTCAGCCCATAATGACCACGCTGAGCAGTGGGGATCCATCATATTAAGAACATTTCCCGGGATGTTGCCCATAGCTTTCTGGAACTAAGTAATCTGGCCGTTCAACTGGCTACGACTCTCTCCAGCAATGTAATCCAGATACTCACTACTTTATGGTGAGTGAAGCCCCCTCCCCCCATTGCCCATGAACGCACCCCAGATTCCACCACTCACCTACACACCAAGTACAATTCAGCCAACAATCTAATTATCAATGGTAGGGCCTGGGGTTGAGGTGGGAGCAGAAAGATTTAAAGGGGATCTGTGTGGGTGACTGTTTCCACTGAGGGTGGTGGGGATGTGGAAGGAGCTGCCGTCAGAGGAAGCTGAAGAGGTGGATACAACTTTAAGGAAACGTTTGAAAGATATTCACTAAGGTAGGTAGATAGGGAATTATTAGAGGGCACGCAGGAAGAGACAAGCTCAGGTGACCCATGCTTACCAGCTCGTCAAGTGAGGCTGATTGGCTTTGTTTCCACGCTGTAGCCACATTGCTGGGATATGGGAAGAAACAGAAGCCCGCATGGTCACAGGAAGAACGTGCACACTCCACACAGACAGCAGGTAAAGAAAGGAACAACCAGGGTCACCAGAGCTGTGAGCCAACTCCGCTATTGCGCTGCCACTTCCGGGAAAGGAGTTGAAACAGATTTCAGGGGAAGTGCCATTTAAAGCGACATTATTCCAAACCAATACCGCAAGAATACCGATTCAGTTACTCAGTCACCTTCCCATGCTGTATGGCATCTCTCTGTGCACACACTGCAAGGTTTCTCTCTTTAATTGACCAAAGGATAGGACAGGAGGCACAGAAATACAGCTCTGGGCCAGGGCCCTGCTCACCACATGATCAGCCCCTCCTGTCAGTGACTGGACATGACCTTCGGGCACCAGTCCTGTGAACGCATTCTGCCAAAGCGGTCCCGGTACCAGCTCAACCCTAAAACAACGTCTGGCCTACTTGGGAGTTGGAGTCAATTGGAACAGCCGCAATGGGCCGAAGGGCCTGTTGCTGAATTCTATGAATCTATCCCAAAACACAAGCCCTAATGTTCACCAAGCTGGACTGATCCATTTTATTGCTCGATTGTTTGGGCCAGGGGTCATGCCCTTGACCCGGAGATTGAGACATCTGCAAACATGCCGAGCTTTGGGCAAGAATCTACACTGTGCAGTGTAAAAGTTCTTAATAGGCTATTCTAACAAATGAGGGCATTCATCATCTACCAGAGCCTCAACAGGCTACATCAGTGAAGACAGTGAGAGTTTCAAAGAGGTCATAGAGGCTTCGGGGCATATGGACGGGTTAAACAATGGGGAAGGGCATGTAGAGACAGACAGCATAGAAACAGGCCTTTCAGACCTATCCGACCGAAATTCCCATCTAATTTAGTCCCACTTGCCCACATTCAGCCCATCTAAACCTGTCCTATCCATGCACCTGTCCAAGTGACTTTTAAATGTTGTTAATACCTGCCCCAGCTATCTCCTCTGGGAGCTTATTCCATTTATTCCAGGACAGCACGGTAGTGTGGCGATTAGCACAACACGACAGTATGGTACAGGTGACACAGGTTCAGTTCCCACCGCTGGCTGTAAGGAGTTTGCTTTCCCTGTGACCTTGTGGGATCACCTCTGGGTGCTCCAGTTCCCTCCCACAGTCTAAAGACGTGCCAGTTGGGAGGCTAATTGGTCACTGTAAATTGTCCAGTGATTATGCTAGGATTAATTTGGTGGACTGATAGGTGGAGCAGCTCGAAGGGCTGGGAGGGCCTGTTCTGCACCGTCTCTCAATAAAAATAAAATCATGTCCTTTGCTGAAAAAATATTGGAAAGATATTACTGCCATTTTTGGGTTACCAATGATAGAATCAAGTCACTTAACCTCTTCAGCTCGTCGGATGATTGCATTTTTTACATTAATGAATAGAAGATCCATTTTGCTGAACTGGAAAGAGATTAATCGACATTTCATTGGTTCTCCCAAACTATGTTGTGTTTAAACTTGGAAAAAATTAGAAGTGTTGTTTATGTTCCCTCTATTAAATTTGAAAAGACTTGGAGGCCATTTATTCAACATTTTCATATGACGTAGTTTGACCTTTTCCAAACTTATTCTATTTCTTTGTAATATTGGTTGAGAGGAACGGAGTTATCGACACTGAGGTTTCCTTTTTTTTAATGATGTTACATAACAGCCCATGTCTTTTTTTTTTCTTAGTTTAGTTCATTAATACTGTTTAGGTTAGTTTTTTTGGGGGATATATTTCTTTTCTTTTTCATGATTTTTTTTAGATTTTCTTGTTTTATATTATTCATCTGTATCCTGTATGATCGGGAGATTTAACACTCATGTGTCAACTGGGCTTATATTTAACTGTTAATTACAACAATGTATTCCCAATAACTTTGTATCAATATTATGCTATGTCTATTATTATGAAACTAATAAAAAGATTGAAAAAGAAAAAATAAAATAAAAAATATGGATGCCCCTGAGGTGAAAACGTTGCCCCTCAGGTTCCTATTAAATTTACCCCTCTCACCTTAACCTATGCCCTCTAATTCTTGATTCCCCAAACCTGGGGAGAAGATTGTATTCATATTTTTGATGCGCCTTATGGTTCTCAACACCTCTACAGCAGCACCCCTCAATCTCTAATGCTTCAATGACTAAAAGTCCTAGCCGCCCCAACCTCTCTCGCTGCGAGTCCCTCCAGTTCTGTCAACGTCCTTGTAAATCTTTTCCAAGTCAGGTGGAATACAGCGCTGGAAAAAAATTGAGGTCATCCATAACAGCTTCTAAAATGGCAGGTCACAGCTGGAGGGAGAGGCACGATGGAAAGGGAGTCCCTGTTCCTACCTTTCCATGGCTAGGGGCGCCCTGGGTGCTCAGAACGAGGTGCGAGATGGTCACACACAATGTGGATGTGAGGGGCACAGCCAGGGAAAAGACCTACAATTACTCAATGGCTTAAAGCAGGGCGTCCCAACCACTTTTAGGTCATGGAACCCTACCATTACCAAGGTGTGGACCCCACGTTGGGAAATGAGGATTGAGATCACTCAGGAACAGAACTAGCACCATCAATTTTGCTATAACTAGCCCATTGGTTCAAATGTCATCTTTGCACCTTGTAAGTAGTTTTACTTCTTTCCCCGATCGAATCAATACATTTCTAGACAGTCATGATCATCAGATTATACAACATGTGATTAAACTACCTCCAGTTTCAATTATTATTCATCTTTAATATTTCATCCTCGAACAACCGTGGTGCAAGTTTGAAGTTCACAGCACAGCAATCCCAAAACCCATGGTGTCACACAAACCTTAACGGGGTTATAGCCCAGGTCGATGGCCTTGTTGATGCCTTCCATCACCTTGTGAAAACCTGAGGAGAGAGGCATGGAAACAGGGTCACAAGTGGCATTTCTCGCTGCAGGAGACATTAGGGCTCTGTGTGCCGCCCAGTGCCGGCGAACAGAGGCTGAGGTCCCAATGTCATGAAGGAGGCCCGGGAGAACGGGCATTTTGGAGGGGACGGTGGCGAGGGAAAGGTCGTCAGAGAAGGAGTGGGGGAGGGGAAACTCTCCAGAGGGAGTACCAACTTGGAATGAGGATGGGGGTGGGGGGGGAGGGTGCATGGGGAAAATGGGTGTCCTGGGTTGGGGCAAGAGGGATGAATTGAGTGATCAGGATGTAGGCGCACAAACACAAGAGAATCTGCAGATGCTGGAAATCTAAAGCTACACACACACACACACACAAAATGCTGGAGGAACTCAGCAGGCCAGGCAACGTCCATGGAACAGTGTACAGTCGACGTTTCAGGCCGAGTCCTTTCAATACCCTGAAGTTTAAATCTTCCCTTTAAGGACGTAGGGGTGACAGGGCAGCACACCAGATGCACTGGAAGCTGAAGTGAGTGAGTGCATTGAAGGGACGGAGTAAACTCCAACCACAAAAGAGCAATCAGCTTCTGTGTCAAGGGAGCAATATGGAATCATGTCCACGTGGAGCTCAGTCCAGAGGGCATAACCTCAGGCCATATAGCAAAAGGATTTCCAGAAGATTTTTTTTGCCCAAAGGGCTAGTTGGACTTTGAAGTGCACTGCCTGATGGTGTGGTAGAGAATATACTCATATCACAGAATAAGACAAGGATACAGCAAGGGAATATGCCTTTCAGCCCAACAATTAATAGCCTTCAACCATCTGGCTCCTGAACCAGTGTGGATAACTTCACCCACTGCAACACTGGACTGATCACAATCTGTGGATTCTGTTTGTAGTACTCTACAACTCATACTGTCAGGAGTATTATTATTATTAGTTTTTTTTAATCTTTGCAAAGTTTGTCTTCTCTTGCACATTGGCTGCTTGCCAATCATTGTGCAGTTTTTCACTGAATCTATCGTATTCCTCTGTTCTACTGTGAATGCCTGCAAGAAAACGAATCTCAGGGTAGTACACTGTGACATATACGTACTTCGATAATATAATCATTTTCAGAACTCATCCCTGCAGACCACATCACCGAAATGAGCTAGATCCATTTGCTCATGTTTGGCCCATATTGTAAACCTTTCTATCCATGTACCCAATTATCTTTTAAATGTTGTTATCACACCACTTGCTCTGGCAATTTAATTTGTTCCCTATACTCACTAGCATTTGCGTGAAAATGTTGCCCCTCAGGTCCCTTTTGTTCTTCTATATTCAATTCAAACCTGCGCCTTCTAGCTTTGGTCTCCTCTACCCTGGGTGGTGGGGTGGAGATACGTCTTGAACAAAGGAGGTGTAAGGTGCTCCTTCACTCCGCTAGCCTGAAGGTCCCCTTTTTGGGCAGGGTGTAGCACCACGCGCGCCCTCCCCCCCGCAAACGATCAGGGCTACGTGAAGCCATGGGAGCAGGCGGTGGATGGTCGTTTGAGCTGCTGGTGCATATTTCAAGTCCTGGTTATGTGACCAATGATGCCAGGCATTCTCTGAAGAGTATTGCTAACGGCTGGGGTCTTGTAAAGACGCTGCCCAGAAGGTGGCAATGGCCAATCATTTCTGCAGAAAAATTTGGCAAGATCAATCACAGTCATGAGACATGATCGGCACGTCATATACACAGCACATGAAGATGATAATCCTGCGGGAGAAAAGACCGAGTTTATTCACCTTATCTGTGCTCCTCATGGTTTTTATAAATCTCTACAAGGTCACCCTTCAGCCTTTCAAGCAAGTCCTAGTTTATCCAATCTGTTCTTGTTACTCAAAACCTCCAGTCCTGCTAACATCCTTGTAAAGTGTTATAATTGGGATGACATCCTTCCTATAGCAGAGTGACCAGAAGACAGAGTCATAGAAAAGTACAGCACAGAAACATGCCCATCGGCCCATCTAGTCCATGCTGAAACCATTTAAACTGCCCACTCCCATTGACCTACACCAGGACCATAGCCCTCCATACCCCTACTGTCCATGTACCTATCCAAACTTTGCTTAAACGCTGAAATCGAGCTCACATGCACCACTTGCGCTGGCAGCTCATTCAACACTCACACGACCCTCTGAATGAAAATGTTTCCCCTCAAGTTCCCCTTAAACTTTTCACCTTTCACCCTTAACCCATGATCTTTAGTTGTAGTCCCACCCAACCTCAGGTGTACACAATATTCCAAGTGTGGTCTCATCTTTGTCTTGTGCAAGTGTGGTCTCATCTTTGTCTTGTGCAACCACAACCTGACATCCCAACTCCTGTACTCAATACTCTTTACCCAGGCCAGCATGCCAAATGCCTTCTTCACCACTCTATCAATGTCACAACTTGCCAGGAACAACACACCTTCAGCCCTAGGCCACTCTTAACACTTAAGTGAACGAACACTGAAATCACCAAGGTTATGTATCAAATGTTGTAACTGGGATTGGTATAGATGGGTACTTGTTTAGTACAGGCATGGTGGACTGAAGGACCACACTTGTTGCACTATGACAAATTCAACTATCCTCAGGGGAGATTGGCTGGATCAGCCAGGGAGACATGGAGTCCGGTTTAGTGCTGTTCATTCCCTGAGACAAAGCAGGAAGCAAGATGTTGGATAAAGCTACAGATGATGAACAGACCTTCCATCATGGGCTTACAGCACCATCCTGTGGCAATATTGTGCGACTGCAGCATTGTATTGGGCTTTTCAAAGACAGAGACAAAACACAAAGGAGGGCTGAGCCTTCACAGGGATATCCACAGCAACCAATTCTGCACGCAGACAAGCTGGCTACAGAACAACGGAACAATTACAAGGATAGAGAGTAATGGAGATGCTGACCAGTGTATGAACCCACAAAGCTTACTGCTAAGTAAAAGGACAGGGGCGTGGTAAAGAGAGCACAAACACAGAGTCTTCTCTCTCCTGCAAACTGCATCAATACAAAGAGTCCTATGTGCCTATGCCCAATTCTCTTTTACACACTGCTGGGATTTAGGTGGTACCAGTGACACTTATCGCCCATTGGTAATCAGTTGTGCACCAAAGGGTTGCAAGGACACTGGAGACTCAACCAATACGTCTACTGGTGACGTGGATAGACAAGTGGTAAAGGAGGCATTTGGTACGCTGTCTTCATGGTGAGGACATTTCCTTACAATGGTGGAGTACTGTCGCAGTTCTGGTTGTTCAGCTATAGGAATGATACCAAGGAACTGTAAAGGATGCAGAAAAGATTTGAAAGGATTTTATCAGGACTGGAGGGCTCCAGCTACAAGGAAAGGTTAATCTGGGACTTGGCTTCCCTGGAGCACAAGCAGCTGAAAAGGGTAACCATAGAGGTACAGCTGTCCCCCGCTTTTCGAATGTTCGCTTTACGAAACCTCACTGTTATGAAAGACCTACATTAGTACCCTATCTTTGCTTTCAGAAAACAGTTTCCACTGTTACGAAAAAAAATTCAGCGCGCGCGCAAAAAAAAGAGCGCGCGCCCTGAGCAGCCGCTCTCCCCTGGATTCGGAATGGCATTGCTTTAACACGTGCCTGTGAGCAGCCGTTTGCAAGATGAGTTCTATGGTATCAGAAAAGTCTGAAAGAGCTCATAAGGGTGTTACACTTACGGTAAAACTAGACATAATTAAGCGATTTGATCGTGGTGAACAAAGTAAGGACAAAGTGAGTTTGGCTTGTGTAAGGTGACGAACATGATGTTGAAGAGGTTTTGGCATCCCATCACCAAGAACTGACAGGTGAAGAGCTGATGCAATTGGAAGAAAAAAGGATGACAATCGAAACCGAATGAGTAATGATAAAGTACAACTTTAATTTTGAAAGGGTACGTCAGTTTAGGAGATATTTGCAGGATGGTTTGAGTCCTTATTAAAGAACTGTGTGATAGAAAAATGCGCGAGGCTCAGCAGTCAAGCAAGCCTTCCACATCAACCACAGCAGACGACGAACCTCGACTTTCGACATCGAGGCGGGCAGAGATAGAAGAAGAGCTTCCTGCTCTAATGGAAACAGATGACGAGATGACACCCCAGTGTCCCACCACCCCAACCCCCAGGCCACGGACAGATACTGTACGGATTCGCGGAGAATGCAGCAGTAGCCGGGAGGCACACAGCACAACTGTAAGAAAAAAGCCGAAATAAACATGCTAATTAATTAGGGGCCGCCGACACGTATTTGTCGGCCCAGATCAGAGACGACACAATCGGAAATCGGCACTGATTTGGGCCGACAATTATGTGTCCGGCAGCAGCTAATTAATTAGCTTGTTTATTTCGGCTTTTTTCTTAAAGATGTGCTGTGTACCTCCTGGCTACTGCTGCATTCCTGCATGCTTCGCGGCAATGTATTGCTCGGCGGCCTGGAGGGTGGGGGCCACTGCACCATCCAACCTGCAACAACTCAGTCTAACACACCATCATCTGTGTGCTCGGCGCTGTCCCGATTCCGGTACGTGATACTACACTGTACATACATTATTTCTACTTTATATAGGCTGTGTATTTTTACGTGTTATTTGGTAGCTTCATAGCTTAAAGGTTACTGGAGAGCGCTTGCGCCACGTTTTTGCCAACAGCGTTTGCGCGAGATTTTCTGCCGACGGCGCTTGTGTGAGATTTTTGCTACGGAGAACAGTTCAGTAATGATTGTGAAAAAGTATTTCTACTTTATATAGGCTGTGTATTTATCATATCATTCCTGTTTTTACTATATGTTACTGTCATTTTAGGTTTTATGTGTTATTTGGCATGATTTGGTAGGTTAATTTTGGGTCTGCGAACGCTCACAAAATTTTCGCATATAACTAAATGGTAATTGCTTCTTCGCTTTACAACATTTCGGCTTACGAACCGTTTCATAGGAACGCTCTACCTTCGGATGGCGGGGGAAACCTGCATATAAAATAAAAATCACAAGGTGGAGAGTCACAGTTCTCCACCACTGCTGACACCACCCCGCCCCCACCATTCCTGCCGCAGAGTAGGAGAATCTAGAATAAGAAGGTACAGATGAGAGGGGTCAGATTTAAATGGAACCTGAGGGGCAACTTTATCCACAGAGAAGATGGTGGGGATATGGAACAAAGCTGTGGATACAGGTACCATTACAATGTTTAAGACATTTAGACAGATACGTGGTTAGGAAAAGTTTTACAGGAATACAGGCCAAATGGGACTAGTTCAGGCAACCTGACATGGACAAGATGGTCCAAAAGGCCCACTTCAACGCTGTATATGACTAAGTCTACCCTCCTTCATCCATCATCATTGCTGTGCAGAACAGCTGCAACCTGTTTATCACAAAATAAACCACTCCCTGGAGAGTGCGGATGCCACCAGCACCACTGTCAGAGTAGCACTTAGCCTGTTATGGGGGGTGGGGGGGAAGAAGAGAAGAGTGAGGAGTAGAGAAAAGAAGTCTACAGGGAAACCAATGAAGGCTGACTACCCTTACCTTTCCTTCGGGCAATGAACTCAAACTTAGCGGGGACCAAGGTATCCAGACTGATGTTGAGAAGGTTGAGGCCTGCCTCCTTCAGACTGGGCAGCAGCTTGGTCAGGTTGATGCCGTTCGTTGTAACGGCCAGCGTTTTCAGGTTTTCCAGCTGCCGGAGTCGAGCTGTTTGAATGGGAGCAAGACAAGTGGAGTGAAAAAACAGATTGCACCCAGCTTTGCACAATACATCAGGCCAAATAATTAAAACGATTCTGCTTAGTGATAACTCTGTTAAAAGCCAAATAGATTAAATGTCTGGGAATGTGGAAGACACATTGTGTAACATACTTAGGACAGCAGAATTTGCTCTGCAAGTACAGGAATCAACTCTGCCAAGCCAGAAATCTTTGCTGCTTGGTCATAAAAAATGAAAGCATGGTTCAAGGGTTGTCATTTGCAAAGGGACTACAAACAGAAATGAAGGGGGAGTCAATATTTCCAGTTGTTGAGCAATTTTTCCCAATGAGAAAGATATTTGGCTCACCAACGTTCTTGCATGTGTAACAGAAGGAAAACCAACAATAACAGGACGCCAACGCAGTCTTATTTTCTTTAAAAAGTCTGTACTTAACATATTTACCATTCACTGTATAACTCACAAACATCTCGTTGCAAAGAAACCTAAATGATCAGCTGCACAAATTAAACATTGTTACCACAGTGGTAAATAAAATCAAGTCCCACGCTCTTCATTCTCGACTATTTTGAGAGTTTTGTATTGAGAATGATGAAGGGTGAACACTTGCTGCTGCACACAGAGATGAGGTGGCTCTCCAACGGAAAAAGCCTGAGACATGTTTATGCACATTTTAAAGCCACGATAAAAATTCTTTGAAGACTTGAATGCTTCAATCAGTAATCAATTCAAGAATATTCGGCATGACATTGCTTATTTTCAAGAATTATTTGCAAGATTTAATGAAATCAGTCTTCAGTTGCAAGGAAATAATGTGAATCTTATCAAAGTCAAATCAACCGTCACCACATTTCTGTCCAAGTTGACCGTATCTAACTGCAACATTAGCCGTCGTGACCTTTTGCAATTTCTGAGCCCCGCTATGTTGAAAGACAAAGAAAAAATACCAGATGATGATCTTCAAGTACAAAAGCTGCATAAAGATATGTCAGAGAGATCTCAGGACCTTCTCTTGAGCCGAATTCCAGACTGGGTAATAATACAGTGATCTGTGTCTCAGAGGCCGACAGCAGAACATCTTTCCAGAGGCATCAGGCCCCAGTGGTGTACCTGGTAGGGCTCTGAAAAGCTGTGCCAACCAACTGGAGTGAGAGCTCAAGGACATCTTCAATCTCTCACTGCTGTAGTTGTCGCTTCAAAAGGGTGACAATCTTACCAGTGCCCAAGAAAAGCAGAGTGAGCTGCCTCAACAACTATCACCCAGTGGCACTCACATCTACAGTGATGAAGTGCTTTGTGAGGTTGGTCATGGCTAGAATCAACTCCTGCCTAAGCAAGAACCTGGAACCACTGCAATTTGCCTATTACCACAATAGATCTACAGTCGATGCAGTCTCACTGGCTCATCTCTCAGCCTTGGTTCCCCTGGAAAATACATCAGGCTATGTCACCTCACCTACGTCAGGCTGCTGTTTATTGATTACAGCTCAGCTATCAACACAATCATACTCCCAGTTCTAATCAACAAGCTCCAAATCCTGGGCCTAGTTTGCTCCCTCTGCAACTGGATCCTTGATCTCCTCACTGGGAGACCACAATCTGTGCACAACATTAAAAAATATTACCTCCTCATCGACAATCAACACTGGCGCACTTCCGGATGTGCGCTTAGCCCACTGCTCTACCCTCTCTACACCCACATCTGTGTACAGCTCTAATGGCATCTATAAATTTGCGGATGACACAACTATGGTTGGCAGAATCTCAGGAGGTGACAAGGAGCCATACAGGAGCAAGATGAGTTGAGTGGTGTTGCACTCAATGTCAGTACGAGCAAGGGAATAATTACGGACTTCAGGGAGCAGAAGTTGGGGGATTAGAAGTGGAAAGGGGTGAACAGTTTCAGGTTCCTGGGTACCAACATCTCCAAAGATCTATCCTGGGCACAAAATATTGATATATTTAGAAAGAAGGCACAACAATGGCTATATTTCATTAGGAGTTTATGGAGAATTGGGTATGGCACTGAAAGCACTCACTAATTTCAATGGCGGTACTTTGGAGAGCATTCTATCTGGTTGCATCACTGTCTGGTACAAGATCAGAAAAAGCTGCAGGAAGTCGTCCACTTAGACAACTCCATCACGGACACTATCCTCCCTGCCTGGAAGACACCTTCAAAAGGTGATGGAGAGAGGTTAGGCATGTTAGGACTTGATTCACTGGAGCATTAGAGAATGAGGGGTGATCATGGGGGACAGAGATGGGGTGAATAAGTAATTTTTTTCCCCAGGGCTAGGGAAAAGGGGCATGGGTTCAGGGTGGGTGGAGAAAGATATATTACAAAACCAAGAGGCAGTTTCTCTTATACCCAGAGAGTGCTCTGTATGGAGTGCTCTATAAGAGCTGTCAGCAGAAATGGCTAGGCAGGATCAAATGTACTTGGAAACGGAGAGGAAAGGTTTAAGAGGGTTATGGTCTAAACATGGGCGAATGAGACCAGGTTAGATTGTTGTCTTGATCAGCATGGAACAGTTCCAAAGCAAGCCACACAAAATGCTGGAGGAACTCAGCAGGCCAGGCAATATCTATGGGAAAGTGTAAACAGTCATCAGGGCTGGTGACGGGTCTCAGCCTGAAACATGGACTGTTTATCCATTACCATAGAAGCTGTCTGGCCTCCTGAGCTCCTCCAGCATTTTGTGTGGGTTGCTTTGGATCGCCAGTATCTGCAAATTCTCTTGTTGGGTCTTGATTCCACACTGTACGACTCAGACTCCGTACGTTAACAGTGCCAGTGGTTCCTCAGTGTTAGCCCTTTCTTCCGAGACAGTTCCTTGGAATGAAGGATGACCTGCCCTACAGATTCTGGAGGTGACCAAAAAGGTCTATATGGGAAACATTTTCCAAAACCCGTGGGGCAGGAGGAGTCCAAGAGGTGGGGTAGGGTTGGGAGATGCTGCACCCCCTTTCACCACTCACACAGGGCTTGCAGTTGTATAGCATGGGAACAAGCAACATGGACTATTGTGTCCATGCTGAGCAGCAAGTACTCATCCTTACTCATCCCATCTTCCAACAAGGTACGGAAACAGCAAAGCCTTTAAACGGAAAATTCCGCAAAAGGTAGTGGATTTGGCCCAGTACGTCACGGATAATGCCCTTCCAAACATTGAGCACATTTACATGAAACACTGTCGCAGGAAAGCAGCATCCATTAGAGATCCCCACCACACAGGCCACACTCTTGACTCACTGTCGTCAGGTACAAGAGCCTCAGGATTCATGCCAGCAGGTTCGAGAGCAGTTACTACTGCACAACCATCAGATTCTTGAACAAGTGGGATAACTACACTCACTTGCCCATCCATTGAGATGTTCTCACAACAAATCGTCTCACATTAAGGACTTTTTATCTCATGTTCTTGTAATATATTGCTATTTATATTTGCATTTACACCGTTTGTTGTCTTCTGCACGCTAGATGACCTTTCATTGACCCTGTTATAGTTTTGCTGAGTATGCCCACAGGAAAACGAATCTCAGGGTTGTATATGGTGACATACATGTACTTTGATAACAAAATTTACTCTGACTTTGGCCTGTAGCTTTCAATGCTTAGTGATTCAAGTGCTCATCTAGACATTTCTTAAATGTTGTTGGCAACACCTCCTCCGCAAATCTCTGACAGTGCATGCCAGGTACTCACCACTCACTTGGTGAAAAAGCTCTTCCCCTTCTCCCCGATCCCTTCATCTTTCTATGAGCTCCTGCTACGACTCATTCCCAAAACTCCACAACCTACTTTCCAGATTCTACAGTGGCTTTTTGGCATCCAGAAAAGCTGCGTGTAGCTAAACCCAGACAGGGGGTAGAAATAAACAACTCACACCCAGAGCACACAGTGGAAACTGGGACACAAACCAGGAGTGATTATAGAGAGGCGGTATATAATTACACCCATTGAACACGCCGAGTCCATCAAGAGCTGCAGCTTTCGGAAATCTAAAAGAAGAACAGAATGCGCTGCAGTTACTCAGCAAATCTGGTAACCCTACTAATGTGGAGGTGTTGGAAAGACTACAGAAGAGGTTTAATCAGGATGCTGTCTCGATTGGAAGGTATGAGCTATGGATGAGAAATTGGACAGAGTGTGTTTGCTTTCATGAGACTGATAGTGGAGAGTGACCTGACAGAAGTTTATAAACTTCTGAAAGGCAGTCAGAATCTTTTACCCTCAGTAGAAACGTCAAATACTAGGGTACATGCATTTTAGGTAAAAACGGGGAAATGTTTACAGGGGATGTAGAGAGGCAAGCATCTTCTATATCCATGTAGAGTGGGAGTTATTTTCAAGGACTCTTCATCTCATGTTCTTGATATTTATTGCTTAGTTATTATTTATTTCTTTTTGTATTTGCAGTTTGTTGTCTTCTGCACTCTGTACCAGTCGGGGCTACAGCCAGTCTTTCATTGATTCCGTTATGGCTATTGGATTTATTGAGTATGCCTGCAAAAAAATGAATCTCAAGAGTTGTATACTGTGACAATATATGTCCCTTGATAATAAATTTACTTTGGGGTTTAGGAGTGTGGAACAGACTGCTGGGTCAGTGGTAGAAGCAGATAAGATAGTGGTGTCAGGAATGAAGGGAGATGGATCAGGAACAGGCAGAAGAGATTTAGTTTAATTTGGCATCATGTTTGGCAGAAAACATTGTGGGTCGAAGTGCCCCTTCTTATGCTGTGCTGTTCTACACAAGTCTAGTAGCATCTGCGGAAAGATAAAGACACGTCTCAAGACCCACACTCTGCATTTTCCCGATCGCAAGCACTACAGCAGTTCAATGAGAAATGGATTTATCCCATGACCAGCCAAAAGTGACTTGAGATCTAGTTACATTTGAATGGGGCACAGAACATCAGTGCTTCGCCATTGTCCCATCAGGGTCCCCAGGGGCTTTGTCAACACAGTAACAAGGCCTCGGTCCCAGCATCTCGAGAAATCCAGTTTCGCTTTCCCTCTGGTGCTTCTGCCAGGCACCAAAGGGAAAGGGAAACCCAGTGATCAGGCGCTGTCAGGGCAACGGGAAATGAGGCAGCCGTATTTAGGGCCTGAGGATTGTCAGAGCATTGGTAGACATTTGGACGATTCCTGGACCAAGGGGAGGAGAAACAAGCAAGTGGGAAAGGCAGTATAGGCATCGGCAGGCAAGTAGATCACCCTTCACAGCCTGCCTGGTCAACTTTGCCAAGAGCTTCCTGCTATAGTCCTCACCTCTGCAGTGCTACCCCAATGGCATTTTTAACAAGCTGTCAAACTACTATAGAGCTGCCCAAGCATATATTTCCATAGAAAATCCCAATGGAAAACTTGGGAAGTTAAATACTGTAGCAGGTTCTGTATAACCAGGTAATGGAGAAAGGTACTCAAACAACAATGATAAAGTTAAAGACACCTAAAAGGCAGATAGGTACAAGAATAGGAAAGTTTTGGAGAGATATAGATCAAACATGGGCAAATGGGACTAGTTTAGATTGGCACCTCAGTTGGTAAAGATGATTTATGCCCAGGAACCTGTTTCTACACTTTATTCCTACTCTATAACTCTAAATATCTGGACAAGCATTTGAATCACCAAGGCATAGAAGGGTACAGATCAACTGCTGGTAAATAGAAAGGGGATAAATAGGTACTTGAAAGTTGGATGTGGAAGGCCAAAAGGCCCATTTCACTGCTATGCAACTATGAAACAGTGAGTACAGCAAGAACCCACTAGCCAGCAAGGCAATCAGAAGCAGCTAAAGAGTTCTGCTGATAGAGTCCTCCGATGACAGAGCTGGAAGCTTTCTGTCCATCTTTTCCTGTGCCACCTAAAATTAAATTCGTGCAGAGAGAAGATTGGTTTAATTCCTGTCCGTCGAGCTTGGTCATCGCTAAGTATTGCCAATGGGATCTATTACTTTGACCTGAGAAGGCAACTGAGGCTGCAACTCCAAACACCCTTTGAAGGAAACTTGTTCCACATGAAGTTGTGGCACTGCACCTGGATCCATGCCCTTAACTTCCAGTGACCCCTGAACATACAAGGTTTTGACTATCACTGAATTTGTAATGTTTTACTTGTAGTTAATGATGGCGCAACTACTAGTCTGGGAGGAGGTGACTGGTTCAATCCCTTGCCAGTCAAACCTGGCAGCTGCCCTATGCTACCAAGATTAAATTTATGCAGAGAGATGATTGGTTCAAACCTTGCCAGCTGAGTTGGTGACAGCTGTACACAAACGAATCAGATTCATGCAGATAATTTATCTGGTGCTACCCTCTAGATAATAAACTTTCCTCCATTGAGGTTATTTATGCATACTGGGAAAGGTTGCCGCAGTTAGCATTTTCTACCACATAGTAACATATCACCTTACAGAGTAGATCAACTTTCTCCACGATACTGATTTGTCTCATCGCCAAATCATTTAGGTCACGGTATTGACACAAATACTTGCTTGGTCATTATTCAGACAAGCAGCACTTATTGACTGTCGGCTACTGTGGTTGCTGGGCGACTGCAAATGCTTGCTAATTCTTTCTTTTTCAATTCTGGGACAACAGTTAGGAAGTGGAAGGGAAAGAGAGGGGGGAGCAACTGGCCAATTCCTGCTCTTCAATAACGTCACTGGAAGGGATTGGGCACGGGGGGGGGGGTGTCCCCACACCAGTCAGAGACTCACCCATGATCTCCACCACGTCAGGCCTGATGAGCGGTTCGCCTCCCGTCAGGCGGATCTTGTCCACACCCTCACTCACAAACAGCCGCGCCAGGGTGATGATCTCCTCGGTGGTGAGCAGCTGTGATCTTGGGGTTAACTTAACCCCATCCTCAGGCATACAGTACTGACCTGCAGGGAAGGAGCCAGAGAGATCGGTGTCCAGTTTACAATCGCTGATGTAGGTCATGCAATGTTTTGTTTTGTGGCAGCAGCACAGTGCAAGACAAAACAAAATTATTATGAATTACAATTAAAAACAAATAAAATAGTGCCAAAGAGGAAAATAGTGCCAGAGAGTTCATGCACTGTTCAGAAATCTGATGGCAGAGGGGGAAGGAGCTGAACCTATATTGTTGAGTGCTAGTTTTGAGGTACCTCCTCCTCATATTAGTAATGAGGAGAGAGCACATTCCGGGCAGTGTGGGTCCTTTATGACAGAAGTCATCTTCTCGAGGCAATGCCTTTTGAAAACGTCCTCGATGGCAGTCACTGCACAAAAATAGTATTGAGTCATAGTCTTACAACGTGGAAAGAGACTCTTCAGTTCACTGACCTTTAACCATTGGCACTAAGCCTATACCAATCTACATTTTGTTCTCCCCACGTTCCAAACAACTCCCCTACATTCTGTTGCTCACTAATGCACTCACGGCGATTTACAACCTACCGACCTGCACGTCATTAGGATGTGGGACAAAACTAAAGCACCCCCTGGAAAACCCACATGGTCATAGGGAAAACATACCCATGGTCGTAGGGAAAACATACCAACTCCAGGCACAAATAGCACCCGAGGTCGAGATCGGACCTGGGTCTCCGGAGCTGCAAGGCAGCTGCTCTACCAGTTGGACCACTGTGCTATTGTGGAGCAGAGTGGTGTAGATGAAGACAACAGAACTGGGACAACAGGAGAAGAAACTGAGCAACGAAGGGTTCACTGCAGCTTTCTCTAGATGAGAAGCCATTAAACACAGTTGTGGTCACCCTGCTACAAAAAAGACATTATTAAGCTAGAAACAGTGCAAAGATGAAATACAATATTAGAACATAGAAATCTACAGCACATTACAGGCCCTTTGGCCCACAACGTTGTGCCGACTATGTAACCTACTCTAAAAAATCCAGAGAATTACCCTACCATTTTTCTAAGCTCCATGTTCCTATCTAAGAGTCTCTTAAAAGACCCTATTGTATCCGCCTCCATTGCCAGCAGTGCATTCCATGCATCCACCTCTCTATCTGAAAAACTTACTCCTGACATCCCCTCTGTACCTATTTCCAAGGACCTCAAAACTATGCCCTCTCGTGTTAGCTATTTCAGCCCGGGGAATAAGCCTCTGGCTAGCCACACGATCAATGCATCTCATCATCTTATACACCTTTATCTGGTCACTCTCATCCTCCATCGCTCCAGGGAGAAAAGGCCAAGTTTACTCAACCTATTCTCATAAGGCATTCTCTCCAATCCAACCAACACCCTTGTAAATCTCCTCTGCACTCTTTCCATAGTATCTCCTCACTTAGTATCACCTCACTTCCATAGCATCACCTCACTGTAATGAGGTGACCAGAACCAAACACAGTACTCCAAGCGGGGTTCTGAACAACACTGTTGACCTGCACAGCAGCTTTGAGTGTGCTATGGACACGGATCTCAAGATCTCTCTGATTCTCCACACTGCCAAGAGTCTTGCCATTAATACTATATTCTGTCTTCAAATTTGACCTACCAGAATGATCCATCTGACAGTTCTCAGTCCAGTTCTGCATCCTATTGATGTCCCACTGCAACCTCCGACAACCCTCCAGACTATCCACAACACCCCCAACCTTTGTCATCAGCAAACTTACTAACCCACCCTTCTACTTCCTCATCCAGGTCATTTATAAAAATCACAATGAGGAGGGGATCCCAGAACAGATCCCTGTGGAACACCACTAGTCACCGACCTCCATGCAGAATATGAACCATCTACAACCACCCTTTGCCTTCTGTGGGCAAGCCATTTCTGGCTCCACAAAGCAAGGTCTCCTTGGATCCATGCCTCCTTACTTCCAGAATGAGCTTTGCGTGGGGAACCTCATCAAATGCTTTACTGAAATCCATATGCATAATATCCACTGCTCTACCTTCATCAACGTTCTGTTACATTCTCAAAGAATTCAATCAGACGTGCAAGGTACAACCTGCCCTTGACAAAGCCACGCTGACTATCCCTAATCAGATTTTGACTCTCCAAATGCTCACAATTCTTGCCTCTCAGGATCTTCGCCAACAACCTACCACTGAAGTAAGACTCACTGTGTCTATAATTTCCTGGGCTATCTCTACTCCCCTTCTTAAACAAGGGAGTAGAGGATTTGAGGGCTTGAGTTATAGGAAAAGGTTTGCATATTATTTGTTGGAGTGCAGTAGACCGAAGGTCGAATTTATGGAGGTGTACAAAATCATGAGGGGCAAAGATAGGGTGAACACACTCAGTCTTTTTCCCCAGGGTGGGTGAAATCAAGAACTAGAGGGCATAGGTTTAACTAGTGTGGGGAGAGAGTTAAAATAACATGCGGGACAATTCTTTATGCAAAGTCTAGTGCATATGGAATGGGCTGCCAGAGGAAGCAGGTACAATCACAATAATTTAAAAAAATACTTTGGCGGGTAACTGAAAATGACTGGATTGAAGGATTACAACAAACCACCTGCTGCAGGAATACAGGAGGCTGAGCCGCAGCTGTGAGGAGACTCAGCATTTTGGGTCGACAATTCCTTTCCTCCCACAGATGTTGCTTGACCTGCAGATTTTCCTGCAACAGGGTGTTTGTTGCTCCAGGTTCCAACATCTGTAATCTCCTGTATTTACAGCAGGCGTTCCCAACCTTTTTATGCCATGGACCAATACCATTAAGCAAGGGGTCCCATTGACCCCAGATTGGGAACACCCGACTTAAAGGGAATGAGCCAAACATAGGCAAATAGGACTAGTTTAGATGGGCAACTCTAACAGTATGGAAGAGGACCTGCTTCCAAGCTGTCTGAGTAACACAGGATAGGTCACAGCCCATGATCAGGGTAACAAATCTACTTATCCTTGACCATCATATACTCTTTCCCACTTTGCTATTCAATGTGAGAAATCATCCAGAACATGGCAAACCCACAGGGATGCGAAGGGGCGAGGACAAACTTACATCGCAGGTTGCACTTTTCAGTCAGTGAGATCCTCAGGTAGTTGTGCTGCCTTCCAAAGCTGTCCGTCAGGAAGGCTGAGAATGGCAGAGGCTGGGAATTAAAACGGCTCCTTCTTCCCAGTCCTGGTGACGCCTAGAGAGGAAGAGGAGACATTAGCAGGGTAGGTTCCCGTTTCATATGATTTCCTGAAGCTGATAACTAACTGAATGTCCCCATGCTCTGGTTGCTGAGAAATGAAGATGAGAGGAGTAAGCCACCTGGATCTTCTAGACTCAACATAACTGTGGTTGCTCATTCAAATCCAATGATCTGCTCCAGCTTTCTCCTAATAAACAAGTTTCTGAGACTCCAAGTTTTGAATGCCCCTCAAAAACCAGTTACACTGGGGTGCAGCTGTAGAGATGCCGACTCAGGTGCTGTCTTTGTGGAGTTTGCATGTTTTCCCAGTGAAGCGCGCATTTCCTCTGGGTGCTCCCACATCCCAAGGATGCGTAGGCTGGAAGGGTTAACTGGTCAGTGCATGGGGGTGAGGGGTAGAATTGGAGAATAAAACAAATTAAGAGTGGGATTAGTATACAAACTGGTCTATAGCTGGTAGTGGCTCAATGAACAAAGATGCATTTCTATATATCCCTGTTAACACTATGCTCTTCAGTCTTCACTGGGTAAACTTTCAGACACATGATTAAGTGTGCCTCACTGAAAAATGTTATTCAAAGATGCTTTTATAAAGTGCCTGAGTTTCAGTATGTTAAACGTACCAACTGAATCCAAGCTGCTACTTGCATTAATAGATAAAAGGATGTGGGTCCCCCTGACACCTAGAGAAAGGCAGAAAGTAGGAGAGGGCTAGTCTTCCGCCATGTTCGTTACTTATGTCCAGCCAGCAACATGATTTGATGGGTATGACTCTCAAACCCACAAATCCACTCGAAGAACTGCTCCACCCTAACGCCCCTTTCCCGGTGCATTCAATAAACACATCCAGCGACTGCAGTGCCAGCACTTGAAAAGAGTAGTTAAATTATTTATAAAGAATTCACAAACTTTTGTTGCATATGGACATTCTGTCCTCTCCGACTCAGTGAAGCAGTATACGAGGGTTCAGGTGTTACAGCATCAGTGAATCTTTAACACAAACACACAGTGGGTTAAAACAGAGTACTAAAGACCCTTTTTGTACTGGTTATGTTCACTCTCCCAGCTAATGCGAGCCATGGGGATGGATTTTACAAATACAGTCGCCGCCCTCCCCAGTCAATTACCATACACTGAAAGTCTGCTTTGGTGAGTGAGGGGCTTTGGACTAATCTGATTAAGCAGCCATAGTCCCGAGGTGGAACCCGTGAACTTGCCTTGGGGTTGAACTTTGCACTAGTCAACAAGAAACACAGCAAGTCCAAGCAAGAACACTGAGACTGGCCCGGTTCCAGAAATTTGTAGTAAAAGCATCATAGCCAGCTATTGCAGGTTCACAAACACCAGCCCTGCTGGTTAACTACAGGAAGCACACAGTGTCCCGTCACGACTCATAAACAGAGTGACTCAGTTCCCAGAAACTCTAATCATCAATGTACACCTTGCGACCCAGCCCCCTGGCCAACTTCAGTTCAATGCTGCCAAAATCTTTCACTTAATCAGCATCTGTAAAGCAGGAAAGCTGTCCAAGATACTCACATCAGTAGTAGGGCCATTTCAGCCCAGCTTGTCCATGATGCCCATCTATGCTCATCCTTATTCCTCTAATCCTTTCCAGTCAAAGTACCTGCCCAAGTACCTTTTAAATTGTTGTAACAGTATTGGCCTCCTCTACCACCTCTGACAGCTGAGTTCAGATATTCACTCAGTGGTATGGCAAAACCCACCCCCTAGATCACCTTTAAACTTCTCTCCTCCGGTGCCTTCCGGTTATAAGACATAGGAGCAGAATTAGGCCATTCGGCCCATTTAGTCAGATCTGCCGTTCCATCATGACCAACTTATTATCCCTCTCAACTCCATTCTCCTACCTTCTCCCTGTAACTTTTGATGTCCTGACTAATCAAGAACCTGTCAACCTGTACCTTAAATACACCCAATAACTTGGCTTCTACAGCTGTCTGTGGCAATGAATTCCACAGATTCACCACCCGCTGGCTTAAGAAATTTTTCCTTGTCTGTTCAATTATGGGGCTGTGCCCTCAGATCCTAGACTCACCTACTATAAGAAACATCCCCTCCACATCCACACTATCTAGGCTTTTCCATGGGCAATAGGTTTCAATGAGCCCTCATTCTTTTAAACTCCAGTTAGTACAACCCAGGGCCATTAAATGCTCCTCATATGTAAACCCTTTCATTCCTGGAATCATTATTATGAACCTCCTCCAGACCCTGTCCAATGCCAGGACGCTTTCTTAGACAAGGTTCACAATCCACCAAGTGTGGTCTGACCAACTGCTTAAAGCCTCAGCATTACATCCTCGCTTTTGTATTCTAGAAATCTTAAAATGAATTTCCAACATTCCATTAGCCTTCCTCACCACTGACTCAACCTACAAGTTAACCTTTAGGAAATCCTGCAAGAAGACTCCCAAGTCCCATTGCACCTCAGATTTTTGAAATTTACTCCCCATTTAGTAAATAGTGCAACATTTAATCCTCCTGCTGCACTACACTTCATCTGCAACTTCTTTGTCCATTCTCCTAATCCAGTGGTCCCCAACCTCCGGGCCGTGGACCGATACATTGCCACGAAGAATGCAGCGGTGCAGCGGTACCCGAAATGCACCCAGCACATCTTTAAGGAAAAAGCCTAAATAAACAAACTAATTAATTAGGTGCCACCCGGCACGTAATTAATTTCAGCTTTTATTTCATTTATTTTGGCTTTTTTCTTAAAGATGTGCTGGGTGCGTTCCGACTACCGCTGCACCGCTGCATTCTTCGCGGCAATGTATCGGTCCGTGGTCCGGAGGTTGGGGACCACTGTCCTAATCTGTCCAAGTCCTTCTGTAGACTCCCTAATTTCCTCAGTACTACCCTTCTCTCCACAAACCTGGCCACAAAGACATCAATTCCCCCATTCAAACCATGTAAAAAGCTGTCCCAGCACTAACCCTTGCGCCCACCACTAGTCAGTGGCAGCCAACTAGAAAAGGTGCCTTTTATTCCCACTCTTTGCCTCTTGCCAGTCAGTCTTCTATTCATGCTAGTACTTTCCCTGTAAAACCATGGGCTTGATCTAGCTTGTCAAGCAGCCTGATGTGTGGCATATTGTCAAATGTCTTCTGAAAATCCAAATAAACAACATTCAATGACTATCCTGCCTGTTATTTCTTCAAGAAAGCCAACAGATCTGTCAGGCCAAATTTCCCCCTTAAAAAACCATGCTGAGTTTGGCCTAATTTATCAGGTGCCTCCAAGTAACCCGAAACCTAATTCTTAAATATATACTATGAAATATGTTTTACCATTGAAGACAGGCTAACTGGCCTATAATTTCCTTTCTTCTGCCTTCATCCCTTCTTAGAGTGATGACATTTGCAATTTTCCAGTCCTCCAGAAGCATTTCAAAATTTGGTGATTAAAAACATAGAAACAGAAAACCTACAGCACAGTACAGCCCCTTTGGCCCATAAAGCTGTGCCGAACATGTCCTTTCCTTAGAAATTACTTAGGGCTACCCATAGCCCTCTATTTTTCTAAGCTCCATTCTTGAAAGATCATTACTAATGCCTTCAGCTATCTCTTTCAGAACCCTGGGTTGTAGTCCATCTGCTTCCCAAGCACATTCTCCCTAGTAAGAGCAACTACACTTACTTCTGCACCGTCACTCTCGAACTCCTGGCCTACTGCTAGTGTCTTCCCTAGTGAACATTTACGCAAAATGCTCATTAAGTTTGTCCACCATTACTACCTTTCCAGTCTCATTTTCCATCAGTTCAAAGTCTATTCTCGACTGTCTTTTATTCTTTACAAGTATATCTCTAAAAAACCTTCAACATCCTCTTTTATTGGCCGGCTGACCTTCATATTTCATCTTTTCTCTCCTTATGGCTGTTATAAAGTTGTATTCTATTGTTTTTTTTTATATAAAGCTTTCAAATCCTCTACCTTCCCACTAATTTTTGCTCTATTATATGCTCCCTTTTGGTTTTAGGCTGTCTTTGACGTCCCTTTCAGTTATGGTTGCTTTATACTCCCTTCAGAATATTTCTTTATCTTTAGGATGCATCTTTCCTTTGCCTTCCAAATTTCCCCTGGAATCTCCAGCCACTGTTGTTCTGTTGTTATCCCTGAAAGTGTCCCTTCCCATCAACTTTTGGCCAGCTCCTCTCTTATGCCTCTGTCATTCTTTTTACTCAACTGTAATACTGATACATCCAATTTTATCTCTCACAATGCAAAGTGAATTCTATTATACTATGATCACTGTCTCCTAGAGTTCTTTTACCGTAAGCTCCACAATCAAATCTGGATCATTACACAACACCCAATCCAGAATTGCCATTCCCCTAGTGGGCTCAACCACAAGCTGCTCTAAAAAGCCATCTCGTTAGCATTCTACAAACTCCCTCTCTTGGAATCCAGCACCAAACCGATTTTCCCAATCTATTTGCACATTGAAATCCTCACAATTATTGCAACATTGTTTTTTTTTCATGCCTTTTCTTTCTCCCATTGTAATTTGTAGCCCACATCCTGGCTACTGTTAAGAAGCCTGCACAACTCCCACCAGGGTCTTTTTACCCTTGCAATTTCTTAACCCTACTCAAGGATTCTACATCTTCCAATCATATGCCACCTCTTTCTAAGGATTTTATTTCATTTTTTAAAACCAACAGAGCTATCCAACCCCCTCTGCCTACCTGTCTGTCCCTTCAATATGATGTGTATCCTTAGATGTTAAGGTCCCAACTATGATCTTCTTACAGCCACGCCTCAGAGATACCCATAACATCATACATGCCAATCTCTAAATCCGCTACAAGATCTATCTATCCACCTTATTCCGTATAATGTGTGCAGTCAAATATAACAATTTCAGTCCTGTATTCATCACCTTTTTTGATTTTGGCCCCCTGTTAAATTTTAACTCATCTTATTTTACCTTATCATCTGCCTGTTCTTCCTCACAGTCTCACTTCATACTGCATCTAGTTGCATACCAACTGCCCCATCACTCCGGTTCCCATTGTTATAGACTCCCTGCCCTGAGGTAATGATTCTGATAATCTAGCCTATACCATAAACCTCTGTAAAGTCACCTCTTGGCCTCTGACATTCAAATGAGAACAAATTCAGCCTCTTCATTCTCTTCTCCAACCACTGCCCTCCACTCCAGGCAATCTCTTCTGGGTTATTACCTGCTGAACACACAGCTCTTTATTGGTCAGAGCTAATACTTGGTAAATGGGACCATGGATCTTGAGTATTATTATGATGGACAGAACGGCCCAGGAATTTGTCACTGAACAAGTCTGTCTGCCTTTTAAATACCAGAATCACCACCTCCCAGAGCAGCTAAAGTTTGTATCTCAAAGGGACAACAACAACTCAGCCGAACAAACAACAGAACAGTGCCCAAGGCCAATATTGACATACTTCTGGGAACTTGCTTTGATCAATAGCACACAGCCGGGAAATGCTTCCCCTCCAACCATTGACAAACCTTTGGCAGCCCTTCTCTCAGAAAATATTGGCACCCTCCCAGACCCTGCTCCAAGCTTGGATAATCCAATAAAATCCCAGAAACTTACAACAGCAGGATAACTTCAGATCTGGGGGAACAGCCTCAAGAATAAAGAAACACCCCTTTATACTGGGACGAATAATTTCTTCCACCAGGTGATGGTGAAGCTATGGAACTCATTGTCAAAGATGGCCGAGGAGGCCATTGAGTTTATTTAACACAGAGGTTGGTACAGGGTTAAGGTTTACGGGAAGAAGACAGTAGAATAGAGTTGAGAAACATAATCAGCTATTATTGAGTGGAGGAGCAGACTTGATAACCTAAATCGCCTAATTCTGCTCCTGTATAGAGTCATAGAGAACTACAGCATAGAAAGAGGCCCTTCAGCCCATCTCGTCCATGCCGCAAGCACTGAAACTGACTACTCCCATCAACCTGCATCGGGACCATAGCCCTCCATATCCCTACTATCCATGTATCTATAAGTGAAGTTTGTATATCGAGCTCGCATGCATCATTCAATATAGTATATTGAATATGGTATATAGTATTGGATATAGTATATAAATCAAAGAGCAAGATATCAACAGATTTGAATGGATATGATATGTATTTAATTAAAAACATCATTGACTGTGTTGTGAAACCACTGACTCATATTTGTAATCAGTCTTTGCTGGAAAATTTCCCAATAAATTTAAAATAGCCAAGGTCATTCCAATATACAAAGCTGGAGATAAACATGTATTTTCAAATTATAGACCGGTTTCTTTGTTCTCACAGTTTTTCAAAATATTGAAAACAATATTTATAAGGTTAAATGATTTCATAACAAAACATAATTTACTGTGTGAACAGCAATACAGTTTCAGAAAAAACAGAACCACTACAATAGCATTAATAGATTTTGTAGAAGAAATATCAAACGCTATAGAAAGAAATGAATACACAGTGGGAATATTCCTTGATCTAAAAAAAGCATTTGACACCATTGACCATAAATTATTATTAACAAAATTAGAAAGATATGGTATTAGAGGGGTGGCACATGACTGGTTAAGTAGTTATTTGGAAGACAGGTACCAGTATGTACATATAAACAACTCAAATTCAAAACTTTTGAGGGTAACTTGTGGGGTTCCACAAGGTTCAGTGCTTGGTCCATTGCTGTTCATTTTGTATATAAACGATATGGTTTCTCAGATATTAAAATGTAAATTATTTGCTGATGATACAACTATATTTTGTAGTGGGGAACATCTGAAACAATTTTTGGATACAGTAGAGAAAGAACTAAAAATTATAAAGAAATGGTTTGATACTAACAAATTATCACTGAATCTCTTTCAATATTGTTATTAATTTTTCTGCATAAAGAATACAGAGTACAAGTATATAAGTCAAAAAAAATACATATTTGAATCACACTTGCAATCTCATTACTCTATATTCATGTAAATTAAATTAAATCATAATATTGAAATATGATAATTTTATTATCATACAGAAAAAAAATCGAAACCCACTACCAAGATCAAAGCTACTTGGTAAAGAAAGAAAGGAGGAAAAAAAATCCTTATCATATAGTGAAATTTGTTATTAGCCAACATCTGTACTTTAACAACAAATTAATAATTCAAAAATGGTCCCCACAATGTGTGAAAGTCTTGGTTAGATTCAGAAATTGAACAACAGATCTTTTCTAAATTTAAACATGACATAACATCATGTAAACCATTGAGCATGAGTAGGCGGAATGACATCTTTCCGTTTAAGCAAGAGCGTCCTCCTAGCCATAAGAGAAATAAAAGCAAAGATGTGCAAATCAGATGTCTTCAGAATATCATCTTTTTCTCCAACAATACCGAATAAAGCAGTCAAAGGGTTAGGCTTAAAATTTACTTTGAAAAGTACAGAGAAAGTTCCAGTATTTCCTTCCAGTATTTCCCAAGACTCCGACATGTCCAAGACATATGAATTAGTGAAGCTTCTCCATTATTACATCCATCACAAAAGGGAGATATATCCAAATAAATGTATGCGGGATGGTTTTTTGAACCAACATGTCGAGGAACCAACTAGAGAGCAGGCTATTCTAGACTGGGTTTTGAGCAATGAAGAAGGGTTAATTAGCAATCTTGTCATGAGAGGCCCCTTGGGTAAGAGTGACCATAATATGGTGGAATTCTTCATTAAGATGGAGAGTGACATAGTTAATTCAGAAGCAAAGGTTCTGAACTTAAAGAGGGGTAACTTTGAAGGTATGAGACGTGAATTAGCTAAGATAGACTGGCAAATGACACTTAAAGGATTGACGGTGGATATGCAATGGCAAGCATTTAAAGATTGCATGGATGAACTACAACAATTGTTCATCCCAGTTTGGCAAAAGAATAAATCAAGGAAGGTAGTGCACCCGTGGCTAACAAGAGAAATTAGGGATAGTATCAATTCCAAAGAAGAAGCATACAAATTAACCAGAAAAAGTGGCTCACCTGAGGACTGGAAGAAATTCAGAGTTCAGCAGAGGAGGACAAAGGGCTTAATTAGGAAGGGGAAAAAAGATTATGAGAGAAAACTGGCAGGGAACATAAAAACTGACTGTAAAAGCTTTTATAGACATGTAAAAAGGAAAAGACTGGTAAAGACAAATGTAGGTCCCCTACAGACAGAAACAGGTGAATTGATTATGGGGAACAAGGACATGGCAGACCAATTGAATAACTACTTTGGTTCTGTCTTCACTAAGGAGGACATAAATAATCTTCCGGAAATAGTAGGGGACAGAGGGTCCAGTGAGATGGAGGAACTGAGCGAAATACATGTTAGTAGGGAAGTGGTGTTAGGTAAATTGAAGGGATTAAAGGCAGATAAATCCCCAGGGCCAGATGGTCTGCATCCCAGAGTGCTTAAGGAAGTAGCCCAAGAAATAGTGGATGCATTAGTGATAATTTTTCAAAACTCGTTAGATTCTGGATTAGTTCTTGAGGATTGGAGGGTGGCTAATGTAACCTCACTTTTTAAAAAAGGAGGGAGAGAGAAACCGGGGAATTATAGACCGGTTAGCCTAACATCGGTGGTGGGGAAACTGCTGGAGTCAGTTATCAAAGATGTGATAACAGCACATTTGGAAAGCGGTGAAATCATCGGACAAAGTCAGCATGGATTTGTGAAAGGAAAATCATGTCTGATGAATCTCATAGGATTTTTTGAGGATGTAACTAGTAGAGTGGATAGGGGAGAACCAGTGGATGTGGTATATTTGGATTTTCAAAAGGCTTTTGACAAGGTCCCACACAGTAGATTAGTGTGCAAACTTAAAGCACACGGTATTGGGGGTAAGGTATTGATGTGGATAGAGAATTGGTTAGCAGACAGGAAGCAAAGAGTGGGAATAAACGGGACCTTTTCAGAATGGCAGGCGGTGACTAGTGGGGTACCGCAAGGCTCAGTGCTGGGACCCCAGTTGTTTACAATATATATTAATGCCTTGGATGAGGGAATTAAATGCAGCATCTCCAAGTTTGCAGATGACACGAAGCTGGGCGGCAGTGTTAGCTGTGAGGAGGATGCTAAGAGGGTGACTTGGATAGGTTGGGTGAGTGGGCAAATTCATGGCAGATGCAATTTAGTGTGGATAAATGTGAATTTATCCACTTTGGTGGCAAAAATAGGAAAACAGATTATTATCTGAATGGTGGCCAATTAGGAAAAGGGGAGGTGCAACGAGACCTGGGTGTCATTATACACCAGTCATTGAAGGTGGGCATGCAGGTGCAGCAGGCGATGAAAAAGGCGAATGGTATGCTGGCATTTATAGCGAGAGGATTCAAGTACAGGAGCAGGCAGGTACTACTGCAGTTGTACAAGGCCTTGGTGAGACCACACCTGGAGTATTGTGTGCAGTTTTGGTCCCCTAATCTGAGGAAAGACATCCTTGCCATAGAGGGAGTACAAAGAAGGTTCACCAGATTGATTCCTGGGATGGCAGGACTTTCATATGAAGAAAAACTGGATGAACTAGGCTTGTACTTGTTGGAATTTAGAAGATTGAGGGGGAGATCTGATTGAAATGTATAAAATTCTAAAGGGATTGGACAGGCTAGATGCAGGAAGATTGTTCCCGATGTTGGGGAAGTCCAGAACGAGGGGTCACAGTTTGAGGATAAGGGGGAAGCCTTTTAGGACTGAGATTAGGAAAAACTTCTTCACAGAGAGTGGTCAATCTGTGGAATTCTCTGCCACGGGAAACAGTTGAGGCCAGTTCATTGGCTATATTTAAGAGGGAGTTGGATATGGCCCTTGTGGCTACGGGGATCAGGGGGTATGGAGGGAAGACTGGTGCAGGGTTCTGAGTTGGATGATCAGCCATGATCATAATAAATGGCGGGGCAGGCTCGAAGGGCCAAATGGCCTACTCCTGCACCTATTTTCTATGTTTCTATGTTTCTAAGATAGCTTATCCTTGGTCATGTGGGCCCTATGGACCACTTTAAATTGTAAGACGATGAAGTTAACCAATTTAAAAATTTTATTCCAAGTTTTCTCAGAAATTGAAGTCTGTAAATCTTGTTCCCAAAGGCTTTTAATTTTGTCTAAAGGAACATTTCTCATTCCCAGCAACATACAATAAATATTAGATATTGAACCAGTATGAAAAGGTTTCAAATTAAAAATTACATCTAATAAGTTCTTATCAGGACTTTTAGGAAATGAATATAATTGAGATCACAGTAAGTCTCTAATTTGTAGATATCCAAAAAAGTGGGATTTTGGTAAGCTATACGTAGCTGACAATTGCTCAAATGAAAAGAGACTTCCTCCAACAAACAAATCCTGGAAGCATTTAATACCCAATCTATCCCATTCTTTAAAAACTAAATCAGTCATAGAGGGTTTAATAAAATTAGAAAAAGTGGGACTAGGAAGAGAAAATCTCAATAAACCAAAATATTTTCTAAATTGTACCCAGATCCTCAAAGTATGTTTAACTACCAAATTGTCAGTTGGTTTACTTAAAGATAAAGGAAGTGAGGATCCAAGAAGAGCAATGATAGAAAATTTATTAACAGAGTTAGCTTCTATAGAGACCCATACCGGACAGTCCTCACGGTTGATATAATATGACCAAAATGTAATGTTTCGAATATTGACTGCCCAGTAATAAAACCTAAAATTGGGTAAAGCTAAACCTCCATTCTTCTTAGCTTTTTGAAGATGAACTTTATTTAATCGAGAATGTTTATTTTTCCATATACAAGATAGAATAGAATCGAGAGAATCAAAAAAAGATTTAGGAATGAAAACAGGCAAGGCCTGGAAAAGGTATATAAATTTAGGTAAGATATTCATTTTAATAGAATTAATTCGGCCAACCAATGATAACGAAAGGGGCGACCAGTTTGATAGCGTCCTTCTAACATAATTCAGTAGGGTAATAAAATTTTCTTTAAGTAGATGTTTATAATTATTAGTAATTGTTACACCCAAATAGGTAAATTGATTTCTTACAATTTTAAAAAGGTTAGTATTAATTGATACCAAATTATTCAAAGGAAAAAGTTCACTCTTATGTAAATTCAGTTTATATCCTGAAAATTGACTGAAACAGGAGAGCAAAGAAAGCACAGGAGGTAACGAAGTCTCGACATTAGAAATAAAAAGCAATAGGTCATCAGCATAGAGGGTAGTACCTCTTCTTAAGATACCAGTAATATCATTAGATTCTCGAAAAGCAATGGCTAAGGGTTCTAAAGCAAGATCAAAGAGCAAAGGGGTCAGGGGACAACCTTGTCTAGTTCTACACTGGAAGTTTAAATGGTTTGGAATTCTGAAAATTAGTAAGAACCCGAGCAGAGGGAGATAGATAAAGTAATTTAATCCATTGAATGAAATTGGGCCCAAAATTAAATTTTTTAAGGTTCTAAATAAATAATTCCATTCAACCTGATCAAAGGCCTTCTCAGCGTGTAAGGATATCACGCATTCCGATATCTCCTTACAAGAAGAATAAATACATTTAATAAATGACGAATATTAAAGTGGGAATATCGATTTTTAATAAATCCAGTCTAATCATCAGAAATGATAGATGGTAAAATATTTTCAATGCTACGAGCCAGAACTTTGGATAGGATTTTAGTATCAACATTTAGTAAGGAGATTGAATGTTCTTCATATAGATCAACTGGGTTCTTATTCTTCTTAAGAATAAGCGAAATAGAAGCTTCATAAAAAGATTGTGGCAACCTACCCAACTTAAAGGAACCCCAAAAGACTGAACATAAATGAGGTATAAGCAGTGCGGAAAAAGCCTTATAGAATTCTCCAGAAAATCCATCAGGACCCGGAGCCTTCCCTGAGTGCAATGAACATACAACCTCGGCAAGTCCCTCATAAGAAATAGGTTGATCCAACTGTTCTCGGTTATCAACAGAAAGTGTAGGAATGTTTAATTGGTCTAAAAATTATTCATCGCAGTAATATCTTTATGAGAGCTGGAACTATAAAGGTCAGAATGAAATTCTCTAAAGGTATCATTAATTTCTGAATGGTCAGTTGTCCTATCACCATTAGCTTTGCAAATTTCTTTAATTTGCTATTTAGCTATAAGGTTTTTAATTGGTTAGCCAATAATTTACCTGTTTTATCTCCATGAACATAAAACTGACTTTTATCTTTTAAGAGTTGAGTTTCAATTGGACAAGTTAAAAGATCATATTTAGTTTTAATTTCAACACACCTTTTATATAAAGCAGGATCTGGAGCCAAGGCATATTTTTTGTCTAAATGTTTTAGCTGATTAGCTAATTCAATTCTCTCTTTATCAGCTTTTTTCTTTAACATTTGCAGTATAAGAAATAATTTGTCCTCTAATATAAGCCTTGAAGGCATCCCATATAATAAGACTAGAGTCTCTTCCAGCATATTCTTTTCAAAAAAAAATAATTTGTCTCTCCAGAAACTTTAAAAAATCCTCATCAGATAGCAAAGTTAGATTAAAATGCCAAAACCTATTTATTTGAGGGAGACCAGGGAGACTCAAAGATAAAAGCACAAAGATAGGAGCATGATCTGAGACAGCAATCTCTTTATATTCACAGGATCGAACTAATGGAATCATTTGGCATCAATAAAAAAAAGTCCTGGAGCACATGTGATGGACATGAGGAAAAAAAACGAATACTCCCTGTCTACTGGATGTAAAAAAATGTCAGACATCAACAATATCACATTTCATTAGAAAAGATTGAATAAACAAAGCTGATTTATTAAGTGTCGCTGGTTTAGAAGATGACTGGTCCAAAACTGGATCTAACCAGCAATTGAAGTCTCCTCCCATCACCAATGAATAAAGACTCAAATCTGGCAAAAACAAAAAAAAAACACTCAAAGAATCCTGGATCATCTATATTTGGAGCATACAGATTAGCAAATACCAGTAATTTATTATCTAATTTTCCTGACACTATAACAAAACGGCCATTAGTATCAGACACTACTTTATGTTGGACGAAAGGAACTGTATTATCCATAAAAATTCAAAACTTTCTTATACTTAGGCTGAAAAGAGGAATGAAAATGTAGCCCCCTCCATTGGCAAAGAAGGTGTAAATTGTCACATTTACGTATGTGAGTTTCTTGTAAAAAAATAATTGGGACTTTTTTTTTTAAATATAGGCAAAAACCTTATTCCGTTTCAAAGGGTGATTTAATCCTTTCGCGTTAAGACTAAGTAAGTTAATAGTCTGATCCATTTTTAATACTATTTAAAAGAAAGGTTCGAGTAATAACCACTGGAATGTATATTAAAACCAAACAATGAACCTTGAGATAGGGTAACCAGGCAAAGGATTTGGCTAAAAGTCCAAAACAGCTTCCAAAAAAAAAAACCCCATCTCCCCTCCCTCCTCCCAAAGTCAGAAGGCCGGCCAATAGACAGTCAGCAGCTAAAACTACCATCCTCCCAAAAACCTACTGGTTGGGCTCCAAATAAATTTCAAGGCTAGCTGCATTCCAAACTAGACTAAAGAGCAGACAGAAAGAAAAAAAAACACTTAACCCTCATAACAAAAACACATAAGTTAATTATTATAGTTTCAAAATGAAAAAAATGAAAAATACCTATATTAAGCCTTACTGATAGAGAAAAACCTCAAGAAAAATAAGTATAATATAAAATTAAAAAACTTTCAAAATTCAAAACACATGAACACCCAATGTGTTAACTCGTTAGAATCTTATTCTCTAAATAAAGCATTAAGACTCAAAAAGAGAGTTAGCTACAAAGGTTTACGAAAAGTAGTAGTAATTATGTAGAAAGATACTGAATAGTTAATCTTCTGATTTTAAAAATTCCTGAGCCTCTCACTCAAACGGAACCATTCCTTCGAGCCATCCCGCAGTATAATTCTGAGCCCAGCAGGATAGTGAAGAGAAGGCTTGAAACCTTTGTTAAAAAGTTCTGACATAACCTTTTTGAACTTAGCACGCTCATTCATGATCTCAGGTGAGAAATCCTCAATGATTCTAATCTTCTGGCCATTATAATCAATCATTCCTTTTCGATGGGATTCACGAATTAAAAGTTCCTTTGTTTGAAATTCAAGAAAACAGATTATTACTGATCTGGGTCTTGCTCCTGGAACTGGTCTAGGCACAGGCGATCTATGAGCTCGGTCAATCATAGGTAAAGACGTTAAAGTTTTAGGAAATAATTGCGCCAAAAAGCTTCTTCTGCTTCTAAATCGATAATCTTCTGTCTTAATTTTTCATTAGACTTAGATTGTTTTTCACAAAGCTTTTGCAGGTCATCAATTCTCACATCCAAAATTGTCAGAGTTGCTTCATTCCCTTCTATTTGTTTATCATGTTCAATTAAGGTATTTTGAATAGAATCCAATTTTGTATCTTTTTTTAAATTTCAGAGCTGAGTTGCTGGAACTCTTCAGAAGATTCTTTTCAATGTTTTCAAAGCAATTCCATAATAGATTCCAAAGTTGCAGGAGGCTCTTCTTTTTTAGTACTTCTTGCACCCCTTGAAGCCATAGTAAAGCAGTATCACATTTAAAAATAAGGTTTCAAAGCAGGTTGAAAACAACAAAGTAAGTAAAATAGGAGCAACTGTAAAATGCTGCTAATCCATCAATGACCAGTAGGAATCTCACTGAATCTAAGTAAAACTAAATTCATAATATTTGGAAACCGTGTACCAAACTCGTATAGTAAACTTAGAATAACTGATGTTGAAATTGATAAGGTATCTGAAACAAAATTTTTTAGGAGTGGTAATAGATAGTAAATTAAGCTGGAAACCACATACAAATTATGTCAAAGCAAAAATGTCAAAATCTATTGCAATACTGTACAAAGTGCAAGATTTCTTAAATCAGGATTCTTTGTATATATCATACTGTTCAATTACAGTCCCATACATGACTTACTGTGTAGAGATATGGGGAAATACATACAAAAAAAATACAAATTCAATTTTTCTACTCCAAAAGAAAACCATACGAATTGTAAATAAGTTATTATGAGCCAACCAATCCACTACAGGTGTCCCCCGTTTTCTGAACGTTCACTTTACGAAACCTTACTGTTACAAAAGACCTACATTAGTACCCTGTTTTCGCTTTCAGAAGATGTTTTCACTGTTACGAAGAAAGGCAGCGCGTGCCCCGAGCAGCCGCTCTGCCCCGGATTCGGAATGGCATTGCTTCAACACGTTGCATTGAGCAGCCGTTAGCAAGAGGAGTTCTAAGGTGTCGGAAAAGCCTGAAAGAGTAAGGGTGTTACACTTAAGTGTAAAACTAGACATAATTAAGCGTTTCGATCGTGGTCAACGAAGCAAGCACAAAGTGAGTTTGGCTTGTGAAAGTTGACGAAGATAACGTTAAAGAGGTTTTGGCATACCATGACCAAGAACTGATAGATGAAGAGCTGATGCAATTGGAAGAGGAAAGGATAACAATCAAAACCAAATGCAGAAAGTGAAGCAACTGTGTGAGATTTTCGTTGCAATGATAAAGTACAACTTTAATTTTGCAAGGGTATGTAGGTTTAGGGGATATTTGCAGGATGGTTTGAGTGCTTACAAACAACTGTATGATAGAAAAATGTGCGAGGCTCAGCAGTCAAGCAAGCCTTCCACATCAGCCACAGCAGACAACGAACCTCGACCTTCGACATCGAGGTGGGCAGTCATAGGAGAAGATGAGCTACCTGCCCTGATCGACAATGAGATGATACCCCCCGTGTCCCACCACCCGGGCTCCGGACAGATACTGTACCGATTTGTGAAGAACGCAGCGGAAGCCGGGAGGCACACAGCACATCTTTAAGAAAAAAGCCGAAATAAACATGCTAATTAATTAGGTGCCACCTAGCACGTAATTAATTAGCATGTTTATTTTGGCTTTTTTCTTAATGATGTGCTGTGTGCCTCCCGGCTACCGCTGCGTTCTTCACAGCAATGTATCGGGTCGGCGGCCCAGAGGGTGGGGGCCACTGCACCACCCAGCCTGCGACGACTCAGTCTAACACACCATCAGTGTGCTTGGCACTGTTTTCCCAATTCCGGTGATACTACACTGTACATACATTATTTCTACTTTATATAGGCTGTGTATTTTTATGTGTTATTTGGTAGATTTGGCAGCTTCATAGTTTAAAGGTTACTGGAGAGCGTGTTTATGCCAACAGCGCTTGCGTGAGATTTTCTGCCGAGAGCACTTGCGTGAGATTTTCGCTACGAAGATCTATACAGGCAATCATTGTAGAGAAGTATTTCTACTTTATATAGGCTGTGTATTTATCATATCATTCCTGCTTTTACTATATGTTACTGTTATTTGAGGTTTTATGTGTTATTTGGCATGATTTGGTAGGTTATTTTTGGGTCTGCGAACGCTCACAAAATTTTCCCATATAAATAAATGGTAATTGCTTCTTCGCTTTACGACATTTTGGCTTATGAATCGTTTCATGGGAACGCTCTACCTTTGGATGGCGGGGAAACCTGTATTTATTCAACTAAATATTTTAAAATTCAGAGGTTTTGTAGATTTTAAAATAATACAAATTATGTATAAAGTAAAAAATGGACAGATACCACAAAGTATCCAAAGATTGTTCAAAATGAGAGAAAGTCAACATGATTTGAGAGGAACATGTATATTTCAAAAACAAAGGATAAGAACAAATGTAAAAAATCATTGTATTTCAATCAGAGGAGTGAATCTATGGAACAGTTGTAGTGAAAATTTAAAAACATGCACCACACTAAAGAAGTTTAAAAAAATTATTTAAAAATAATTTAATGAATATAAAATACATGATTTAAAACGAATGGGAGTAATGTAAATAAATGATATTTGGAATTGGATTTTGTGTTCAAAGATTATGAAATGTTTTGTTTTTGATGTGATGATTGACACCAGATATGTTGTTGTATAAGTAAGAGGGGTAGCATAATAAGCTGTAGCTTCAGCCTACACCCTCGTCTGTTTTAAAGAATATCTATTTTTTTGTTGTAATTTTGTCCTATGAAATCATCGTTGAAAATGATGCTTTTTGTTATGTTTGTACTGACTGAAATAAATTTCATTCATTCACGCTGACAGCCCATTCCACACTCACAACCTGAGTGAATAAGTTTTCCCTCATGTTCCTCTTAAATATTTCACCTCTCACCCTTAACCCATGACCTCATTGTAGTCACACCCAACCTCAGTGGATTCAGCCTTTATCCTACGTGTACTCCACAATAATTTTGTATACCTGTAACAAATCTCCTCAATCTTCTTTGTTCTAAAGACTAAAGTCCTAACCTATTCAATCTTTCCTTTATAACTCGGGTCCTCCAGACCTGGTAGCATCCTTGTAAATTTTCTCTGCACTCTTTCAACCTCATTTTCATCTTTCCTGTAGGTAGGTGACCAAAACTGCACACAATATTTCAAATTAGGCCTCACCAATGTCTTATATAACTTCAACATCCCATCTTTTACATTCAATACATCGATTTATGAAGGCCAATGTGCCAAAAGCTTTCTTTACCTGTAACGTCACTTTCAATGAATTATGGACCTACATTCACAGGATCACTTTGTTCCACCACACTCCTCAGTGCCCTGCCATTCACTGTTTAAGACCTACCTTGGTTGGTCCTACTAAAGTGCAACACCTCGCACTTGACTCCATTAACTTCCATCTACCATTTTCCAGCCCATTTTTCCAGCTGCTGCAGATCCCTCTGCAAGTGTGGCAGCCTTCCTCACTGTCCACTCACCCCCAATCTTGGTGTCATCTACAAATTTGCTGAACCAGTTAACTGCATCATCACCCAGATCACTGATATAGGGGACAAACAAGGACCCAGCACCAATCCCTGCAGCACACGAGTCACAGGCTTCTAGTCAGAGAGGCAACGCTCTACTACCACGGTCTATTTCCTTCTGCAAAGCCAATGTCTAATCCAGGGGTCGGCAACCTTTTTGCCTCTGTGGGCTGGATCGCGTATTAATGAGCGGACAGTGCGCCAGATAAAGGTCATTAAAAAAACTTGAAATATGGGAATTATCCATTTAAATACATCTCATTATGTTTTGCCTCAAATTAATGAATAACGCATGCTAGAAAATCATTTCTGTTTAACCAAGGATGCCAATTAATAATCAAAGAACTCAGTTTAGCTGCAATTTATTCTAGTCAAGGCATCTTTTAAATCTATTAAAAGGACACAAAGAATGTTTAAACATAAAACGTATGAACATGATGCATTGAATGGTGGGAAAGTAAGTATAATAAAAAAGAACATTTTAATGCAAACAGTCGATAAATCAATATGAAACATGATGCTGTTTGTTGCTTGAAAGCTTCTCAATGTTGGGTGTCAGACTTGTTGATGACAAGAGCAAGACATTATCCAGATGGGCATCAATCAATCTTGTTCTCAAATGGTTCTTGGTGTGCTTCATTTTAGAAAATAATTGCTCACACAGGTAAGTGCTGGCAAACAATGATGCCATCTTTTTTTGCATGGTCTACTAAGTTAGGATACTTCGCACACTTCTCACTTGGATAAATATATTTTCTATAGAAGTCCAGCACAGACACATGTTCAGAATGAAATTTCGATCTCAGTATGTCGTCACACTGCATCTCATTCAATTCCATTTGAAAAATGTCTTATACCGTGTCCACTTCCACATCAAATGGAGTAGCAAACAGCTTGAACTCATTTGCATGCAAGCAAAAATCAGCAAAACTAGATGAAAACTCCTTTCTCAATTCTTGGACCATATTCACAAAAATGCCTGGATCTTGTGCTTTACGTTTTTGAAAAGTGGGAAAATGTGCACAATTTCCTTTTTGAAGCTGGTACTCCCACAATTGCAGCTTTCTTTCAAAGGCCACAATATAACCATACATCTCATGCATCAGCTGATTTTGTTCCTTGAAGTTGTAAATTCGAGTTATTTACAAGACTTGGCACATAATGCCTCTTGATGGATAATGCAATGAATTTTGACCAGTTTCTGTGCAAATCCAAGGTTTTCCATTTGTCCTTGCAGCAAAGCGATGATGCCTTTTTTCTGTCCCACCATTGCTGGTGCCCTATCAGTTGTGATGCCAATTAGCTTCGACACATTAAGTTTCATTTCCGACATCATTTTCAACAAAGCTTCAAAAATGTCTGCTCCAATAACCGGTGTCCTTCATAGGAATGAATTGAATAAACTCTCAAAAATTTGAAAAGTTGAGGTCACTCCTCCCACAAACACTGCAAGTTGAGCAGTGTCTCTCAAGTCTGTGCTCTCATCAAGCGCAAATGAAAAAATTGTAATTCATTGCAGGCATCCCTTAAAAAACTTTTAACATCTGCTGACATTTCTTCAACTCGCCATGTGATCGTTCTTGCTGACAAGCTGATAGATGCAAATAAAGATTTCTTTTCAGGACAAACAATATGCACCACTGCCAGTAAACATTCTTTCACAAACTCTCCATCTGTAAAAGGCTTCATCTTTTCTGCAAGATGTTTTGAGACTTCGCAACTGGCATGGGTATTTCCTTCATTTTCACTGCTTTTCTTGGCAAAAAATGACGTTTGTTTTCTGAAACTAGCCTTCATTCACTCAACTTCATCTTTCCTTGCTTGCCCAGTAAACTTGTTAAAAGTTTCCACTATGGCAGGACTCGTAACATCGCCTGATATTTGCCACCTTCTTCACAGCAACATTTTCTAGGGAAATGAGACAAACTGGTTTCCCAGCTTACTCGATGAAGTAGTAATCTAGTGTCAAAGTGACTTGGAAATTTCAGCACTCAGTGTCTATCTTTCTATGTTTTGCATTCATTGATTTTTTTCTTTGATTTTATTTCAAAAAGCGAGTTATTCAACAAGTATCGTAGCACATGTAAATATCTGGATATTTAGCATGGATTTCTTGTTAAAACACAGTGATGCTGTTTCTGTTTACAAATTTGAACAATCCCATCTGAAAATCTGCGTGTGCACAGAGAGTATCTAATACATATTAATAATGTAGTCTGCCTTCCCGTCATTCATATATACCAATGTTTGGTTTAGAACAAAAAAGAACGCGGGGCCGTGTAACAAGACACCATGCATGTCCATCAATCAGCGTGGTCGCGTGAAACACTCAGAATAAGGAAAAAAAAAATCGCTCGCGGGCCGGATAAGCACAGTATCCCAATATTTGCTCGCGGGCCAGTCAAAATACCTTCGTGGGCCGTAGGTTGCCTACCCTAGCGTAATCCAATTTACTACCTCACCTTGAATGCCGAGCGACTGAACCTTCTTGACCAGCCTTCCATGTGGGACCTTGTCAAATACCTTACTAAAATTCAAGTTGGCAATATCCACTGCCTTGCCTTCATCCACTTTCCTGGTAACTTCCTCAGAAAAACTCCAAGGTTAGTTAGATATGCAAACTAACCTTAATCAGTCCAAGTCTATCCAATACTTCTTTATTTGGTTCCTCAGAATACCTTCTAATAACTTTCCTCACAATTGATGCCAGACTTTCTGGCCTATAGTTTCTTGGTTTATGTTTAAAGCTTTTCATAAGCAGCAGAACAACACTGGTATCCTCCAATCCTCTGGCACCTCTCCTGTCACGAAGGATGATTTAAATGTATCTGCTCGGGCCCAGGCAATTCCTGCATTTGCCTCCTATAGGGTCTGAAGGAACAGCTTGTCAGGCCCTAGGGATTTATCCACTCTGATTTGCAAACATCTCCTCCTCTGCAAACTGTACAGGGTCCATGAATTTGATGGTGCTTTACCTCACTTCCATAGACTGGGTGTCCATCTCATGCAAAAAAAAATTTAAATCTCCTGCATCTGTTTTGGCTCCACGCACGATTACCATTCTGATCTCCCAGAAGACCAAATTTGTCCTTTGCAATTCCTCTGGTTTTAACTTATCTGTAGAATACCTTAGGATTCTCCTTTAACTTGCCTGCTAGAGCAACCTTATGCCTTCTTTTAGCCCTCTGGATTTATTTCTTAAGTGTTCTCTTACATTTCTTATACTCCATAAGCACCTCATTTGCTCCTACAGGCACATACAAGCTTTGTACTCTCAAAATTTCACTTTTGAAGGCATCCCATTTACCAAGTACACCTTTGTCAGAAAACAGCATGTCCCAATCCACATTTGCCAGATCATTACTGATACCAAAGTTGGCCTTACTCCAATATAGAATCTCAACCCACAGACCAGGCGCATCTTTTTGTATATTTACTTCTGTCACTTGCCCTGTCTCATTCCCTAATAGCAGATCCAGTATCACACTCTCTCACTGGGACTTCTACATAATGATTAAGGAAACTTACCTGAAGACATTTGACAACTCTATCCCATCTAGTTCTTTGACAATATGGGAGTCCAATGGAAAGTTAAAATCACCTACTATAACAACCTTCTGTTTCTTCCAACAGTCTGCGATCACTCTACAAATTTATTCCTCTAAATCCCTTCTGTTTAATGGTATACACGTATATAGTTAAATGACAGTAAACTTGACTATTGTGCAGAAGTTACAAAAGCTTAAAAGCATCTACCACCAGGCTCAAGGTCAGCTACCAGCCCACTGCTACAAGGCTAGTGGTCATTTCTCTAGAACAAGATGAACTCTTAACGTCACAATCCACCTTGTTATAAGCCTTGCACTTTATCATCTGTCTGCACTGCACTTTCTCACTAACTGAAACACAGGCACTCCACCCAAGCTGTCATGGGAGGAGATTACAAGTCTGACAGAAAATAGTTTCGAGGACATGCACGAAGATTCCACGAAGAAATGCAACACCCCACTGACTTTGAGGAATTTCTGACTCACGGCTGCCCTAAGTGGAGAAGGGGCATATAGGCTATTGAGAATCTTGAGGCTATGCAAGAGGATCAAAAGAAGCCCTGAGCAATCAGTGTACCACCTAACAAACTACCTGCTTACCCCGTTGAGCACCTCCTGCCCCATCTCCACAAGAGACTTTGCTCCCCCCTGGATTCATCAGCAGGATCAGAATTAGGTTTAATATCATTGGCATATGTCATGACATTTGTTTTGCAGCAGCACTACATTGCAATATATAATAACAATAAAACCTATAAACTACAACATATAAAAATGAAATTAAATTATTGCAAAAAAATTTTTTAAAAACGTGTGTTAGTGTTCATGGGTTCATTGTCCATTTAGAAATCTGATGGCAGAGGGAAAAAAGCTGATTCTGAAACATTGAGTGCCTCTCTCTTCAGGCTCCTGCACCTCCCCCTTGATGGTAGTAATAAGCGGGCATGCCTTCGGTGATGAGTCTTTAATGATAGATGCCACCTTTTTGAGGCATCACCTTTGAAGATGTCCTCAATGCTAGGGAGGCATGTTGTTGGCGATCCTGTGCAGTGGCCCTTACCAGACGGTGATGCAACCAGTTAGAATGGTCTCCAGGGCACGTCTGTAGAAATCTGTGAGTGTCTTTGGTAACATACCATTGTCTCCTCAAGCTCCTCACGAAATACAGCCGCTGTCGTGCCTGCTTTGTAATTGCATCAGTATGTTGGGCCCTGGATAGATCTTGAGTTGTTGACACTCAGGAACTTGAAACTGCTCCCCAGATCCAAGGTGATGCCTCGATGTGGACCTACGTGCGTTCCCTCGACTTCCCCTTCCTACAATCCACAATCAGTGACATCAAGTGCAAGGTTATTGAACCAGCTGACCCATCTCGCTCCTGTATATCTCGTCATTGCTCTTTGGCCCAAAATGTACTAAACTCATTAAATCAATAGTAATTAGAAACTTCTATGTTATCTACCTCCACCAGCGCTTCTGGCAGTATATTCCAGGCCCGCATTGTATATAAAAAATTGCCCCATCTATCTCCTTTATACTTTAACCCTCTCACTTTAAATACCCTCTAGTATTAGGCATTTCGGTTCTGGGAACTTGGCCAAGTGGTTAAGGCGTTTGTCTAGTGATCTGAAGGTCGCCAATTCGAGCCTTAGCTGAGGCAGCGTGTTGTGTCCTTAAGCAAGGCTAGCACCACACGTTGCTCTGTCTGTGTGAGGAGGGGCGCGCCACAGTCTTTCGTTCCGTGCCTTGTAAGGCATGAAAATGCCCGATGCTAGCCTCTTAGGCCAGAGTCGACAAGCCCTCCCTCGCCCCGCCCCCCCTCCATTTCTGGGGAAAAAATATGCTGGCTAACTACTAATCCATACTTCCTGTAATTTATAAACTTCTATCAGGTCTCCCTTCAGTCTCTGCTACTCTACAGAAACAACCCCACTTTTGCAACCTCTCCTCATAGTATATCTTCCAGCTAGGCCAGAATCCAGGTAAATCACCTCTGCACCCTCTTCAAAACCTCCTCATCCTTCCTACAAGACAAAACAAACAGTATTGACTGAAATGAACAAACCTAAGCAACCTCAGGACCCGCCCTGGAAGCAAGTGACAATGTCGGACAATACAGAAAAAAGTCCTTTGACCCACCACATACATGCTGTGACAAGAATACACAGACTAAGATGTTAGCTGTCCTGTGCTGGCACCAGTGGGATCAGCAGTTGGTCTGCCACCTGTCTTCAGGAGAGAGATAAAAAGAACAATGGGGCAGCATTTGGAGATGTTAATGAAGGGACAGGAGAGAGTAACGGAAGGAGAGCTGTCAAGATCGGCTCCCCCTTTGAACCCTGAACTGTTTGAAGTGATGGACAGGCGATACCCCAGCAGGGGGATAAAAAGGGACAGGTTCGCTAAGGCAGGACACACATGACACCCCGAGGTAATGAGACCCTGGAAGCGGTGCGTCTCTCACAAGTCGGTGGGAAGTTTTTGGACAGCTGATTGCGGGATCAAGCCATAGACGCTCAGGGTGGAAAGGCACGATTGGCGGGAACCTGGTGTGTGTCCACCCTTGCCTGGGTGCCAGGTTCACCGCAGAGAAACGATCGTATTGGGAAACAGAGGGGTCACGGTCGGTGACCTCAGATGACATCACAAAGGACTCGCCCGAAAGCTGACTGCGAAGGTCTGTGTGGAAGCCGTTTTGAATATTCATTCGTCTTGCTCTCTCTCTCCTTCCCCCCACTGTCCATCGCCACGGCAGCGATTACTGCGAACTGAACTGAACTAAATTGAACTGAACTTTGCGTCACTTTGAAACTGGTCATTTACCCCTAGACAACGATAGAGCTTGATTGATCCTGTTATCTTAATTCTGTGTACATGTATGTTTATCATTGTTGAACTGTTGCATTCATTATCCTTTTGATTAGAGTACTGTGTTGCTTGTTTCTTTAACAAAACTTTCTTAGTTCTAGTAATCCAGACTCCAACTGAGTGATCCATTTCTGCTGGTTTGGCAACCCAGTTAATCGGTACGTAACACTGCTGATACTTCTTCTGTTGCCGATGGACACTCAACCCATTTGCCTGTAGTGGGGCTATTCCCTCCTACACCTTACAAATCTCCTTAGCACTCTCTGAGGCAGAGGGGGACAGCAACTTTAAATTCCTCTATGTAATTACTTCAGAGGGCCTGTTCTGAATCCAGCATGCAAGTGTAATTATGAAGGAGGCACAGTTGTGCCCATTTCCTTAAGAGATCGGCATGACTTCAAAAACTTTGACAAACTTCTCTAGATGTGTAGTGGAGAGTATATTAACCGGCCTCCATCACAGCCTGGCATGGTAACCAATGCCCTTGAACAGAAGCCCCCCCCCCCCCCAACCCTTGAGCACATCTACATGAACCACTGTCGCAGGATCTTCAGGGACCCCCACCACTCAGGACATGCTCTCTTCTCACTGCTTGCCAGTACAGGAACCTCAAGACCTACACCACCAGGTTCAGGAACAATTACTATCCCTCAACCATCAGGCTCTTGAACCAAAGGAGATAACTTCATTTGCCCCATCACTGAAATTTTACCCACAACCAATGGACTCACTTTCAAGACTGCTTCGTCTCATGGCCTTGATGATTATTGCTTATTTATTATCACTTTCTTTTTGTCTTTGAACACCCAAGCTGGTGCGGACTTCCACTGATATTACACTTTATTCTGATGACGTTATGGTTATTATTCTGTAGATTGTTGAGTATGCCCACAAGAAAATGAATCTCAGGGTTGTATATGGTGACATATACGTACTTTGATAACAAATTCACTTTGAACAACCACATCTGTCCTCTAGTGTGGCGACCACGCTGCCACTCATCGTTGATCCTAAGGGGCTGCCCAAGATCATCTGTAAGATTATTACATTTACTGGAATGGTTGGGTCAAGCCGAGAAAAATAATTTTAAGTTATTGGGAACAGGCTCCAATCAGGTTCGGTTTTAATTTTGTATCATGGCAGACCTCTGGCAGGGAGCTCATTCCTTACAAAACTCCATGACTCACCAAAAGCAATTCCGGATTATCTGGTTAATTTTCCATAGCTGTTGTTTGCAGGAACTGTGCTCAAAAGTTGGCTGCAGCATTCCAAACAGGACAATGATGGCTGAAGATAGCTTTGTACTCTGTAAAACCACTGGAATGTGCTCAGAAATAAATGGCAACTTATCCAAAGCTAGACAACAAAACTTCCGTTGCCCCTGTAGTTTCAAGACACAGTGGTTCTCAAATTGTCAGTCCCACGCTTGAGGCCAGAGCTAGGCACTAGAGTCTGGTACAGCAAGGCATAATTATTTTTTTAAATGGTAGATGACATTAAATGCAAATATCTTGAGCTGGCAAAGGGGACAATGCAGCCTTTAGAGTACAAGTATACCCTCCATCTCTGACAAACTCGAAGTCAGATCAAAGTGCAATTTGAACACGGCCATAATGCAACATCCAAACCATTCCACCTCGTCAATGAGCAATCCCTTCAATTCTTACTCCAATGCCTTTCAAACACCCCAAGTCATTCTTGAAGAATTACCCTACTTCTTCTAAAAATCCCACGTGACTCCGCCCACCGCCCATAAAAGTCACAGAATTCCAAATCTGATCTACCCTCTACGTTTAAAAAAATAGTTTCCTCGCATCTTTTGCATTCCAAATTAAGAACCGGGTGATAAGCTTCTCGCTGTCTGTCCTATCTGAACAGAAAAGTTTGTGAACTCACTTCTGCAGGTAGCCGCTCGGATGCTGGCTTTGCTTGCGGGGTGCAAGTGTCGCTGAAGGTGCAGGAGCCACAGTGAATCCGAGCCTTAGTTAAAGCAGAGGAGTCGGCAAAAGCCGCTCCCACTGCCGCTAGTCCCCTACCCCGGAGCATAAGACCGGACCGGCTCCGCTCGACCGACTCACGCCACCGAACTGAACGCCGGCTCACCTCTCAGTCAAGCCAGCCCCCGACGTCACTGCGCATGCTTGCCCCCTCGAAACCGCAGCCACGCCCGTGAGTGGGCCGTCAATCAAAGAGGTCCGCTGTCCGCCGTCTCCCGGCCCGGGTACGAGGCGAGCGCGCCGTCCGCCATCTCCCGTCTCCCGGCCCGGGTACCAGGCGAGCGCGCCGTCCGCCATCTCCCGTCTCCCGGCCCGGGTACGGGGCGAGCGCGCCGTCCGCCATCTCCCGGCCTGGGTACCGGGCGAGCGCGCCGTCCGCCGTCTCCCGGCCTGGGTACCAGGCGAGCGCGCCGTCCGCCATTTCCCGTCTCCCGGCCTGGGTACCAGGCGAGCGCGTTTGCTTCGTTTCCTCTTTCCGCACTTTGCGTTCTGAGAATTGCAGTCACAAAATCCCAGACGGCCGTTTGAATGCCATTGAAGACGAGAAGATGGGAACTACAAACGGCGCCGCGAGTTCCCACCCTTTCCACTGGATGGAAATATTGGACATTGCAGATGAGGTATTTTGTTTTCCTCTGATTTACAGACGAGGGTTCATAGCGGATTGGAAGGCAATAAAAAATTGTAATGGCCATTAAGCGTGACAACACATGTTGTATCTGTGTATTCACACTTATTCTACAATATCAATTGTACTATTTGTTCACAAACATGAAAATCTGCAGATGCAGGAAATCCAAGCATCTGAAAGCATAAGCATTGACTTCTCTAACTTCCGTTAATGCCCCTCCTCCCCTTCGTACCCCATCCGTTATTTATTACTTTTTCCTCCCTCTGTCCCTCTCGTTGTAACTCCTTGCCTGCTCTCCATCCTCTGGGCGCCCCTTTCTTTCTCCCTAGGCCTCCCGTCCCATGTTCTTCTCTCTTCTCCAGCCTTTTACACTTTTGCCAATCTACTTTCCAGCTCTTAGCTCCATCCCGCCCTCTCCCCTCCCACTTTCAAATCTCTTTCTTCCTACAGATGCTGCCTGGCCTGCTTTGTTCACTAGCATTTTTTGTGTGTGTTGCTTGTATTTCCAGCATCTGCAGATTTCCTCGTGTTAACACGCACAAAATGCTGGAAGAATTCCACAGGAAGGACCTCGGTCTGAAACCTGCTTGTACTCTTTTTCCATAGATGCTGCCCGAGTTCCTCCAGCATTTTGTGTGTGTTGCAATGTTTGTTTCTTGTCTGCCATCTTTTATTGCCTTCCAATAAAAGGGCTATGGGCCCTCTTCAGAGGAAAACTAAACAATTCTCCCTTTGCAGTGTCCATATTTGCATCCAGTGGGAGGAGTGAGAATAACAAACAGTCGTCGCAGTGTTTGCAATAAATACGGTCAGCTGTAGCTTAGTACGTAAAATTAGCGCTTCTAAATAATAAGGCTGTATGGCTCAGTTGCACTTTAGTTGTACAGGACAGGATCGGTACATTCTTGCTGGATGTGTGCAGCCCTAGGCAGCAGGTATCAGACAGCACAGTTGTTGGCTTGCCTTAGTCCTTGATGGACATTTTAAGCTTCTCTCCGATTGAGTCAAATTTGTATTTGTCTGGATCAGACTTTGTGTGACAAGAGAATGGACACAGGGTTAGTAAACTTAGACCATAAGACATAGGAGCAGAATTAGGCTATTCAGCCCATCAAGTTTGCTCTGCCATTCCATTATGGCCGATCCCCAGATCCTACTCGACCCTGTACACGTGCCTTCTCGCCATATCCTTTGATGCCCTGTCCGATAAGGAAACGGTCAACTTCCGCCTTAAGCATACCCTCCACCGCAGAGTGTTCCATGGATTTTTACTCTCCGGCTAAAAAAAAAATGCCTCCTTATCTCTGTTCTAAAGGGTCATCCCTCAATTTTGAGACTGACCTCTAGTTCTGGATACACCCACCAAAAGAAACATCCTCTCCACGTCCTCCTTATCTAGTCTTGTCAACATCTGGTAGGTTTCAATGAGAGTCCTCCCCTGCATTCTCCTAAATTCCAGTGAGTACAGGCTCAAAGCTACCAAAATATGTTAACCCCTCAACTCCCAGAATCATCCTCATGAACCTCCTCTGGACTCTCTCCAATGACAACACGTCCTTTCTGAGATATGGGACCCAAAACTGCTAACAATACTCCAAAGTGCAGCCTGACTTGTGTCTTACAAAGGCACGGCATTATCTCCTTGTTTTTATATTCTATTCCCCTTGAAATAAATGCCAACATTTATTGCATCTGTACAATTTGTTCTGCATGTTCTCCAAACTGGAGTTTCAAAATCAGCTTTATTATCTCTGATAGCATCATGAAATTTATTGTTTTGTGGCAGCAGTACAGTGCAAGAGATAAAAAATGTTACAATAACAAATAAATTGTGCAAAAGAGGAATAATGGAATTGAATTAACTTTATTACTTACATGAGGGGTTATGTCTTTATGTTACATTTCTGTCTAAATGTGCAATTTATAGTAATTTATAATTGATAATATGTACAACAGGGCAGTCAATATAGCATAGAAATACAATTCTATTAGCATGAGTTCATCAGTCTGATGGCCTGGTGGAAGAAGCTGTCCCTGGCTTTTATGCTGCGGTACCTTTTCCTGGATGGTAGCAGATGGAACAGTTTGTGGTTGGGGTGACTCGGGTCCCCAATGATCCTTGGGGCCCTTTTCACACACCTGACTTTGTATATCTCCTAAATGCTGGGAAGTTCATATCTGCAGATGCTCTCTGTCCGCACCACTCTCTGCAGAGTCCTGCAATTGAGGAAAGTACAGTTCCCATACCAGGCAGTGATGCAGCCAGTCAGGATGCTCTCAATGGTGACCCTGTAGAAAGTTCTTAGGATTTGGGGGCCCATACCAAACTTCTTCAACCGTCTGAAGTGAAAGAGGTGCTGTTGTGCCTTTTTCGCCACACAGCCGGTATGTAAAGACCACATGAGATCCTCGAAGATGTGTATGCCGAGGAACTTAAAGCTGTTCACCCTCTCAACCCCAGATTCATTGACGTCAATAGGGGCTAGCCTGTCTCTATTTTTCCTGTAGTCCACAACCAGCTCCTTTGTTTTTGTGACATTGAGGGAAAGGTTGTTTTCTTGACACCACTGTGTCAGGGTGATGACTTCTCTGTAGGCTGCCTCATTATTATTTGAGATGAGGCCAATCAGTGTAGTATCAGCAGCAAATTTAATTAACAGATGAGAGCTGTGGGTGGCGACACAGTCATAGGTATACAGAGAGTAAAGGAGGGGGCTTAGGACACAGCCCTGAGGAAGTGTTCATAGGTTGATGCATTGTTCAATGGCAGAGGGGAAGAAGTTGTTCCTAAAACGTTGAGTGTGAGTCTTCAGACTCTTGAATCTTTTTGGTATTGGTGGTAATGAGTGGAGGGCATCTTCCTGGTGGTGAAGTTGAAACGGGAGATAGTAGGATTTATTTTCCCTATGGTGAATGAGCTTAATACCAGAGGACATTGGTTTAGAATCAGAATCAGGTTTATTATAACCAGCATGTGATGTGAAATTTGTTAACTTAGCAGCAGCAGTTCAATGCAGTACATAATCTAGCAGAGAGAGAAAAAATAAATACATAAAACATAATAAATAAACAAGTAAATCAATTACGTATACAGTATTGAATAGATTATTAAAAAATGTGCAAAAACAGAATTACTGTATATTTAAAAAAAGTGAGGTAGTGTCCAAAGCCTCGAAGTCCATTTAGGAATCGGATGGCAGAGGGGAAGAAGCTGTTCCTGAATCGCTGAGTGTGTGCCTTCAGGCTTCTGTATCTCCTACCTGATGGTAACAGTGAGAAAAGGGCGTGTCCTGGGTGCTGGAGGTCCTTAATAATGGACGCTGCCTTTCTGAGGCACCGCTCCCTAAAGATGTCCTGGGTACTTTGTCGGCTAGTGCCCAAGATGGAGCTGACTAGATTTACATCCTTCTGCAGTTTCTTTCAGTCCTGTGCAGCAGCCCCTCCATACCAGACAGTGATGCAGCCTGTCAGAATGCTTAGAGCAGGGTTTCCCAATTTTTTTATGCCATGGACCCCTACCATTAACCGAGGAGTCCGTGGATCCCAGGCTGGGAACCCCTGGTTTAGGGTAAGGGGATTAGAGGGGATCTGAGAAAGAATTTTTTTTCACCAGGATGGTGCTTGTTATCTGGCACTGCTTGAGAGGGTGATGGCATTGACACAATGTTTAACAGGTATCTGGATAAACACTTGAAATGACATTGCATGGAAAGCTTTGGACGAAGTGCTAGTAAATGAGATTAGTAAAAATAAAGCCGCTTTGCTGAACACCTACACTCTGTCCACTAGAGTAAGCAGGATCTCCCAGTGGCCACACATTTTAATTCCATATCCCATTCCCATTCTCATATGTCAATCCATGGCCTCCTCTACTGTAAAGATGAAGCCTGGGTAGCCTCCAACCTGATGGCATGAACATTGACTTCTCTAACTTCCGTTAATGCCCCTCCTCCCCTTCTTAACCTATCCCTAATTTATTTATTTATTTTTCTCTCTCTTTCCCTCTCACAATAACTCCTTGCCTGTTCTCCATCTTCCCCTAGTGCTCCCCTCCCTTTTCTTTTCTTCCAAGGTCTTCCATCCCATGATACTCCCCCTTCTCCAGCCTTGTATCCCTTTTGCCAATCACCTGTCCAGCTCTTGGCTTCATCCCTCCCCTTCCTGTCTTCTCCTATCATTTTAGATCTCCCCCTCCCACTTTCAAATCTCTTACTAGCTCTTCTTTCAGTTAGTCTTGACGAAGGGTCTCGGCCCGAAACATCGACTGTACCTCTTCCTGGCCTGCTGCGTTCACCAGCGTTTTTTGTGTGTGCTGAGAGATTTAGACTGTTCTTTTGTAAATTTAACATTAAAATTGTTTAAAATTTACTCCAATGTGTCACAGGGTATTTGAACAGGCAGATGTTGACTACAAGAAGCTTGTCAATGAACTCAAAATGGAATTGGACAATGGACAAAGACCAAAGACCCTATGACAGCAGAGGTGCTTACATCTTATGATACAATAATCATGGGCTTGTGCTAATTGCATTTCTCAAAGAATGAAACAGAATTTCTTTTTCAGACGTTCTGTTACATTTACAGATATCAAACAGTGAGACATGCCAAACTCTGGGTTCCCCCGCCCCGACTTCCTTTCTTCCAAGGCCTTCCGTCCCATGACACTCCCCCTTCTCCAGCCTTGTATCCCTTTTGCCAATCAACTTCCCAGCTCTTGGCTCCATTCCTCCCCCTCCTGTCTTCTCCTATCATTTCGGGTCTCCCCCTCCTCCTCCCACTTTCAAATCTCTTACTCTCTCTTTTTTCCGTTAGTCCTTTTGAAGGGTCTCAACCCGAAATGTCGACTGTAGTTCTTCCTTTGGATGCTGCCTGGCCTGCTGTGTTTCACCAGCATTTTGTGTGTATTGCTTGAATTTACAGCATCTGCAGATTTTCTTGTGTTAGTAAAGATTTATTTATTTTATTTTATTTATTGAGACACAACGTGGAATAGGCCTTTCTCTCTGTAACTGGATCTTGAATTTTTTGACAGAAAGGCCACAGTTAGTCTGTGTGCTGGCAGCAATATGTCTTGCCCCGTCACGCTGAGTACTGGTGGCCCCCAGGACCATGTGCTCAGCCCCCTGCTGGTGTATGACTGTACAGTTCACACCCAGTCATTCAAGTTGGCTGTTGACACAGCAGTGGTTGGCCTCATCAACAACGAATACGAGATGCGGCATGCAGAGAGGAGTTAGAGTGTGAGCACAGCATGGACAAGACTGAAGAGATGATTGTGGGCTCTAGGAAGATGTATGTTGACCACTCCGCACTGCATATAAAAGGTGCCTCTGTGGAGAGAGTTAAGAGCACCAAGTTTCTGGGAGTGCACATAATAGATGATCTTAGCTAGTCCCTCAACGACATCTTATTAGCCAAGAAAGCAGGGCAATTTGTTGAGGAGGTTGAGGTGAATGATACCCCTCCCCCCGCCATTGTGAGTGTCCTGACCAGCTGACTCTGTCTGGTACAGGAATTGCAAGGCATCTGACTGCAAGACCTGCAAAGGACTGTGAGGACTGCTGTGATGATCGTCAGGTCTCCCTTCCACCAACCTGAGATACTTATTAGGAGCGCTGCGTATTCAGGGCCCTTAGCATTGTCAGTGATCCCTCCCATCCGTCCAACCATCTCTTTGACTCCCTCCCATCAGACAGGAGGTACCGTAGCATTAGGTCAGGAACTGTTAGGATAAGAAACAGCTTCCTCCCCCAGGCTGTAAGACTACTAAACTCTCTGCCACTAACCAGGTCTCATCACATATGAAGCTCCAATAGTATAGGCTGTTTACCTTTTGACTTGTGTCGTAAATGCACCATATTATTTGTTAATTTATTTGTGGTAATATTATTTAATGTGTTGTGTGTGAATTAGTAGGTCCTGTTGAACACCTTGGTCCGAAAGAACAATTTTTTATTTGGCAGTATTCATGCATATGGGTGAATGACAAAGACCTTGAACTTGAAGTTCAACTTGCAATGAAAAACTTGCAGCAATATCACAGGCACATGGCAATCAGATGTGCAGTATTCACACATAAGACATAAATCAAGCATAAATTATACACAATGTTTACAAGGCAGAACACAACTAGAGCAAAAAAGTCCATTTTAATGCAAAGTGGTCAAACTGGTCATTGTGTTGATAAACTGTAGTGATTGGGGTTGCGCCGGTTGGTTCAACACCCAGATGATTGAAGGGAAGTTGCTGTTTTTGAAACTGGTGGATCTGGACTTCAGGTTTCTCAACCTCCTGCCTGGCGGTAGCTGTGAGAGGACAGCATGGGCCAGATGCTAGGGATCTCTGACGATGGATAATGCCTTCCTGAGGCAGCACCACCTCCTTGCAGTCTGTGTGTTTGTCAAGAAGGCCTGAGTAGGGATGTAGCAATCTTTGCTGAGCAGCTACTTAACGTAGGACCCTGCTCTTAGGGTTTTTCCAGGAACATGCATTGAGACTAATGTTATCTACTGATGGAAGAACATCAATTTGGTGAAAGAGTCGATTTGGACTGCCTGAAGCTGCCAGAGCAAGGATATATGTGCAAGAAAATACTGTTAACTGGCACAGACCAAGGCACAGCAATGTATGCTGGGGGTGAAAAAGAAAGGCCAGGGAGTGAAGTTCTGCTGCTACTGAGGACGAAGGAGATCTGTCATAGTGCATAACACAGAAATGGGCCTTTTGGCCCATCACTTCCATGCTGACTTTTTTGTCCCTCCATGCTAATCCCAGTTGCATGCATCAGGGCAATATTTGGATGCCAGGTAAATATCCAAACTGGTTACTTAACTAATGTAAAAGAAAAAAAAATCAGAATGATTGCAATCTCATCCTTGTACTACATAGAATGTTCTGTCTTGTGCAGCAGATGGTGAGGCTTGAAGAAACTGGATTATACTTGCCTGTATATTTTGTAAACAAATACAGTTTGGGGAAAGAAGGTCTGGGGAGAGACCACAGTGAGGTCCTGAGGGAGTGATGCGCTATCGGAGGTCCTATCTTTCAGAGGAGATGTAAGATGTCTCTCTCTTTTTCAGAAGATAGGGGAAGTAATGCTGGATGCAAGCTTAGTATTGATTCTAGAACTAAAATTGGATTCAGGTTTATTATCATTGACGTAAGTCATGAAATTTGTTGTTTTGCAGCTAATATACAGAACATTACATAAAAATTACTATAAGTGACAATAAGAAATATATATACTGAGGGAAAATTAATAAATAGTGCAAAAAGAGAGCAAAAAGTGAGGTAGTGTTCATGGGTTTCATGATCTGCTGAGAAATCTGATAGTGGAGGAGATGAGGCTGTTCCTAAAATGTTGAGTGTGTGTCTTTAGGCTCCTGCACCTCCTTCATGATAGTAGCAGTGAGAAGAGGGCATGTCCTGAATGGTGAGGGTCCTTAATAATGGTTTCTGCCTTCCTTTGAAGGTGTCCTCGATGGCGGGAAGGCTAGTGCGCATGATGGAGCTGGCCAATAATCCTCTGCAACTCTTTCCAATGCTGTGCACTGTCATCTCCACACCAGATGGTGGTGCAACCAGTCAGAACGCTCTCCATGGTACATCTACTGAAATACCCTGGAGTATTTGATGGCATACCAAATCTCTTCAAACTCCTAATGAAACACAGCTCCTGGAAATCCTTCATAATTGCATCAATATATTGGGCCCAGGGTAGATCGTCAGAGAGGTTGACTCCCAGGAACTTGAATATGCTCAATCTTTCCATTGCTGACCCCTTGATGAAGATTTGTATGTGTTCTGTTGACTTCCTCTTCTTGAAGTCCACAATGAGTTGCTTGCCAATGTTCCTCAATCAATGGCCCATAATCATTTCATGAACCAATGTTCCTCAGAAGGTGAAACAAAAATGAAAAATGCTAGAAACACTCACCAGTTCAGGAAAATGAGTTTCAGAGATTGTGTTTCAAGTTGAATGAAATATTTCTGAGACCAAATCCTGAAATTTTCTGTTGCACCTCTTACAAGGCTGATCGATTAAAACACTTGTGGTTAACATAATATGCTATTGTAATGCAGATTTTCTTTGTAGAGCTGTGGAAAGTCCACAGATTTCACTGTGCAGAGAAGTTTGTAAGATATGTTGTCATTATATAAGACATTGGCGAGGCTTCACTTCCAGTATTGTGTACAGTTTAAGTCACTCTGTTATAGGAATGATGTTAATAATCTAGAAAGAGTGCAGAAATGATTTACCTCATTACAAGGAGAGTTTGTGTAGACTATGACTTTATTCCCTGGAAAGTAGGAGATTGAGGGGTAATCTGACCAAGGTATGTAAGATATATTGCAGTGTATATGGATTGGCTCCTTAAAGTTGGTATATCCGGGGGTTGGGGGAGAGGTGAGAAATAAGGTGGATGATCTTGTTGGACAATTACAGATTGTCAGGTATGATGTTGTGGCCATCACTGAATCGTTGCTGAAGGATAGTTGTAGTTGGGAGCTGAATGTCCGAGGTTACACATTATATTGGAGGGATAGGAAGGTAGGCAGAGGGGGTGGCGTGGCTTTGCTGGTAAAAAATGGCATCGAATCAGTAGAAAAATGTGACTTAGGATCGGAAGATGTTGAATCCTTGTGGGTTGAGTTAAGAAACTGTAAGGGTAAAAGGACCCCAATGGCAGTTATATACAGGCCTCCCAACGGTAGCTGGGATGTAGATCGAAGATTTCAATAGGAAATAGAGAAGGCGTGTCAAAAGAGAAATGTTATGGTATTCATGGGAGGTTTCAACATGCAGGTCAATTGGGAAAGTCAGGTTGGTAATTGATCTCAAGGGAACGAGTTTGTCGAATGCCTACCAGATGGCTTTTTAGAGCAGTTTGTCGTTGAGCCTACTAAGGGATCAGCTATGCTGGATTGGGTGTTATGCAATGAACTGGAGGCGATTAGGGAGCTTAAGGCAAAAGAATCCTTAGGGGACTGTGATCACAATATGATTGAGTTCAGCTTGAAATTTGATGGGGAGAAAGTAAAGCCTTACATAGCAGTATTTCACTAGAATAAATGAAATCACAGTGGTATGAGAGAGGAGTTGGCCAAGGTAAATCGGAAGGAGATGCTGGCAGGGATGACAGCAGAGCAGCAATGGTGTGAGTTTCTGAGAAAAATGAGGAAGGTGCAGGATAAATGTATTCCAAAAAGAAAGAAATACTCAAATGGCAAAATAGTACAACTGTGGCTGACAAGGGAAGTCAAAGCTAATGTAAAAGCAAAAGAGAGGACACACAACAAAGCAAAAATTAGCAGGGAAAATAGAAGATTGGGAAGCTTTAAAAAACCTACAGAGAGTAACTAGAAGAATCATTAGAAGGGAAAAGATGAAATATGAAAGCAAGCTAACAAACAATCTCAAAGTGGATAATAAAAGCTTTTTCAAGTACAGTATGTAAAAAATAAAAGAGAGATGAGAGTTGATATAGGATCGCTAGAAAATGATGTCGGAGAAATAATAAAGGAAACAAGGAGATAGCAGATGCACTAAATAAGTATTTTGTATCAGTCTTCACTGTGGAAGACACTAACAGTGTGCCAGAAGTTGAAGAGTGTGAAGAAAGAGAAGTGAGTGCTGTTACTATTACAAGGAAGAAGGTAGTCAACAAGCTGAAATACCTAAGGGTACATAAGTCACCCGGACCAGATGAACTGTACCTTAGGGTTCTGAAAGTGGTAGCAGTAGAGATTGTGGAGGCATTCGTAATGATCTTTCAAAAATCATGGACTCTGGCATGGTGCCAGAGGACTGGAAAATAGCAAATCTTACTCCACTCTTTAATAAAGAAAGAAGACAGCAGAAAGGAAATTATAGAGTAGTTAGCCTGTCCTCGGTGGTTGGAAAGATGTCAATTGTTAAGGATGAAGTTATGGAGTACTTGGTGACACAAGACAAGATAGGACAAAGTCAGCATGGCTTCCTTAAGGGGAAGTCTTACCTGACAAACCTGTTGGAATTCTTTGAGGAGATTACAAGTAGGACAGATAAAGGGGTTGCAATGAACATTGTACATTTGGACTTTCAGAAGGCCTTTGACAAGTTGCCACACATGAGGCTGCTTACCAAGTTAAGAGCCCATGGTATTACAGGTAAGTTACTGGCGTGGTTAGAGCATTGGCTGATTGGTAGGAGGCAGTGAGAGGGAATAAAAGGATCCTTTCTGGTTGGCTGCCAGTAACTAGTGGTGTTCCGCAGGGTTTGGTGTTGGGACTGTTTCTTCTTTTTATGCTGTATCTCAATGATTTAGATGATGGAATAGATGGCTTTGTTGCCAAGTTTACAGATGATACGAGGATAGGTGGAGGGACAGGTAGTGTTGAGGAAAGAGGCAGGCTGCAGAAGGACTTAGACAGATTAGGAGAATGGACAAGAAAGTGGCAAATGAAATATAATGTTGGAATATACATGGTCATACACTTTGGTAGTAGAAATAAATGTGCAGACTATTTTCTAAATGGGGAGAAAATCCAAACATCTGAGATGCAGAAGGACTTGCAAGTATTTGTGCAGAACACACTAAAGGATAACTTGCGGGTTGAGACGGTGATGAGAATGGCAAATGCAATTTTAGCATACATATCAAGAGGTCTAGAATACAAGAGCAGGGATGTGATGCTGAGGCTTTATAAGGCACTGGTGAGGCCTCACCTTGAGTGTTGTGAACAGTGTTGGGCTCCTCATCTAAGAAAAAATGCGCTGGCATTGGAGAAGGTTCAGAGGAGGTTCACAAGGATGATTTTGGAAATGAAAGGGTTATTATATGAGGATCTTTTGATAGCTCTGGGTTTGTACTCACTGGAATTTAGAAAGATGAGGGGGGATCTCACTGAAAGCTTTAGAAAGGTCTAGACAGAGTAGAGGTGGAAAGGATGTTTCCCATGGTGGGGGAGTCTAGGACAACAGGGCACAGCCTCAGAATGGAGGGGAATCTATTTAAAACAGAGATGCGGAGAAATTTCTTTCAGTAGAGGGAGGTGAATTTGTGGAATTTGTTACTGCAGGCAACTGTGGAGGGCAGGTCGTTGGGTGTATTTAAGGCAGAGCTTGATAGCTTCTTGGTTGGACATGGCATCAAGGCTTATGAGGAGAAGGGTAGGGAGTTATGCTGAGGAGGGGGAGAAATGATCAGCTTTGATGGAATGGGGAGCAGACTCAATAGGCCAAATGACCTAAATCTGCTCCTATGTCTTATGGTCTTACGGTTTTCTGGGTGGTAACGGGGACAAGCTCCCACTACCTATTAAATACTCCAAATGACATGCACCTCAAATAGCCTTGACAACCAAGTCCAGCTCCTGGCCTTCTCTTGTGGCTTAGCTACTAAGCCCAGAGGAACCGTTTCTACTGATAGGAGAAGGGGAAAATGCGGGTTACTGGCACCTTAAAACAAGTCACTTCGGACAGATGTGGCTCATCAGCTGTGGTTGGCAGCTCATCCAGGAAAAGGAAAACTCTGATCTTAAACCTCCGCTGCCTTGCGGCTATACGTTTTCACGGGGAAGGCTTCAGGAGTAAACCCCGAGGGAAAAATCCAGAGCTGGAGTTCCAAAGGCAGTCCTACATTGAGTTCAATGCCGACGGGCAAGTCCTGCAATGTCAGGTACCAAACTGTATCAGTCTCTGCAGTTCTTCTGGGTTCATCAGATGCATGGAGAGGGGGAGCTTGCTACATGGGCATATCGTACTGCTCAGGCTTGCATTGTCCTTGGTCAACTCTGACCGACAGAGGTCTCAGACTGATGGATGAAAGCAAATAGTCCTTTTCCAAGGGAGGAAATGCTAAACCCAAGAGGGCATGGTTTTAATATCAGAGGTGAATAATTTAGAAGAGATTTCAGGGCAGCTTCTTCACACAAAGGGTATTTTGCATATTTGGAATGAGCTGGAAGAAAGAGTGGTTGAGGTGGACACATTAACAATGTTTATCCAGAGCTATCCAGGTAGGACTTGACGAAGGATCCCAGCCCGATGTCGGCTGCTTATTCTGCTCAATAGATGCTGCCTGACCTGCTGAGTTCCCCCAGCACTTTGTGTGTGGTACTCTGGATTTCCAGCAACTGCAGAATCTCTTGTGTACATGGAAAGGAGAGGCTTGGAGGGCTATGGGCCAAATGCACGCAGATGGGATTAACTCAGAAGGGCAACATAGAACGAGTAAGCTGGGTTGAAAGGCCTGGTTTCATGCTGTAAGACTCCGTAGCTCCTGTCAACATTAATTTCATTGGAAAGGATCCACCGCTTTGTTTTTATCTGAAGAGGTGATAACAACGGGAACTCCTCTGACATTGTGGATGAGACTTGTGAGAAATCACTTGGCTGAAGTTACATGTGGCAATTGAGAAGGTGAGCAAACAGTGGGTGAACAGGATTGGTTACCACACCACTACTCTAGAGACCACAGTTCAGGTACCACCACAGCTGCTGTGGTATTTAAACAATTTGTTGGCTAATCAGGAATTTAAAGAAGAACAATGCCATTTTCAATTGACCATGAAATAGCTGGATTTACAGGGAAATCTGCCCGGATAATATGTGATTACAGATGCCACTAATGTGATGGCTTAAGAGTACATGAATCATTTGGGACACACTGATTCAGGCAGAGAGTCTCACACTTTTAAGTTACATCTTGATTAGTGCTTGGATTGTTGAGGCATAGAAGGCTATGGACCAAATAGGATTACTAGAGATCAATGCTCAATGATCAGCATGGATATGGTGGGCAAATGGTCTGTAGTGATGTGATGAAATAATCTGTATGGATGACATGCAAAACAATGTTTTACACTGCTCCTCAGTACATGTAGTAATAAAGAACCAATTTAACTGCCTCAACCATTTCCTCTGGCAAATCATTCTGTAAACACCCCATCTCTGTGTTTTAAAAAAGTTACCTCTTAGGTTTTTATAAAACCTCTGCCCACTCACAATAAACCTATGCCCTTAATTCTTGATTCCCTACCCTCAAGTAGAACAGAATTTTGTTATATTGTGACAGGTTGGGAAAAGTTGGGGGCCTGGATGGCCTTGTATTGAAGATTTGTGTGCAGATTCAGCAAGCAATTAGGAAGGCAAGTGACATGTGGGTGTTTATTACAGGAAGATTTCAATACAGACTTGTTAGTCTTTAATTGGTTTCATGTTGCAAAAGAGAGGGAGGTAAAAGAGCTGGGGGAGTGGCATTGCTAATTGGGGTAGTATCATAGCTGCAGAAAGGGAGGACATCATGGAGAGATTATCCATTGAGTCAGTGTGAGTAGAGGTCAGAAATAGGAAGGGAACAATCACTCTGTTGGGAGTATTCTATAGGCCCCCACCAGCAACAGAGATACTAAGGAACAGACTAGGAGGCAGATTTTTGAAAGGTGCAAAATTAACGAGGTTGTTGTCATGAGTGACTTCAACCTCCCTCATATTGAATGGCATTTCCTTTATGCAAAAGGTTTAGATGAAGCAGAATTTGTAAAGTGTGTCTCAGGGGGATACATGGGGAAGTAGTACTAGAGAGGAAGTCGTACTGGATCTAGAACTAGGCAATGAATCTTGTCAGGTGACATCTTTTGATGGGTGAGCATTTTGGAGACAGTGACCACAACTCCTTGACCTTTAGCGTAGCCATGCACAAAGATAAGAACCGACAGTATTTAACCTGGGGATGGCTAATTACTGTAGTATTTGACAGGAACTTGGCAGCAGATATTCTTGGAAAGTGCACAGTGGACATGTGGAGGTTGTTCAGGACAGATTTGCCCCATTGAGACAGGGAAAGGATAGGTGATTGAACCATGATTGACAAAGGAGGTGGAACACTTAATCAGGAGAAAGGAGCAGGAAGTTGGTAGGTTAAATTAGTGTGTAGGTGAGTGGTGGAATCTGGGGGCAGTTAATGTGAAAGTGGGGAGAATGAAATTTGATGAGTGTAGGATAATTGTAAAATAGGTTCTTGACAGTCAAGGCAGACTCAGTACATCAAGAGTTTGATCCTATGTTGGATAACTCTCTGATTCTAAAACTTTATGTTGTAGAGCAGTGCTTCCCGAAGTGGGCGATACCACCCCTAGGGGGAAGTGGTAGTTTCTATGGGGGGGGGTGATAAAGATAAAGGGGGCAGGGGAGGAGATGACTGGTAGCAAGAGGGAAACTGAGGGATTACAGGCTTAATTTAAGAAATGAATTACTTATTTTAAGCATATTATCCTCTATACCTCATAATTGATTACAATGGTTATGTAATCATCTTATCTCTTTGATGTTGCTCAAAGCACATTATAGTTGTTGAAAAGCATTGTGACACTTTTGTATTTGGTATATCATGAGAAATCTGAACTGAAGAAATTATGTTATTTTCAGGCCCAGCCCATGCATTTTTGCCGTTCGCTACTGTAGTACAGTGTTAGCTAGTACAATTTCTATACTCTAATCATGCAGTGACATATTTCCTGTGAATTAGGATATGGCATTCAATGGAGTAAAGTTCAGAACCTGCCTTTTTGAATGGGCTTGGCTACATTGCACCGGCCCACAACCCAGCCGAGATACGCTGGCCCACTGTTATGTACCTTCAGGCAGAGCCAGCTTTGGCCAGATCTATGGTGACCTCATAACTTTTCACTTTATTGATTGCAGTGATTGGGGTTGGAATTAAACAATACGTAATTGCCTGTTGTCTTTGATTTGTAACAAAAATTGGAAGAAGCATACCAAATGAAAAAGAAATATAGACAATATAGTGTGCAGTATCTGAACTATGGATTTATTGTATACCAGTATCACGTAACCAACGGCAGCAAATGTGTCTGTTGTGTTCAAAGGTTTTTTTCAAATGTGTGAATGAAACCATCCAGGCTACTTGAATGTTTGAGGAGAATACACTCTGATAAAGGAAACAAGAACTTGGCTTATTTTCAGTCATTTTGTGAAAACTTTCAGAAATGGAAAGCTCTTCAAGATATGTTTGCCAACACATCACAACAAAACAGTGGTGATACGCATGCTTCGTGCAACATTGAATTGCTCATTTTCTGTCTGGAATGCCCCATGCAATTGGAGAAGAACTGATTCAGTTCTGCTGACATTAAGGGAGTTTCCAAGTATGGTTTTGCATAAGCCACTAGAATCAAAATCAGGTTTTATATTACCAGCGTTATGTTGTGAAAATTTTTGGTAGCAAATTTTTGTGGTAGCTCTACATTGCAATACATAATAATTTTAAAAACTCTAAATTACAGTAAGAAAAGTACATTAAAAATAAATTAACTAAGTCCCGCAGAGAGAGTAAAAATTAAGGTTGTGTTCATGGCTTTATTATCCAGTCAGAAATCTGATGGCTGAGGGGAAGAAGCTTGAAACATTGAGGGTGTGTCTTCAGGCTGTTGTATCTACTTCTTGATGGGAGCAATGGGAAGAGGGCATGTCCTGGGTGATGGGAGTCCTTCAAGATAGATGCCACTTTTTTGAGGCATTGCCTCTTAAAGGTGACTATGATCTGGAGGCACTAGCGCCCATGGTGGAGCTGGTGGAGTTTGCAACTTTCTGCAGCTTTTTCCAATCCTGCGCTGTGGCCCCTCCATACCAGGTGGTGATGCAACCAGTTAGAATGCTCTCAGAAATACACCTGTGAACATTTGTGAGAGTCTTTGGTGACGTAGCAAGTCTCCTTCAAATTCTAATGACATCTAACCACTTTCATGCCTCCTTTGTAATTGCATCAGTATGTTGGACCCAGGATAGATCTTCAGAAATGTTGACACCCAGGAACTTGAACTTGCTTTTTCCTCTGCTGATCCCTCCATGAGGAACGGTGTGTGTTCCCTCAACTTCCCCTTCCTGAAGTCCACAATCAGTTCCTTAGTCTTACTGACGTTGAGTACAAGGTTGTTGTTATGACAGTGGTTAACCAACTGATTGATCTCGCACCTTTTCACCTCCTCGTCACGATCTGAAATTTTGCCAAAAATAGTTATGTCAGCAGCAAATTTACAGATGGCATTTGAGTTGTGCCTAGCCTCATAGTTGTGGGCGTAGAGAGAGTAGAGCAGTGGGCTAAGCATGAATCCCTGAGGTGCATCAGTGTTGATAATCAGCGAGGAGGAGATGTTATTTCCAATTCACACTGACTGCCTTTCAGTGAGGAAGTCAAGGATTCAGTTGCAGAGGAAGGTTCAGAGGCCCAGGATTTGGAACTTGTTGATTAGAAGGGAGGGTACAATTATGTTGAATGCTGAGTTGTAATCAACAAACAGCAGTCTGATGTATATATTGCTATTGTCCAGGTGATCCAGTGCCAAGTAGAGAGCCAGTGAGATTGCATCTGCTGTAGATCTAGTGTGGTGATGGGCAAATTGCATCAAGACCAGGTCCTTGCTTAGGCAGGAGTTGATTCTGGCCATGACCAACCTCTCAAAGCGCTTCACCACAGTAGATGTGAGTGCAAATAGGCAATAGTTGTTGAGTCATCTCATCCTACTCTGGCATTAGTATGATTGTCGCCCTTTTGAAACAGGTGGGAACTCCTGACTGTAGCAGTGAGAGATTGCAGGTGACACAGATTTTCAGTGCCCTACCAGGTACACCATTGGAGTCTGACACTTTGCAAGGGTTCACCCTATTGAAAAATATTCTGATATCGTTGTTCTCTGAGACAGAGATCACAGGGTCACAGGGATTCATACGAGTGTAGTTTTATTCTCCCTTTCAAAGCATGAATAAAAAGCATTGAACTCAAATGGAAGTGAAACATCACAGCCATTCATAATGTTAGGTTTCTCTTGGTATGAAGTGATGGCCTGCAAACCCTATCAGAGCTGATGAGCATCCGATTCCATCTCTAATTTCAATTGTAATTGTTTTCTCCCCCTTAAATTAGCCTTCCGAAGATCGCACCTGGACTTGTACAGTTCTGGATCACCAGTCTTGAATGCTGCTGATCTAGCCTTTTGTAGACTGCAAATCTCCTGGTTTATCCACTGCTTTCTGTTTGGTTATGTCTGGTATGTATTCGAAGGCACACTCTCGTCCACACAGGTCTTGATGAAGTTGGTGATAGTTGTGGCATATTAGTTCAAATTTGAAGGTGAGTCCCTGTATGTTGTCTAGTCCACCGCCTCAAAGCAGTCTGGTAAACACTCTTCTGCCTCCTGTGACCATACCTTCTTGGTTTTCACCACATAGTCTCTGCCTATATGATGGAAGTAGAAGTACAGCCAGGTGATCAGAATTTCCAACGTGCAGGTGTGGGATGGCATGGTGAGCGTTCTCGATGGTGGTGTACAGTAGTCAAGTGTGCTGGCTCCTCTGGTTCCATAAGTGATACGTTGGTGATAGTTGTTCAGAGACTTCGTCAAGCTGGCCTGTTTGAAATCTCACACAGTGATAGGGAAGGCATCAGAGTGCGCACTTTCAGAACTGCTGATTACAGTGCTCATCTCCTCTAGAGCCTGTCTGATGATGGCCTGAGGTGGAATATGCACTGCTGCCAGGATGATAGTGGAAAGCTCCCTCAGCAGATAAAATGGATGACACTTGGCTGCCAGATGTTTTAGGTTGGGTGAGCAGGACTGAGACTGAACTGCCATGTCTATGCACCATGATGGGTTAATTATAGAGCATATTTCACCTCCTCTACCATTAAAAGACTCAGCTGTTCTGTCTTTGCAGAGAATGGGGAAGCCATTGGGCAGCAGTACTGCTTCCAAAATAGCGACAGTAAGCCATGTTTCCAGGTTTTCCAACATACTTGGGACGACAGAATTTGCTCTGCAGTTGGATGAATCAACTTTGCCAGGCAACAGATCTTTGCTTCTTGGTTATGTTCACCTCATAAAAGATAAAAGCATGGTACAAGAGTTGCTATTTGCGAGGGAACCTGAAACAGATATGAAGGGGGAATCCATATTTTGGGTTGTTGAGCAATTTTTCAAAGATAACGACATTCCACCAACATTCTTGCTTGTGCAACAGATGGGGCACCATTAATGATAGGACACCACCTTGGGAGTTACTACCCTTTTTGGAAAAAAGCTGTACCTAAAATATTTCACAAACCACACCTTGTCACAAAAAAACCCAGTGATTGGTTGCACAAATCATTAAATGCTGACATCACAGTGGTAAATAAAATCAAATCCCATGCTCTCAATTTTTGATTATTTCAGGAGCTTTGTATTGAGAATGATGAACAGTCTGAGTGCTTGCTGTTGCACACAGAAGTCAGATGCTTCTCAAAAAGAAACTGCCTGAGACACTTGAATGCACTTTTTGAAACTGTGATGAAATTCTTTCAAGACTCGAATGCTTCATTCAGTAATCACCTCAATAATAATAGGTGTGACATTGCTTATTTGTGGACATTATTTGCAAAGTTTAATAAAATCAATCTTCAGTTGCAAGGAAGTGATGTGAATCTTATCAAAGTCAAATCAGATGTCTCCACATTTCAGAAAGACCACCAGATGATGATCTTCAAGAATATTGTGCCCACCTGGGTGAGCTGCATAATGACATTTTGGAGAAATTTTAGGATCTTTTCTCGATCCAAATTCCTGATTGGGTAGTAAATCTGCTCCTTGTAATGAGGAATTAACAGGAAGGATGGTGGAAGAACTGATCTCTCTACAAAATGAGAAGTTCAAAAAATCATATCAAGGCTTTTGGTTGCAGAAAGAAACCTCTGAACACTATCCTGCAGTGTGGAAAAATGTTAAGATATTCTTTACTGCCTTTCTAAATTCATATTTAGTGGAGTGTTGTTTCAGTGCAGTTGCCCAACTTCTCTCAAAGCAACAAAACAAACTGCGTTAATGAACGTGAGGATTTGAGACTGTTTCCGAGTGACGTCCACCCTGATGTTGAGAAGCTGATATCACTGCACTAAGCCCATCCGTCTCACTGAAAGGTGAAAAAGCAATGAAGTCATGAACATTTGTAGTACTAATGTTCACTCTAAAATTGCTGATGTAAATTGTTTTTACCATAATGAAACAAATAAATGATTTTCAGCATCTGAAGAGATGAATGAAAAGACAATATTTTGTGCCATGACCCTTCATTAGGACTAGAAAGGAGGAAGAAGCCAGAATAAGAAGGTGGGGAAGTGGAAGGAGTACAAGCTCGAAGGTGATAGTTGAAGCCAGGTGAGGGGGAAGGTAGGTTAGCGGAGAAAGGGGTTGAAGTGAGAAACTGGGAGGTGACAGGTAGAAAAGGCAAAAGGCTGAAGAAGAAGGAATCTGATAGGAGAAGAGTGTGGAGCATCGTTCATTTTTCTAGCACATAATATAAAAGAAGGGGTTGGTCATAGGGATTGTTCCTGAAGCCTAAACTTATTATAGTTCATATAAAAAACAAGGATGAAGGCATTGAAAGAATGGTTGATAAATTAGTGATGACACGATCAACATGGTCAGCATAGGCATGATGGGTCTGTGAGCCTATTTCCATGCTGTAAAGCACTATGACTATGTCAAAGAGTTAAATAGATAATGGAGAAATGTGAGAATGCAATAAGATTACTTGATAGATAGGGGAGTGGGCAAAGATCTGGCACATAAAATTTTAACCAGGTATAAATTTGACAGGTACTTGAATGAACAAGGCACAGAGGGATATGGAATTAATGCAGACAAGTAGAATTAGTATAGGTAGGTGTGATAATCAGGAGAGATGTGGTGGGCCTGATTCTAAGCTGTAGAATTCTGTGAGCATTATTTTATTATGTGAGAATGTGTGTAATTATCCATTTTAGAAGGCAGTTAATGAAAAAAAATCAGGAAGCTGGACAAACTCAACGGGCCTGACAGCATCTGTAGAGGAAAATGGGCAAGTTGATCTTTCAGGTCAAGACTCTTCCTAAAACATTGACAGCCTATTTTCCGTCTGACCTGTTGAGTTGTTCCAGCTTTGTATTTGTTGCTCCAGATTCCAGCGCCTGTAGTCTCTCATTTCTGCAAACTCAAAAACAGATATAATCAAAGTGATGAGATATTGCAGAGATCAGAGATACAAAGGAGTCTGGGATTTCAAATGGCTGGTATTTTGGTGCAGCAAGTAGATCAGGGAGCTAACAGAATGTTATGATTTTATCACAAGAGAAATTGAATGAAAACTAAGGAGGTTATGGGGAGATTATGCTTCCATTCTATAGGGCTAGCTGAGATCACGTCTGCAATACTGGGTGTAGTTCTGGTCTCCCTGTTTAAGGAAGGATGTTACTTCCATGGACACATCTTCTCTTCTCAATGCCGCCATCAGGAAGAAGGTACAAGAGCCTCAGGATTCACACCACCAGGTTCAGGAACAGTTATTACCCCTCAACCATCAGGCTCTTGAATCAGAGGGGATGACTTCACTTGCCCTAACACTGAACTGATTCCAGAACCTATGGATTTACTTCTAAGGACTCCACAACGCATGTTCTCGATATTTATTGATTATTTATTGGTTATTATAATTTTTATAATATTGGTTGTTTGTCCATCTCTGTTGTACATATATATATACACACACTGAACATTTCAGAGAAGATCTATTGGAATAATAGCTAGAAATAGCAGGTAGTTTCACATGTAAAGGTTGGACAAGCCAGATCTTTATCCACTGGAGTTTGGAAGAGATGGAAGGTTTCCGACTGAAATGTCATCTTGTGTGGTCTTTGCAAGGTAGATGTGAAGGGTATGTTTGCTTTTCTGGGGGAATCTAAAATCAGAGGTTGGAGGCATGGTTTAACAATGAAAGGACATCAATTTAAATCAATGATAAGGCCATCTAGAGGATTGTATTGGGAATTGACTTCCTCAAATTGCAGGGTAATTATTCTTTGAATATGTTTAATTGCCTTTGAGAAGTTGGTGGTGAGTAGCTTCCTTAAGCCATCTATTTTGTCCTCTCAGAACCAAATCGTGAATTTAGGCATTATGAACACTAAATAATTCAGGCTTCCCCCGCTTTCCTGATTTTGAACATTTTGCCAATCGTTAGCTGTCATTAGTTCCACATTCTGGAACTCCCCAGTCCGCCTTCACCAGGAGGAACATAGTGTTCAAGAACTGGGCTCACTGCCATTTTCTCAGGGAGAATTAGTGATGGACAATAAACTCCAGCTTTACCAGATCCTGAAAAATAAATAAATAAAACCAAACCAAAAGATAAGCCTCTATCTCCAAACAGCAGCAAACCTGCACTGTCATTATTCGCATAAAACAGCCTGTGATGAATAGTTACACAATATAATAATTAGACAGCAAATCACTTCATATACCTTCAAAATATCAATCACATCACCACATACAACAGTTAAATCATGCAACAATATACTCCCATTAAACATAAATCATATCATAAATTTCACTAGTTAAACATAAATCACAAAACAACATTCATCACTTAAAGTTAAAACAGATTACAACAAACATCATTAAAATGTAGTCAGGAAACAAACCAGAGGAATTCTGCAGGTCAGGCAGCACCTGTAGAGGGAAATACAGTGGATTCCCATTAACTGGGACACATCGGGACATGTGTGTTTTGGCCCAACGAAGCGGCTGCCCCAATTTTCTGAAGTCTTACAGAAATAGTTAAAAGGTATAAAAAAGGCAAATTACTATTTAACTGAGTAACAAATTATGTCTTAAATGAAATACAGAACAATTTAGAACACTACAAATATTACTACAGTTCTATAAAACAGAGCATTAGTTCATAATAGTTACTGATAGAGGAATTCATCGAGTGTATGCTGACAGAGTACTCGAGTGGTAAACTATCCATTCTTAAAGCACTGAGGTTTAATGCTTTACCAAATAACCAACAATTTCTTTTTATCAGTTCCTGACACGTTTGAACATTGCAACAGTTATGCAAGCCATTGCTTTCTTTGAACCTGATAGTGTGTGTTTGTAGCAAAGGGGCACAATAAAAAAGGCCTGTTACATCAGCATTGGTGATATCATCTGCCCAAATTTTGGAAGCACGTCGGGGCGTTTTGTAGATTTCCATGTTTCTGCACTTGCAGCATCAGCACTACCTTTCATGCCGTGTGCTTTCTTGAATTTAATGTGGTGCCTGCATTTCCACTGAGACAACCAACTGTCTGTTACTTTAAAATCATTGTGACCCAGCTGTTCCGACTTGTGTTTTTTAATCATTGGTCCACTGACACACACATCTTGTCCAGTTATAGTGGAAAACTTCTGATTGAGGGTGTCTTCGACATCTGGATCCTTACCTTCACATTTTCATTGTTGGGATGTTCCTTGTCCCTTGTGTAATGCCCATTCTTCTTGCAGTTTATCTTGCTGATGTATCAAGTGCACAATTATAGATTTCAGCACTCCAGTCAGCTCTGCCAGCTGACGATGACTGCTGTTAGGTGAATGGCTTTTAATTTAGTTTATAAGGGTAATTTTTTGGCAAGTGTCAAATCTTTTCATGGGAAGGGTCTCAAAAAAATTAAAGACAAAATTTAAAAAATCATCAAAAATCACTGCTGTTTGAATCAGCGTCTGTTGGCCCAAATGGATAACATAACACTAACACACACAACTGAAGTAACTGTTCGCTCTAAGTACAGTGTAGTGTCTAGCAGCCATGCAAGTGCACATGACTGATTATCTCCTGCCCCAACTAAGTGGCACGGCGTCCCCAATAAACAAAGGGAATCCTGCTATTTTTTCAATTTGCTTTTGTTCTTTAAGAGTTGTCCCAAATAATTGGCTGCCCCGATTAACCGATGGCCCAATTGACTGGAATGTACAGTAGTTGACATTTTGGGTTGAGACTGTCGGTACTGATGAAGAGTCTTGACCCGAAGTGTCAAGTGTCCATTCCCTTTCATAGTTGCTGCCTGACTGGCTGAATTGCTCCAGGGTTACTTTTACTTCAAATTCCAGCATCCTCACTCTCCTGTGTCTTCATTTTGCTGCTCTGTTGCAAAGTCACTTCAAAATATGCCCACGCAAGGAGTTTTTCTTCCAGACTTCTCCCTGACCCACTGAGTTCTTCCAGCAGTTTGTTTTTATCTCCCGATTCCCCGATCTGCACTCCTGTGTCATCACTTGAATGTAAATTGTGTTACAGTATGCATACCTAAATATCAATGATGTACGTTGTGATATGATGTTTAAGTGATGCATTTTGTCATGTGATTTTACTTTAAGTGGCCTAAATTGTGATAGCATTTACATTTATGTTATCAATAAGATAATTTAATTTGTTTAAGTGGTATATGTTGTGAGGTAATTTGAATTTCAGAGGTGGACATTTGGATAGGATTTACACTTAAGTGCACGATTTATGCTCATGTCCTATTACAACATACACCACTTAAAACCCATCACAATCTATTCCACTTGAATTTAAGTTCTATCATTATATACGAGAGAGTTCCCAACCCACAGAGCCCTCAGTTAATGGTAGGGGCCAAGGCATAAAAATGGTTGGGAACCTTTGCTATATACTCTGCTTAAATAAAACTTAAATTAAGCAAATATTTTTTGATATGGGGCATTGCTGGTTAGACAAGAAATTATTGCCCATTTCTTGTCCTGAAAAAGAGAGACATAAGAAACAATTGCATTTATAAACCTGGTGTCACATACAGTGTAGGTCATACTGGATAAAATGCCAGATTTCCTCCCTTGAGGGCCAATAGAGAACCGGATGAATTGTTAGAAAAAGCAGGTAGCTTTTTTTTCTGGCGCAGTCCAGATTGAGGGTATTGACCTGAAATGTTGAATGTCCATTTCTCTCCTTAGATGCTGCCTGAGCTCCTCCTATGTGTTGCTGTAGATTCCAGCATCTACGGTCTCTTGTACCTTGTATCTCAATTTTACTGCTTCACTGAGAAGTCTGTTTAGGGTTTTCCTCCGCTCTCTATTGGGAGTTTTGGGAGACTCTCTCTCAATGCTCCCCCTGTGATCTCAGCTGCCCTATTGCTTTTTTATGCTCAGGTCCAGTGATGGATCTCAAACAGAAATGTCTATTGTCCATTTCCATTTATAGATTCTGTCTGACCAGCTGAATTCCTTCCATTTTTTTTTTCTTTGTGTTGATTTTTGGTTAGAGTAGTTATTATTATTAGTGTCTAGATTTTTGAATTCCATTTTACCAATTATACTGATGATCCTCAGCTTCCATGGAGGAATTTGGGCTGATTACTAGCTTCGGATGGTGGGGTGGAGATACGTCTCTAACAAAGGAGGTGTAAGGCGTTCCTTCCCTCCACTAGCCTGCAGATCAGCCTTGGGCAAGGTGTAACACCTGCTTAGCTCTCTGAACAGGCTCATGTGAAGCCATGGCAGCAGGTGGTGGATGGTCGTATGAGCAGCTGGTGCAGATCATGGTAGAGGATTCGAGGACAAGAGGGCACAACTTCAGGATTGAAGGAGGTCCATTTAGAACTGAGATGCGGAGAAATTAATTTAGTCAGCGGGTGATAAACCTCTGAAATTTGTTGCCACGAGCAGCTGTGGAGGCCGTCATTGGGTGTATTTAAGGCAGAGATAGATAGGTTCTTGATTAGCCAGGGCATCAAAGGGTATGGGGAGAAGGGATGACTGGAAGAATTGGATCAGCTCATGATTGAATTATGGAGAAGACTTGATGGGCAGAATGGCCTAGTTCTGCTCCTATATCTTATGATCTTATGGTTTTATATCAGAAGTTCTGGTTATGAGACCACTGACGCCGGGCAGACAGTCTCTGAAGAGTATTGATAATGGTTGGGGTCAACTGTCTTCCTGCCCAGAAGAAGACAATGGAAAACCACTCCTGTAGAAAAATTTGCCGAGAACAATAATGGTCATGGAAAGACCATGATTGCACACGTCATATGACATGGCACATGACAAATAAACAAACTAGCTTGTAGTTAAAAACTGTGCCACCCTGCCACTGTATATGTTACATTTAAATCATGTCACAACATATCATGACTTGAAATTCTCTCAAATTTGCTCACGTTTACTCGAGGGTCCACCTATATTAAACTCGCAATTTCCCTGTAGAAATCCTGCATTCTTTCATAGCTGTCCTCCACTGTCAAGATGACCAGGGATGGACAATAGACTTGTTTGGTCCAGGTGGTTGGAATTTTTACCTTTCTCAGTCCACAGCCCTCGGCGCCTGCAGCATGTGTGCTTGGAGCAGCAGAGGGCTCTGTTGTACCACTGAAAAGCATACAAACCCATCCTGAGTGTGAGCTCATCTGAATGGAGAGAGGAAGGGCTGTGGGGCTATGACTGTGGAGAGGGAAGGGTGCGAGCCTCACTACCAGATCTTCTTAATTCAAAGCCGTATCTGATATGAATCATCTGATAATTCCTTATATTTTTGTATGGGATTCACACTTCTCTGTGTTGCTTCACATGATTTCTGGACTGATCATTAAAGAATTCATTAGCACCAGAAGTCATGAGCCTGAATTAGAGTCGGGAAGCAAGGAAATAGGCCCTTTGGTCCATCAAGTTTATGTCAACCTTCAAGCACCCATGTAAATTAATCTTGTACTTACCCTATTTTTATTAGAAACATAGAAACATTGAAAATAGGTGCAGGAGTAGGCCATTCGGCCCTTTGAGCCTGTACCGCCATTCAGTATGATCATGGCTAATCATTCAACTCAGAACCCTGTACCTGCCTTCTCTCCATACCCCCTGATCCCTTTAGCCACAAGGGCCATATCTAACTCCCTCTTAAATATAGTCAATGAACTGGCCTCAACTGTTTCCTGTGGCAGAGAATTCCACAGATTCACCACTCTCTGTGTGAAGAAGTTTTTCCTCGTCTCGGTCCTAAAAGGCTTCCCCTTTATCCTCAAACTGTGACCCCCCGTTCTGGACTTCCCCAACATCGGGAACAATCTTCCTACATCTAGCCTGTCCAATCTCTTTAGAATTTTATACGTTTCAATAAGATCCCTCCTCAATCTTCTAAATTCCAGTGAGTATAAGCCTAGTTGATCCAGTATTTCATCATATGAAAGTCCTGCCATCCCAGGAATCAATCTGGTGAACCTTCTTTGTACTCCCTTTATGGCAAGAATATCTTTCCTCAGATTAAGGGACCAAAAATGCACACAATACTCTAGGTGTGGTCTCACCAAGGCCTTGTACAGCTCCAGTAGTACCTCCCTGCTCCTGTACTCGAATCCTCTTGCTATGAATGCCAGCATACCATTCGCCTTTTTCACCGCCTGCTGTACCTGCATGCCCACTTTCAATGACTGGTGTACAATGACACCCAGGTCTCGTTGCACCTCCCCTTTTCCTAATCGGCCACCATTCAGATAATAATCTGTTTTCCTGTTCTTGCCACCAAAGTGGATAACCTCATATTTATCCGCATTAAATTGCATCTGCCATGAATTTGCCCACTCACCTAACCTATCCAAGTCACCCTGCATCCTCTTAGCATCCTCCTCACAGCTAACACTGCCGCCCAGCTTCGTGTCATCCGCAAACTTGGAGATGCTGCATTTAATTCCCTCGTCTAAGTCATTAATATATGTATATTCTTCCCACGTTCCCATTTACTCCCCCGACCAACTGAGATTCTACTTCTCACCTGCACATCATGATTGATTTGTAGTGGTCGGTTAATTTACAGTGGGCAGGCACGTAACTGGGATTTAGGAGGAAATGAGAGCGTCTGAAGACGACCTGAGAAGGAACATACAAATTCACACGTTTAGCGCCAGGGATCAGAATTGAACTTGGGTCATTGGAGTGCTGAGATTACAGCTCTGCTAGCCATGCAGCAGTTGCAGATGGATGTGGGTGACTGCTCAAAGAAGAAATAAATAGCCTGGACCACCAATTGTAGACGAAAATGAACAGACTGCAGATGCAGAAAATCTGAAACAAAAACAGAGCTCCCAGAAACATTTTGGGGGACTTTAAGGTTCATGTAGCATGTGTTCCAGGATTCTGGTTACTCTTTTCTTTTCTTGTGTTTTTGAGCAGCTTGATCGGAGAGATCGATGCAAAGAATGGCCCTGTAGCCAGCAGTGGATTAGCAGTGTGATGCTGCACCAACCTAAACTGAATACTCCCAGACCACTAGTTTGATGTTTGATGTTCTACGTGTTGTTTGCTCACTCTTTGTCGTTTGCGCAATTTGTCCTTCTCTCTTGCGTTGGATGTTTGTACAGATTCCATGCTGTTTCTTTATTTTATGGCTGCCTGCAGGGGGATGAATCTCGGAGATGAATTCCACATACATACTTTGATAACAAATGTACTTTGAAGCGCTCAGCAGGTCCGGCAACATCTGTGGAGAAAGAAACAGTTAATGGTCAAGTTCCAGGACCCTTCATCAGAACTGGTAAAGAGAGAAAGTAGGGTAGTTTTTATTAGCAAAGGCATTGGTGGATAGAACTGGTAGTGTGTGAGTAAAAGAGTTTTGTTTCAGAATAGCAGAATCTGTCACAGGCTTAATGGGCCAAATGGTCTCTTTCTCTGGTATAGCTATTCCAGGATGAAGCTTAAAGAATGAGTTGGAGCTTTTGTGTCTCAAATTGACAGAAAACAATATTAGGTTTAGCATTTCTAAAGCCCAACTGGAGGCCCGATGTAGCTCAACAGAGTCCTAATTTTAATTATTTCTGCAGAAAACTGATGAGAATTTTTTTTTCAAACTGTTTTTTTGAGCTACTAAACACTTGTATGAACTGGACCTAGGTACTTCTGATCTACCTGAACCACAAAAGAAACTGAACATTTGTGCAAGTTTCTCTGGGAGGTCAGCTTCAGCTTAAACTGGTTGGATAAATACAGTATATCTGAGAGGAAGAACCGGGTTTAGTGGGATACCAAAGAAGTGCCTTGGATATTATGGCGGAGCCTGTTTACAGTCCTCAAGTCTAGTCATAGAGCAGTACAGACTTGTTGGCTAAACCAGCCCATGCTAACCATCATCTTGTCCCAATTTCCTGTGTTTGGCTCAGATCTCTCTAATCCCACCCCCTCAATGTGCATATCTAAGTGCTTTTAAAATGATACTTTTACACCTGCCTCAATCATTTCCTCTGGCAGCTCGTTCCATATATTCATCATCCTCTGCTTTTTTTTAGTATAATTTTTATTGAGTTTTCAAAGTGAATACATGAGAAGATAATATCTACCCTCCCCCCTCCCCTTAACCGTACCCCCTGATATATACTCCTACCTAAAAAGAAAAGAAAGAGAGAAAGAAGTAAAAAAAGAAGAACCGCCTGAATATTGGAAGGTTTCCACATGCTCCATGGGATTCAAAATAAATTTAGTATATTTATTTGTTACTTTCCCCAAGGGACCAAGATTTTATCATCGGAGCAACTAAATATGCCATCCTATCTTTTGTAAATAAGGGCGCCAAATATTCAAAAATGTTTCATATTTATCTCTTAAATTGATGAAGTTACTCCTCAGCTTCCTTTTAAGCCTTTCCCCTCTCACCTTAAACCTATGCTGGAGTTTTGTTCTCCCCTGGCTTGTGGAAAAGTCTGTTACTATCCACCTTATGTACGCCTGTCATAATTTTAAACATTTTTATAAGGTCACCCCTTCATTCTGCTATGTTCCAAGAAATAAAAACCCAGCTTAGCCGGCCTTTTCCTATAACTCATGTCCTTCAGTCCTGGCAACATCCTCATAATCGTATCTTTTTGACACTGCTTCTGTCAGTTAACTGTAATGCCAAGGGATCATAGGAAGTCTAGGGGGAAACTGCAGATTACCATGCTAATCAAGAAATGGAAGATGGTCTGCTCTTCACCGAGTTTTCCATAGGTGACTGCTGCATCACAAGGTGCAGGAATATGTACTGAGGGGCCCAGTGGGGCCCAGTGGAGCCTAGTGCAGCCTTTGCAGAGGCTATCCACATAAGGACCAGAGTCTAGTGTCCTGGACCAGCCAATAAGGGCTCAATACTGTGTAACAACCTCTCAAATACTTTATAGAGGAAACATGGCAGCATTGGTGCTTTGTAAGAGTTATGTGTCAGTTCACTGAAGCAACAAAAGTATTTATTCAGTGGCAAAATGATGATTAAAAAAAGGCATTTGCTGATTGTATTGTATTTTCCTGTATTTTTTTAACTAGCTGCTATGCTTGGGTTATTATGTTGGCAATCATGATGTTTGCATTTATTTTCAGGCAATCAGGTTTTATAACCCTTCTTTGTAAATTAAGTTAAATCCAATTTAAATATATAAATATTCCATGAATAATATAATCAGGGGATTAAACTTGTGTAAATTCTGAACTAAAGTTATCAATAAAAACAAACACTGAAAATAAAACTGTATTCAAAAATTATGTTTGATATAGTACTCTTGAAGTACGTTTGTATCTATATAGAAAGTGTAGCTTGATTTCAATGTTAAAGTGCTTCAGTATACACTATAGTTCTTTCTTTTGAATACAGTATAAAAATGTATAGATTGTTTTATTTCCAACGTTGGAACAACCGAAGCTTATCTGTCAAGGGGAAAAGTATTGAGTTTGAATATTAAGGCCAACAATTAGTGAATGTCTTTGCACCTTGTTTATATTCGTAGCAAACCAAAACTGGGAAATGAAATCGCTTGAATTGAACAGGTAGATTAGATGGGATAATTGGTATCCAAGAGATGAAGACATTGTCCCCCCAGAGATGAAGACGTTGTCCCCAATAGCATTACCAGTCTTTGTAACCTCACTTACATGTGGCAGTAATTTTCGAAGTGATAATCTTATGCTGTTTCATAGTATTGGTGCATCCAAATTACTGACTAGCATAATTGAAGCTCTTACATTTAGTTCATGATTATGTGATGGCACTGGAGATGGTGACAGGTTGTCTAGAAATTCAACAGGAAAATGTACAGCCTCATCAATGTTTGTCACACTATTAATAGATTTATATTACACAGATTGTTCTGGAAACTTTGAAAGAAGGTCTTTATTTATGGCCTGCACTACATCATTTTTTGTGCTAAATTTGCTCCTTCATGCAATCAATGGTAATTCAAATAGTGCTGTGTGACATGTGGGGAAATAGCTTGTGTCAATCAGATCATGAAATGGTGTAACAAGTGATGGCCCGTTTTTCATCAAAATAATTCCTGTTCAATCTTTGTGTTTAACTTCCCCATTTTCAAATTTGACTAATTCTGAAGTAAACACTCCTGTAGACAAGCAACACACATCAAAGTTGCTGGTGAACGCAACAGGCCAAGCAGCATCTATAGGAAGAGGCGCAGTCGACGTTTCAGGCTGAGACCCTTCGTCAGGACTAACTGAAGGAAGAGTGAGTAAGGGATTTGAAAGCTGGAGGGGGAGGGGGAGATGCAAAATGATAGGAGAAGACAGGAGGGGGAGGGATAGAGCCGAGAGCTGGACAGGTGATAGGCAAAAGGGGATACGAGAGGATCATGGGACAGGAGGTCCGGGAAGAAAGACGGGGGGGGGTGACCCAGAGGATGGGCAAGAGGTATATTCAGAGGGACAGAGGGAGAAAAAGGAGAGTGAGAGAAAGAATGTGTGCATAAAAATAAGTAACAGATGGGGTACAAGGGGGAGGTGGGGCCTTAATGGAAGTTAGAGAAGTCAATGTTCATGCCATCAGGTTGGAGGCTACCCAGACGGAATATAAGGTGTTGTTCCTCCAACCTGAGTGTGGCTTCATCTTTACAGTAGAGGAGGCCATGGATAGACATGTCAGAATGGGAATGGGATGTGGAATTAAAATGTGTGGCCACTGGGAGATCCTGCTTTCTCTGGCGGACAGAGCGTAGATGTTCAGCAAAGCGGTCTCCCAGTCTGCGTCCGATGTGGCCTTTTATATATTGGTGAGACCCGACGCAGACTGGGAGACCGCTTTGCTGAACATCTACGCTCTGTCCGCCAGAGAAAGCAGGATCTCCCAGTGGCCACACATTTTAATTCCACATCCCATTCCCATTCTGACATGTCTATCCACGGCCTCCTCTACTGTAAAGATGAAGCCACACTCAAGTTGGAGGAACAACACCTTATATTCCGTCTGGGTAGCCTCCAACCTGATGGCATGAACATTGACTTCTCTAACTTCCGCTAGGCCCCACCTCCCCCTCGTACCCCATCTGTTACTCATTTTTATGCACACATTCTTTCTCTCACTCTCCTTTTTCTCCCTCTGTCCCTCTGAATATACCTCTTGCCCATCCTCTGGGTCACCCCGCCCCTTGTCTTTCTTCCCGGACCTCCTGTCCCATGATCCTCTCGTATCCCCTTTTGCCTATCACCTGTCCAGCTCTCGGCTCTATCCCTCCCCCTCCTGTCTTCTCCTATCATTTTGCATCTCCCCCTCCCCCTCCAGCTTTCAAATCCCTTACTCACTCTTCCTTCAGTTAGTCCTGACGAAGGGTCTCGGCCTGAAACGTCGACTGCGCCTCTTCCTATAGATGCTGCTTGGCCTGCTGCATTCACCAGCAACTTTGATGTGTGTTGCTTGAATTTCCAGCATCTGCAGAATTCCTGTTGTTTGCGTTTAAACTCCTGTAGACAAATTGCTTGTCAAATGTTTATATGTATAACTCCTAGATGTTTGTCCATTAATAAAGGGTATCAACTCATTTGCTTTCGTACTGGTAGCATTTGACAAAAATCTCCAGCCATCTCTGAAGTACCACCTTCGATTAATTTATAATTGTGTCTATGATCTCGCAATGTTCCATCTCATGCTTTCTTGGCTGCTTGGTGAGTCATTGTGCATTCGTCCTAGTCAGTAAGTTTATAATATTTTAAAATTGTTTCCTTCGCAGTTCCTTGGCCATTGTTACATGTTGAAGTCTCCACGTTTGTCATATCTGAAGGGAATTTAAAAGTAGAATGTGCAACTTAGAATGTCAAAAGTATTGACGTAATGCCTGATGGTGCCGGGGCAATCATGCTTTGTCTTCGAGCTTTAGCAAAGGATAGATTAATGGGGAAAACTTTTCCTGTTCCACTCAAAACAGTAATACACTGATGCCATCATAAAGATGCACAGCCACAGATCTACACCGTTAGGAGTTAGAGAAAATTGAATATGTCACCAAAGACTCTTACCAATTTATATAGGTGTAGAGTGGACAGCTTTCTGACTGGTTGCATCACAGCCTGGTGTTGACTCTCCAATCCTCAGGACTGCAAGATGTTCAGTCAGCTCCAACATAGACACAATCCTCCCCACCATCATGGACATCTACAGGAGGCAGTGCCCAAGAAGGTAGCATCCAACTCTAAGGACCCTCATCATCTGGGACGTGTGCTCTACTCGTTAGGACCATCAGGAAGAAGGTACAGGAGCTTGAGGACTCACACTCTACAGTTCAGGATCAGCTTCTTACCCTCCGCCATCAGATTTCTGACCAGTCCACAAATCCACAAGTGCTCCTCATTATTGCTATCTTTGACATTTTTATTTATTTTTGTAACCTATAATAATTTTGTATTTGCACTATGGTGCTGCAACAAAATAACGAATCAATTTTCAAAAGGGAAAATTAAAAACATGGCCCCCTTGAGCTATTAGGGGATTGAATTTAGCCATTTGTCGCATCAGATCAGCTCTGCCATTTGATCATGACGATTTATTATCCCTCTCAACCCATAGCCTTTGATGCCTTTACTAAACATGAACCTATCAACCTCTTCATTAAATATATTCAATGTCTTGACATCCACAGCCTTCTATGGCAATAAGCTTCACATGTTCACCACCTTCTGGCTAAAGAAATTTCTCCTCATTTCCGTTGTTAAGGTGAATAAGATATATCTTTGAAACAAAACTTTGAAAAAATGGAAAGTATTTGACATTAGCACCAACGTAACAATGAGTTTCTATTATTAGACTATAAATCTCAAGGTCACTCAAGGCTCCATTTTAAACTAATTCACAGGTTCTGTGAAGACTTAGTGTATTCCCGTCCGAGATTAATAGACCTTTGGATGCTAAAAGAATCGAGGCATAAGATTGAGTTATGAGGAGAGGTTAGATAGGCTGCAGCATTTTCCCTGAAGGGAGGGCTGATCTACAGAGGCACAACAAATCATGATGGGAGTGAATGGATACAGTCCTTTTCCCAGGGTAAAAAGTATAAAACTAGGAGGCATAGGCTTAATGTATGAGGAGAAGGAGGTGAAGGAGCATAGTTTTCACACAGAGGGTGGTGGGAATATGGAAAGAGACGCCAAAAGAAGCTGTATGGGCAGATGCAATTACAAAATTTTAAAGCTTCTATCCTGCTGTTATACGTAAGACTATTAAATGGTTCACCAGTCTGACAAGATAAATGTTTGAGCTCGCAATCTACCTCATTAGGATCTTGCACCTTATTGTATACCAGTACTGCCCTTTCTCTGTACAGTCAGTGGCCGCTTTATTAGGTTGTTAATGCAATTATCTAATCAGCCAATCATGTGGCAGCAACTCAGTGCATAAAAGCATTCAGACATAGTCAAGAAGTTCAGCTGTGTGCGATAATACAAACCTTACTTAGACTCAAAATCATGGGACTCTGTATATGTTTTATGACGATTCCAGCACACATTGGTATTAGAGGGACTGAGCAAGTGGATAAATTAGCAAAGGAGGCAACTAGACAAGCTGAAGTGGACATTCAAATAAATTATAGTAAAGGAGAAATGAAGAACATTGTTAAAAGTGAAATCATAAGTGTCTGGAGAAAACAAGGGGCTGATGAAAGAACAGGAAGACAGAGAAGTGGAATGGTCGAGGAATGCAGGAAAGAGAAGGAGGAAGGAAGGAGGAGGTGATAATATTGAGATTGATGTTTGGACACGCAGGGCTAGATAGTACATTGTTTTAATGAAGAAACGCAATAATGGGAGGTGTGATTATTATAATCAGTAAGAGCATGTATGGGTGAGGTCTTCAAGATATCATCAAGTGAGGGGATAGTGGATTTTAAAGTTATCATGGAATAAAATGCCACTTAACTTTAGCAGCATTTCGCAGAAAGGATCACAGGATTACTGTATTAAGTATACACTGCAGTTCCTTAAGAATACAGGCTTTTTTTTGTAGAATTTGATACAAATATAAATATATAGGACTTAGATATTCTGGCCCACACATCCGTTCAGAAGGTGGTGACAATGCACTTCAAAACTGTTAGCCAACCTCCATAAAACCTTAGAAATAAATGAAGAAGAAAAAGAGGTTCAGTTGTTGTTCAGACCAAACATTAGAATGAGGAAGAAATGTGATCTAAGTGACTTTGACCATGGAATGTTTGTTGGTGACAGACGGATTGGTTTAAGTATCTCAGAAACTGCTGATCTCCTGGGACTTTCATGCACAACATTCCCTAGAGTTGATAGAGAATGGTGTGAAAAGCAAAAAAAAACATCCAGTGAGTGGCAGTTCTGTGGGTGAAAATGCCTTGTTAATGAGAGAGGTCAGAGGAGGAATGCCAGACCGGTTTAAGCTGCCAGAAAGGCAACAGTAACTCAAATAGCCGGGTGCTGCAACCGTGCTGTGCAGGAAGGGCATCTCTGAATGCACAAAATGTTGAATGTTAAAGTGGATGGGCTAGAGTAGCAGAAGACTACAAACATATACTCAGCCATTTTATTAGGTATAGGAGGTACCTAATAATGTTACCACTGAGTGGAGATTTTGCAGTTTACGCTGCATAGTAAAGTGTAACACAGTAGACTGACCTGTACCTTGCTGAGGGCACATTGTAATTCTCAGACTCTTCCTCTTACTTACCCTTTGAACTTCAACAACCAAAGAGTATGAAGCCATTGTCTCCTACTCTATCACTAACCTCATTGCCTCTGGATATCTTCCATACATTGCTGCCAACTTCGTAGTTCTCTTACCCCACAGAGCTCGTTTCTTCCTCCAATGCAAGGTCCACAAACCCGATAGTCCCAGTAGGCCCATTGTTTCTGTTTGCTCCTGCCCACTAAACTCGTGTCTGCTTACCTCGACTCCATGTTGTCCCTGTTTGTTCAGCACCTTCCTACCTACATCAGTGATACTCCTCATGCTCTCAAGCACTTTGGTCAGCACAGTAGCATAGAGGTTAGTGTAACGCTATCACAGCGCCAGCGACTTGGGTTCTATTCCTGTTGCTGTCTGTAAGGAGTTTGCATGTTCTCCCCATGATCGTGTGAATTTCTGCCGGTTCCCACACTGCAAAGATTTACTGGTTGGTAAGTTAGTTGGTCACATGGGTGTAATTGGACAGCATGGCCTTAAGGGCTGGATGGGCTTGTTACTGTGCTGTATCTCTAAATAAAAATTTCACTCTGGATGTCCAGTCCCAAGGCACTTCTATCCCCCATCAGGAATGTCTTAAAGCTCTCCAATTCTGTATAAGAGACCCAACCAGTTCCCTTCATCACCACCCTCCTTTGTCTGGCAGAATTTGTTCTCATCCTTAATGTCTCTTTCAGTTCCTTCTACATTATCCAAGCCCAAGGTGTAGTCATTGGCACCCTCACGAGCCCCAGCTATTCCTGCCTTTTTGCCAGCCACATGGAATGGTTCAAGTTCCAAAACTATCCTCGTAATGCTCCCAGCTCTTCCTATGTTAATTTGATGACTGTTGTTTTCTGCACCACTGCTGGTCTCATCAATTTTACCACCTTTGCTTCAGCATTTTTTTCTGCCCTCAAATTTATTCGGTTCATCTCTGACAGCTCTCTCGCCTTTCTCCTTCTCTCCGTCTCCATCTCTGGAGACACTATCTACTGATATCTTTTAGAAACCCACTGACTCTCACAGTTGACTTGACTATATCTCTTTCTACCTGTAATGTATAAAACTGCTATTCCTTTTCTCAGTTCCACCATCTCCACTGCACAGGATGATCTTTTCCATTCTAGAACATCTGACATGTCCTCCTTTTTCAAAGAACGGGATATCCCATTCATAACCACTGATGCTGCCCTTACCTGCATCCCATCCATTTATCCATTTTCCTCAATCTGCCCTCATCCCATCCTCCCATCGTCCTAACAATGGTAGAGTTCCCCTTGTCCTCACCTAACCTAGGACCCTATGAGCCTCTGTGTCCATGAACTCTGCTATCTGGAATAGGATCATACCATTAACCACCTATTTTCCTTCCCACACCCCCACTCTCGGCTTTTCGCCGAGATTGCGCTCTATGTGGCTCGTTTATCCTCTTGGCCCTTCTCACCGATCCCCATCCTGGCACTTATCCGTGCAAGCATGACAAGTGCCACACCTGCCCCGACACCTCCTCCATCACAACTAATCGGAGTCCCAAACAGCCCTTCTGCATGAGGCAATAATTCACCTGCGAGTCTGTCAATTGTATCTACATCAGTAAGACCTGATGAGTAGATTGGGGACCACATTGTTGAGCACCTGTACTCGGGCTGCTGTAAAAGGTGTGATCTAGTGGCTAACAAATCAATTTGACTACCCATTCCCACACTGATGTTTGTCCATGGCCCCCTCTACTGCATCGATGAGCCTATACTTAGGTTGCAGGAACAGCACCTTATACTCCAGCTGGGTTGCCTCCAGCCCGAAGGCATAAACATCAATTTTTCTAACTTCTAGAATTTTTTCCCCCTAATCCTTCTCTCTTTCCTGCCTTCTCTTTTCCACACTCTTTTTCACCCCTTCCCTTCTCCTCACCTGCCAATTTTCTCACTCTGGTGTCCCTCCTCCTTCCCCTTCTTTCCTGGTCCACAGTCTTCTCCTATTAGATTTCCTCTTCTTCAGCCACTTATCTCTTCAACCTATCACTTTCCAGCTTCTCACTTCATTCCCCCTCACTCACCTGGCGTCACATATCACCTGCCAGCTTGTACTCCAACCCCTTTCCCCAACTTCTTATTCTGGCTTCTGCACCCCATCCTGATGAAAGGTCACACCTGAACCATCAGCTGCGTGTTCCCATGCATAGATACTGCCTGATTTGCTGAGGTCCCCCAACACTTTGTGTGTATTGCTCAAGATTTACAACATCTGCAGACTGTCCTGCGTTTATAATATTGTGCAATCCTGTTGTTTGCAGATCTCTGGTGATATTGTATAATAAACCTATTGTTTACCTGCACTGCACTCTCTCAGTAGCAATTTATTTAGTTCCGCATTCTGTTATTGTCCTACCTTGTTCTACTTCAAGGATCTGTATCTCGGTCTATGTGACAATAATGAACGAATTCCAGTTCCAAAAGATGTTTGGACACCTACAAGGATAAGACATGTTTGGAGAGATATGGGCCAAACAGGCAAATGGGACTAGCTCAGGAGAACAATTTGGTTGGCATGGACAAGTTGGGGCAAAGACTTGCTTCCATGCCATATAACTCCATGAATCTACAAGGGGCTAATCATGCTAAAAGATAAGCCATAATTTTACTAAAGGGCAGAAAAGTTGCAAGGAGCTGAGTTGTTTCTATTGATTATATTCTTAGGGAAGAAATGAGAAGGTAAAAACAGTCAACCTGTGACCTGACTAAATGGCAGTGCATTGTGAGAAGGGCTGAATTGCCCACTCTTGCTTCTCTTCATTATCTCAATACATTCCGGGTATTGAATATCATGAGCATAATTAACCCACAAATTTACTGACTTAAAGTCATGGTCATAGAAAAGTACAACACATAAACAGACCTTTCTGCCCATTTAGCCCGTGCCGACCCATTTAAATTGCCTACTTCCATCAACCAGTACTGGAACCATAGCCCTCAATAATTGGCATATAATGTGAAAAGAAGTGGTCCCAACATTGGCCTCTGTGGAACATCACTAGTCACCAGCAGCAAACCAGAATAGGTCCATGATAGTTCCACTCTTCACCCCCTGCTACTCAGCCAATGTTCTATCCAAGCTAATATCTTTCCTGTAATACCATGGGCTCTCTTATTGTTAAGCAGCCTCATGTGCGGCACCTTGTCAAAGGCCTTCTGAAATTACAAGTAAACAACGTCCACTGACTCTCCTTTTTCCATCCTGTCTGTTATTTCCTCAAAGAACTCCAACAAATTTGTCAGGCAAGGTTTCTCCTTAAGAAAACCATATGGACATAACCTATTTTATCATAAGCCTCCAAGTACCCTCAAACCTCATGCTTACTAATCGACTCCAACATTTTCCCAACCACTGAAGTCAGGCTAACTGTCCTATAATTTCCTTTTTTCTGCCTCCCTCCCTTCCTTCTTAAAGAGTGAAGCGACGTTTGCTACTTTCTAGTCCTCTTGAACCAATCCAGAATTTAGTGATTCTTGAAAGATCATTGCTAATGCCTCTACAATCTCTTCAGGTACTTCTCTAAGAACCCTTTAGTGTAGTCCATCTGATCCAGTACACTTGTCTAACTTTCAGCTTCCCAAGTACCTTCTTTTTTGTAAAAGCAACTGCACTTACTTCTGCCCCTAACACTCTGGAATTTCTGGCATACTACTAGTGTCTTCCATGGTGAAGACTGGTGCAAAATACTTATGTTCATCCACCATTTCTTTGTCCTCCATTACTACCTCTCCAGCGTAATTTTCCAGCAGTCTGATATCTACTTTCGTCTCTCCTTTACTCTTGATCTAGCTGGGAATAAAACTTGTGGTATCCTCTTTTATATTATTGGCCAGATTATCTACTTATTTCATCTTTTCTCTTTATAGCTTTATTCATTGCTGTCTGTTGGTTTTTAAAAGCTTCCCAATCCTCCAACTTCACACTAATTTTGGCTATGTTATATGCCTTCTCTTTTTCTATTATGCTGTCTTTGATTTCCTTGTCAGCCCCGGTTGCCTCATCCTCCCTTTAGAATACTTCTTTGGGATTCATCTTCTCTGTGCTTTCTGAATTTCCTCGAGAAACACCAGCCATTGTTGTTCTGCTGTTATCACTGGTAGTGTCCCCTTCCATTTAACTTTGGCCAGCCCCTCTTTCACATCTCTGAAATTACCTTTACTCCACTGTGATACTGAAGCATTTTAGCTTAGCTTCTTCCTCTCAAACTGCAGGGTGAATTCTGTCATATTTTGATCACTGTCTCCTAAGAGTTCCTTTACCTTCAGCTTCCTAATCAAATCTGTGTCATTGTACAACACCCAACCCAGCATTGCCATTTCACAAGTGGATTCAATCACAAGCTGCTCTAAAATGCCATCTCACAGGCATTCTACAAATTCCCACTTTTGGGATCCGGCACCAACTTAACTTTTCCCACTACCTACAGATTAAAACCCCCCCACAACTATCATAACATTGCCCTTTTTAGATGCCTTTTTATCTCCCATTGTACCCCACATCCTGGATACTGTATGGACGCCTGTATACAATTCCCATCAGGGTCTTTTTACCCTTGTAGTTTCTTAACTCTACCCAAAATAATCCTGCATCTCCTGATCCTATGTCACCTCTTTCTAGGAATTTGATTTCATTTTATAGCAACAGAGCCACCCACCCCCTCTGCCTACCTGTCTGTCCTTTCAATACAATGTGTATCTTTGGATGTCAACCTCCCAACTAGGATCTTTTTTCTGCACAACTCAGTAATGCCCACAACTTACCGATCTGTAACTGCCCAACAAGATCATGAAGCTATTCCGTATACAGAGTGCATTCAGAAATAACACCTTCCGTCCTGTGTTCATCACTCTTTTTGATTTTGCCCCCACATTACACTGCAACTCGTCCCATTGACTACAATTTTGCTCTATCATCTGCCTGTTCTTCCTGAACGTCTGTGTACACACTGCATCTACTTGTATACCATTTGCCCCATCCTCAACCCTATCACTCCAGCTCCCATCCCCCTGACAAATTAGTTTTCAACCTCCCCAACAGCTCCAGTAAACCTGCCTATAAGAACATTGGCCCTCTCGAGTTCAGGTATAGGCCGTCCCTGTACAGATTGTTCCTTACCTAGAAGAGATCCTGTCCCAGTGATCCAGAAATCTGAAGCTCTGCCCCTGCACCAATTCTTCAGCCACACATTTATCTGCTGGATCATCCTATTCATACCCTCAGTAGCACATGGCACAGGCAGCAATGCCGAGATCACTTCCCTGGTGGCTTTCTACCTAACTCTCTATATTTTCTCCCAAGACCTCATCCATTTTCCTACCAATGTCATTGGTACCAATATGTACCATGACTTTCCATTGTTCACCCTCTCCCTTTATAATGATGCAGATTCGATCTGAGACATCCCTGACCCTGGCACCTGGGAGGTAATAAACCATCTGGGTGTCTCTTTCATGTGCACAGAATCTCTGTGTGCTCCTTTAGCTATAGAATCCCCAATCACTACTGCACTCACCTTCTCACCCTTCCCTTCTGAGCCACGGAGCTAGACTCAGTGCTAGAGACCCAGTTGCTGTGGCTCCCTCTGGTGGACTTCCTCCTCCAGCTGTACCCAAAGTGAAATCAAATCATTAGAAAGAGCTGACATAAGGTCGAAAGGTGTTGCATCATGTGGATAGAGCTAAGGAACTGCAGAGATAAAAAGACCCTGATGGGAATTGCATACAGACTCCAAAACAGTAGTAAGGATGAGGCCTACAAATTCATGCCAAAAGAGCAATGTTACAAAAGTCATGGGGGACTGCAACATCCAGGTAGATTAGGAAAATTAGGCTGGTGCTGGATTACAGGAGGGGGATTTCCCAGAGTGCCTACGTGATGGCTTTTTAGAGCAGTTTGTGGTCGAGCCCACTAGAGGATCAGCTGATCGGGATTCGGTGTTAGAGAGCTTAAAATATGATCGAATTCACCCAGAAATTTGAGAAGAAGGTCGTAAATTCGGATGTATCAGTATTATGGTGGAGAAAAGGCAATTACAGAAGCACGAGAGAGATGTTGGCCAGAATTGATCGGAAAAGAACACGAGCAGAGATGGTCGCAGAGCAGCAATGGCTGGAACTCGTGGAAACAATTTGGAAGGCACAGGACATATGCATCTCAAGAAGGAAGAAGTATTCTAAAGGAAGGAGGACACAACCATGGCTAACAAGAGAAGTCAAAGCCAACATAAAAACCAAAGTGAGGGCATATAATAGAGCAAAAATTAATGGGAAGTGAGAGCATTGGGAAGCTTTTAAAATCCAACAGGAGGCAGCAAAAGCATCATTAAGAAGGTAAAGATTGAATACAAAAGTTAGCTACCCAATAATATTAAAGAGGATGTCAAAAAGTTCTTCAGAAATATAAAGTGTAAAAGAGAGGTGAGAGTGGATATTGGACTGCTGGAGAACGATGCTGAAGAGGTAGTAATGGGAGACAATGAAATGGTGGACAAACTGAATAAGCATTTTGCAACAGTATTCTCTGTGGAAGACACTAGCAGTATGGTGGAAGTTCCAGGTATCGGGGTCATGAGTGTGTGATGTTACCATAACTATGGAGAAGGTTCTTGGAAAGCTGAAAGGTCTGAAGGTAGATAGGTCACCTGGACCAGATGGTGTACACCCCAGAGTTCTGAAAGAGGTGGCTGAAGAGATTGAGAAAGCAATAATGTCTAAGGAGCTGCAGCTTGATGCACGTTGTGCTGATATAGTTATCACCTCCCAGAGACGCCACATCTTACATGAGGAACATACCACTAACCCTGGATCGATTCTCAATGCACTCGCTATGTACTAATAGAGCAAGAAAGAAAAAAAATACCTCGCTAGAAACTTACAGCCTCCACCTGTTCTTACCGAAGTCTGTTGAGCCAAAGCCTCCCACTCTAACTCTGGCCCACTCCAACAGTGGCAGCTCTCACAATGGCAACTCCGCTTAGATGTCACTCCTTTTTATTGGCCCTTGCTAAGCTATTTATAATGAAAGCGATCTCCCACTCCGCAGTCAAATCCCGACAGGCCCTGCTCACATTTTAAAACTGGCTCTTACTGTCCACAAGGAAGTGACTCCAGCACTCTCTGCAAACCCCTGCTTTGCATACATGTCCCAACAGGCCCTGCTCGCTTTTTGAAGCATAAAAATTCATTGCTTGTCCCAGTTCTTCCCTGAACACAGAGGCTTGGTAGATCATTACAGGATCATGTGTGGGCCAAGCAGTGTAACGTTGGCAGATCTCTTTTTTTGATGGGCATTGGTCAAACACTTTCAATGATAGAGCTGTTATCATTGCTAAATCGAGTTATTCTTTTAAAATCAAGATTAACTGAAGTTATGTTCTGCAGCTGCCATTTGGAATCAGGTCTCTGGATCACGAGGCCAGGTCTTCAGGCTATTAGCTTGATAACTGTTGGCTGCCCAATCGAATCCAGGCCTCCTTCCACAGACCTAACATAAGTGTGATTTTCAAACCCATACCAAAGTAATCGACTCACAACTGCCCTGAACAGTACTCAAGATTTCCTCCTGATGTAGGATTCTAATCCAAAGCATTGACAATTACCCCAGTAGATTATTTGCTGCTCCACATTTCAGAATATGCCATCCCTTTTGCCTTAGGATTTACCGTGTTCCTATGACAATGGGAAGTGGGCAAGAAATACCATCCAGTCAGAAAGTCCTACAATCCCAGAGTACATTATATAAAATGCAAATGGTTTTATCTGCAATGACTGTTATATACAAGCACAACATAACTACAGTGCAATGTGATCATTCAGCCTCTATACCCAAGGTAAATACAAGTGCTGGAAGCCTTTACCATGGAGTTGGTTGGAAATGAGATATTATGATTGTCTCTGATTATAACAGAGCCTAATGACTTCCAGTACTCAAGTGGAACAAGTGAGATTCAAGCTAATTTCCTGCACCGCCACTTTGAAATATACAGCAGTAATTTTTAACATTGCTTCCTTCACAGAAGAGACTTCTAACATTGGTTCTCTTCCTTCTTTTACATTGTCTTGTTATTTTGTTTGTCTCCCTTTCCATATTGCTTCATGGCACTAAAGGAGGCCATTTGACTCAGCTGGTTCATGCGAGCTCTCAGAGCATTCCCCCCTTCTGTTACTTTCCTATGGTTTCACTCTCTCCACATTCTCACCTGCTCCGGCCAGAATACGACAATGACCCATGTTTTAGGAGCAGATTACAGAGGCCAATTAATTACTAACCCTGGAATTGCAACTGGAATTGTAATTGGTTATTATTGTCAGATGTAGTGAAAAGCTCCTGTGCACATGTCATCCGGCGGATCATTCCATACATAATTACACGGGCGAGTGAACAGGAAGACTGAATGCGGAACATAGAATTACAGGGAAAGTGCAATATAGTTAGACATATAAAGTGCAAAGGCCACAATGACGTAGATTAAGAGATCAAGAATTTGTTCTTCAGCATTTGACAGGTCTGTTCAGGAAGCGAGGTTACAACTGTCCTTGAACTTGGTGGTAGGTTTTTTAAAGCATTTGTTTCTTCTGCCCAATGGGCAAGGAGAGCAGAAAGAATGTCTTGGGTCCTCGATTATTTTTGGTAACGAACATGGGGATGTGAATCATGCACAGACTTTACACTGAGAGCACTGGTGGTCGGGATTGAACCGGTACCCCTGAAAACCTAGGCGGCAGCCCTGCTAGCCATGTCACTGTACTGCCTTGCGGTTCACAGTGGTTCAGTGGTTTATGTTGATGGATGTTACTGTATCTGAAGGGTACAAGAAGAGGGCATAGGTTTAGAGTCAGAGGTGAGAGATTTAAAAGAGACATTGGGCTAGCTGCTTCACACAAAGGGTGGTGTGTTTTTGTAATGAAATGTCAGAAAACGAGTTTGAGGTGGACACATTTAAAAGCCATCCAGATAGAGCTATAGATTTAGGGTCTAATGGTCAAACCGTAGGCAGATGGGCAACACAGTCAACATGGACTAGTTGGGCAGAACGATCTGTTTCTGTGCTCTATCACTGTTGAGGAATATCATTTTCACCCTCACCAAGGAGATCACCAGCTGACCCTTTTGGAACACACCTGTTCTTCTTCGGCTGTCCATCGATTTCGATGTTGGCTGTGCTGAGAGTTTAGTCTCTGCAGGCACGTTTATGGGCCACAAGACCATCATTGGATCGGCTCTGTCTCCCACATCGGTTACATTTGTGATTTGACCGGTCTGGCACCGAATGTCTGTGCTCATGACCTGCCTCATATTCCTTCTGCCTTTTCTCCTCGATAGCTGGGATTGACTTCTTGACAATGCAGTGCCAACTTCTTCTGTACAAAGCATCTTTCTCCCAGGTGTTGACATTCATGTCAGTGTTCTCCATCTGGCGCTTGTGCACATCTTTGTCATGCAGCTTCTGACCACCATTATTCCTCTTTCCTTCATGTAGCTCACCACAGAAAACAGCTTTGGGTAAACGATCATCGCTCATTCTTGTGACATAACCAGTCCAATGCAGGCAAAGGCTGCACCCAACGAGGACCAAGGCATCTGATGGTGTCTGTGGCAGATGAATCCAAAAGGGTCAATGGTACAGCCACCTTGGTGGCATGCGGAGGAACCAGAGTGCTGGTCAACGGACGGCATCACTAGACTAGTTAGTTGTCACTGTGGGGCAACTTCCTTATTTGCTAAGTCTGTAACACTCCTGTGTAGCACTTAGCATCAGATTTGGAGGCCCAGAGAGACTGTGTGGTGGGGGCATGACACTGTCTGACTTATTACTGTGCAAGGCCTTGGAACACACCTAATGGTAGGGAAAACCAGGAGTTGGGTGGGCATAGAGCAAACAGGCAGTTTCCTCAGAACAACTAAAAATCTGCAGGTGTTGAAAATCTGAAATAAAATTAGAGAATGTTGGGAATACTCAGCAAGCCACACAGCATCTGTGGAGAAGATCCAAGATTCAAGCCACACGCATAAAAAATACTGGTGAACGCAGCAGGCCAGTCATCATCTATAGGAACGTACAGTCAATGTTTCGGGCCGAAACCCTTTGTCAGGACTAACTAAAAGAAGAGCTAGTAAGGGATTTGAAACTGGGTGGGGGAGGGGGAGATCCAAAAAAATGGTTTCAAGATTCAAGATTGTTCAATGTCATTTCCAGTACACAAGTGTAAAGGAGAATGAAATAATTGTTACTCTGGATCTGACGCAGCATAACAATAAAAAAACCAATAAATATAAATACATAAGATAGCATAGAGTATATACATAGAATGATTGTATGTCATAAAGTGACACAAGGTACAGGTGTGTCTATAAGATACGGTGGCTGACAGGAAATGATAAAGCAGTGGTGGTGGGGCTTGTGGATGGGTATGTTAGTTGGTGGAGGCATTGGTCAGACTTACTGCTTGGGGAAAGTAATTGTTTTTGAATCTGGTTGTCCTGGTGTGTGGGACAAACAGTCTATGAACAGGGTGGGTAGGATACCTTGCGCTGTTTCTGGACCTTTTCCAGCACCTTTCTCTGTATATATGTCCTTGATGGAGGGTAGGCTGGTGCTGGTGATGCATTGGGCAGTTTTGACTACCTGTTGTAGAGCCTTCCTGTCCACTGTAGTGCACTTTGTTAGGATACTCTCTACGGCACTTCTGCAGAATGACTTTAGATAGGCAGATGTGCATAATCCAGCTGTCTTCAGCCTCCTCTGAAAGTAGAGGCATTGCTGAGCTTCTCTGATTGTGTAGAATGTGTTCTGGGACCATGAGATGTGCACTCCCAGGAGTCTGAAATTGCTCACGGCTTCCACGATTGTGCTGCCAATGTAAAGTGGGTTGTGAATGGTGCAAGTTCTCCTGAAATCCATAACCATCTCCGTTGTGTTGTTGATGTTAAGGGAGAGGTCATTGGCCTGGCACCAGGCCTTGAGCTCTTCCACCTCCTCTCTGCAGGCCATTTCACCATTGTTAGTGATGAGCCCCACCATTGCTGTGTCATCAGTGAACTTGACAATACGTTTACTTGGGGTGTTTGGTCCTGTGGTCATGTACGGCACAGAAACAGGCTCTTCAGCCTTACTGATCCATGCTGACCACAATTCCCATCTAAGCTAGTCCCATTTTCCTACATTTGGCCCATATTCATCTGAACCTTTGCCGTCCAAATGCCTTTTAAATGTTATTAATGTACCTTCCTCAACCACTTCCTCTGGCAGCTCATTCCATATACTGACCATTCTTTGGGTTGAAAAGTTGTCCTTCAGTTTCCTTTTAAGATTCTACCCTCTCTCCTTAAATCTATCCCTCTTTTATGTGTCTGTCTAAACGCTTTTTGAACATTTTTATTGAATCTGCATTTATCACTTCCCCTGGCAGCTTACGGACAACTGTCCTCAATTAATAATTTGAAACAAAAACATTTCATGCCACTGGGTTACTTGCATAGCTCAGTAAAACATCCAAAAATAAATCAACAGGGTAGATTCCTCCTCATCTGATCATCTGTCAGGAAAGGTTATGAGTCCAGCTCATTGAATGAACATTGGATGGCCACATTCATTGTAAAGCGGATGCTGGCAATCAAGACACACATTTGAAGAGCAGCCATTGGAACCAGATCCCAGAGGGCAGCTGGGGATTGGTATCCAGTCAGGCGCAGTACAGTAATAGAGCAATTATGTTCCTAGACAAGCGGGTAGAGTTCCAGACCAGTGATTCAGAGATGCGTTTGAATCCTACCATTGAGGAATTCAACTTCAAGTAATTAAATAAATCTGGAATTAAAGCTTGTCTCAATTGCAGTAACCACTAAAGACCTCTAATGTCTTTCCAGGAAGGTAACCTCCCATCTGCACCTAGTTCTGGTCTATGTGCAACCTCTCACTACCTTGTAGATTGAGGGGAAGTAAAGATGATTAACAAATGGCAACATTGCCAGTGACTTCTGTATTCTGTGAGTTCACTCTGTGAGTGACCAAATAAAAAAATTCTGGAGACTTTGATTTTATTTTATATTAACTCAAGGGATGTGGGCTTTGCAGCTGAGCCAGTATTTAATTGCCAACCCCTAGTTCTCTTTGAGAAGGTGAGGTGAGCTGCCTTCTTGAACTGTTGCTATTCATGAGGTGTGTGTAGATGGAACGATCTGACAGAGGATGTGGTTGAGGTGAGTGCAATAACAATTAAACATCAATTGCTCAGTCCAGCATTATCTTCAATCCCACTTTGCCACCACTGGTAACCTCTGACCTTCTCCAATCTCTATAATTTCCCAGCCCAACCTCCTTTAACCCATCTCATTCTGAGAGCCTTTCAGTTTTAAAATTCTCATCCTAACTTTCAAATTCTCATCATTTCCTCAGAGTTGTTTTCTCCAGTGACCTTTCCAAGCTCTCAGGAGTGTGAGGGATACTCTCCACTTGCCCAGATGAGTGCTACTCCAAAAACCCTCATGAATCTCTTCACAATCCAGGGGAAAGTGGTTTATTTGATTGGCACCCCATAAATCAAAACTAACATTCAGTCCTTCTACCACTGGCACATGTTGGCTACAGTGTGTACCACCTACAAAGTGCACCACAGTTGTTCATCCAGGCAACTCTGACAGCATCTCCCCAACCCACAAAAGACAAGGACAGTAGATACATGTGAAGATCACCATCTTGAAGTTCTCCAAATCTTATGCCATCCTGATTTTAAAATATGTTGCCATTCCTTCACCATTGCTGGATTTAAATCGTGAACTCCTTCCACAACTTCACCAAAACACCCTCGGCAAAAAGTCTGCAGCAGGTCACCACTTCCTTTTCGGGGGAATTATGGAAGTCCAATGATACCTGTGCCATACAAGAAAATTTTTTTAAAAATGAGGTTACAATGACATAATTGTTAAATAATTGAACTGGTAATCTAAGACCTGTGATAATGGTTGTAGAGTCTAAATTCTCCTACACCATCACATGCTTGGGATACAGGAATAAAACAGGGGGAAACCTTTGAGTGTTGAAGAAGAATGTTCAAACTTCTCTCAACCAGAACCAAGGGTTAAGACTGAAACTGAGGAACAGCGAGACCACCACAGTGCCACAGAACCATTCTTTAAAAAAATCACAAGATAGCCAGGCTCTTAAGTATCCTGCAATAAGCAATAGGCACTGACCTTCACTGCATATCCCAAATCCCATGAATAACAAATTAATACACACCTCTTCAGTATTCCATCTGGCAATCTCAGCCTTTGAGTTTGGCAGCTCCTTTGGACAGGTGTTACTCATAATCAGAATTGACAGATTTAAACCTTCAATAAAAGAAAACTGGAGACTCCAATTGATTCTAAAACTGATATCTAATTCACATTGAGATGGCCAGGGGCATCTACTGATATAGTTAATTATGGATAGCAAAGAGAATGAACCACAGAAAACAGGGTTCGCTGTGAAGTCCAGACAATGATTCATAATTTGGCTTAAGTTGTGAAGTGAGCCATGGTGAATCCTAATGATTTATTGCCCAGAAAGTAACACTGCTTCTTTGATGGGAAAAGCTAAGTGTTTGGGACAGGAATGCCTGAGACCACAAGGGACCGCACAAAGTTGTGCACTCAGCTCAGCACATCACAGAAAACTGCCTCCCGCCATGGGATCTGTCTGCACATTTTGCTGCCTCAATAAAGCAGCTAACCTGATCAACGATCCTCCCACCTCAGATATTCTCTCTTCACCTCCTCCCTCCCATCAGACCTGCAAGCATGTATTTCCAGTCTCAGGGACAGCTTCACTCCGGCTGTTCTGAGAGTTGTAGAATAGTTCCCTAGCACAATAAGATGAACTCTTGAGCTCCCAGGCTTCCTCATCGCGGACTTGCACTTTACAGTCTGCCTCTGCTCTAAATTCTGTTATTGCTTCTCCTTTGTACAACCTCGAAGTATTGACGTGATGAAATCGTCAATGAGGATGGCATGCAAAAAAATGTTTTTCACAGTATCTGGGTACATGTGACAAAAATAAACCAATATTACCAATAAACTAATTTAGTGTGCAACAATACAAGGTCTTTACTTAGAGATTTTTTCTAAACTTGATTGAGTTTTTAAAGTTAGAAAATGAATTGCCGAGGACAATGCAATTAATATAATTACAAAATAGCTTTTTACAAGGACCTACACTGGTCCCTTTTAAAGGTTTAAATGATTAGAGCCCTTGATATCCACGGCAAGTTGCAAATTAGATACAAATTTTGCAAGTGACAGGAGGTAGAGGGCAATGGTGGAAGTTTGTTTTTGCGATTGGAAATCTGTGACAGTAGTGCACCTTAGGAATTGGTACTGGGACCCTTGAGGACTGATGCTGGGAATCAGTGCTTCAGCTCACTATATCTTGGCCAATGATCAAGAAAAGGAATCAGAATCAGAGCTGAATGTAACGGGGGTGAAGGGAGAATGAGAGAAACACCACACGAGCATTGAAAGGGTGAATATGAAGAGGATGTTTTCCCAAATGTAAGAGTCTAGAACCAGGTGCCAATGTCTAAAAGTGAGGGATTACTCATTTAAAATAAAGACAAGGTGAAATTGTTCTCCATAAATGCAAGTGAAAGCAGAGTCTTTGAAAGTTTTGAAGACAGAGGTTGACAGAGCCCTGATTAGCAAGTGGCCGAAAGGTTTACTGGAAGAAGTCAGAGAATGAAGGTGAGATTCTGAGTGCAGGAAAGATTTACAGCGATGTTGCCAGGACTCAGAGGGCCTGAGTTATGGTTTTCTCAAACCATTCTCCCATCGTCTCCTGTAAGCAACCTGCTTACCAATCAATAACCTATCCATTTCTGCCATAAATGCACCCAACACCTTGATCTCTGCTGTCCTCTGTGGCAAGGAATTCCACAGGTTCACCACACTCCATTTCAAACAATTCCTTGTCATTTCAGTTTTAAAAGCATGTCTCCTTATTTTGAGGGTATGCCCTTTGATCCTAGACTCTCCTACTGATGGAATTACATCTTCCATGTCCACTCTTTCCAGGCCTTTCAGTATTCAGTAGGCCTCCTCATTCTTCTGAACTCCTTTGAGTACAGGCCCAAAGACACCAAACACTTATCATTCACTTAGCAAATGATGCCAATATTAGAACTGACTCTTGGAGCAATTTTTCTCATTAGAAGGTGAGCTAAAAGAGGTGTTTGCAATTTGGTTTAGTTTTATTTACTTGTTCTGGGCCTTTAAATCATCCTGGTCGAGGTTTCAATATTACAGATGAATTATGTAAACATCTGAAATGGGAAACCTTCTTCTGAATGTCTTTGTCACTAGCCAAATGCCTCATCATCTAATTAGTGTTGTACATGAATGGATGAACGCAATTCCCACTATCCCTACTAACCAGCTAAAGCACAGCCAAGGAACTAGCTTGGCAGAATTCAAGTATTTCAATGAACAAGACAGCCAGAAGTATATTGCATACAAGGAAATGTGTGCAGTTTGGTTAGAGGGAAGACGTCTTTAAACTGCAAAGAGTGCAGACAAGGTTTATGAAGATGCTGCTGGGACTTAAGGGCTTGAGTTATCGGCAGAGATTGGGCAGGCCAGGACTTTACATCTGGAACTTAGGCGGCTGAGCTATGAGCAGCACACACAGTCTTTTTTCCCAGGGAAGGGGAACTACAAAACTAAGAGGGTGTAGATGAGAGATGAAATAATACAGAGAGTCCTGAGGAGCATCATTTTACGTAGAGCGTGGATGCATATGGAATGAGCTGCCATAGGAAGTGATTGTGGCATGTGCAGTGATAACACTTAAAAGGCACTTGGATAGGAAAGGCTTTGAGTGATAACAAAATGTGGGCAAATGGGACTAGCTTGATGGACACCATGGTCAGCATGGACAAGTTGGGCTGAAAGGCCTGTTCCCATGCTATATTACTCTAAGTCTATGGCTCTATGATGGCCGTTTTGTCGTAAGCATTGCCTGGTTCACTAATGCCCTTCAGAGAAGGAAATTCGCCCTTTTTATTCTGTCTGGCTTCTGTTGACAAAAGACGCACAGGTTTATTGACTTTGCATTGCCTTGTCAGCTCATGTAGTGATGGGCAGTAAGTGATGAGATCCCCAGTGATGTCCAAGACTCATGAAGTAGTAAATAAAAATAACTGTTAGCTGATACTTCTTGATTCGATCCCAACTCAGTGTTCATCTGGGACACAAGAGGCGGGACTTTATGGACAAACAGGCCTCCCAGTATGGATGGTCAACCACTTGGCAGCACACAGGTATGTAGTTACAGACAACACACGGAATATACATTATATAAGATGAATGGTCGCAACATGACAAAATAGAGTTTTAAATTACCAAAGAGGAAATATGACAATCAAAATTCATGACTCGGCACTGGGAAAGAGGCTGTTTTTTTTTCTGGTTGTGGTGTTGGGAGAGCATTGGTATCTAGGTGGATGTTTCAGGGAACAATGGTTTCTGAATTAAAGAGTTGGGTGTTGGGGAACAGTGCCTTTATCTTCTGAAAATAAATTGGTTTAGGCCTGTTGAATGTGGCAGGAGTTTAGAATCAAATTTTGGCTTTGAATATTTCTTCCCACTGTAACTATTATACAGACATTACAACTGAGGCATTGTTGATGAATGTGGACTGCAGTAACAACGGCTAGAAACTCCCCACCCACCCTTTCTCAGCTGAAGCACTTTATCTGTGCATTCCGTGTTCAATATCAAGTTGGAGGTGCTGGATAGTACACGACTCCTTGGAGCTCTGCTGATGGATGGGAAATTGTAGCCATCTGAATTTCTCACACGGTAGCTGCTTCTGCTCCCAAGCTCATAAAGAAAGTCTTCTATCTTCTGGCAGCTTAAGGTCTTGTTCTTATCACTTGGCACAGACATTCAGAAGCTTGGCAGCTCTGAATATTCTGCTTTTTTATCTCTTCTCTTGGAGGATAAAGCTAATTATTGTTTTCACACAGAATGGTAATAAGAAACAGTAGCACTTGTTTGGTCATCTACATACTGGGAACAGGCGTGGGTCACTCAGTTTGTCAAGTTTCTCTGTTTTGTCGGTGTGCGAACAAACAGTGTAAATGATTGGCTTGCACATTTTTCTTGTGATCGTTATACCTTGTTGGACATTGGTAATGTGGAATACTGCACGTCTGATTCACTGCTTCAGTTGGTTAGAACGATGGCGGGGCAGCTGCGTTGCCTCAGTTGTTGCGGGGACAAGGCCCTCATGCCTTGGAGTTGCCTGTTGTGGTCGCTGGTGAGGAAGATGCCGGAGCTGGCTGTGTGCTGCTGGATTCCATTCTGGATTAGGGGTGGGCCCCTTCTGTGAGTGCTGCCCTCTAGTGTTCCCTCCCAGAAAGACAAGCCGGATTGTTTTCGTCTACGAAAAGAGGAACTGCTATAGCTTGTTCTTGCAAAGGTAGCTGCGGGACAACATCTGTGTACTATCAATCACACAAGCACACACAGCGCATAATAATAATAGCAGAAAAACATACAGTTACAAAAATATATAAAAAATTAATAAATTTTTGTAACTATGTTTTTCTGCTATCATTATTATATGTGCTGTGTGTGCTTGTTGGTTCTGTATATTACACCTTAGTCTCAGAGGCTATATTCCTGGGTATGGCTGAATAACCATTAAACTTGAACCTGAACTTGAACTAGAAGCCTGTTCTTCCATTTATTAATGCCATGGTTGTTCTAGGGTCATGCAGCAATATAACACTGATATAGGCCCTTTATACTAATGAGTCTATGCTAGCCACATTGTTCACTTAGCTAATCACAATTTCCTGCATTCTGTCCATATCCCTCCACGCTCTTCCCTTCCATGTATCCGTTCAAGTGCTTCTTAAATAATGCCAATGTGTCTGCTTCAACCATTTCCTCTGGCAGCTCATTCCACATACTCACCATCTTCCTCATAATAAGGATCCCCCTCAGCTCCCTTTTAAACTTGTTCCCTCTAGTTCTAAACCTGTGCCCCCAGTTTTGGATTTCACCTACCCTGATGAGAAGACTGTTGTCATCCACTTCATCTAAGCCTCTCATATCACCCAAATGAGTGTACTGACACCAGACATCCCACCCTGCAAAAACTCATTTCAGGGAGGTAGCACCATCAACTTGCGGGAGACTCCCGCAACTTCCTGGAGAGGTGGGATGTCTGCAATAGAGTAGCTCCTTAGCAGCTAGCCAGCTAGTTTAAGTAACGTCAGCTATGCTAGTAAACAAATGACACCTGTTAAACTCACCTCAACATGTCTTTTACACAGTCTTAACCCACCATGGGCAATAGAAAAGTCACTGTTGCAAACAGCGCAGCGAGCAACACTGTCATTATTTTGACCCCTATTAGGCAGGGGTACACTTTAGGGTAGTCTGGGGTGACGTACGTTTTATATTTTCCCTTTTGGAACACTCTCCCATGGCGCACTCTCTCTCTCTCTCTCTTGTTCTCTTGCTGTCTCTCACACGCTCTCTCTCTCTCTCTTGTTCTCTTGCTGTCTCTCGCGCTCTCTCTCTCTCTCTCGTGCTCTCTCTCTCGCTCTCGCGCTCTCACTTGTTCTTTCTCACACTCTTGCGCTCTCTCACTCGCTCACTCTCAGAAAAATTGATTTCCGGGATATTGTATATAACTTGTGGGCATCAGGGAGCCAATATCAATATGCGGGAGACTCCCGGAACTACCGGGAGAGGTGGGATGTCTGTGACAGTGCTATAACTTCTGCCTTTTACACAGTCCTGTCCCAGCTGGACAACAGTGTCTCCGGTGTCAGAACGTTACTCATTAACTTCAGTTCGGTTTTCAGTATAATTATGCCCTAGAAGCTTTGGTAAAACTGTCCATGTTGAGTCTCAACATATTCCTCTGTAACTTGATCTTGGACTTCCTGATGAAGAGACCAGACAGTCCATATCGGCAGCAACATCTCTGGTACCACCACACTGAGAATTGAGAAGACCAAGATGATTGTGGTCTTCTGGAAAGTACAGGCTGGCCACTCCCTAATGCACATCAATGGGTTCTCTGTGGAAACAGTCAGGAGCACCAAGGTTCTTGATGTGCACATTACTGACAATCTCACCTGGTCCCTCAACACCATCTCTTTGCTTAGAGAGCACAACAGCACCTCCTGTGGAGACTGAGACAAGTGAGGCTCCCACCCCATTCTCGCCACATGCTATTGGAGTGTCCTGCCCAGCTGCATCACTGGAATCACAATGCATCAGATTGTGTCTGTCCCCCAGCATTCAGGACACACTTCAGAAGCACTGATTATGCAGTGCCTTCAGCATTGTCAAAGATCCCGCACATCCTTCTCGCAATCCCCTTGACCTCTGGTGGAAAGTACCACAGGATAAGAACCAGAACTGCCATGCTGGGTAACAGCTTCTTCCCCCTGCTAGACATTTTAACGCCCTGCTGCTACCCAGCACAAATGCCCAGCCATTCCCCCTCCCACCCCATCACTACTCTCAGCTCACAGATACACTCTCATTCTGCTCTGGTCACTGATCATATTTTATTGCTTCTGTTTCACATCTTTCTAATACTGCTTGTTTTATTACAACAGTGGCAGTAACATTACAGTGTCTTACCTAAACATGCACCTTACACTTTATGTTGACCTGTCAGTCTGAGACTTGTGTTAATATTATTTTGTGACTGTATCTGCTGGATTGTAACTATATGTGCTGTGTTTTGCAGCTTGGCCCCAGAAGAACAAAGTCTACATGTGCATGGTTGAATGACGATCAACCTGAACTTGAATAATTTTAAATATTTTTATAAGGTCACCCCTTATTATTCTACGATCCAAGCAATAAAAACATAGCCTGGCTTGTTGACAAACAACAGCCATGATCGAATTGTGGTGCATATTTGATGGGCTGAATAGCCTAGTTCTGTTCCTATATCTTTTGAGGCTGCGTCCTCTAGCTCTGGATATCCCTACAATAGGAAACATCCTCTCCATATCCACCCTATCTAGTCATTGTCATTGTGGTCAGACCAATAACGTATTTTCACAGTAATGTAATCGTTGTACTATCACACTTCTGCCATTATCTTTGTCACGGTGAGCAGGCAGTACCAGTAATTCTCTCCTTGCTATCCTAACAGTGTAGCTGAGTCAAATACACCATTAAACCTAACCTGTCCTCGAGCAATAAAACATAGCATGTTCATACAGTTCAGTTCTAGTTGCCCCATAATGGGTATGAAGTGGAGGCTTTGGAGAGTGTGCAGTAGAGGTTAAGCAGGATATGCTTGGATCAGATGGAATGTGTTGCAAGGAGATGTTGGATAAATTTGGATTATTTTGTCTAGAGTGGCAGAGGCTGATGGAGACCTGATGGACTTTAAGATTATGAGAAGTATAGATAGGCAGCCAGTATCTTTTACCCAAAGCTGACATTTTTAATACTAATATTTTTAACTTTTAATACATGTCTCGACACTTAATGCGAGAGGGGATAAATTCAAATGGGAGGTGCAGAGCAAGCTTTTTTACACGGAGAGTAATGGATGTCTGGAAAGGGCTGCCAGAATAGCGGTGGAGGCTAATACGATACATGCATTTTAAAAGGCAGTTGGAGAGGCAGATGGAAGTCCAGAGAATGGAGGTATAGGGATATTGTGCAGGCAGAATGGATTAGTTTAGACTAATTAGTTCAGCACAACGTTGTGGGCCGAAGGACCTGTTCCAGTGCTGCTCTTTCTGTGTTCTATGAAACAGGCCGAAATCCACACTAACTACCAGGTACCCATTTAATGACAGAATTGACCACTGATAGACTTACTTCACTGATAGAATTGATTGTGGACTTCAGGAAGTCAGAACAACACACACCAGTCTTCTTTGAGGGGGTCAGCAGTGGAAAAGGTGAGCCGCTTCAAATTCCCAGGCATCAACGTCTCAGATCATCTATCATAGGCCCAACATATTGATACAATTGTGAAGAAGGCGTACCACTGGCTATATCTCATGAGGAGTTGTATTACATTCAGTGTGTCGCCAAAGACTCCAGCAAATTGCAACAAATACACTGTGGAGACCATCCGGAATGGTTGCATCACGGCCTGTTGTGGAGGTTCCTAAGCACAGGCTGTAGACTCAGGGAGCTCCATCATGGGTTCAACCCTCCCAACAACGAACACATCCTTCACAGGTGATGCCTCAAGAAGGCTGCGTCTGTCATTAGGGATCCTCGCCATCTGGGACATCTCTGATCACTACCATAGGGAGGAGATTCAGGAACCTGAAGACACACTCAAAACTTTTTCTCCTCTGCCATCAGGTATTGGAGCAGCCCATAAACCTGCGACTATCTCGCTATTCCTCTGCAGCACTCCTTATTTTTATTGTAATTTATTGTAATATTCAATTATGTCTAGCACTGTACTTCTGTCACAAAAGAACAAACTTCACAACGCATGTCAGCAATAATAAACCTGATTCTGATTATTCTCCCCATGTTTCCATCAACTGTCTTAGATTTGACCATTCCTGACTTTTAAGAGAGAAAATCAAAATAAACAGGTAATATTCACAATCTAAACTATTAAAAGGTATAAATCAAATTCAGCCAGGACGATTTAAATCCTGCTGGCTTTGAGCCACATTTCTTTTTTGGCTTGACATCAGCTTATATTTGTTTCTCTCTCCTTTGCAGTGCCTCAAGGTATTTCAGTGTTCAACGGGTTTCATAAAATGCATCTTGCTGCAGTAACATTCTCCAAATACCAACAAGGTACTTGGCTCAAAGGATGTGTTGTTTTTTTTTAGCAAACAGACCAATATAGAATTTAAGGTTTTTGTCAGATGCATTGACAAGCTAAAGATTTCCATTGTTGGATATTTGATGCAATCCAAGTGTTTTGTTCGATTTCCATCAGGTCTGTCAGACAGAGCTTCCAATAAGTAGTGTCACAATCTTCCCCCTGTTCCCTACCGTTCATCATCTTGACAGCTGGGAGTTCTCAGCATAGCATCTCTGTGCCAATCAAAATCTCAGTTATCTGTCCAATTTCCTTTGCTACTCACTGCTGTCAATAAACCAGGGAATATTTCCTCTTGTAGGGTTAATCCAGTCTGTTTTTTTTATTCCTCTGTAGCAAAGGAGGTTGAGGGATTAGTTTACGAACGTCTATAAGGAGGGTGCTTAGATAAGGTAAATGGACAGACTTTTCCTTAGGGTGGTGTCGTTTAAAACTGGAGGGCTTAGGTTTAAAGTGAGAGGTGATTTAAAAGGACAAGAGGAGCAAATTTTTCACACAGAGGGTGGTGGGTATGAGGAACGAGCTGCCAGGTGAAGTGGTAGAAACAGATACAACTACAATATTTAAGAGACACTTGGACAGGTTCATGGAAAGGGAAGTTTTAGGGGCTCGTGGGCCAAATACAGGACAATGAGAGTGGCTCATGTGAGGGGTAACTTGACGCCATGGACAAGAGCAGCTGCAAGCCCTCTTTCCATGCTGTACAACTCTGACTCTAACCAGGTTTCAGCATAGGTTGTTGCCCATTGAAAGTTCAAAGTTAATTTTATTATCAAAGTACATATATCTACAACCCTGAGACTAATTTTCTTATGGGCATCCTCAACAAATCTATCGAATAGAAACTATAACAGGATCAATGAAAGAGCGCCCAACCAGGGTGCTTAACCAGTGCGCAGAAGATAAGAAACTGCAAATACAAAAAAAATAAATAAGCAATAAATATCAAGAACATGAGATGAAGAGTCCATGAAAGTAAGTCCATAGGTTGTGGCAATATTTCAATGATGGGGCAAGTGAAGTTGAGTGAAGTTATCCCCTTTTGTTCAAGAGTCTGATGGTTGAGGGGTAGTAACTGTTTTTGAACCTGGTGGTGAGAGAACTGAGGCTCTAGTGCCTTCTACCTGAAGGCAGCAGCGAGAAGAGAGCATGACCCGAGTAGTGGGGAGCTAGTGATGATGGATGCTACTTTCCTACAATAGTATTTCATATAGAAGTGCTCAGCAGTTGGGAGGGCTTTACCTGTGATGTACTGGGCCGAATCCATTACTTTTTGTAGGATATTCCGTTCAAGGGCATTGGTGATTCCATACCAGGTTGTGATGCAGCCAGTTGATATACTCTCCACTAAACATCCATAGAAGTTCGTCAAAGTGGAATTCAAGATGATTTTTTTTCTTTGGAGGGTTGTAAATCGTTGCCACAACATCAAGGGCAGAAAGGCTTGCTCCGTGCTCTACTCTGCCATGTTCTGTGCACATTGAGAATCTGGATGTAGTCTCTGGGATGGTCATAGAGAGATACAGCATAGAAACTGGACCTTCAGTCCACCAAGTCCACAGGAACAATCTACCTCCCTCCTTTAACACTGACTCTACCTCAAACCATTCTCCTGTGTCCACAGTCCCACCAACTCACCTCACTCCCAAGATTCTACCACTCGCATACACGCCACACACAATTTATATTGACTAACATGCACATATTTGGGACGTGGAAGGAAACCATGCACCCAGAAGAAACCCTCACAGCCACAGGGAGAACATGCAAGCTCCACACAAGCAGCTCCAGAGGTTGGGACTGGTCAAAGACTGCTGGAGCTATGGGGCTGTAACTCTACCAGTGGGCTGTCCAGTATTCAGGTCGTGCCTCTGACAGTTTTATATTTTTTGGGTCATTGTCAGAGGGCTGGCTGTGACTTTGGTCTGGTTTGGAGAGGTTGGTTCAACTCAGCAGCAAGTGGCATGTCAGAATAAGAAGTGATTTTCTGCAAGGAGCAAGCAGGGAAGGGGCCAAATTGTCATTACGGGGGCGCTGAGAGCGGACCCAAATGCAAGACACAGACACTGAAGTACTAGGAACAGGACTTGACTAGAGAGCTGGGACAAGAACACAGACTTGGGCTAGGACATTGGTTAGGCCAGCGGTCCCCAACCACCGGGCCGCAGAGCATGTGCTACTGGGCCGCAAGGAAACGATACGAGTCAGCTGAACCTTCCCTCATTCCCTGTCACGCACTGTTGAACTTGAACATAGGGTTGCCAACTGTCTCGTATTTGCCGGGACATCCCGTTTATTGGGCTAAATTGGTTTGTCCCATACGGGACTGCCCTTGTCCCGTATTTCCCCCACTAAGGTAGAGTGTTCCTATGAAACCTTTCATGCCGAAATGGTGTAAAGTGAAGAAGCAATTACCACTAATTTATATGGGAAAAATTTTTTGAATGTTCCCAGTCCCAAAATATAACCACCAAATCATACCAAATAACACATAAAACTGAAAATAACACTAACATATAGTAAAAGCAGGAATGATATGATAACTACACAGCCTATATAAAGTACAAGTAATGTATGTACAGTGTAGTCGGGAAGATGAAGGCAAAACCGATTTGTGGGAAAAAAAATCGGTACGTACACACATGCGCACATCACATATGCGCACGTCACGCATGCGCACACAGGTGCCCGCGCAAGGCTTCATGGTCATGGTAGTCTTTCCTGGGGTAAAGTGTCCCGGGATTTGACTGCTACTTTTGTCCCTTATTTGGGAGTGAGAAAGTTGACAACCCTAACTGTAAAAGACATGTTGAGGTGAGTTTAACCCTACTTGAACACCCCCCCCACCACCACAGATCAGCCGGTATGCAAGAATATTGTCAATATTAAACTGGTCCGCGGTGCAAAAAAAGGTTGGGGACCCCTGGGCTAGGCAAGCAGGACCAGAACAAGGAAATGGGAGCAAGGAGCCTGGACTAGTGACATGGAACTCCAGAACCAGAGCCTGGACAGGGACCCAGAACCTGGGTCTTGGTTGGGACTGGGAACCAGAATCCGGGTCTAGGCTAGGACTCGGGACTAGGATCTTGGCAAGGACAGGACGTGGCTACGGAACAGGATGTGGAACTCCTGCACAGGACGAGGCACATGGACAGGACGAGAACGCAAAGCCTTGACTTGGACAGGACGAGGTTCTTAGACTTGGCTTGGACAGGACAAGGGAACCCCAGCACTGGGCCAGTCGAGGTACTTGGCGGGACGAGAACACGAAGCCTTGACTTGGTCAAGGGAGTCAGGAACGTAGAGCCTTGGTCGAGGGAGAACAGGAACATGGAACACAGAGTCGGGGCTCCTCCTTGGGAACAGGACGTAGGGCCGGGACTCATACACAGAATGCTGAACATGACAAGACAGTTTCCAACATTAGGTAGTGGCAAACTACCAGACCTACCTAGCAAAGGTGTGGACACAGACGGTTCCCAACACAAGGTAGTGGCAAACGGCCGGAGCTACCTAGAGAAGGCGTGGACACAGAGACAGTTCCCAACACTAGGTAGCGGCAAATGGCCAGACCTACTTAGCAAAGGCATGGACACAGAGACAGTTCCAACTCAACAATAGACAGTTCCTTATCTTGACACAGCAAGGCTCCAGTCTCACTCCGGTGGTAGAACTTGACAAGGTTGCGGGCAAGGCTCCAGACACAGGTTGCGGGCAAGGCTGCAGAGGGAAGGGGAAGGGAAAGGAACAGTCCAGCCTTAGGGTAACAGCAACAACAGCCTGGCTTACCCAACAGAGGCAAGGACAGATCCAACTGCAGGGTAACAGCAAAGCCAGCCTGACTTACCCCATAGAGGCAAAGACAGGATACTGACAAGACAAACCAGCCATCACACTCGAACCCAGGGCCACTTATATTCCCAGCCCCAAGATGAGCGTCAGGTGCCTATGACTAAGCCCAACTGAAACAAGGAACAGCCAGAAGACCTGGAGTCCGGAGTCCACAGACTGGACCGTGAATCAGAATGCGGACTTCACGGACTGCACCATGACACAAATGGCCTCCTTTTATACTGGAGAGTTCAGTGCTATCTATCCCTGGCACCTCCTTGGTAAATGTAAGGCAGGAAGTATTTAGCCTAATGGAGACACACGAGAGACTGCAGATGCTGGAACCTGGAACAACATACAAAAGCTGGAGGAAGTCAGGAGGTCGGGCAGTATCTATGGATGGAAATGGACAGTCAACATTTCAAGTCGAGGCTCTTCATCTGGATCTAACACTAAACCTTATGCCAGAGCCAGAGTCAGATAACTGAAATGGAATAAATCACCAGTGTAAATAACATCCTGTTTGATATTTTAAGCCAGTACCGCAAGCCCACCCATTGCCAAATGTCTTTAATGTATTGAGACTGGGATGACACATCAACAGTCAAACTCTAACATCTCAAGACACCACAAAGATTAAAATGATCACAAGGTAATTACAGCAGAAATAGCCATGGCAAAACTTTATTTGTTCAGTAAATTGGCATAAAAGAACCCAATTGATTTTTAAATTATTCCAGGAGTTTTGTTTGCACTCTTTGAGCTAGGATACCAGCCCAGGGATCGATCGCCCTCTGCGTGAAGATGTTCCTGGTACAAGTTCTTAATTGGTAACTTAGACTTACTGTCCAGCTATATTTTGATATATCCATGCAAATTGGAACCAGGAATGTTCCAGAATTGTTGCCTGATTTTGCATATGTACAAACCTTTTGGACCAAAGGTGTTTTTTTTGCATTTATGAAACCTGGACGTTATTGGCTAGGCCAAAATTTACCATTCATCGTTGACTTGGTGGTTTCTGGTGATGAGGCATTCAGCCAGATCATTTGGACTCAGTTTACTCAGGAAATCATCCCACAGTTTCCAAAGAGACCCTGTCCCACAGTGTTTGCAGTACATTCCATAGTGAACACTCATCCCCAATTGCGCAGAGGAGAATGGCTTGCTGCAATGGCAGAGGGGCAGAAGCTAGAGCTGTCACACTCTCAGTGCAGCTAAAGGCCGAACACTTACTGCTTAGGGCAGCACAGTGCTGTAACTAGCAGAGTTGCTGCTTCCCTGCACCAGAGACCCAGGTTCGATCCCAATCTCCAGAGCTATCTGCGTGGAATTTACACAATCTCCCTGTGACTGTCAATCTGGTGTGGTGATCAAAGATGTTTAGTACATTAAAACAGTTTCCTCCCACATCACAATGACACATCAGTTGGTAGCTAACTTGTCCCGGTTTGGATGAGTGAGTGGTGTAGTATCGGGGGAGGGGGGGAGCTGATGGGAAATGTGAGGAGAAATGAAAAGAGGAAGGTGTAGGATTCGTGTAAGTGAGTGGTTGAGAGATGGCGTGGACTCAGTAGGCCAAAGAGTTTATGTCTACCACATTGATTCTAGAGTGCCTCAGCCATACAGTTAATTCTCAAAAGCCTTCTTGAATTGTCCCAGGAAGCAGGGGTATGGATGATGGAGTCGATGGCTCTGTGGTCAAGTTTGCAGATGATATGGTGATAGGTGGAGGGACAGGTAGTGTTGAGGAGGTAGGCAGTCTGCAGAAAGACCTGGAAAGGTTAGAGGAATTGGCAGTGTTGCAGTCAGTAACAAACGTACCCACTCAATGAAAACCACTCCCTCTTGGGAAACCTATTTAAGGAGCTTTGCAGCCTTTCCACTTGCTGCTGTTCAGCTGATGTGTCACATTCAATAAGACAGTGAGGATAGAGAGGTTTGAAGAGAGCCTCAGGAATTCCTGCCAGGTCAGCATCCTTCCTTTATGCTTCCACACCAGTACAGGCCTGACTGGGAGCTAAGTGGTCCTGAATGCGGATGCCACTGCACTACCAGACAGCTACTTTGATATCCATACCATGAGAGAAAGATATTTACCCTGCCTATGCCTCACGTAATCTTACAGTATATTGTGTACTTCTGTTCAGTTCTGTTGTGCAGCAGTTTCTGTTTGCTGTTTCTCCCCCCCAAAAACGTAAACCTAATTCTCAAGGCCTCAGATTTCAATCTCAAGTTCTCGATCCCTGTGGATCAGCACTCAAGTAGCATTAGCACCACCAGAATGACTCCCTTTTCCCACTGTGGCAGGCCCCTGGTGGATATAGTCAACAAGTGTTTGGACAAGGGCCAAGCATTTTGGGTTTAATTCCCATCATGGCTGATTCCCAGTATTAATATCTTCAAACAACTTCCAGAATGGCACTGCCGAAGAGCTCTTGAAGTAGAGCCATGTGGCTGGGATTCTGTAAACACTCTGTCCTTGTTACCTACTGACTTGTTATCCACACAGCCACGTAATCGTAAGGATCGACCAGTCTCAACTTCTTTTTCAGCTATATATTTATATATTTCCAGGGGAAAAAGTCATTGCTTGTGTGATATCTGGGATCAGTTTCCAGACTACTTATGTCAAGTGACTTCCTGCTGTGCACTCTCTCCTGTCAAGAGTGTTTTTGTTTACACAGCTGTGACTTGTAATTTCAAAACTTTTAAGTTCCAATGGAAGTAGTTCACTGTCAAATATTTCCTTTTCAAACACTTCAGTGATTTAATGTGTTTACTAATGCATACTGGAGTATCTCAGATCATTACAGAACATATTTAATTTATTGGGGATTAGCAGTTGTGTATGGGTACAAAGGAGAGATTAGTTGTATATTTCACTGTGCATGGGAGTTGTCATGTGCTGCTATCATGTGTGGATAATGAAGAACCAGTGGAACCAAAGTCAGCTGGAAGTCAACTCATCAAAATAAAAGAAACCTTTTTCCCTCTGGAATCCAGACTTAGAGTCTAGAAGGAAAAAAAACTTTTTAATCTGTTGATTCTAGTAACTGCCCAGGTTCTTCTAGACTCTAGACTCTAGAAATACAAATCTATATTCTTTGTTTCAAATTCCTGACCTATCACTTAGTTTTGTTCATAAAATAAAGAATTAAAATACATTTTGCAGAAGTGCAAATCAAAGAATCATCAAACAATGAGGCCATTCAGTCGTCAATGAATGGATGAATTCCAACATTAAGGACCCCATCACCCAGGACATGCCCTTTTCTTCTTGTTCCCATCAGGGAGGAGGTATAGGAGCCTGAGGGCACACACTCAGTGATTCAGGAACAGCTTCTTCCTCTCTGCCATCTGATTTTTGAATGGACATTGAACCCATGAACACTACCTCACTACTTATTTCTGCTCTCTTTTTGTATATAACATAGGCAAATATTACATATGTAAGTATATATATATATATAATTAATAGATAATAAAAACTGAATTACTGTAAGTACTGCAATTCACAGATTTTTAATTATTTTATTGCATTGTACTACTGTGGCAAAGACAACAGATCTCACGACATATGTCGGTGATATTAAACCCAATTCTGATTCTGATTCTGAATCCCTCCATGGACTCTATCTCTACTTCTCCCTGCCTCGGGAAAGCATTCAACATAATCGAGGACACCTACCACCCCGGTTGCCCTCTTTTCTCCCCTCTCCCATTGTCAGAAGTTAAAAAAGTTCAAGCACATGCCCCCACAATGATCAGGGACAGCTTCTGTTCCACTGTTATCAGACTCTAAAGGCGAACACATGATTTACCAATGTACCTTGTTGTGTGATGCCACATTGAAAATGGTGGTGAATTTCATCTTCAAAGTCAACCTTAACGTGTGGCTCCTGAACTACATGGTAGTCCATTTTTTCTAGTCTTACTCTGAGCCTATATCTTCGTAAGGTGGTGGGTACATAGCGGGCATCTTGGCAGACAAGCCCCTGCTTGCAATTGTTGAGTGTAAAGCCCACCCTTTTGTATGCATGCTCAGTGTACAAGCAAACAATGGCTTAAATCTCAGACTCCAGCTACTTGTGAGTGTGAGAATTGTACACATCTTGATGACTGATGTTGGGCTGATTTTGGTTCTAAAGTTATTTCACTGTCAGCTCAACTATTTACCATGTTGAAAGTGAGGTTCTACGTTGTGGCTATAAAGACCGTAAAAATTCTTGGGCAATGACACAGCTTTACTTGACTGCATCTTCACTGAAGTTGTAAACATGTTGGTTAGGATTGTGTTTCACGTGCAAATGCCAGATGCAGATGAATTGCCGTGGGCAGCTAAAACTGACGAGAATTGCCATCAACCCTTCCAGCAATGGGGCCATTGAGTTATATACATCATGGAAACAGACCCTTCCATGATGGTTTATGCCAACCAAGACAGAAAAGATCACACGGAACAGGAGCCTGGTCAGTTGAAAGGGTGCATGAGAACCACAGCCCCAATATGTGAATGGACCTCAGCAAGACAAAAGGAAATGAGGCAAATCTTACTGGGTGAGTCGGGTGCTGAACTGTCGATATTTGTGAATTGGTCAGATAACAAGTTATTGGAGATTTAGTGTATTCCCTTTTATTTCCAACGGGTGGTTTAAGCAGCTCAACTAAATGATGATATCTCTTGTCTTGATAGAGGTGATGCAGCGTAAATGTTTCCATTTCGAGTCATACACTTCCAAGAGGACCATGACCTTATCGTGGTTTGGAGGCTTGCGTGCCTCAGTGCCCCACAGAGCCACGTTGGCTGGAGTCAGGGGTTTATGCTTTGGCTCCTGGAAGGATCACCCATGACTAACAGGTCAAACAGCAGAGGCCAGACTAAGAGTAGTCCAGGTTCTGGGGTTTGGCCAACAACCCTGACTGGTAAAAACAAAATTCTTACAGAAATAGCAATGATGAATCTTTCTACATTTGAGTGAGACTGTATTCCAGAGTCTCCACCCAGGATTTGCATGGCTGACAGTGGTGAAAACTGAGAGGAAGCTATTGACACGATGGAGGAATCCATAAGCTCTGCCAGAGATGGAAGACTTTCAATGCTGTCAAAACCCCAGTGGTGTAATGGGCAAAAGAGAGAGCGATACAATATGGAAACATGGCCTTTGACCCCACTTTTCCATGCCGTTTAATACACCTATCTAAGCTACTCCCATTTTGACCACTTTTGATCCATATCCCTGTAAACTGTTCCTATCCACATAGCTGTCCAAGTACCTTTTAAGTGTTGCTCGTGTGAGTGATAGAGTCAAAGGCTTTTGTGAGGCTGGAAAAGGCCACATATAGTAGAACCGCCATTTAGGGTTGCTGTGCAGTGAAGATCATGAGCATGAGACGTTGTAGATGGATGACGTCCATATTGCCATTGGCTATTTGGCAGAGGCAGTGGAGGAAGACCCTCGTGATAACTTCCTCTGGGGTGGGGTAGGAGATCCCCTCTGTAGTTACCACAAAGTTCAAAGTACATTTATTATCAAGGTATGTATGCAGTATACAACCCTGAGATTCATCTTCCCACAGGCAGCCACGAAACAAAGAAACACTGTGGAACCTGTTGACAGAAAACATCAAACACCCAAGGTGCAAAAAAATAGAACAAATCACTCAAGTGGCAAAATATGAGCGAATAGCACACAGTGTGTTGAAACAGTCAAGGAATGTTCTGTGTAGGTCAGTTCAGTTCAAGTTACGTGTCTCCTTTTAAAGTTACTGCTCTTGAAGTTAAGGAAGTATTTACTTGGTGTGGCATCTGGGAATCCTGGTAACCTGAAACCAATTTACCAAGAGGAATGCACTCCATGTGCAGAGCATAATATTGCACAAAGGAGGATGGTTGCGATTGGTGGAGGTTAATCACCCCAGTTTGAGAACCATAGTGTCGTTGAAACTTCTTTGGCTGATTCACAAATGCCCTTCTGCTGTCATGTAAGAATACTGTTGATTGCACAATATTCAGTTCTTCAGCTAATGAAGACATCTATGAGTATGGGGATCAAGCCCTAGACAACATTTAAGCATGGGCTGATAGAGGGTTAGTATCAATCACACTGCAAAAGTGTGAATTCATCTATACGGATTTTCTGTGAGTGGGATGATAAACCTCTGGAAACCTCAACTTTCTTCCTCTATCCATTATTCTTGGAAGATAGAGTCCTAGATTTATGAAATCATAGAGTACAGAAATGCGAGAGGTTCTGCAGATGCTAGAAATCCAGAGTAATACCCACAAAATGCTGGAGGAACTCAGCAGGATATGCAGAATCTATGGAAAGGAATAAAGAGTCAATGTTTGGGTCTCAGCCTGAAACGTCCACTCTTTATTCCTTTCCATGGATGTGCTTGACCTGCTGAGTTCAAACAGCATCTAACACACTTGAGGGGTCTCGGCCCAAAATATCGACTTTTCTATTTTCCACAGATGGTGCCTGGCCTGTTGAGTTCCTCTAGCATTTTGTGTGTGTTGCTTGGATTTCCAGCATCTGTAGATCCAACAGCACTCAGTCTGTCATACGGTATACAAACAGACTCCTGCGCCCAATTTATCTATGCCGGCCAAGATGTCCACTGTGCAAGTCCTATTGTCCTGTATTTGGCTCATATCCCTCTAAACCTTCCTATCCACATACAGCCCAACTATATTTTAACCATTGTAATTGTACTCAGCTCTAAAGCTTCCTCTGGCAGCTTATTCTTAATACCCGCCAGTCTTTGCATGAAAAAAATATTCCTCGTCTCTTTTATAAGACATCAAATTGGTAGAAACTTCAAAGTTCAATGTTCAAAGTAAATTTATTATCGAAGTACATATATGTCACCATATGCTACCCTGAGCTGAAGGGTCTCGGCCCGAAATGTCGACTGTACTCATTTCCATAAGATGCTGCCTGGCCTGGTGAGTTCCTCCAGCGTTTTGTGTGTGTTGCTACCCTGAGGTTAATTTCTTGCAGGCATTCATGGTAAATGCAAAGAAACACAATAGAATCAATGAAAAACCACAGACAACAAAGACGGAGAAACAATCAATGTGCAAAAGATAATAAATAGTGCAAATACAAATAAATAAATAAACAAGCAGACAGATAGATGGATAAATAGATAGATAAATAAATATCAAGAACATAAATTACAGAGTCCTTGAAAGTGAGTCCTTAGGTTATGAAATCAGTTAAGTGCTGGGGTGAGTGAAGTTAGCCCCTCTGGTTCAAGAGCCTGATATTTGGGAGGTAATAACTGTTCCTGTACCTGGTGGTGTTGGTCCTGAGGCTCCTGTACCTCCTTCCTGATGGCAGCAAGAAGAGAGCATGGATCTGTATGGTGGAGGTTATCGATGATTAATGCTGCTGTCCTGTGACAGCGTACCTTGTATCTGTGCTGAATGGTGGGGAGGATTTTTACCTCAGCTTCACCTGGTAAATGATCTTGTTGGTTCTCATTTCTTCCAAGTTTGTGAGATATTTGGTCTATGTAAAGATGAACACAATTGTAAGCAATGAAGCAGGGGAAACATCTGTGTAACTCTCTTTATCCAGAGATTTTATTATTCAGGCTGACACTAAACCCCTTTAAAATCATCATCATTATCATTATGTGCCATGTCGTATGATGTAGGCGATCATGGTCTTCCATCTGTACCATGATTATTCTTGGGCCATTTTTCTACAGAAGTGCTTTGTCATTGCTTTCTTCTGGACAGTGTCTTTACAAGTATGAATACTCTTCAGAGCTTATCTACCTCGTGTCAGTGGTCACATAACCAGGACTTGCGAGATGCACCAGCAGCTCATACGACCATCGACCACCTGCTCCCATGGATTCACATGACCCTGATCAGGGGACTAAGCAGGTGCCCTTGCCCGAGGGTGATCTGTAGGTTAGCAGAGGGAAAGAGAGCCTTACACTTCTTTGGGAGAGACGTATCTTCCTCCCGCCACCAAAAGAACCAACCCAGTTCTTCTCCACAGACATACAGAGGGAGATTGGGGTGCAAGTTCATAGCTCCCTGAAAGAGGCTGTAAATGTAAATAGGGAGATAACGAAGGAATACAGTGTGCTTGCCTCCAATGGTTGGAATGTTGAGCACTATAGTTGGAAAGTCACGTTGCGGTGGTAGAAAACTTTTGGAGTATTATATGCCATTGTGACAACTGCACTACAGGAGGGACATTGACGCTTTGGAAAGGGTGCATAACAGGTTCGCCAGGATGTTGCCTGGATTAGAGAGTATTATCTATGAGAAGAGGTTGTACAGGCTTGGATTGCTTTCTCCAGAGTATTGTAAGCAGAAGGGTGACCTGTTAGAAATTTAAAATATTATGAGGGGAGAAGTTAAATTAGATAGTTAAAGTTTTTCTTTTCCCAAAGTGAAAATGTCAAACCCCAGAGAACATAGCTTTAGCTGAAAGCTTAAAGGAGATTTATAAGGCAACTTTTTTTTTAACCTGTAGAGAGATAGATGCCTGGAAAATACTTGCAGAAGCAAGTATGACCGCAATGTTTAAGATACATTAAGAAAGGTTCAGGAACAAGCGGGGAATGGAGAAATATTAACCATGTGCAGGCAGCTAGGAGTCAATTGTATTGGCATCTTGGTTGGCACAGACATTGTGAGCTGAATAGCCTGTTCCTGTGGTGCACTGTTCTACGTTCTACAATGTATTTCTTTCAATCTTCCTGTGCACAGGTTAACCTTCTACACCTCCTAGATTTCGACATTGTCTACCCTTCAGAAGGGCTTCACCAGCTGTGAATATTCTGAGGTTGATAGAATATGCAATTACACCTCCTTTAAGAGATGAGGGTGCAAATAGTTGTAGGATCACCTCCATGCTCATACTTCACTGCACCCAGGATGTATCTCAGGGGGAGAATGTAATATTGAATTTGAATATAGGCTTTATATTTGAAGAAGGCTCTAGGGAAACAGCATCAAATTATAGTAAGTCTCACTCTAAATACAGAATAATTGCCTGAAACAATTAACTGTATACAGGATCACCTTGAAAATAATAGGTTAGCATGAGATAGCCAATACAATTTTAACAGTAGGCAAGTCGATTAGTTTTATTGATGAAGGTTTTAACCTTGTTGGAAAAGGATGAATCAGCCAGTGTTATTTACCTGGAAGTTAAAAAGTTGTTTAACACCAACTCCTACATGGATTCAGCAACAGCGGGTCATTTTCCTTGGTAACTATCCAGACAAAACAATCTGACCTTGGCAAATCCATTCATAAAAAATGTGGCTCATATATGTGCAAGTAACTTTCCTTTATGTCTGTTCCTGTTTGCTGATACCCGTTGCAATAATACACTTCTTTTTTTGTTGTAATTATGGTGCTCACTTTCAACAAGAGTGGGGTGTCTCCTGTATTTTATTGTATATCAACCTTCTCTATTGACTCTGGCCACAATTTAGTGAACAGTCTGGATACTGCCTGTTTATCCCATATGAATCCATATTAGAACATATGAAACAGATGCAGATGAGGTCATATGACTTCTTGAACCTGCTCCACCATTCAATAAGGTCACGTTCACTGGCAACAGGCAGAGGTGGAGCTGTAGCTAAGATCAGATCAGCCATGACTTTATTGAATGTTGGAGAACGCTGAAGGAGCTGTTTGGCTGGTTTCTGTTTCATCTAGTCAATCAGATCTTGGCTTCAACTGTATTTTCTTGCCTAGCTTCCATTAACTTAGATTCACCTGTGGTCCAAAAATCCATCTTTGCCATGGATCAATCCACTGCTAGCTGGGTAGAGAATTCCAAAGATTTATGAACATCTGAGAGAAAGGTATTCTTTCACTGGTCCAGTTTAAATGTATCCTCCTTATGCTCAAGTTATGCCCCTAGATCTAGGTTCTATTACCAAACGTCCTGTTAGCATCTGACCTGTTATAGTTATAAAGCAATACAGCAGAAAAAACAAGTCCTTTGGGCCAAGTTGCCTAACTAAACTATTCCCATTTGCCTCTGTTTGGGCCATATTCCTTAAATCATTTCCTATCCATGTCAGGCATTCTCAAAACATTATATGCTTTAACAATATTATCTGTCATTCTTCTAAACTATGTCTCAGCCCAGTGTGTTCAGCCTCAAAAAAGAACCTATCTTGTATCAAATTGTGTATAATTTATGTTTTTAATGAATGCTACTTATATGATACTATGTGAGTTCTCTGGGGTTATTTTGGTTGCAGTATACATTCCACCTCAGGCCAATGTCAAGCAGGCTTTAGATGATCTGAGCAATGGGATCAACATGCATGAAATAGCGCATCCTAATGCCTTCACCATCGTTTTGGAAGATTTTAACAAGGCCAGTCTGAAAAAGTCACTAAGCAACTACCATCGACAGATCACTTGCAATACCAGAAGAAGCAACACACATGACGATTGCTACACCACCATCAAGAATGCCTACCATACTATTCCACACCCTCACTTCGGGAAGTCTGATCACCTAGCTATACTTCTACTCCCTGAGTATAGGCAGAGACTGAAGACTGCAGCATCAGCAGAGAGGACCAAGAACGTATGGACAAGGGGTGCACAGGAACACCTACAGGATGGTTTTGAATCGGTGGACTGGACTGTATTCAGGGATTCATCTTTGAACCTGGATGAGTATGCTGCAGTTGTCACCAACTTCATTAAAACCAGTGTAGATGAGTGTGTGCCCACAAAGATTCACTGTACATTCCCAAACCAAAAGCTGTGGATGAACCAGGAGGTACGTCGTCTGCTGAAGGCTAGATCTGTGGCATTCAACTCTGGCGACCCAGGCCTGTACCAGAAAACCAGGTATGATTTGCGAAGGGCTATTTCAAAGGCGAGGAGACAACTTCAAATGAGGTTGGAGGCAACATTGGATGCATGGCAACTCTGACAGGGTCTGCAATACATTACTTCCTACAAAGCGAAACCCAATACCATGAATGGCAGTGATGCTTCACTACCAGATGAACTCAACACCTTCTATGCCCGCTTTGAAAGGGAGAACAGAACTACAGCTGTGAAGATCCCTGCTGCACCTGATAACCCTGTGATCTCCATCTCAGAGGCCAATGTTAGGCTTTCTTTAAAGAGGAAGGTCCCAATGGAGTACCTGGTAAGACTCTGAAAACCTGTGCCAATCAACTAGCGGGAACATTCAAGGACACCTTCAACCTCTCGCTGCAACGGGTGGAAGTTCCCATTAGCTTCAAAAAGGCAACAATTATACCAGTGCCTAAGAAGAATAATGTGGGCTGCCTTAATGACTATTGCCCGGTTGCATTCACATCGACAGAGTGAAATGCTTTGAGATATGCCAACTAGTGGAGTGGTGCCACAGCAACAACCAGCACTCAATGTCAGGAAGACACAAGAGCTGATTGTGGACTTCAGGAAGGGTAAGACAAAGGAACACATACCAATCCTCATAGATGGATCAGAAGTGGAGAGAGTGAGCAGCTTCAAGATCCTGGGTGTCAAGATCTCTGAGGATCTAACCTAGTCCCAACATATCGATGTAGTTATAAAGAAGGTAAGAGAGCTGCTATACTTTATTAGGAGTTTGAAGAGATTTGGCATGTCAACAAATACACTCAAAAACTTCTAAAGTTATACCCGTGGAGAGCATTCTGACAGGCTACATCACTGTCTGGTACGGAAGGAGCACTGCACAGGACTGAAAGAAGCTGCAGAAGGTTGTAAATCTAGTCAGCTTCATCTTGGGTGCTAGCCTACAAAATACCCAGGGCATCTTTAGGGAGCGGTGTCTCAGAAAGGCAGCGTCCATTATTAAGGACCTCCAGCACCCAGGGCATGCCCTTTTCTCACTGTTACCATCAGGTAGGAGGTACAGAAGCCTGAAGGCACACACTCAGCGATTCAGGAACAGCTTCTTCCCCTCTGCCATCTGATTCCTAAATGGACATTGAATCTTTGGACACTATCTCACTTTTTTTTAATATACAGTATTTCTGTTTTTGCACATTAAAAAAAATCTATTCAATATATGTAATTGATTTACTTGTTCCTTTATTATTATTATTATTATTTTATTTTATTTCTCTCTGCTACATTATGTATTGCATTGAACTGCTGCTGCTAAGTTAACAAATTTCACATCACATGTCGGTGATTCTGATTCTGATTCTGTGCCGGTGATGCTGCTGCAATCTCTTTCCTTGGATGCACAAATAACAATAAACTTGACTTTGACTTTTAGCATTGGAATTTCTTCATATCAGTAATGAATCCAGTGTTTAAGATAGATAGATAGATAGATATACTTTATTGATCCCGAGGGAAATTGGGTTTCGTTACAGCTGCACCAACCAAGAATAGAGCATAAATATAGCAATATAAAAACCACAAACAATCAAACAACAAAATGGAAACTATGCCAGATGGAAAATAAGTCCAGGACCAGTCTATTGGCTCAGTGTGTCTGACCCTCCACGGGTCTGCCCTCTGCCCTCAGTGCAGGTACCACTCCCCCTAAATAATGAGACCAAAGCTGTATGAATTAATAGGTGTGGTCTCATCGATTTCTTGTACAATGGCAGCAAAACTCCCTTATGTTTGTACTCCCTCTCATTTGAAACGTACTTGTAATGGGACACTCACTGGACACTGGGAGAAGTCATTTACTGTCTGACGTGGGTCTAGTTCATTTGCCACACTATGCCATCCATGTCAAACAGCAACCCCAATGTGGGTTCAGAAGTTAGCTAACCGAAGGCTGAGAAAATTGCACTGGGAAAATTGGTTGCAGATAATAAAACCATAAGATCATTAAAATATACGAACAGAATTAGGCCATTCCATCATGACTGATCCATTTCCCTCTTTACTACATTCTTCCACCTTCTCCCCATGACCTTTCACACCTTGACTAATCAAGAACCTATCAACTTCTGCCTTTAAAATACCCGATGGTTAGGCCACCTGGGGCAACGAATTCCACAGATCCACCATTCTCTGGTTAAAGAAATTCCTCCTCATCTCCATTCTCACTTCGTCCCTCTATTCTGAGGCTGTGTTCTCTGGTCTTAAACTACCCCACCACAGGAAACATCCTGTCCACATCCATTCTGTCAAGGCCTTTCAACATCTGACAGGTTTCAATGAGATCTTCCCTGATTCTTCCAATGTGACAGATTAGGATGTGTTGTTTGATTTTGGACTTCTCCCTGTTTATTTCAAGTGTTTTCTATTCCTTTGTAATTTAAACAATAACCCTGTTTTTGCAGATAATTGCTTTTATTGGGTGCCTGCCTATTTGAATGCTCATGGTGATTGGTGTCAACTGTTGCCACAGTTCTCAGAGCAAGCCAGGGAGATCGAAACAAAGGCACACCATTCAGCTGCTGAGGTTATCTGATTGTTCAGAAGGCATAGGTTTAAATGTGAGGGGAGAAGATTTAAAAGGGATCTTCCAGCAACTTTTTCACATAGAGGGTAATAAGTAAATGGAGCAAGCTGCCAAAACAAGTGTTAGAGGTGGGTAAGGATAATAATGCATAGGGAGCGTTTGATGGTTCTGGGATTGTACTTGATGGAGTTCAGAAGAATGGTGGCAGGGGGGCGGGGGGGACTATGTAAACTAAAGGGCCTGGATAGAATGGAAGTGGAGAAGATGTTCCCATTAGTAGCACTTCAGTTTATAGGAATTTATAGATTATGACCCAGCTGGTGGCGTAGTGGCACCACTGCTGGACTTTGGGGCGAAAGGTCCTGAGTTCGAATCCAGCCAGCTCCCCTGCACGCTTTCCATCTGTGTTGGGTTACATGCTGGTGATCTCTTTGGAAACTCACCCGGCAGAAGGCAATGGCAAACCACTGCTGTAACTTGCCTCGTACACGGTTCCCCACTACGTCTGAGAAGCGTAGAGGGAAATCGTCTGCTAGCCAGAGAAACTCCCGATGCGACGTACCTTTCCATAGATTATAGGAATTGTACCTGTGTTTTGGAAATACTTGTTTTGTTTTAGAAAACCTTTGTGTTTTAGAAATGGTTTGTAATTTTAAAATCTTTTATAAGGTAGAAATTCTCTGAGAGTCTTAAATGTGTTTTAAGAGCACAATTTAGATTTAAAATAAATGAACAGTGTTTTAAACTACTTTGTTAGCTGGAGGTATCTTTTCCTTGGTAGGAGGAGAGACCCACCTCTCGAATAGTGGGCATTGGAAGTGAACTACTCTTTGAAGATTGGATAGTTACAGTTTAATACCCCTTTAGTGAGAATAATCATGGCTATTTATTATTGGGCCTTAAGATAGAGTTTAGAACTTTGCGGTCAGCAAACCCAATACCATCACAGTCTCGGGTGCTACCTGTTTCAAGTTTACATGGTCTCCCTCTGGCTGCGTGGGTTTCCTCTGGGGATCTGGTTTCTTCTCACATCACCTCCTCCAATAAAAAAACATGCAGGCTGATAGGTTAATTGGCCGCTATAACCTGCTGTTAGTGTATGGGTGAGTGGTGGGATCAGAGGGGAGTGGATGAGACTGTGCTGAGAATAAAATATATTTGGGGTTAATGTGGGGATAGCTCAAGTGGGTAGATGATGGTCAGAATTGACTCGGTGGGCAGAACAGCCTGTTTCCGCACTCTATCTCTCTGATTGTATGTGATGGATTTTCAGTGACAGTGGGACTGGTGGCTGATGCTTGTAATCTACAACCCCTGCCACCAGGAGCTCAAAGGTGGGCGTCTTGTGGGAACATCAACAGGCTTTGCGAAATGTTGGGATACGAACAGTTTTCTAGGAACAGCATAATGTCTTTCTGTTGCTCTGCCGTTTAAAATCAGAGGCAGGAATAATCCTAGTAATTGTAGCACAGCTGGTGGAAAACTGACCGGAATCAATGCTGAAGGGCAATGTAATAGGACACAGATTAATCAGTGACAACGTGAATTTATTGAGGGCAGTATTTGCCCGGCCAGCTTTCTTGAATCTTTTGAAGCAGTAGCAAAGAAGGCTGATGAGGTGTTTGTCTGGCCTTCATTGAGTATAGCAGCTGGGATATTGTGTTACAGTTTTACATAATGCTAAGGTCACACTTAGAGTATTGCGCACAGTTTTGGTTCCCCTGTTATAGGAAAGGTGTTACTAAGATGGAAACAAGGAAGAAAATATTTATGAGGGGGTTGCCAGGGCTGAGCTATAGGGATAGATTGGGTAGGCTAGGACTTTATTCCTTGAAGTGTGGGAGACTGAAGAGTAACCTTACAGTACTGTGCAAAGGTCTTAACATACATATATATAGCTTAAAGTGTCCAGCGGCTGATACAGTGAGGTTCCTGGAGACAGAAAATCCACTAGCCATGTCAGCTAATTACCTGTAAGCTCTGGAAGATGCTTTTGGCACTGCTGAAAGTGCAGCCGATCTTAGGATGAAGTTCTGGCAAAAATGTCTGCTTACATTTTCAGGCTGAAGAAACTGCTGCACTGTGTGTGCCGCAAAGGGTGCATTCAACTGTCTGAGAGAAATTGCTTGCGGACGAAGCAAGTTGTGAAGGGCGTGCTGTCACATGATGTGATTCCTCTACGTATTCAAATCACCCACAAGATGCACCCTCCTGCATCTTTTACTGAGTTACTCAGAGAGGTTAGAGGGGAGGAAGACATAATTGAGAAGCGGGACATTTCCAAAAGCCGAGTAGTGTCTTCAGTGGTAGCTTCTTCGGCTAAAGAGGCCCCTGATGCCATGGAGATAGAGCTTTTGAGGAATGAGGTGGAAAACTTTCGAGCTCAGCTGATTCAATGGATGTTGGCTAATGTTTCAGCTAAACATCATAAATTCATTGGGAAAACTGACACATCTGTAGGATTTACAATGCAGCAGACTGCTACTGAAAAGGGTCTCTTGACCAAAGAGGCGATGGGTAATTTCTGTTACAACTCTGGGAAGAAAGACATTTTAAGTGAGATTGTGAGGGACAGGAAAATCTTCGAAAAGCAAGTCAGTGTTTAATCAAACAGGGAAGAAAAGAGGTAAAACTATGGAGGGACTCAGTTAAGGAACAAGCTGGTGTTTCAGAGAGGATATATTCCAATCAATGTATCAAGGGAAATACTAAAATGCAAAACACTATTTCAGAAGGTTTAGTGAGACCAAGCTCTGATGTTTCCATATGAATTGAAGGTGTTTATGCTAGGGCCATACTTGACACAGGTTCTCTTCATAGATCCTTTTACAACTGGTATTTGGTGCATTCTGTTGTGAGAAGGCTTATGGGAACATGCAAGGAGAGAAATGGAGAGAACCTTTTGGAAAAACTTGCCTATTCACCCTCTGTTCAGAGCTGCCTTTGAGAAGGTGCAAGTTCCTCCTAAGCAGGATGATGAGCAGAAGCGAGGAAATGTGTGGTACACCCAGTCTAAACCTGTCATGTTATGTCCTGGAGGAGTAGCTAGAGTGACAGGAACCTCCAAGTTTGCTGGAATGCCCATGCCTTGGCCATCCTGGTGAGTGCACCTGATGATCAGGAAGAAGATTCACGCTCTCCTGTAGGAGTGCTGGTGAGACCTGAACTGCAGAAATCTTCAGCTATCTATGCAAACAGGAATGACAGTGATTATCAGGAACACTTCAGGGAGACAGAGTACCCTCAGACAAGAGGTGCCGACCACCCCTTTTTCCTGTGACGGTAATGTCTAGTTTTCCTGGGGAAATGAAAGAGAAACGGTCTCCCGGATTGAGGAAGTCCACATCAAAATCATGCAACTTTGGTGACTCACTGATGTCTGAGGAATGGAAAAGGAGATTAACCGAGAAGATGTTGGAACGTGAAGATTCCTATTCTACCGACGAGTCTGATATTGATTGCTCCAATACTTGCCACACTGACGTTGCACCTTTCTGAGAGTGGTCTCGCTGGCTAGTGCCAGTGGAGTTGAAGACAATCAGCAGCACCTGCTTAAACTGAAGGAAGCTAAGTTCAGTGGTGGAGCAGTGGCACCTGAGCCACTGGAAGATATGAGTGATAGACAGTATGTAAGGGTCACAGGATCGGTTGAAGCTGGAGTAGCTGAAGATGAGATAAGGAGGACTCAAGAGTCAGGAAACCCAGGGCTAGGCTGGCAGAGGATGCACCTGGGAAACATGGTGAGATAAGCTACTTTCATTTACAAATGGATTGGGGGGGCCTAAAATCACAACGTTCATTTGAAAACTGTGTTATTAGTAATGGTTTAATAAGGTCCAAAGTCATGAGGACATGACTATTTTTGGTGGTGGGGGGGAGAATGTAATGCCCTGGTTTAGATTTATTTTACTGCTATGCTGTAGGTATTTCATTATTAGCAGTTTTCTGCAAAAGCAGTATGTCGTGCTGGAAAGTGTGATTTGGCTTAGTCTGGTTTGGGGGGGTCTTTTTGCTGGGAGCTGTGGAGAGGACAGGAGGGAAGATGGCTGAGGACGCTGTCCTTGTTGAACAAGGTGCTTTGTGCAGATGAATGGCTCCAAGGAGGAAGGGGCGATACGCCTGAGAGACCGCCTGTTTGTTCGAGATGGATTCCAAGAGAAATTCGGAATATGGTGTGTGCTTTCACGCAGACTGCGGGTCCAGCGCATGAGTTAAAGATGACTCCAGTATGAGCTCCAACTTAATGTACGCGATTGGTCTGGGCTAACTGTAATGGGCCCTTTTATTTCTTTTCCTTTCTGTTTTGCTATTAACTGTTCAGTAAAGCTGAAATTTGTGAAGTTACTTTCTTTATAATTTTATGCAGTGTACCATTTGTTATTTCTTGCCGAACGATAATTGTGTATGGGCAGTATTTATACAGCAGTCACTCCAATCGAGGTTTCTTTAATCAGAACACCACGATGTTCCCATTTGGTTGAACCCCAAATCATACTGACCCTAGATGCCTGTTGTTTTTGAAAGGTGGCCTTCTCACTGCTGAGTCCCCTGGCCGTTAGCGGGGCCGGCAACGAGTCAAGTTTCCATACGAGCCCAGTGAGGGGGCTACATATAGATGGAATGAGCTGCCAGAGGAAGTGACTGAGGCAGGTACAATAACAACATCAAAATGACAAGGACACAGGGATAAGAAAAGTTTAGAAGAAAATGGGCCAAACATGGGCAAATGGGACTAGTCTAGAGGGACATTTCGGTTGACCTTAACCAGTTGGGCTGAACGGCTGTTTCCGTGATGTATAACTCTTATGACAAATGAAAGCTGATGTGAATGCAATGGGCTGAATGGCCTTTTACATCATAATAGCTACGCAAATTCGTGGAAGAGCAGGGGTGATCTCTCCATTGTCAGCACATTGTTTATCCCACAATTAACAACACAAAACTGCTCTGGTCATTAGTAAACTTCCAATTGATGGAGCCTGCTGTGTAGAAATTGGTTGCTAAAATTCCTACATCACAACAGTGATATGCGTCAGTGGCTGTATTGTTCTTCAGTAACATTGTAAACAGCACTTTACATTAATTGTGGACCAGTTTCGAGTGTATAACTATCACTCAGTGCAGATATGAAGGATTACTGACAATGTTAGGTCACTGTACAAAACAGCCATAGTTTGGCTAATTCCCTGTAATCCCACACAGCCCGGTAATTCCCTGTAATCCCACACAGCTCGGTGTTTCTGTTGCTGCAAATGATCACTCCTGACTTTGGAAAAGGTGTCTCTGTAACTATTGACAAGACATCCCAGCATCCATTACTCTTTTCCTCTTGGTAATAGTTTATTCTCGGGGAAGTCTGTTACACAGCCGGCATTATCTGTCATCTGTTGCCTACTGCATCTGTATGTTGGTTTTCAGTTACGTGTGTACATGGACACCAAGGTCACTTTGAACATCAACATCTCCTGGTCTCTTACCATTTAAAAAAAGTAGTCAGTATTTCTAAACTTATTTCCTCCAAAGTGGATATCCTTATTTTTTTAAACTATAATTCATCTCCCTCACTATTATCGCTTGATCAATTTATCTATGACCCACAGAAGCCTCTTTGCACAGGACTATGAATTTATCTGTCTTTATGGTTTACTCTAGTGGGTCAGAGTCTGAGGGCAGACCTGGTAGCATTTTATAAAGTAATGTGATCTTAGATTCTCGGAGTCTTTCCTCAGAGTGGAAATGTCAAATACTAGAGATCTTAACTTTAAGGTGACAGGGGGTAAATTTAAAGGAGATGTGTGGGGCATTTTTTTTTACATGGCAAGCAGAGCAGTGGGTGCCTGGTACAAACTGTCAGGGGCCAAAACTACCCCACAACAATCAGGCTCTTGAACAAAGAGAATAACTACAACCACTTGCCTATCCTAAGAGAAGGAGAAGATGGTGGAGCGATGGCAGCGCACATGACCACTTTGGTGGTGATGTCTGTTATCTGTCAAGTAGGGGACCGTGCACAATTCTGATTTGATGGAGACGGATGTGAGAGTACGGAGGAACATCTGGAAAACTTCTGAAATGCCCGCTTCACTGCCACCGCTACTGTGTGGTGACCGGAATCTCCAGAGCAGAAAGCCCCGAAATCCTCGGCTTTGCGTGTTTCAGCGGCCGGGGCGAGGTCGAAGGCGCTCGACAGAGGATGGCACCTGGGAGGCTATATCGGAGAAGCTGGTCGGAAACTCTAAGTTTTCGGACGGATGGACTCAGTGTCGGCTGTGGTCGGCTGCTTCCAAGGCATCGGCAAGTTGACGGTGCCCGGAGGTTTATGGCAGGGAGTTTCTCCCTTTTGCCGCCTGCTATCGGGGACTCGGGAGTTGATCGACTCGGGGACTTTTGAGACTTTATTTACCATGCCCATGGATTGTTCATCATCAAATTACGGTATTGCTTTGCACTGCTGTAACTATATGTTATAATTATGTGGTTCTGTCAGTGTTGGTCTTTGGTTTGTCCTGTTTTCTGCGATATCACTCCGGAGAAACATTGTATCATTTCTTAATGCATGTATGCATTTCTAAACGACAATAAAAGAGGACTGAGTGTTCTCATAATCTAATTCACTGAGATGTTCTCACAACCAGTGACCTCACTTTAAGGACTCTTTATCTTATGTTCTTGTTATTTATTGCTATTTTATTTATATTTGCATTTGCACAGTTTGTTGTCTTCTGCACTCTGGTTGATCTTTCACTGATCCTGTTATAGTTACTGTTCTATAGCTTTGCTGGGTATGCCCACAGGAAAATGAATCTCAGGGTTGTATATGGTGATAATAAAATTTACTTTGAACTTTGGGTGGCGGTGGAAGCAGATATAATAGTGATACTTAAAAGGTTTTAGATGAATGCTTAGGGAGTGGGGGAGGATATGAGGGTAGGGATATGGATCATGTGCCAACAGCTAGTTTGAGCTTAAATTGAAATAATGGTTAGCAGAAACATTGCACGCTGAAGGGCCTGTTCTTGTACTATATTATTCTTGTTCTATGTACCATCTCTTATCCCAAATCCTAAATGTGATGGATTTATCTTTGGATCCATGGCCTGGGCATGCTTCCCAGTGGATGTTCCGATTGCAGAATGGGATTTCAGCGGGGTTGGAGAATTCTATTGAGAAGCAAGTTCCAACTGGAATAATGATAACTTATCCTTACATCTGCTCCGGAAGCAAGGAACAGTGAGGAATAGGCCATGGAACAGGGCTGGTAATATTGTATAGAATCATTCTGCCACAGAAAGCGGTCACAACTCACTGCGACCAAGCCTTCTCTCCAGGACAATCCAATTTTGTAGAGCCTTGTGAATTATGCTCTCAAATGCCTGTCCAATTCCAATGTCAAAGTCAAGGTTGAGTCTGTGATATGCAAAAGTGCACGGAGGAACAGCTCCACTGAAAATCTTACTTGCAGCAGCATCACAGATACATAGCATCAGGTACAGTATGTTCACAAGGAAAACCCAATTAGAACCCAAAACATTTGCTTTGGTGTGCCCTGATTGCTTATTTCTAGCTCCTCCAAGGAAGTGAGGCTGAGAGAAACATCAGTGCAAAAGCTGTATTTCATATTTCCTCTGTCTTCATCCCTTTAAATTTGCGCCCTCCTCCACTCCATCCTTAAACCTTATGTGAACAGGAACAGCTTCCCTTTATTTATCCTATCCAAACCAGTCATGATATTGTACACCTCTAACATGTATCCCCTCTGTTCCAAAGAGAAAACCACAGTTTCTCCAGCCTAGCACTGGATATGCCCTGAACCATTCCTCTAAACATTCAACAGCTTTATTAAATCATGCAACACGGAGACAGGCCCTTCAAATCAGTTGGCCCATGCTGACTATCAGCCACTCATTTAACCTAATCCTACACTAATCCCATTTTTTTGTTTTCCCCATAATCCCATCAGATTCCCTGAGATTCTACCACTCACTTGTACACTCGGAGTTATTTACAGCGCCCAATTAACCTAGAATCGTGTGTGTCTTTTGGATGTGGGACGAAGCCAGAGCACCCAGATGAAACCCACTCAGCCACTGGGAAAATGTGTAAGCTTCGCATAGACATAATCTGAGTTTAAATTTGACCTCAGGTCTCTAGAAAAGTGCAGTGGAAGCTCTACCAGTGGAGCCACAGTGCTTTCTTACTCATAAGCACTTTTAACACAACCTTATGTACTCAATGACTTATTTCTAGCAGTACCTTGAAATTGTAGCTGCAATGAGCTGAGGTAATCACCTTTATCTAATTGTGTGCGGCCGGGAGAAGTTCCATTCTGCGATCTAACTATTTTGAGAGCAGCTCAGAGCAGAGCAGATTCTTCAACCAAGGACTAAGGCCTTTGTACACACTCAGCAGTTGTGATCCTATGTGGAAGCCAGAAATCACTTTTGAAGAGAGGAAGCAGAAGGCTATTTGGCCCTCCGAACCTGCTTCCATCATTCAACAAGTTCATAGCTAATCTTCTAGCCTAAGGTAATTTTCCAAACTCATGGAAACCATCAATTTCCGTTTTAAATCCAGGTGATCACTGAGCCTCCACGCTCTCCATGGTAGAGAATTCCAAAGTTTTGCACGTTCTGTTTAAAACCCAGTTGGAAATGCAATCATGGCGGATAGATTGTGTCTTGTTATCTGTGCGCGACTGAGTCTGTGAATGATTGTGCGTTTGGTCGATCCTGTAGAGACATGTATTTAATCACCTTGGACCTGTTTGCTATTGTGCAAGTCACCTCTCTGCGAAAGCCATGTGGGAGTATGGCTATGCACGTTCAAATAAATCACACAAAGGCATCTGTCACCCCTCAAAATCAGAATGGCGGAAAGTTATTCTCTTCAATGCTGAAGGACTGACTGCCCAAGAAGAAGAAAAGATCAGTGGTTACTTCACTGGACAGATAACTCAAAAGTCTAGACTATTAATATGAAGATGTGAATGCAAATCGCAGCACAACAGCTGGTAAATTAAATTAAGCTAATTAAAATATATCTCTAATGAAAAGATAGCCCTGTAAATGGTAACCATATAACTATTGCAATGCTGTAAATTAATTTTCACTTCTTGCCTCGTCTGACCCATGTATCATAGGTTGCACAGCACAGAAATATTCCCCCACAGTATCCCATTTCCCATCATTTCTGTAACCTTCTTCGCAGCTGCACACCCAGATTCTTTTAATGTGTTGTAAGATTGGGTCCTACCACCACCTTCTCAGATGGGAGGATTCTAAATTTCAGCAGCCCTCTGGGTGCAAAAAAAATGCTCATATAGAAAAATACAGCACAAAACCAGGCCCTTTGGCCCTTCTAGTCTGTGCTGCATCATTTCAACTGCCTACCTCCATTGATCTGCACCGGGATCATAACCCTCCATGCCCCTACCGTTGAAATCAAGCTCATAAGCGCCATTTGTGCTGCATGCTCATTCCGCATTCTCACCACACTTTGAGTGAAGTAAGTTTCCCTTCATGTTCCCTTTAAACTTTTCACCTTTCACCTTTAACCCATGACCTCTAGTTGTAGTCCCATCCAACCTCAGTGGATAAAACCCTGCTTGTATTTGGCCTATCCATACCCCTCATAATTTTGTATACTTCTATCAAATCTCCCCTCAATCTTCTACGTTCCAAGGAATAAAGTTCTAACATATTCAGTCTTAGAGGGATTCAGGCACGCACAAGGGAATTGATGGTTTTGGTTTATGTGCAGACAGATGATCTTATTCAAATTCAAAGTCAAATTGAGTTTATTGTTGTGTGCGCAAATGCATTGAAAAACTTACTTGCAACAAAATCACAGATGCCTAGCATCACAGACACAGCATGCACAAGAAAAAGATAAGTAAATTATGCATAAATTATACAAAATTATACAGGAAGGTACACAATTAGATAAAAAGAAAGGCTATTTTAGTGCAAAGTGATCAAACTGGTCATAGTATTGCTTTAATGAGGTAGTGGTTAGAGTTATACAGGTTGGTTCAAGAACAGAATGGTTAGAAACATAGAACATAGAAACAGAGAACCTACAGCACAATACAGGCCCTTCGGCCCACAAAGTTGTGCCGAACATGTCCCTACCTTAGAACTACCTAGGCTTTACCCATAGCCCTCTATTTTTCTAAGCTCCATGTAGCCATCCAGGAGTCTCTTAAAAGACCCTATCGTATCTGCCTCCACCACCGCCGGCAGCCCATTCCACGCTCTCACCACTCTCTGTGTAAAAAAACTTACCCCTGACATCTCCTCTGTACCTGCTTCCAAGCACCTTAAAACTCCGCCCTCTCGTGTTAGCCATTTCAGCCCTGGGGAAAAGCTTCTGACTACCCACACGATCAATGCCTCTCTTTATCTCGAACATCTCTATCAGGTCACCTCTCATCCTCTGTCGCGCCAAGGAGAAAAGGCCGAGTTCACTCAACCTATTCCCATAAGGCATGCTCCCCAATCCAGGCAACAGTTGAAGGAAGAAACTGTTCTTGCTCCTGGTAATGTGGGGCTTCAGCTTCCTTCCCCCTGATAGCTGAGAGCCAACGCAATTGACCCCAAACCTGTGATGTATAGGGCTGAGTCCTCTACACTCTGGTCAGCACTGACACTGAGGTCCAAAGGACCTGCTTCCGTGCTGTACTATCTACATAATATTTTCTGATGTGCAAACTCCACATAGACAACGAGAAAGGTCAGGATCAAACCAAGTTCCCTGGAGCTGTTTCATTATTATTTCTTATTAAATTCTTGAGTAGTCAGGGCATGAAGCGATACAGGCAGGAGATTGGAGCTGAGAGGGAAATTGGATCAGCCATGATGAAATGCCAGAGAAGACTCGATGGGCCAAATGGCCTAATTCTGATCCTATATCTTATGGGCTTATGGTCTTATTATCCAGGCCATGATTTTTTACAGATGGGACTATAGGCAATTATTTATGTAAAGGTCACACCTCTAATGATATAGCATTCCATGTGTACCACACTGGAGCATCATCCTGACAATGTGTGTCAAGGTCTCTGGAGTAAAGCTGAAAACAGAATCTTTATATTCAGAGGGGAAAATAATGGCAGTGAGCCAGTTCTGGCAGGGAATAATAATAACTCATGAACAAGTCCATGCCTCACATCTTCAAGCCCAAACCTTTAACTGCAGGGATGGAGGCCGTAACAGACCAAGACATCTCAGAGAGCAAAGAACTTAGTAATCAATATGTTATGTGCATAGGTGACCACTTATCAATCAGAAACCTTGGCCTGCTCCCTTCCCATTGTAACTAAAGTCAATGTCAGGTCATTCTGTCCAGTAAATGGAATGTATTCACCACAAACTCAGCGTGCAGAGATATCAACGACCAGAAACTTGAGCAAAACTTGAGAAGTGGTGCAATTGGGATGTAAGGTGTTTCACTGGATTAGACTATGTGCAAATTTACAAAGGGTGAAATGTGCATTGTAATGACATGAGGCTGACTATGATGTGTTTAAATTATTAGATTAAGATGAGCAGTCCAGAGATTTGAGTTCAAATCCCATCACAACAGCTGTAAAAGCATAAATTCATATGTAAGATTTAGGAGCATAATTAGGTTATTTGACCCATTAAGTCTGTTCTGCCTTTGAATCACAGTGGATTCTTCTGGCTTCTCCCCATAATAATTAACCACCTTACTAATCAGGAACCTATCAATCTCTGTGCAATGACTTGACCTACACAACCCCCTGTGGCGATGAGATTCACAGATTCACTGCATCTAGATCAGAGTTTCTCAACCAGGGTTCCGTGGAACCCTAGGATTCCTTGAGAGGTTGCTAGGTGTTCACAACAGATTGTGATTTTAAAAAAACTTCGCTTTTTGAACTTTACGCAACGCGCGATGCTAGCGCTCGCATGATGGGCAGTGACCGAGCAGCCCGGTTAACAATCTCAGTGTGTACATAGGTCACTTTTATTTGGCTGAGTCCATTCTTAGTTTTTGATGCAAGATAGAGGAAGCTGTTGATAATTGGTGAGCACTGTAATGCACGGAGGGGAGAGCGTGAATTGCATTTTCCGAGCATGGAATGAATTCACCCTCCTCAGCCTGTGATGTCAGCCTCTCCCTCCCAAATCACCTCCCTCAACATCCCCTTGCGTGCCGCCAACTGACTTATGACAGCGAAGAAACTGCCAGTGTAGTAGAAAATTGGAGGGAAATTTTCATTCTAAATATGAACCATTGTGCCGATTTTTGAAGAGGAGGTGTGAGATGGAAGAGGAGGATTCTAGGCCTTAGCCTATGGACAATTATGATAAGGTTAATGATGAAGAATTACAATCTTCTGAGTCATTTCCCTGCACCAGTGCAACAACAAACATAAAAAAAAGTCCGTCTTTACAATAAAAGGTACTTCTCAATGTGTTTTACATGGACTGGTAATCTAATTTGTCCTATTCCATTGTGCCTCGTCTGTGACAAAAGCATATAAATGTAGCAATGGCTCCAGCAAAGTTGAAAAGACATTTAACTACAAATCATAGCCATATGACCCATAAAAGTGCTGATTATTTTAAACAACTATTGGAATCTCAAAACAAACAGATTAAAGCTTTTGAAAACAAAGACACAGTCAGTAAAAGGATCAAGAAGCAAGTTATTTTATAGCATTAAGACCAGTTCACTTGAGAATGTTTAAAAAACTGTGTGAAAGCCTGGGACAAAGAGCACACTAGTCTCATGCTGCACACAGAAATCCTGTGGCTTATCAGTGGAAGAGTTCTCAACAGGGTGTTTGAGCTGAATGGTGAATTGCAGGAGTAATTTCAAGAAAATAATAGGCCAGATTTTGGTGAGTGTTTTGAAGATGAAGAATGGCTGCAGAAACTAGTCTACTTAAGGAACATTTTTCATCATATGAACCAGCTGAACAAGTCTCTGCAGGACCCTGGAGAAAATGCTTTGTGTTCAAGTGACAAGATTCTGGAATTTAAAAAGTAATTGAATCTTTAGAAAAATCATGTTGCAAAAGGAAATCTTGAAATGTTTCCACTGCAGCTTAAGCATGAGAGTGAGGAAGGATGTCAGAGAGTATTAAAACTTATTGAAAACCACCTGGAAGAACCGCAGAACAAGATTGAGGAGTAGTTTTCTCCCTTTCAACACAAGTGTGTGACTGGGTGACGGACCCTGAGAAATTGACTTTAAGAGAAGAGGAAGAACTTTGTGAGCTGCACTTTGACCATGCACCCAAGATGAGATTTACTGACCTTCCCCGACAAGTTCTGGATTTCTGTGAATGAAGAGTATCCTGTCATTCATAGGAAAGCAATTAACATTTTGCTGCAGTTTTCAACTTTTTACATGTGTAAGCAAGTTTTTTTCTTGTTTAACAAACATCAAGAGCTCTTTCATTTCAGCTGAAGGTGAAATCAATGTGTGCTTATCTCTAGTTCAACCCAGAATTGAGAAGTTTATTATGTTTGCCTTGTGAGTTTTTAAAATTTATGAAAGGGGAAGAAAGAGATTAATTTCAAGAAAGGTAAGCTAAGCTTAACAATCTTTTTTTCTCAAGAATGGTTGGCTAAAAATTCATTCTGTACTCTAAATACCATTGACAATTATTTTTGGATGACTGTATCTACAAGTTACTGATCATGCTAATGTACCGTGAGCTGTAGATATAATAATTTTTATTCTGGGGTTCCCTGAGACATGAAAATTATGTCAAAGTTTCCTCCTTGACAAAAAGGTTGAGAGAGGCTGATCTAGTTGAAGAAATTCCTCTTCATTTCAGTTTTAAGTAAGTAAATTTATTATTAAAGTACATATATCTCATCATACGCAACCCTGAGATTCATTTTCTTGTGGGGAAGCTCAACAAATCCATAATAGAGTAATAACCATAATTGAATCAATGAAAGACCACACATACTTGGGCATTCAACCCAAGACAATAAACTGTGCATACACTGAAAGAAAGGATTAATTATAAGAAATACATAAACAACAATTATTGAGCTTTAAAAGGATGTCCTTTTATTCTGAGGTTGTGACCTTGGATCCCAGTTTCTTCTACTAATGGAATTGTCCCTTCCATGTCCACCCTATCCAGGTCTTACAGTATCTGGTCGTTTCATTGAGAATTCCACCCCCCCCCAATCCTCCTGAACTCCAATGAACATGGGCTCCGAGACATCAAATATACAGTACTGTGCAAAAGTCTTTGGCACATGTAAGTAAATTTTGTAAAACCAAGATGCTTTCAAAAATAATGAAATGAATATTTTCTGAATCTCAAAAACTTTATTATGAAGAACAACAAACAGTAAAAAAAAACTAAATCAAATCACTATTTGGCATTACCACCCTTTGCCTTTAAAACTTCCATCAATTCTCTTAGGTACACTATCATGCAGTTTTATAAAAAATTGGCTGGATGGTTGTTTCAAGCATCTTGGGACCTTGCAGACATAGGCTGTCTTGCTTGTCTCTGTCTCTCCAGGTAATCCCTGGAGAGGGATAGCCTCAAAGATAGCCTCAAAGAGGAAAGAGGTTGAGATCAGGACTCAGTGGAGGCCATACCATTTGAAACCATATGAAAAGTTTAGGGTGCCTAATATTTTTGCACAGTACTATAACATGTTTGATATGTACTGTTTAATTATTCATTATGTACTGTATATGGTACTAACAGTATATATAATCATTTACTGAGCCTTTTATTCCTGGGTCTTCCTTGCAGAATATGGAATTGTATAGTACAGAGCCAAGCCCTTCACCTCACCGAATCTGTGGTAGTCGCAGAGCACCTATCTGTACTAATTCCATTTTTAAAATTTTCACCAACTTTTATACCACAGGCTATACAGACTAAGGGCAAAGTAACTGGCAAGTTGTTGGGATACAGGAGAATCCCACATGGTTGCGGGAAGAACTTCAGATAGACAGCAGCTGAGTGAGGATCAAACTCCATCAGCTGTGCCACTGTGTTGTTGATATTTTGTTATTGAACTGGAATTTGTTTGGAATTCAGAGCATGATGATCACACGGATAACCAGACTGTCATTGAAACTTGGTGAGCTAAATTGGTTAATTGGTTTATTTTTCTCACGTGTAGTGAGTTACAGTGAAAAGCTTTGGTTTCCATGCTATCCGTACCGATTATTTCATTACAGCAATGTACTGAAGTAGATCAAGGGAAAACAACAACAGAATGCAAAATAAAGTGTTACAGTTACAGAGAAAGGGCAGTGAAGACAAACAATAAGGTGCAAGGTCCTGGCAAGGTAGGCTGTAAGGTCAAGAGTCCGTCTTATCATATTAGATGATCATTTAATAGCCTTATAACAGTGAGATCAAAACTGTCCTTGAACCTGGTGGTCAGTGCTTTAGAGAGCTTGCATCTTCTGCCTGATGGGAGAGGGAAGGAAGAGAGACTGTCCAGGGTACATGGGACCTTTGAGTATGTTGACTACCTTCCTGAGCAGTGACAAGTATGGACAGAGTTCATGAGGGGGAGGCCAGTTTCTGTCATGTGTCTACAACTCTCTGCAGTTTCTTGTGGTCGCATGCAGAGCAGTAGTCAAACGGAGCTGTGATGCATCTGGATATGATACTTTCTAAGGTTTAAAGTAAATTTACTATCAATGTACATATATGTCAACATATACAACCCTGAGATTCATTTTCTTGCGGGCAATCTCAAAAAATCCATAATAGAATAATAACCATAATAGAATCAATGAAAGACTGCTCCAGCTTGGGTTTTTAACCAGTATGCTAATGACAACAAATTGTGTAAATACAAAAAGAAGGAAATAATAATAATAAATAAGTAAGCAATAAATATCAAGAACATAAGATGAAGAGTCCTTGAAAGTGAGTACGTAGGTTTGAGGAACATTTCAATGACAGCAAGTGAAATTGAGTGAAGTTCCGGATCCTAATAGTTGAGGGGTCATAACTGTTCCTGAAGCTGGTGTGAGTCCTGAGGCTCCTGTACCTTCTTTCTGATGCAGCAGTGAGAAAAGAGCATGGCCTGGGTGGGGGTCCCTGAAGATGGATACTGCTTTCCTGCGACAATGCTTCATGTAGATGTGATCAATGATTGGGAGGGCTTTGTCCATAATAGATTAGGCTGCATCCAGAACGTTTTGTAGGATTTTCCATTCAAGGGCATTGGTGTTTCCAGACCAGGCTGTGATGCAGCCAGTCAATATACTCTCCACCACACATCCGTAGAAGTTTGTCAAAGTTTTAGATGTCATGCTAAATCTTCACAAAGTAGAGGTGCTGATTTGGCATGGCATCTAAAACTTCTATGATGTGTCAACAAAAAATGGTAAGAGCCAGAGAGGACATGCTAACTTTCTTCTGTCCTCCTAAGTGAAGCATCATCACCTCATCCATCCTATCAAGTTATTAGGTTTCATTCTCCCTTCCCTAGAAAACATTATGTTCTTTTATCCTGTCTATGCCTCTCATGATCTTATATACCCCTATCAGGTTACCCCTCAATCTCTGGCATTCCAGGGAATAAAGTCAGTTTACAGAACCTGTTCTTGTAGCTCAGGCCCCCAGGTACAGGCAACAACCTGGCAGATCACAAATAAACTCTTCTTGAGCTTCCAGCTGGGTACAGACATCCACCATAACCGACATTTCAATGACAAACTCTGCTGTGGCCAGGAAAGCAGTAGATCCTTTCTAATCTGGTAGATCATTTCTACACTCTTCAGAATCACTCCTCCTCAACTCTAATCCTTCTGCCTTAAGTCTATGCTTCTTTCTAGCCACCATGCTAAGGGAAGTAGTCCCCTCTGTCTACGAAAACTTACTGTACATGTCCAAACCAAAAGCTGTGAATGAACCATAGATTCATAGTCAGTTGAGGGCTAGATCTGAGGCATTTAAGTCTGGCAACCCAGGTCTGTATAAGAAAAACGTGACTTGTGGAAAGCTATTTCATGGGTCAAGAAACAATTCCAAAAGGTGATATAGGATGCACGTCAACTCTGTCAGGCCATTACTTCCTGGAATACAAAAATGTTTCTGATTCTAATTTTGTTCTAACCCCTCTATCTAATATTAACTGTATATTTACATTTAGCAGGTTTGTTCAGTGATAAAGAATGCTACTATAAGCAAGGAAGCAGAAGTATAAGGTCAAGACTACTGTATATGGACCTCAGATTGACACACAATAGCATTTCATGACCACAGGATCTCACAGAATGCACAACAGTTGATCATGTGCTCCTTTGTAGGGTAGGAATTATGGGAGGTAACATGCGTACAGCACAATATTGTCCCAGTGTTGTAGCTCATAAAGCGGTTGCTTTGCAGCTCCAGTGAGGCCAGACCTGAGCACCAGAAGTCAGGATTGAACCCAAATCTCCTGCACTGGGAGCGTGCAGCTTTACCGGCTGCCTCACTGTGCCAGACTGTGTGGGTTCTCTCCTGGTCATCCCACGTCACAAAGACATGCGGTTTAATTGGCCACTGTAATGTCTTGGTGAGTGGTATAATCTAGGGGAGTAGCTGGGAATGTGGATGAAAATACAATAGATTGGTGTAGGAATGGTGTTTGATGTTATAGACTTGGAAGAACAAAACAGCTGTTTCAGTGCTAAATAACTCTATGTCAATGAGATCCCATAAACACAATGACTGGGTAATTTGCCAGAAGCATATTACTTATCCACAAAGGCTAAATTTGAATAGTTTTTATCCAAAGCACCTCTCTGAAATTTGGTGATATGATAGTTCTTACTAATTGCATTATCATTTATTTCAGCTCCAGGCGAGGTCACTGATGTAAGCTTTAACCTGATCTTTCTCTTCCCACAGCTGCTGCATGACCATGCAAGCATTACCAATCATACTTTCCTATTTCAATGGCAGATTTTGCTTTATTTCTGCTATTATTTCAGTGGTTTTTCTCTCATTTCCACAGTCCCGCAGAACTGCTTCAACCACTCAGACTTATCATGCATGTGATCTTCCTCGTTACTTAGAGACAGATTTGGCATAAATTCTTTGCCTGCCTCTTCGCACATTTATGCAAAGTTTCTATTGATCTTAATTTGAGGCCCTTACTAAGTCATTTTCTTTATTTTTTACTGCTGGAAGGGGATGTAAACCTACTGGCCATGCTCCTGGACATCTAATCCCAGAGACATATGAGATCAGGCTACACCTAGGAGTCTAGATAGTTCATGTCAATAAAATAAATCTGGAATAAAAATCAGCAGAGTTAAATTCTGATAATGTAGCGTTATCTTCATGGTGCTGGACTGTCAGATTTTCTGGACTACTGGATGTTACTCAGATTGATAACCTAACACACCTTTAATTCATTAAAAAAAAAATCTTGCACAGTAGTAAGGTGACCTTTATAATGAACCAGTTCAGTTTAAAGGGAGCAATGGAAATGGGGCCCTGGTGAGTTTAAAGGGAGTATGGAAAACAAGACCCCAGTGAGTTTTAAAGGAGAGTGGAAAATTGGGTCCTGTTGTCTAAAATTACTGTGGGGGGAGACAGGATCAGTGATCTTGAGAGTACTAGACAAAGACCATAAGACCATAAAACCATAAGATGTAGAAGCAGAATTAGTCCATCAGCCCATTTTCTGCTCTGCCACTTCATCATGGCTGATACTGGATCCCATTGAACCCCATACACCTGCCCTCTCACTATATCCCTTGATGTCCTGGCCAATCGGGAAATGATCAACTTCTGCTTTGAATATACCCATGGACTTGGCCTCCACCACAGTCTGTGGCAGAGCATTCCACAGATTCACCACTTTTTGACTAAAAGAAAATCCTCCTTACTTCTGTTCTAAAAGGCTACCCCTCAATTTTGAGGCTGTGCCCTCTAGTTCTGGATACCCGCACCAGAAAAAACATCCTCTTCACATCCATCTTATCTAGTCCTTTCAACATTCAGTAGGTTTCAATGAGATCCCTACGTATTCTTCTAAATTCCGGTGAGTACAGGCCCAAAGCTGCCAAACGCTCCTTATATGTTAGCCTCTTCATTTCCAGAATCATCCTCGTGAACCTCCTCTGGACTCTATTCAATGTCAACACATTCTTCCTGAGATAAGGGGCCCAAAACTGTTGACAATACTCCAAGTGTGGCCTGACTAGTGTCTGATAAAGCTTCAGCATTATCTCCTTGTTTTTATATTCTATTCCCCTTGAAATAAATGGCAGCATTGCATTTGCCTTTTTTTTAACCACAGACTCAACCTGTGAATTAACCTTCTAGGAGCTCTTGCACGAGGACTCCTAAGTTCCTTTGTACCTCTGATGTTTGAATTTTCTCCCCATTTAGATAATAATCTGCACTGTGTTTCCTTTTACCAAAATGCATTGTCATACATTTCCCAACATCTGCCACTTTTTTTTTGTCCATTCATCCCGTTTGTCTAAGTCCTGCTGCAATCGCATAGTGTCTACCATGGTAAAGACAGAAGACTGAAGGTTTGAGTATGTTGAAGCTGAACGTGTGAAATGGAGCCCCAGTGTGTTTAAAAGGAGTGTGGGAAACAGGGCCAGGTAAGCTTGAGAAGGGGATCCCAGATGGTTTTAAGGGGACTGTGTGAAATGCAGCCCCAGTGAGCTAGACTCCAACTCAGTGGGAATTCTGAACAATGTTTTAGTGGATTATCAGAGCTTCAATATAATTGTAAACTTAAAGTATTATAACTCTGTGAAAAGATGCTTAGTTTACTGTTATACAAGAGACTGCAGATGCTGGAGTCTGGAGCAACACAAAGTTCTGGAAGAACTCAGTGGGTCAGGCAGGATCTGTGGAGGTAAATGGACAGTTGATGTTTCAGGCCAGGACCCTTCATCTGGACTGAAAGAAAGAGAGGAGATAGCCAGTATCTTGCCGCTTCCCTGTACATCTTTATGCTGGCTATCCTCCTCTTTCTTTAAATCGAGATGAATGGTCTCGATCCAAAATGGCAACTGGGCATTTTCCTCCAAAGACACTGCCTGACCTGCTGAGTTTCTCCAGTGTGTTGCTGTTATTCTAAGGGAATCTGCTCTCCTTACTCTACACATAACGCTAAAACAACATACAAGGTTGAGTTGTAATGAAAAGGAAAAGCTGTTTGTGTGGATGTGGCTTTGGTATAGGTTTTTTTTGTGCAGGAGGAGGAATTTGGGGGTCAATGTGCCTGTTCCAGTTTTGTTCATTTTTTTTGTGTGGGGAAGGGGGATTTTGGGGGGATGATGATTGTGCTGCCTTTCTTTTCTTTCTAGTTTTAATGGCCACCTGGAGAAGAAGAATTTCAGAGTTGTATACTTTGATCATAATAAGTGAACCTTTGAACCTTTGATCCACAAAGACAGTTCTGCACCATCATCTCCGTAATTAAGGATGGGCAATAAATGCTGGTATTGCCAGTGACATTTACGGCACTGTGAGTGTGTAAACAAAAAAATGTTGCTTTACATAACAGCATTTTACATTAAAAAAAAGTTTACATGTGAAAGACTGATTGCAGTAATACACAAGACTTGAATAATATACCTAATATCTGCAAGGTATCGTACTTACCCACAGTGAAATATAACCTAATTCCCCACCATTCAATAACACTTGACTGGGACAATGCATCACAGAGCACTTGCTGCTGTCTAAAAAAAACATCGTTGTGCTGCAGGATCTTGCAAAATCAGGAGCAGGATCTATGTATTTTTGGGAATGGGAATGATTTTCTCCTATGGACAGGTGTGAGCTGATGAAAACAAGTGAAGTGATCCCTACAGTTTTGATGCTAAAGATGGTTGGATTGGGAGCATGTGTTGGAAGGAGCATGGTATGTGGTGACATGATGACCCAGTAGTAATTTATAATCAGAGTACTCGATATAGAGTTGTGTAGCCCCTTTTGTCTCAACTGGTCCATAACAACTTTAAGTGCCCCATCTAAGCTGGGCCAGATTTACCAACGTTTGACCCATCTTCCTCTTAGCCTTTTCAATCCGTACACCTCTCTATCTGTCTTTTAAAAATTCTGCTGCTTCACGGCTCCGAAAACCCCGGATTTGGCCCTAACCTCGGCTGTATTCTCTATAGGGGTTCTCAAGTTCTTTCTGTGATCCAAGTGGGTTTCCCCGGGGCGCTCTGCTCTCCATCCACACCTCAAAGCTGGGATGGCACTGCAGATCAGCCATTGAGTGGCTGGGTGGCAAAAAGAGCTAAAGGGTCGGTGGGCAATCAAGAGAGAATAATTTACAGGGATACGGAAAGATAGAAGGAGAAGAATACTGATGGGATTTACTTGCATGGATCTGATGGATCAAGTGGCCTCCTTCTGTGCTATTATAAAGATGTTAGTATTGTATGTGGAGATTCAAATACTATTGAACATCCAGGAATATAACTTCTAAGATTATGGATTCTTTACGAAGAAATATTAACTAGATATTTATCAGGTCTATTTATTTATTTATTGCAATACAGCATGGAATTGGCCCTTCTGGCCTTTGCAGCCATGCCACGCTGCAATTCCCTGATTTAATCCTTGCCTATTCACAGGACAAATTGCAATGACCAATTCATCTACCAGCTGGTACATCTTTGTACTGGAGGAAGAAGCCACAGCAGTAGGGGAAAACCCACATGGTCGCGGGGAGAATGTACAAACTTCTTAAAGGCAGCTGTGGGGATTGAACCCTGGTCGCTGGTACTGCAAAGAGTTGTGCTAACCTCTACATTGCTGTCCCAGAGGATAATTTGCAGGGATACAGGGAGATAGAAGGAGAAGGAGACTGATAGAATTTGCTTGCATGGATCTGATGGACTGAGTGGCCTTCATCCGTGCTATTGTAAAGATGTAAGTATGGCATGTGGAGATTCGAATACAATCGAACATCCAGGAATATAAATTCTAAGATTATGGATTCTTTAAGAAGAAAAATTAGTTCTACATTGATTGGGTTTAGTTTTGAAGAATGAGATGATCTCACGTGAGACTCTGAGAGGAATTGACGGGTGAGAGTCTGTCACCTGAGGTTGCGGGGTTTAGCACTGGGGGGAGTGGCCTTAGTATAAAGCATTAGAATTCCCAACTGTGATGAGGATGTATGTCTGTACAAAATGTTTCCAGAGGGATCATTAAAATTCCCATTCTCATGAGGCAGTGATGCCCAGCGCTGAGGACATAACTCTTCGGACATGAAGAACGAAGAACATAGAACAGAAACACAGGACTAAGCTACTTGGCCCAAAATATCACTGCTAACCACAAAGCCAAATTAAATTAGCGACAATTTCTTGCACATGGATTATATCTCTCAATTCCCTGCCTGTTCATATCGCCTGTCTAAATGCCTCTTAAAAGTTCCTATTACAGCTGCTTCCACCTCATCCCCTGGCAGGTCATTCCAGGCACCTGCCACTGTTTGTATTAAAAAAAACCTTACCTCAAGTTACCTAAAGTTACCCTTTAAAATCCCCCCCCCCAACCTAAAGTTATCTCTTTTTTCCGTTATGTTGCTGGTGTTTAGGGCAGCAAAGAAGGTCTTCTATCTCCAGTGGTGTTCACAGCTTCCTTCATCGCGTCAGTAGCTTCCTGAAACAATATGGACTCTTCATTAATTTGTGAGTCATCCTTGTGCAGGGCCATGCTAATCGTCTCTGCATTGTTCCAATTTATATACTAAATTTATGCTCTTTGATATTTCTGCCTTAGGATAAAGAGTCTGGTTATCTACCATATCTATGCCTAATTTTATATAGTATATTTTTATATACACAGGGAAAATAATCTGAGTTTGTCCAAGCATTTAACCTGTTTTCCCTTAAACAACTGACAGATACTTAAGTGCCTTTAGATAGCAATAGAATTGAAAATAGATAACAGGAAAAATGATATGAATAACAAATGGGAAAATTAAAAGAGGTCACCAGTTTAATTAAGAATGAGTTAGCGCCATAGAGAGCAATAAATCAACGAGTTATACAACACAAAAAATGTCCTTCAGTCCAACTCATCTATGTCGACCAAGATGTCCGGTTAACCTAATCGCATTTGCTCACATTTGGCCCTTAGCCCTCTAAATATTTCCATCCATGTACCTTTCCAAATGTATTTTAAGTGGTGTTTTTTATTGTACCTGCCTCAGCCCATTCCTCTGGCAACTCATTCCACACACTGTACATACTACTGTCTGCATGATATTAAAAAAATGCCCTTCGGGTTCCTTTTAAATAATTTGCCTCTCACCTCAAACCTGTGCCCTCCCGGTTTTTGGTTCCCCTTCTCTGGGAAAGTGACTACATGCTGACCCACTGAATTCCTTCGGCCAATTTTCTGTCACTCCCTTAGTCCTCGTCTCCTCCCAGCCGTTTCCATGCTGTCATTCATTCCTCCGTTCACGGGCAGATCTCTGGTCCTGGCTTTTGTTTGAATGAGGATTCCTCAGAGTCACAGGGAAGCAATCTACTCTGTGAATCTTTGCTAAAGCCTAGCTAATCATTTACAAGGCATCACCAAACATTACAAAATACATTTTATTTTACAGTTGGAAGCAAGCTTAAGATTCAAAGCTCCTGAATTTGTCATCTTTCTATTGCAAATTGCGTGTGGCCTCTCATCTTTAAAAAAGAAGATAAACTGTTCTGCTGGAAAACAGTTTGGGGTATGTAAGGTCTTAATGATTAGAATATATTTGTTACAACACAGATCAATCTGATCCGAACTGTTCCTCTTTTTATTTTCCTGTATCCTTGCAACTCATTCTCATTCACACAACCATGAATTTCTGTTTGATGCTTTTGCCACTTACCCGCTCCAGGGATAAGTAACAGTGGATATTTAATGCCCTCAGCAACAAAGATTGAGGAACTCAGTGGTACGTGATGTAATGAGCCCTACGGGCCTGTGTAGGGTGCAGGAGAGTGTTTCAAGATTTTTTAGAGCACCGGAATTGGCTAATCGTTGTTTTTAACAACAGTCATTAATCATTTAGAGTTCCTTGTATTTTTCTTGAGCGGCTTGCTCTTTGTAATATGGTGTCCTGGTCCTTTCTGTTTAAGCTTGTTTCTTTTGATAGGCCCGAGAATTCCGTGTAACCTGTATTATTTAAGCAGACGCCCGATTGGCGCTAATCGCTATGTCCTAGTTTTGAGAATGTTACTTCTAGCGGTATCATTTGGCTGAATCTCTGGTTCTTTTGCAATTAGTATGACAAAGCTCTCATCTCCATCTCTACATTGGAGTCTGTCTCTCCTCCATACTTGGGTTCCGATATTGCCAGCATGCTTCATGACAAGGAACATCAGTCGGACGAAAGCAATGGTCAGCATTTCGGGTTGAACCCTGCAGCAGGACTGACACTAGATACTCCAGATTTCAGCATTTTCAGTCCCTTATGTCTCCATTTAACTGTCTACATGTTCAAAGTTCAAAGTACGTTGATGAACAAAGTATGTATACATTATAAAATTTTGAGATCCAACTCCTAACAGGCAGCCACGAAACAAAGAAAACCAAAAAAAACCATTAAAAAGGTCGTCAAACACCCAATGCACAAAGAGAAAAACACAGATCATGCAAACAATAAGCGAAAACAAATGACGTACTGAACTGAACTGAGGTCCACAAAGAGTCCATCCCCAGTCCTTTGGTTCAGCTCAGAGTGGAGCAGTGAGTTGACCTGGCCCATCCCTCACCTCGGTCTCTGACACCCTGACCTTTTCAATCTGGCACAGCGTCTAAATCATTGTCCAAACATTCTGGTTAATTGCTTTGATATTCTCTGAAGCCTGGACCCCAGATCCTCAATTCAGCCTGTACCCGACTTAGATGACAAGAAACCTGTTGTTTTGTGGCAGCAGTACAGTATAAAAATATAAAATTACCATAACTTAGACAAATAAGTAATTAGTTCTTACCCTTCAGAAAGGGTAAGATGAGGGAACACAAACCAGTCCTCGTAGAGGGATCAGAAATGAAGTGTCTAGAAGTCAGTACCTCTGAGGATCTAACCTGGTCCCAACATACGGGTGCACTATAAAGAAGGCAAGACAGCAGCCAGCTATATTTCATTAGGAGCTTGAGGAGATTTGGTTTTTCACCTAAAACACTTGAAAACTTCTACAGGTGTACCGTGGAGAGTGTTCTGACAGGCTGTATCACTATCTGGTATGGAGGAGGGGGAGCTACTGTATAGGATCGAAAGAAGCTACAGAAAGCTATAAAATTAGTCAGCTCCACCTTGGGTACTAGCCTCCGTAGTATCCTCGACATCTTCAAGGGGTTATGCCTCAGAAAGGTGGCGTCCGTTATTAAGGATCCTCATCACCCATTCTCATTGTTACCATCAGGTAGGAGGTACAGAAGCCTGAAGGCACACACTCAGCGATTTAGGAACAGCTTCTTCCCCTCTGCCATCCCATTCCTAAATGGACAGTGAACCCATGAACCCTCAATTTTTTTATTATTTCTGATTTTGCACTATTTTTAATTTAACTATTTAATATACATATACTGTATATACTTATTGTAATTCATTAATTTATTTTTCTATGTTTATCATGTATTGCATTATACTGCAGCTGCTAAGTTAACAAATTTCACGACATATGCCTGTGATCTTAAACCTGATTCTGATTCTGAGGTGGTGCCCTTGGGATTCATCAGCTTTTCAGAAATCTAATAACAAAAGGGAAGGAGCTGTTTATGAATCTTGAGTGTGGGTCTTCAGACTCCTGTACCTCCTCCTTGATGATAGTAACAGGACTAGGGCATGCTGCAGATGGAAAAGGTCCTTAGTGATGGATGTCAGCATTTTCTGTTTTTATTTCAGTTCCTGCAGATTTTGTGCCTTTTCAATACATTTTTCCTATGTATTGATTACAAATGGCAATCAACTGAACAAAGCTGCATGTTTCTTAATCTTCCTCTCTTAATAGGCTCTTTTTAGGGTAGATCATAAATCCTAATGTGGGCACATAGTGTGTGTGACTTCCTTTTGCTGTGTATTCTACAATGCAATGAATCATGTAAATAGGACTTTCAACTCTTGGAGAAAGGGAGGAGAGAGTGCAGCGCGCCGTGCGTGCGCAGCCCTCCGGTGAAAATTATATCGTATCCGTTAAATAGGGGCCGTGGACAATTCTGATTTGATGGAGACAGACGTGAAAGCACAGAGGAACATCTGGAGAAATTTCTGAAACGGCCATTTGCTGCTGTTGTTACTGCGCAATTGAGAATCTTCCGGAGGGAAGGCCCCAAAATCCCCAGCTTTGCCTGCTGTTAGCGATGGAGATTGAGGTCGAATCGCTTGGACAGAGATGGTGCTTGGTACTCGGTGTTGGAGAGCTGATCGGAGGCTCGAAGTTTTCGGAAAACTCAGAGTCGGATTGTGGTTGGGCATGGCAGGGAGAGTTTTTCTTCCTTCTCCCATCTGCGTGAGATGTGGGACATCTGAGAGACTTTGAACTTTTTACTGTGCTCATGGACTTCTTCATCAAGTTATGGTATTGTTGCACTGTTGTAACTATATGTTATAATTATGTGGTTTTGTTATTTTTTTCAGTCTTGGTCTGTCCCGTGTTTTCTGATATCACACCAGAGGAAATATTGTATCGTTTCTTAATGCATGCATTACTAAATGACAATAAAAGAGGATGGTTCAGAGAGAGAAAGAAACACTTATTTAGCATCTATAGAAGCCTCAGGACATACATCCAATGAAACACTGTCTTGCGTCAAGTGCAGAATAATGGAGGTTCATGGGATGCTGCTTGGGGTGAGAGATTCCAGTTATGATGAGAGACCAGCAGGGCTGGGAAAGCTGAAAGATTGGGATGCAGAAAATTCCAGGGTGGGTGGGGGGGGGAACGATAGAACATAGAACGCTACAGAACAGGAATAGCCCTTTCGGCCAACAATGTCATGCAGAACAAATTAGGCCGAATTAAACTAATCACTTTTGTCTACAAAGAGGTAGGGTGCATATCTCTCCATTCTCTGCATATTCATGCAGGTATCTAAGAACCTCTTGAACACCTCTGTCATAACTGCCTCCTCCAGCATCGCTGGCAATGTATTCCAGGTACCCACCACTCTCTGCATAAGAAGCTTGCCGTTCACATTTCCTTTGACCATTTCTCCCCTTTTCCTTTAGTGCATGCCCAAGTGTTTTCAATGTTTAACCCCGGAGATAAAGATACTGGCAGTTTACCTATGCTATTCATTTTTTACAATCTTCCACCAAGATTATTAGGGCTTATCATAAATATGGTAGATCTGTTTTCTGTAACAGAGAGAGCAGTTAGTTAGTTCAATAAAGAAGCCATTCTGCCCATTAGCTCTATGCTGGCTCTCAGAGCAATCTCATAAATCCCATTCCTCAGTTACCACAACATTCCCTTTGCAATTTTTGCTCATTCCTTTCTCAATTCCTGCTAAAACATTGTTTACATTGTTTACATTTACATCATTTATTATTATATTGTAATTTGTCCTTTACTGTGCCTATTGTCTTGTTTATTAATTATTGTACTGTCTTGCACTGTTTTGTGCACTTTACGTAGTCCCGTGTAGGCCTGAAGTCTAACGTAGTTTTGTGTTGTTTTATGTAGCACCATAGTCCTGGAGGAATGCTGTCTCGTTTTCGCTGTGTACTGTACCAGCAGTTATGGTTGAAATGACAATAAAAGCAACTTGACTTGACTAAACTTGACCTCCTTCCAACCCATTCTCTCTCACAGGTCCACCCAGTCTCCACTGCACCATTCTACTCTAGGGGTAATTCACAGCAATCAACTGGTTTTGCAACCAGCACAATCTTTGGGATGGGGGTTCGGACCAGAAACCCATTCGGTTATTGGGAGAATGTAGAAACTCTGCACAGGCAGCACTAGATACTAGGATTGAACCTGGGCTTATTGTAGTCACGAGATGGAAGCTCTACCCATTGTGCAACTGTTCACCTTGTCAAGAATGGATAGAAAGTAATGGAAAGACAGGATACTGCAAATGCTGGGATCTGGAATACTGAGAAAAAACTTTGTGCAGACAAAGGGAGAGTTAGTGTCTTGGGACGAAACACTGCATTAGGATATCATTGTCATGGCTATCCCTCGAGGTCGAGGATGATGGTTCTCGTTCTGTTGATTCTCTTATGGGCTCTCAAATGGCTTATGAGTCCAACCTTGGCTTTTAAAGTTCTTCCGCATTCAAGACAGGTAGTTCCAGATGGCAGATCGGGCTTTGGATGTTGCTGCCTCTCTTTCCATTTTCTTCTCTTTTCTTCTAATTCTGCACATCTGTTGGCTTCAAAAGTTGCTGTTCCTTCTCAGATGATGGCTTGCCAGTGTTTCCTGTCCTTGGCATTGGTTTCCCAATTGTTGATGTCGATGTTACATTTCTTCATGTTGGCTTTTAAGACGTCTTTGAATCTCTTCTGTTGTCCGCCTCTTTTACATTTGCCTTCTTTAAGCTGGGAGTAGAAGATTTGTTTCGGCAGATATTCCTCTTTCATCCGAGCAACATGACATCAATATCAATCCTAAATGTCAACTATTCCTTTGCTTCCCCAGAAGCTGTCTGACCCACTGAATTCCTCCAGCAGCTTGTTTTAAGCATAGAATGTAATATAGTCCTTTAAGATCACCACCTCCTCTTCTGAGCTCCACTGAGTATGGGGCCTATACATATACTCAGACTTCTTTCTGCTTTTTGAATTTCACGAACAAGGGACAGGTACAAAATAAGAGTCCAGGCATTTAAAACTTTCGTATATGGAAATTTCTTCGCTCTGAGGTAATTGAATTCTCTGCTTCCTTGAGGGTAGTGGAGGCTGGATCATTAGCTATATTTAAGATGGGAGAGATAAAGGTCTGCAAGATTGAGGAAATGAGGGTTATAGGGAGTTGGCATGGAAGATTTGAGGCCAGTTTTGATCAGCCGTAAACATACTGAAAGGTGGGACAAGCTTGAGGGGGTGAGTGGCCTAGCCTACTCCTATTTTCTTGTGAAATGCTTTAGAATATTACTAACATCAGAGAACATTAAGAACAGGCCATTACTGCTATCCCTGTGACACTCACATCCCCCAGTGACCGGAAATATAAATGTGTTTCTCTGCATAGACATCCTTTTCAGTCATGACATAAGGCAGATAATAATAATAATTATTATTATTATTTTACTTGGAAGTGCCCTTCTGTACAAATCCATGACTCTATGAAAACATTAGAGTTAGGATTAGGGAGCATTAAGGTTTGTTGTCTTCTCCCCAGTGCACGGTACCCCTGTATTCACACATCAGCTGGCTCCTTTGACCATTATGACATCACAATCTTAGGAAGCTGAATCCTCACCTGTTACTGGCACCAAGGGATTAACCTCAACCGAGATGCTGAGGGCACTTTTCTATTTGCTGCTGCAAACCCCTCTAGTAAAATATATTTTAAGAACCAGGTTGTGCTGAATTAGCAAGATCAGCAGCAGCAACATCCATCTCCGAGGACTTCACTTTCCAGCAAGCCTAAGCACAGTGCAGCAAGCTTCAACAGATGTCCTTGTTCCTGCAAATCTCCCGGTTGCCTGACAACTGCTAATCTTGTTAGTGGATAAAACCTTAAAGCCCCCAGCACGTGCGGCATGGATTTTTCCCTGCGATGATGTCGCCACCTTATCGACTAGTCGTCACTGTTAGATTACAGGCCTATCTCTGATCTAATCCTGAAGTTCACTGATGCTCTGTTAAGCATGGCACATCATCGCAGAAAATCCTATTCAAAGTGGCAAGGAAAATCAGAAGTGTATAGTACGGAAGGAGGCTTTTCAGCTGATCGCTTTCCCAGTGGTAATAAGTGGACATCAAGTTACATCTTCTTACCCTGTCTAGCTCCATAACCGCTTGACGGACAGATTCAAACAACAGAATATACCACAAACTGTACAGAACAGAAACAGGCTCTTTGGCCTGTAATATCTGCTCCGAACATGTTGCTGAGTTAAACTAAATCCCTTCTGCCTGTACTTGTTCCATAACCCTCCATTCCCTGCATCTTCATATGTCTGTCTAACAGCCTCTAACATATCTACTCCCATGACCACACTTGGCAGGCCATTCCAGGCACTGAAAACTCTGTGTAAAAAAAATTGCCGTGCACATCTCCTTTATACTTCCCCCTCACATTAAGTGCATTGTTGTGTATTTAATATTTTAGTAAAAATATTTGAGCATGTATGTATATTGTTTGATTAACATTCTTGTTCATTTAAATAATTAATTACAGATTATATGTAAAAATATGTTAATTGCATATGTCAACATTCGCGCTTCAAGTAAAGAATGAACTAGACCTGTATTCCTGGACTCGCAGGTTTCCTTTGAATTAATTTAATGTTTTGAAGTCACAAAACATAACATGTATGCCCTATAGTACCTAGCATTTTCACCCTGGGAAAAAGATTCCGACCGTCCATATGCCTCTCATTACCTTATCTAACAGATATCCCCTTAAAATCTCTAATGCTGCAGAGAAAACAGCTCAAGTTTGTTCACCCTCTCCTGTGATTAGGGGCTCATACCCTTTAATCCAAGCTGCATCCTTGTAAAAGGACAATAATAGGGCAATCGAATCTTTGAATCATCCCAGCAGATGCGGCTCGATCTGCTGAGTTCTTTAGCCGATTGTTTTCAGTGTCCAGGCCAGTCTGCTTCTGCACCGTCTCCAAAGCCGCTGCGTCTTTCCTGTAATGAGGTGAACAGAACTGCACACAGTTATGATCATTTAGAGCATAGGAAAATGGGAACTTGAGTTGGCCACTCAGCCCTTCAATCCTGCTCCAGGCATCATCCTTTCCTTTGCACCAGTTTCTCATTGTATTCAATTCCCTGATCTCACAGAATGACCTCCCAAAGATCCAGCCTCCCCACCCTTCTGATTCATATTCATCTATTTGTCACATGTACACTGTAGAGTGAAATGCACATTTCGCATTAACGACCAAGGATGAGCTGGGACAGCCTGCAAGTATCACCACACATCCTGGTGCCAACACAGCATGCCCGCAATTTTCTGCAGAACAACAGCAAGACAAGCTCCTTTCCTCCCTACTCACGCCCACCCAGCTACCCACACATGTAGATCGTCCTCCAGCTCAGTCTCTGCATCATCCAGAACCCACGACTTGCAAAATGAGATTGTTCTTTCCTTGTTCTCCATGACACAGCAGAGGCCACTCTCGGGTAGCACAGCCCACTCTTGAATAGATTTCCTCTGGTGAGTGTAACGTCTTCCTTGGTTTTTAAATGTAATGTTGAAATATTTCAGGGTGATGCTGATGTTATCTTTGAACCATTTCCTTTGCCCACCAGGGAGTTGCTGACCTTCCTTCAACTGGGTAAAGGATCTGTTTGGGGAGAAGAGAGTTAAGCAATCGGATGAAAGACCTATCCATTGAATTTGGTGTTGCTTTGCCATGGTGGAAATACTGCTCATGTTGGCATCATCCATTATGCTGGTGTTAGTGTGACTATCCTTCCAGCTGAGCCTCAAAATCTTTTCTAGGGAGCTTTGGTGTCATTGTTCAAGGGCTTTCAGCTACCTACTGTAGATGGTTCTTGATTCAGCAGCCACCATACAGTCCTTGACAGATCGATCAGGATCAGGGTCCAGTGCCATGGATTACAAGATGACTGGAGACCCTTCACTTCTGCAGCTTTCCTCTACCTTCACTGTCATTGTGACGTGTCATCATCGTCCACCAACTCCACCCCACTTGAGGTAATGTTTAGATTGTCTGCAATCTCCCCTCTTGACCTTACTGTCATGGATGACCCTGCCAGTAGCTAAGCACCAGCCAGTGTCATTCTCAGGATCTCAGGAACACACAAGCCTCTCCAATATGCAAGGTGATATCCTTGGATATCCTCACCACTAGCCTGTCCAGGTCTAACCATGGCTAAGAAAGTGCACCAGCATCTCAACTTCCTCAGGAGGCTAAAGAAATTTGGCATATCCTCTTTGACTTTCACCAATTTTTATAGATGCATCATAGGAACCGTCGTATCTGGATGCATCACAACTTGGTATGGCCCCTGTTCTGCCCAATACTGCAAGAAACTGCAAAGAGTTCCGGACACAGCTCAGCACATCATGGAAACCAGGCACTCCGTCATGGACTCCTACTGCACTTGGTGCTGCCTCTGTAAAGCAGCCAGCACAAATAAAGATCACACCCAGCCTGGCCATTCTCTCTTCTCCCCTCTCATACTGGGCAGAAGATACAAAAGCCTGAAAGCAGGTAGCAGCAGACACGAGGACAGCTTTTATAAGACTATAGAACCAACCTCGTGTACAATAAGCTCCTACATCCAGCCGGCATCATTCTCGGGACCTCAGGAACTCACAAGCCTCTCTACTATGCAAGGTGATATCCTTGGATATCCTCACTGCCAGCCTGAGAAATCAATCTGTCCTTTCGCTTGCTTCTGAAGCATTAACATCCTTTTTACATAAGGAGACTAGGATTTAGGCAGAATATTGAGCTGAACCGAATATGCCTAGACTCATCCGATTTTGTGTTTTATATTCTGTGCTTTTGCTCATTTTTTGCTGTTTGCGTGATTTGTTTTTTTCTTTTGTGAGTGGGGGAGGCATTGATGTTTATTCTTTGAACGGGTACCATAGTTTTCTTTGTTTCGTGGCTGCCTGTGGGGAAGATAAATCTTAGGGTTGTATACTATATATATACTTAGATAATTAATATAATTTGAATCTTTGAATACCAGATGTGGTCTCACCAATCCCCAAAACATGGTCTACATTCTGATTGGTTACAGGATGAATATTTCACCTGCATTCTCTTGGATTTATTGCAACTTAATTTGTAGTTATTCCTCCTAGATCAGGGCTATAAATGTTCTTAATCAGAGTGTAACTTTTTACAACCCATATGCCCAAAGGAATTTATAGCCAAATTATTTCTTTGGCTGTGAATTCCTTTGGGCGGTACAGTATTCAGTAAGTAGCATTGCTGCCTGACAGCACGGAAACTCTGCTTCAATCCTGACTTTGGGCAATGTCTATGTTGGCATACTGTACTTGTGCTCCCCATGACTGCATGGGTTTCCCTCAGGTGTGTAGTTTTTTCCCACATTCCAAAATATGTGGGGTGGTTGGTTAACCGGCCACTGTAATTGCCTCCACTATGTGGGTGAGAGATAGAATCCTGGGTGGGGATGGAGGGGCTGTTGAACAGAGTGTGGGGATAACAAGAATTGTTATTAATGTAGATTTGTGTAAATGAGTAGCTAATGGTTGGGACAGACGACGGATTGTTTCTGTTTCTGTGCTTTGAAATCAAGTTGTTGCAGGCAGAGAGAGGAATGAGGTTCTTCAGACAGAATGTATTGTTTTTGAAAAGAGATTAGAAAGCAGGAGCCTGGAGGAAATGTTATTGGATTACTCCCTGTAGCAGGAGCCAGTGAGTTGTGGAGGAAAATGAAGATTGTGCTGGTGAGGTTCTGAACGAGATAGTTGTTTAGGTTCTTGGACTGGATCCAAGGAAGCTAGGACATGTAAAGGCAGGTGGGTTTGTACCCAGCAGGGCCAGCACCAATATCAAATGCCAACAGTTAATGCATTTGGGGTGGGTTTAAACTAACTAGCTTGGAGGATAGGAAATTGAGCAACGGTTCAGATGGGAGAAAAGACAAAGTAGAAATAGGAGGCAGAAAACTGGTGAGTGGCAGGAAGAGGGAGGGAATGCAAAGGTTTGAAAAGACGCAATAAAAAAGTCAGGATATGAAGGCTAAGGAATATAGTTAAACATGGTAAACAAAGAACAGGATAGTGCAGAACAGGCAATTTGGCCCATCATGTCTGTACCGACCATGAAGCCAATCTAACTATTTCAATCTGACTGTACATGCTTTGTACTCCTTGATTCCCTGTCTGCACAAATGTGTTTCTAAATGCCTTTTAAATGTGGATATTGTATTTGCCTTTGCCACTTCCCTTGGCAGTGTGTTCCAGGCACCCACCACACTTGGTGTAATAAACTTGTACCACAGGTCTCCTTTAAACTTTCCCCTTCTCTTCTTAAAGCAATGCACCCAAGAACTTGGGAAATAACCTCTGACTAGCTGCCCCCCTCCCCCGTGCCTCAGAGACTGAGCAGATGTGTTGACCACTGATAGCTACCTGGAACTTTATTTTACCTTTTAAGGAAATGGGAATTAAAACCAAGAGGGACTGATTGCAGAATTGGGAAAGAGATCAAAACATTAACTACACTTTTATCTCTTTTTCCCAGTTTTGACGAAGAGTCAATAACCTGAAATGTTCTCTCTCCATAGTTGCTACCTGACCTGCTCAGATTTTGCAGTACTTTCTGCTTTTATTTCAGATTCTAACATTGTCAGGCCTTCCTTTTTGGATTTTTGTTAACCTTTTTGCTTACGAGGTTTTCAGAAGGGGAATAAAAAAGAAAGAGTGTTGGAGCAATGCACAAAGAACTGGAGGAGCTCTGTGGTTCAGGCAGCAACCATGGAGCGAAGTGCATGGTCACGCCTCTTTATCTGGACTGAAATATTGATTGACAAATTAATGATGGCTGTGAGATGAGATGATTTGTTGGAAGGAGTGTCATATGGAGAGATGGGGAGATCACATGGTTGAGAATGGATTGTGAGCCTCTGAATAGTCTAAATAAGATAGTAGAGTAAACTTATAAGCAAATTTCTGTAAAATACACCAGAACACCAATTATGGGCCTTTCAATTATCCCACAATTAATTGGGATGCTGTCAGTGCAAAAGGCATAGAAGGCAACTTTGTGCAGTATGGGGATGAATTCCTGGATTTACTTTAATGGGATAGAGTTGGCCATTTCAATGGAACAGGCATGTTTATGCCAGTGATTATAACACATTTAAACTTAACATAGTAATGGAAAATTACAGAAATAAAATAGAGTCCAATTTGGGGCTAGACCGAAGAAATGATAATGCAAAAATGGGCTGGATAAAATGACTTAAGGTTAAAACTCAGTATCACTGCAGTGAGAAGCCATTTAGGAAGGAGAATTGAAGGGTCCGGGGCAAACATGAACTCCTAAAGAAAAAGTTTGGGACTCCCAGGATGACATGGGTAGGATAAAGAAAAAAAAAAAGGTTAATTTACAGAGCTTAATACAACAGAAAGTCTGGAAGAGTAGAAATTGTCAGAATGAAATTAAAAGGAAGCAAAGAGGACATGAAAATAGATTGGCAAGTAAAACAAAAAAAACCCCTGATTTTTAACATTCCTAGTTGTCAAGAAGATAACAAAAGAAAGGTTTGAGCCAGTTGGAGACCTGTGTGGAGATGGAAGATGTGAGTACATTTCCTAATACTGTGGTGTTTTCTTCACAGGAGAAGGAGGATGATGCTGGTATTGCAGTTACTGAGAGTGCAGAGGCTCATTTAGTGAACATACACTAGACAGTGGTCAATAGATTTACTTACTTCCTTGTACCAGACAGTCAGCCATGCTTGTCTGGCACATGGTGTCAGGATTGGTCACCTTTCAGATTTACCGGGTCAAGATATGAACGTTCTTGACTCGACCCTTGTTTTTTTACGAGGCCGAGTGGCTAGCTCGATGCTCAACCCAGCACGGATGGAAAGTGTGCTCGGGGGGTGGCCCGACTTGGATTCGAACTTGGGAGCCTTCGCTCCAAAGTCTGGTGCTGATGCCACTGCGCCACCGACTGGCACCACCACCAGCCTCAGTAAATAGATTTACTAAGGGAATCAAAGGATATGGGCTTAATTATAAAATATGGCTTTGGTAATGTTGTACGTGATGTCGGTAAAGCTGCAGCTAGAGTATTGTGTGCAGTTTTGGCTACGCTGTTACAGGAAAAATGTCATTAAGCTGGAAAGTGTGCAAAGACGATACGGTATATGAGAATGTTGCCCTGATGAGAGACTCGAGTTATAGGAAGAGGTTGGGCAGGCAAAGACTTTGTTCCTTGGAGATTATGAATTTGAGGGGTGACATTAGAGAGATGTCTGTAAAGTCATAGATGGGGTGAATAGACCCAATCTTTTTCACAGGTTGAGGAATCAAGAACCAGAGGACGTTCTGTAGGTTTACTTTGGAGCAGAAAGGTTTAAAGGGGATTTGAGCAGCAACTTCATCATACAGAGGATGGTGAAAACATGTAATGGGTTACAGAAGAAGTGATTCAGGTAGACACAAAACAACATTCAAAGGATATTTGGACAGGTACGTGGGCCAATTACAGGCAGGTAGTACTAGCTTGGAAGGGCATCTTGGTCAGCATGGATGAGTTGGGCAGAACAGCCTGTTTCAGTTCTCTATGACTCAATGACACATGAAAGTAATGTTAAGGTAAAGCAGTAGACATAATCTTATTGCATAGCAAAGAAAAAGAAGGGAGGAATGGCCTACTCCAGTTTCTATTCTTATTCTATTTCTATTTCTTGCTCTTGTTTTTAGCCAGAAATCTCTGACGGTGCAGCAGCATCAAAATGCCAGTCTACATTAAGTGCCCAATTTCCGATATGTACCCCACGGCCTTCTGCCTGAGAAGATGTGTTAATCAAGCTGACACTGAACAAAGCCCAATGGGCATAATTAAAAAATTGCTTGCCATGTGCTATCTAGTTTCTGTAGCAGTGATCTCATATGGTCTCCATCTCCAACATCTAGAAGTGAGAAAGAGGGAACCTTCATTTACGTAGCAGTGCGCACCAAACCCCATTTGAAAATAGACATTGCTAGTCCTTTGCTGTCTTTGAGCTAAATGCTGAAGCTCCTCCCCAACAGCCCTGTGTTATCACTGTCAACAGAAAGACGCAATGGTTCAAGGTGGTAGCTCACCACCACCTTTTCGAGGGCAATTGCAAATGCTTGCCTTGCTAGCGGAGCCTATGTCCTGAAAAATTAATAAATAAAGCAAAGGTGCTTTACTTTTTACTTTCTTTATGTGTTGGGTTCTTGATATTGGCAGCAAGGACAGTATTTATTATCCATCACTAATCGACTTGCGAACAAATGGCTTGTTGGACCATTACTGGGGGCAGGAGGAGCCGGCAACATTGGTGAGTCTGGGGTCACAGATAATTATATAATTTTAAAATAAAGTCATAATTGTGTTCAGGGAGATGCCAGAGACAATTTTTTTGCATGGATAAAGTCTCTCCCACAGCACCGAGAGATTAACAGGTGGAAAACCTCCAGATCTACACTAGGACTAAAGCTCCACCAACCCTTGAAGGAAAAATTGTCATCGGAGACTTTCTTTCTTTCTTTTTAAATCTTTTTATTGAATAAGTATACAAAAGGGTAAGCCATATAGGCACTAATACACTGTTAGAATATAATAAAATTACAGGAGATATTAATACAGAAAAAGAAAGATACAAACAATGTAATTTAAACATAACATACTAAGGTAACATAATAGTATACTAATTTCTATATATATATATCAATAGAGAAAAGGAAAAAAAAAACCCAAAAAAACCCACCGTGCAACTAAACTAAAAGCAAAGCAAAGCAATGGGCTAACTTGGAACCAAATAGAGTTAAAGAACTTAAAATCACGTCCTCAAACCTGACCTCCATTAAAAACAGTAAAAAAAAACAAGAAGGGTATATAAATATGGAGCAAAAAAGAGAAGAAAAAAATTACATTAAATGAAAATATTGAATAAAAGATCTCCAGGTCTGTTCAAATTTAAGTGAGGAATCATAAAGATTGCTTCTAATTTTCTCCAAATTCAAGCATAATATCGTCTGAGAAAACCAAAAAAAGGTGGTTGGAGCATTAAACCCTTTCCAACATTGTAAGATACATCTTTTCGCCATTAAAGTAAGAAATGCAATCATTCTATGGGCTGAAGGAGAAAGATTACTGGAAATTTTAGGTAGTCCAAAGATAGCAGTAATAGGGTGAGGAGAGATATCTATATTCAATACCTTTGAGATAATATTAAAAATGTCTCTCCAAAAAGTTTCCAAAGTAGGACAAGACCAAAACATATGAGTTAAAGAGACTATCTGCCCTGGACATCTATCACAAAAAGGATTAGTATGAGAATAAAAGCGAGCTAATTTATCTTTGGACATATGTGCTCTATGAACAACTTTAAATTGAATTAGGGAATGTTTAGCACAGATAGAGGAAGTATTGACTAATTGTAAAATCTGCCCCCAGTCATCCACGGAAATGATAGACCCCAATTCCTGTTCCCAATCTACCCTAATCTTATCAAATGGAGCTTTCCTAAGTTTCATAATAATATTATAAATCATAGCCGATGCACCTTTCTGACATGGATTAAGATTAATTATAGTATCTAAAATGTATGTAGGAGGAAGCATTGGAAAAGAAGAAAGTATAGTACTTAGGAAATTTCTAACTTGTAGATACCTAAAAAAATGCATTCTTGATAAATTATATTTATTAGATAATTGTTCAAAAGACATAAGGGAACCATCTAAAAATAAATCCAAAAACCGTGAAATACCCTTAGTCTTCCAAATTTGAAAAGCACGATCCATAAAAGAGGGAGGAAAAAATATGTTACCTAAAATAGGAATCGCTAGCCCAAATTGGTTAAGATCAAAAAATTTTCTGAATTGGAACCAAATACGTAAGGCATATTTAACTATCGGGTTAGATACCTGTTTAAGGCGTTTCAAATCAAAAGGAAGAGAGGAACCTAAAATAGAGCCAAGTGTATAGCCCTGAACAGATTGTAATTCCAATGCTACCCATTTAGGAATGGATAGTATATCCTGGTCAAGTAACCAAAATTTCATATGTCGAATATTGATTTCCCAATAATAGAATCTAAAATTAGGTAATGCTAAACCTCCATCTCTCTTAGCTTTCTGTAAATGTATTTTACCCAGTCTCGGGTTTTTATTTTGCCAAATAAATGAAGAAATTTTTGAGTCAACTTTATCAAAAAAAGATTTTGGAACAAAAATCGGTAATGCCTGAAATACATATAGAATGTCATTGGAGACTGAAGCAGGGCATTAATAGTAACAAGTCAATGCATCACATGGGTGTAAAGGTGCTCTTCACCCTGCAGTACCCTGTGATGGTGTTTTCACCCTACTCTTTTCAGATCGATTTGAAGAACCTTTGAAGCTGTATTTTTGTATTTCTATGGAGTCAGTGTTTAACAGTAAGGAAACAGGCTCTTTGCTTCAACTTGTCCATGACAAACAAGATACCTGTCCATGGTAATCCTTATGTCTGCCTTTGGTCCATTTTCCTCTAAACCTCTCCTATCCATGAACCTGCCCTGAAACCCACGCCAACTAGTTTTAGATTCCATAACCTAAAGAAAAGGCATTTGCTGTCTTTGCCTATCTATGCCTTTCATAATTTTATAACCTTCTGCAAGGTATCCCCCTCAGCATCCCTTGTTCCAGGGGAAACAGTCCCAGGCTGTTCAATTCATCCTTATAGCTCAAGTCCTCAGGACTAAGCAACATCCTTGTAAAGCTTTTCACATGCTCACTAGCTTAATCATAACCTTTCTTGGCAAGGCAACCAAAAGAGCACACAGTAAATGTAGGCTGACCATGATTTGTGGAACCGAAGCCTTAGGTTGAACACCACCAGGTTCAGGAACAGCGATGCCCTGCAACCAACAGGTTCCTGAACCAGCATGGATAACTTCACTCACCACAACTCTGAACTGATTCCACAACCTATGGACTCCCTTTCAGGGACTCTTTATAACTTATGTTCTCCATATCATTTAATTTTGCATAATTTGTCTTTTGCACATTGTTCGTTTGTCAGTCTTTCTTTATGCATAGCTTTTCATAAATTCTATTGTATTTAAACGCAAACAACAGGAATTCTGCAGATGCTGGAAATTCAAGCAACATACATCAAAGTTGCTGGTGAACGCAGCAGGCCAGGCAGCATCTATAGGAAGAAGCGCAGTCGACGTTTCAGGCCGAGACCCTTCGTCAGGACTAATGTTGCTTCTATTGTATTTCTTTATTTTCATGTAAATGCCTGCAAGAAAATGAATCTCAGGGCAGTATATGGTAGCATATATGTACTTTGATGATGAGTTTTGCTTTGACTTTAATTTTGATTTGCATGAGTGCGACAGGCTGTGTTGAACATCATAGGTGCGTCATATTGGTTAGGGTATTGTTGTGTCCAGAGTGAGTTCCTGTTGGGAGACTGGTGAGCTATGCAATGCTGATGTTTTTAAAGTCTTCATTGCTGTTAACTTTCCCTTGAGCCAGAACAGCAAAACAAATGAAACAAAAGAAACAAACACCCTCTACTAACTCTACTTAAAATGGTAATTCTATATTTATGGGTTACTTGTCCCTGACTGTTTCTCCAAAGCGGCTTTGAGCTGTTATAGTCTACAGATTCTGAGTCATAAATTCAGAGTTTTATGGCATACCGCAGAAATGGGCCCCTTAGCCCAAAACATCTATGCTAACAAGTTTGCTTGGAAACTCACTGGGTCATATACCATCTATTGAGTGAAATTGACGGTCAACATTTTGAGTTGAGACCCTTTATCTGAACTGGCTTCATCTGGACTTTCAGTCCGGATGAATGATCTTGACCTGAGATGTCACCTGCTCACTTACCTTGATAAATGCTGTTTTGCCCTCTGCGTTCCTTCAATATTATATGTGTTTCTCCAGTCTTCAGCAACTGCAGACTCCTGTGTCTCTCACTGGGCTGCAACTTACAGGGAACTGTGGACTTAGACTTCAAGTCCTGGAAAACATCACTGTCTTAAAAATCTCTGCATAACCCAGTAGAGCAGAAGACATAAAGCCAGGACAGACTGCTGGAGATTGACAACTGGACTGGGTTCTTTCAGGAGGCGGCACCAACCCACGTGAACGTGAACAATAAAGTAATGTTGCAAGTTTTCTCTTCATTAACGATGTTGCAGTGAATTAAGCCTTTGCCTCACAACTAAGTTTGATCCTGACCTTTGGTTCTGTCTGTATGGAGGCTGCATGCTCTCCCACCGATCATGTAGGGTACCCCACAAGCTCCATTTTCCTCCAACATCCCAAAGACATTTGCTTTGGTAGTTTATCTGGCCGCTGCAAGGTGGCCTTCGTGTGCGGGTGAATGATAGAATCTGGGGAAGGGTGAGTTGATGGGAACGTCAGAAGGGAATGGGTCACAGGGAATGGGTTTTCTCAGTGAATGAAGGGCTGAATGTCCTTCTAAGTTATAAGCAAATAGGACTATACTTCAGCCACAGAGCAGGTGAGGGACCACTTTGCCTAGGTGCCTTGGAGGCTGATCTTGAGTGGCTCTGAGCTTAGACAGCCCTTACACAGTGTGCACTATTTTTAATGTATGTTCATGAGGAGAGTTGACCTCAATTCAATGCCAAAGAGAAATGGCTCACACTCCTCTGCATGGTTTGCACTGTATTTTATTTATTCTGCCTTGGGATCATCTCGGTCCTTCTTGCAAAACTGATCAGGGCACAAGCAATTCTTGAAATCCATTCATTAGGTATGGATTTCATTGGCAATATCAGCACTTATTGTCTATTCCTAGTTGCCCGAGAACTGTACAGCCGATTGAGGGTTAAGCATACAGGTGAGTATGAACTCACTTATAGGGTGTCAAGTAAAAAATTACAGATTTTCTGAAGGAGGGGCCAGATAATTGCTTTTACATCAATTGAGATGTTACATGTTAATAGCAGTTTTTTAGTGCATTGCTCAAATATAAATTCCACATTGCCATTGCAGGATTTGATCTCATGTCTCTGGATTATTGGTCCAGAACAGAGGTTCCTAACCTGGGGTCCATGGATCCTTTGCTTAATGACATTGGTCCATGGTATAAAAAATGTTGGGAACCTCTGCTCCAGAGGGCTGCCTACTATTCCAGAAACTTTCTTCACTTGTCATCATGCACATCACTTGCTTATCTTATTGTACAGTGATTGACCTTCTCCTAGATGCTACCCCATCCAGATCTTCATCTCCGGCAGAACGCTTGTCTTAGTATCATTGAGTCATACAGTATGGAATAGGCCTTCTGTTCCAAATGGTCATCTGAACTAGACCCAATTGATTGCATTATCTCTCTAAACCTTTTGTATTCAATTGTCTTTAAATGTTACTGAAATAACTGTCATACATAACTTTGTAAGATGGCTCTGCTCCTCCTCTGCTGAGCACTGTTGTCCATGTTCCTCATTGCCAACACATGTGAAAAAAACATTATAACTCGACCTTGGTAGAGCGCGGGAATTAAGTGTTATGGGGAAAAGGCAGGTAGGTGAAGATGAGTCCATGGCCAGGTCAACCATGATCTTATTGAATGGCAGAGCAGGCTCGACGGGCCAGATGGTCTACTCCTGCTCCTATTTCTTATGTTCTTATGTTGGTTGACCCGGATAAGTTGGGCCAAAGGACCTGTTTCCATGTTGTGTTGTTGTATGACTCTGTGATCAGTACATCCATGTTCTCGGGGCGAGACGCAGGCATTGCTCTCCACACCACTTTGCTTCTACTTGCCGGCAGTGGACACCTCCTTATCATGTTCTTCTCCCAACGTACAGCTCAAACACTTTTGTGCCTCATTCCCTTGCACTGTGCCCAACTTCACTGTAACCTGGGCCAAACTCCAAGCACACCTTTTTGCAGTCTCTGTGATGAGAGGTGCAGCCTTGCTTTAAGCAGTGCACTCTACCTTTAACTATGAAGGAAGGAGCGACTTGCAGCACTGTCTTTATCACTGGTGCTCCCACGTAAACAATAGCAGCTCGCAGTGCTGGCTGCAGGCAGAAATCATTATAATGAGCAGACAGCAGTAAGTTGGCACACTTGCCGCATTACAGTCAATAAGTGCTGGTTAATCAGCCTTCACCACCCCTGCACACAACTGCAGGGCTGCCCAGTCTCCTTCCTCGCAACGCTTAAGCGTTAGGGAATCGACAAAACATTGTGGAACAAAATGACAACAAAAAGAGTCCCTGAGCAGATGTAGGCCCTTCGGCCCACCAGGTCTGAGCTGGCTATTAAGCACTCATTCACTTTAATCCTATTTCATTCTCTCAATGTTCCTGTCAGTCATCCACGACCCAGATTCTACCTCTCACCCGCACGCTGGGAGCCATATATGTTGACAAATTAACTGGCAAACTTGCATGTCGTAGAGATGTGGAAGGAAAGCAGAGAACCCGGAGGACATCTACATAGTCACAGGGAGAGCATGCAAATTCAAAATCATTAGGACTGAGCCTGGATCACTGGAGTGCTGATACAGAGGCTTTACTCACTGTGCTACTGTGGCAAACTTTTTTTCTGCTGCCTGTAGAGAGAACAACATGATTCCTGATTTGGGTGTAAACTGGGTTAAATTGGAAATGGTTGCAGGAATAACAAGGGGTTTCCTAATTGGTAGTCTCAGTTTGCACTGTGCCGAATTTCATTTCCAAATACATATGTCATGTAGTATAGTACCTGATGATATTATCCTCTAATTTATTCACTCATGGAGCCAGTGTGTTGCTGTCAAGAGCAATATTTGAAAAGGAATCTAGTGCTTTCCCAGTGTATATGACAAATAAACTCTTCTCGGACTTCCACCTAGGTACAGATATCAATTTTAACCAATGTTTCAATGACAAACTCTGCCATCTTCGTCGGGGATAATTGCCCTTGAGAAGGTGGTGACAATCAGCTGTCTTTCACAAAGGTCCTCTCACAGTGCGGTTGGGAAAGGACCTAGTGATGATGATTTCCAATTGGGATGATCTGAAACTTGGTCTAAAGCTTGCATTTATGAAGTTGCCATGAGTGTGCCAGCGTTGTCCTTCTGGTGTTAGAAATATTGGGTCTGGGAGGTGATACTTGAGTAACCTGTGCAAGTAACTGCTGTGCTATTTGCAACTTGTACACAATGCCTCCATGGGCAATTTTGGTGGAGAAAATGAATAATTAGAATGAAGGCACAAGGGATTAAAGATATTGGGATTTGGAGCAACAAGCAATCTGCTCCAGGAACTCAGCAGGTCAAGCAACATCTGTGAGAAGTTTCATGCAGCAGTGTTGATGATGATGAGAGTGATCTGGATGGCGTACCAATTTGTTTTGTCCAGGGTTCATCGTCCTGAGTGTTGTAGGAACTGCACTCATCCAAGCAAATGGAGAGTGTTCCTTCATGCACCTGACTTGAAACGTATGAATGGTGGAATGGACATATGGTGTCCAGATATGAACCACTCTCTGTGGGATGTCCAACTGCTGTCTGATCACCTTCTGGATGATCTGTTAAACAAAAATGGATGTCAAAGATTCTGATTACAATTTAGAGAAAGTCTGCAGATGCTGGAAATCCAAGTAACACACAGAAAATGCTGGAGGAACTCAGCAGGCCAGGCAGCATCTATGGAAAAGAGTACAGTCGACATTTTGGGCTGAAACATCGACTGTACTCTTTTCCATAGATGCTGTCTGACCTGCTGAGTTCCTCCAGCACTTTATGTGTGTTATCAAAGATTCTGAGCTGCCCTGATCTTGACCTTGGATACTGTCTGCGTGGAGTTTTTATGTTCTCCCTGTGTCTGTCTGGGGCTCCTGTTCCCTCCCACATTCCAAAGCTGCTTGGATTCATATGATTGACCACTGTAAATTGCCCCTTGTGTATCAGTGAGTGGTGAGTGGTAGACTGGGAGGGGAACTGATCAGAGTGTGAGGAACATAAAATAATAGGATTAATGCAAGTGGGCAGCGTGAATTCAGTAAAATATGACTCATTTGTGTTCTTCCTGTCACTTAATTCTCATGCAGTTTTATTATCTTTCATTAGTTTATTGTAGAGGGAAGGTTTTCTATCTTTTTGACCAATAAAATAACTGGTCCCCGGCATATAATTCATTCATAGTGTCATTGAAACACAGAGTAATAGGTCACAATAAACAGGCCGACAGTAACTCATCCCTGGCAACCAAATTATATGTCCAAGCGAGGTATATACGCATGTAATGTGTATTTCCCTAAATCTTTTCTGTCATTGTTTTCAAATGTTGTAATTGGATGGTGGAGTAGAGATACGTCTCTACCAAAGGAGGTATAAAGCGTTCCTTCCCTCCTCTAGCCTGCAGGTCACCCTTGGGCAAGGTGTATCACCTTGCTTAGCCTCCTTCTCCCCATCCCCCCAGGTCAGGGTCATGTGAAGCCGTGGGAGCAGGTGGTGGATGGTTGTATGGGCAACTGGTGCACATCACTGGTGATTATGTGACCACTGACACCAATACCATGATCGCCCATGTCATATGACATGGCACGTAATGATGACGATGATGAATTGTATTCATCTATACTACTTCGTCCAGCAGCTTGTTCCATATTATCATGGTTCTCTGTGTGGAAAGGTTTCCACTTAGGTCCTTTTAAACCTTTCCCCTCTCACCTTAAATCATTGCCCTCTAATTGAGGGAAGAACGGTAGTGCAGTGGATAGCACAAAGCTTTATAGTGCCAGTGATCACCGATCGGGATTCAAATCCCACTGCTGTATGTAATAAATTTGGACATTCTTCCTGTGACCACATGGATTTCTTCCAGGTGCTCCCTCTTCCTCCTACATTCCAAAGACTACAGTTAGAGTTTGGGTTATTCTGCAGTATACGTGACAAATAAATCTAAAAGCTCTTTGTCTAGTTGTAGACTTCCCTACCCTGAGAAAAAGAACTGTGACTATTCACCTTATCCACGCCCCTTATATTTTGTATACTATTAAAACTTCACCCGTGGGACTCCTATGCTCATGGGGGAAAATATCCAGCCTCTCCTTTTAACTCAAGCACTTTAGTCTCAGTAACATCCTCATGAATCTTTTCTGCACCCTCTCCACCCTAGTCATACCCTTCCTACAGCTGGATGACCTGAACTGCGCACAAGACTCCAAGCAAACCCTGGAATCGCTTGGAAGCATTGTCTTCAAAGACGTTGGAAAGTCAACAGGCATTTACAACAGGCCAAGAATCCAATCCATACATGGGAAAAGGGGTTTGAAAAATGCAGAGGACTAGATAGTTAGAAGTTGTTAAAATCAATATTTGGGCCGGGACTAATTTTTTCATCTTGCAGTGTATGTTATATTCCTGACTGAAGTGACGTAGCTTGAATGCTATATATCTTGGAACAACGTACCTCAGTTTTTGATTGATGCGTAGTTTAGTGTTGATTCCACTCTGTTTCGGCCTGATTAACTTAATCATTTTCTTTCAGCATTCTTCGTTAGAACTGACATCTCCAACTGTCAGTCACTACTTGACTTATTAAACAAGGAAAAAAGATCATTGATTAACTTGAGTAATGTATGGAACAACTTGTGCGTGGATTTGCATGGGGTCTGATTAGATTAAGTTTTCTGTGCCAACAGATAACCTTGTTCAGATTGTAATGAGACAGAATTAAAGTGACTGATGATAAGAGCTCTCCAATTTCATTTTTAAGTTAATTCACTGGGACTTTCTCCTCTCTTTTTTTGTGTTTATTTAAGAAAAGAATGTAAATTAAACCCAGTTGAAAAGGGAAAATCAAAGAAAAACTACAATTCTTGGAAATTTGAAATAAAACAGAAAATGATGGAAACAATTCGCAGATACAAAAGCATGAAAATCCACACCACCAGGCTCAAGGACAGCTTCTACTGTCTCTCACTGTTATAATGGTTCCCTAGTATGACAAGATGGACTCTTGACCTCACAATCTATTTTGTTACAGCCTTGCACCTTTTTGTGCATTTAATTCTGCATTCTGTTATTTTTGCTTGCACTACCTCAATGTATTGATTTGGTGTAATGATCTGAATAGATGGCAGGCAAAACAAAGTATTTTACTGTACCTTACTACTTCTGACAATCGTAAACCAACTTACAACTCAGTAGGTCAGGCAGATATGCATTGAGAGAAATGTTTCAAGTCCGAGAGTTCTCTTCAGCACTGGTAGATCTTCCAAGGGTCTCAGGCTGCCTGAAATATTACCTGTGTATGTAATTGAAGAGGGACATGAGCAATCTCATTTGGCATATTGCAGAGGAAGTTCCAAACTATCTTTGAGGTAGCACCTTAAATTTTAGTGCAAAGTGATCATAGTGTTGCTACATTGTAGTGATTAGGGTTGTGCAGGTTGGTTCAAAAACCAAATAAGCTTGTGGCTTTGTGCTATTGGATCCTTAAGCTATAACCATATAACCATATAACAATTACAGCAGGGAAACAGGCCACCTTGGCCCTTCTAGTCTGTGCCGAACACTTACTCTCACCTAGTCCCACCGACCTGCACTCAGCCCATAACCCTCCATTCCTTTCCTGTCCATATACCTATCCAATTTTTCTTTAAATGACAATATCGAACCAGCCCCTACCACTTCTACTGGAAGCTCGTTCCACACAGCCACCACTCTCTGAGTAAAGAAGTTCCCCCTCATGTTACCCCTAAACTTTTGCCCCCTAACTCTCAACTCATGTCCTCTTGTTTGGATCTCCCCTACTCTCAATGGAAAAAGCCTATCCACGTCAACTCTAACTATCCCCCTCATCATTTTAAATACCTCTATCAAGTCCCCTTTCAACCTTCTATGCTCCAAAGAGTAACGACCCAACTTGTTCAACCTTTCTCTGTAACTTAGATGATGAATCCCAAGTAACATTCTAGTAAATCTTCTCTGTACTCTTTATCTGATGGATCCAGGCTTATTAAAGCAGCATAAACATTTTTACATTAAAATAAACTTCATTCATAATAAAAACATGATTACAAGTATAAAACATGCAATGTCTTTTCGTTCTAACAATCATAGAAAATGCATTATGTTTTATTACATTTCTTAAAGCAATAGCACTGTTGCCACTCATGTGGCCTCCTATGGTGGTGATATACTTTTATGATAATTAAGGGGCTTCCTCGCTCAGTCTGGTTCTTCCCTGTCCAGTAGAGCAATCCTTCCCCACCAAGCTCTTGTTGTGGCTGCCCATTCCCCAGCATGTAAGCCTGCAGCCTGGAATGTGCCAGTCAGAACCATACCCCTGTGGACATCTCAATGTGCTAGTGAATCAACAAGTTTTGGGCAGACAAAGGGCTTCTTTCTCGGAGCTAATGATCTTCCAGCAGCACTTAATGTCCGTCTCTGTCTCCCTGGGAACAACCCATATCAGAGAGTCCTCCGTCACTCAGCTGCTCAGGGATGAAACGTGGCCTCTGCAACTTTCTCCACACCGTCTTCATAAACCCACGGTCTGCAAAGAGGCGAACAACTGTCTCAAGACAACAACAGTCATCCTGTGGGCAGTGCGCAGTGGCAGTGATGATCGTGGCATTCAGGTAGAATCTGACTGGGAGGGCACCTCTCGCCAGTAGCCAGGCAAAGTCTTGGTGCCAGCTGGTGAGGTCCGGCACTGCGGCACTATGCCAGATGGTCGGATGGGGAACCACCCCACTGTATCCATCTAGTGCTTCTTCTGCATTGTCGGCAAGACAGTCTGTGCTGACCAGTGCCTGATGGACTTGTGGTCAAATGTGTTGTTCTGGAAAAATCTTTCCATGAAAGACAGGTAGTGTGGCAATGTCCAGCTGACTAGGATGTTGTGTAGCAACAGGGCCAGGTCCATTCTTTGCAATACCAGGGACAATTAGAAACCTGGCATGTAATGGTACTTGGTGCCCATTGCAGATTATGGTACAGTCTGTAAAGAGGTGAGCAACTGTCTTGTCCTCAGTACAGTCATCCCATTGGCAGTGCACGGTGGGAGCGATGATCTGAGCTCGCAGGTATGACGACTGCGAAGGCTCCTCTTAATATCAGCCAGGCAAAGTCTTAATGCCTGGGGGAAATGAAATAGGATTAGTGGAGGATTATAGGATCCCTGGAAACTAGGAGATTGGGGAGTGACCGGATAGAGGTATAAAAAATCATGAGGGGCATAGATAAGGTGAAAGCACAGCCTTTTCCGAAGAAAATAAGAGTAAACAAGTTTAAAAGTGTCAACGGGGCAGCTTATTCATGCATATGGTAGTGGATATTGGGAATGAGCTGCCAGAAATAGTAATTGAGACAGGCACATCAGCAATGTTTAAAAGCCACCTAGATAAATACGTCAATAGGAGAGGTTGAGAGAAATGTGGGCATTTAGAATTAGCTTGCTGGGCAACTCACCAGGTTGGGCCAAGTGGCCTGCTTCTATGCTGAAAGACTATGGCTCTACAGGCCCTCCCAGGTCACAACAGAGTTCCATTCTTAGCCTGAACAGTTCACAAGTCAAGAAACACAGGCCAAGCAAGTGCAATGCGTAGTTAAACCAGGGTGTTTAACCCAACCTTTCAGATTTCTCTGTAAGAAGTAATTATATTGCCATTGTCAGGCAGACAATACTAAATAAAGTCTGAGAGCACAGACAACCGGAGACACTCAAAGACAACTTCTATCCCACTGTGGTGACTCTTGAATTGACCTCCCATACGCAAAAAGGTGAATAAAGACATGAACGCTTCAGCTCTTGATCTCACAATCAATCTTGTCATAGCCTTGTACTTTTGTGTACATGCACTGGTCTTCCTCTGAAAAATGCAACATAATATTCTGCACTCTGTTTTCTTTTGAGTGCGTAAAATAGACAGAGCAATGGCAAATGGGATTTAATTCTGATCTGTAAGGTGATTCTCTTTGAAAGGACTGATTAGGTTATTGTGGGACCTTAGGGAATTCTGAGGAACAGAGTGATTGCAGTGTACATGGATCACTGAAGATAGCAGCAGTTGATAACATGTTTTTGGATTTGCATCTGTTGTTTCTATTGGGTTTTTCCTTAGAATTCTAGCTTTCTTTATCCTTGCTTGTTTGTTCAATACCGTTGTCTGTAAACTTCATTAACTTGTAGTATATACTTCTATAGTTTCTTGGCAAATCTGAATTGTGACTTAGTCAGTGCCTGTTCACAAATTGCTTCTCCAAATTGGCCAAGACAAGTTTGCATAAGTTCCTTTGTTACTTCTTCACTTGTCTTGCTTGCTGGTACAGGCAGACCCTGTCTGACCCATACTTTGTTAAACATTGAATAAAACTGCTAGATATGATAGAAAGGCGTGTCAGGAAGTGCAGAGGAGGCTTCATCCAAACACAGAGAAGTGGCAACAATTCAGCAGTGAGTGATAACTTTTATAATAACTGCAAATTAACCATCCATGAGGGTGCACAAAAAAAGAGAGAACAGACACTGAACATGACAAAGCAACAAGGTAACTGAAGGCCAGGAGCAACTGCTTGAAGTTACTAGTTTGATGGGTGAACAAAGACTGTGGATGAGAGCTGGGTTTAAATAGGCTGCAGGTGGTGAGTTAGAAAAGGTTGGCAGGGAACTCCTATTAGTGGGATGCAGACTAGGAGGAACCTACATGTGCAGGCCTGACAAGAACCCCCACCCCTACCTATGCCAGCACCCAATGGTCCTGGACAATCTGGTGGAAGTTCTCAATGAGTGACGGATCCAAGATATAACTGGATGGCACCCAACGTCTCTCCTCTAGGCCATATCCTCCACAATCAATCAGGTACTGCACACTTTGTCCACGATGATGTGAATACATCAGTCAGCAAACCATGTACATTGGACCACCTTTCACCACTCCTAGGTCTGAGGTGTAGGCTTAAGTGGGTTGTGTAGTCCATGAGCAATGGGCTTGAGGCAGGACAGGTGGAAGATGGATGTGATCCTGATGGACCTTGGCAGCTACAGATGATGGGACTGGATTGATGAAATGGGTAATCTTGAAGGGACAAACGACCCAGTCAGTGCACAGGGGCAGATCTCTGGATGGGCACCAATGGCAGTTAGCCTTGTGGCAGTAGGCATGTTTGGCAGCTAGACCTCTGTGCCTTCTTCCAAGCATTAAGTATCAGTGAACTAGCCCTTTTGGTGATGAAACTTCCACCACTGGCTCTGTGAGGGAAAATGTTGGTTGGTAGCCATGTGGTACTTCAAAGGGTGAAATACATGTAACAGAAGAGGCGTGTAGATTGAAGGACAGCTGGGCCTAGAGCAGATACTTCTGCCATATAGAAGAGTTAGAGGCAGTAAAGCTACACAGAAAGTTCTCCATTTGCTGGTTGGCTCTTTTGGAGAATGAGAGCGGTGGTGTAGTGCCTCTTGAACTCTTTGAAAGCATGATCTGTGGCAGAAGACCACAGATAGGCCATGAGGCAGGTAACTTGGTGAGTGAGATGAGAGGTGCAGCAATTTGGCTGTAGTTTCTGATGAAATGGTAGTAGAAATTGGAGAAGCCCAAGAAACGCTATAGCTGTTTGAGAGATCACAGCAGGGGCTATTCAGTGACGACGTGCACTTTCTGTGGGTCCATGGTTATGCCTTGGGGTGAAAGGACATAACCCAGGAAAGAAATAACTGGGGTGTGGAAGTGGCATTTCTCAAACTTGCAGTACAGCTCATTTTCAAGGAGATGCTGAAGGACTGAACAGATGTGACAGATGTAGCCTTGGGGATCCGTGGAGAAGATAAGGATGTTGTCAGAATGGATGAACGTATACCTGTGTAGCATGTCTCAGAGGTTTTCATTATTGAGGGCTTGGAAAATGGCTGGAAATTATGTAAGGCATCTGTCATGGTCAGGATCGGGGTCCCTTTAAATTTACTTTATTTATGTTACGATCTGGACCATTGACTCCCTGTTTCCCTTTGGTTCCCTGTTTTCCCGTGTCCCTTGGGCTTGGTGATTGGAGGCAATTTACTTCCGGCTGAACCGACAGTTTATAGTCTCCGGCTTTCTGCAGTTCGGCGCGAGAGTGTTTGCAAAGTCACCAAAGGTACTGCGAGCCAATGTCATCTGGCCAGAGCAAGCCTAGTCTTCCCCTGAAGCGAGTACCAAGTCAAGTCCTGGCCCTGGCGGCATCCAAGTATCAAGTCAAGTCCTGACCTTGGCGGTCTGTGATTCCGAGTCCTAGCCCAGACACTTAGTCCCAGCTTAGTCCAAGGCCTGAGTCCTTGTCCAGTTCGCTATTCCTGCTTCTGCTTTGCTCTCCTTGTATCAAGCAATAAACTCAATTAAGTTAACCTCACAAGTTGTGTCTTGCATTTCGGTCCACCCTTGCTCCCAGCACTCCCCCGTTGTGACAGCATCACCCGGCATTTGTAGTGGCCAGTGGGCGTTATGAATGTTATCCTCCACTCATCCCCCTGGCAGATGTGGATCAGGTTGTAGGTGCTCTGTGGGTCCAGTCTGATGAAGGTCTGGGCCCTGCGGAGTGTTTCATATGCACTATCCATCAAGGGGACAGGGTAACGGTTCTTAATGGTGATTTTGTCAAGTTCTCAGCAGTCAATGAAAGGGCAAAGACCTGCATTTTTCTTTTTGACAAAGAAGAATCCTACAGTGGCTGGGGTCTGGGATGGTCAAATGAAACCATGCTGTAGCACTTCGGCGATGTAATCATTCATTGATTGTGCTTCAGGAGGGGAGAGGAAGACCAGACAACCTCAGAGAGGGGTGGTGCCCAAGAGGAGATCGATTACGCAGCTGTGTGGTCTGTGAAACAGTAGGATACTGGCTTCCCTTTTACTGAAGGTGATGGCGAAGTCGAAGTATTCCTGTGGGGGATTGGTGTGATCGACAGTTTCCTCCACCTGAACGGATTTAAAGGATTGAAGTTATGGGTGGCAGGGTCCCCAGCTCAACAGTGAACCAGGTTTCACATGTTTTCCTTAATAACCAGGTGATGTGAGGGTGGTAAGTGGAGAACCGCGTTAACCCAAGATGAGAGGAGTATTGGGTGAGTCAATCAGAAGGAATTGGATGGACCTGCGGTGCTCTCCGACGCTCACCTGCACAGGCCTTGTGCATACTCTGAACATCCCAGACCCCAAGGGACAGCCACCAATGGCCATGATGCAGAAGGGGTGAGAGACAGTCTCAGTAAGGAGCCCAAGCTGTTTAGGGCTCTGTCCAGAAAGTTGCCTGCTGTGTCAGAATCCACAGAAAGTTGCCCGCTGTGTCAGAATCCACCAGAGCCTCCAGTGTGCATAGAGCTATCAGGGTGGGGAGGAGGACAGAGGGAGTGAGTCAGGCTATGGTGCCTGGATGAGGAGTTGGGGTGCGGATAGCTTACCTGACAGAAGGCCCCCATCTCTAACTGGTGGTACCATTTTCCTGAAAGCAGGGGACATTTGTTGTCTTGGTGATCAGCTGCTATGCAGTAAGTGCACAAATTGTTTCTCTACTGACTCTGCTAGGGGGCTAAGTGAGCCCTCCCTAACTGTGCAGACTCTGGAGGCATTAGTGATGAGGGCCCTGAAGTCTGAAATGGTTCTGGGGATGAAATTGGGGTTTTGGCTGATGATCTGGCAGGGTCATTCCACAAGAAGCTTGTCAGCTCGGAGGGCCAGAGTGCCGAGGCTTTCAGATTCTGTGGGCATCTCTCAGGTAGACCTCTAGAGGCCAAGAAGCTAATGGGCCAGCAGCACTTCTGAATTTCAGCCACACTTCGTCATGATGGTCCTGAATCCAGCACCGAGCATGAGTCTCGACACAGGTGACATGGCTGTCCCGCTGCCTCACTTCCACTTCCTGGATGGTTGAAAACCTGGTGCATCGCAGTGGTGAAATCCCCATATCTGGTGCATCTGGTGGTCTAACTAACCCAGTTAGTGGCAGCCCAGGTCGGAGCTCACCCAGTCAAAAGAGAAAGAGGAGGGCAATCTTGGCTCAGTCCGTAGAATACAGAGAGGACTGGAATTCAAAGTGTAAGATGCTTTTGGACAGGAAGTTGCGACACCTGGTTGGGAATGTGTCAAAGTGCTTGGACACCAGAACTGGGGGCTCTAAGGGAGGGAATGATAACTGTAATAATAAACTACACAAGATAAGAGAGAACAGACAAAACAACAAAGTAACTGAAGGCTAGGAGCAACTGATTGAGGCTGAGTGGTTTAATTGGTGAACAAGGACTGTGGAGGAAAACTTGGTTTAAATAGGCTGCAGGTGATGAGTTAGAAAAGAGTGGCAGGTGACTCCTATGAGCTAGATGTAGACTGGGAGGAGGATGCAAGTGTAGGCCTGACAAAGGGTTCCCCTTTTACTACCATCAATGCTGTTCTGACCTCCATTTCCTTCATATCCTGCATATCTCCCTCACCCCATCTTTCCATTGCCATAACAGGGAATGGGTCCCCCTTTCTTTACCTATCACCCCACAAGCCTACATATCCTGCACATCATTCTCTGTAACATCCACCACTGACAGGGGTGTGCTACCATTAAGCACACCCTTCCCTTCCCCTCACCCAACTCTCTCCATTCTGCAGGAATTCCTGTCTACAGGACTCCCTTGTCCATTCATCCCTCCCCACTGTCTCCCCACAAGTAGGACAAGTGCTATGTTGACGCTATGCCTCCTTCCTTATCACTATTCAGGACCCCAAACAGTCTTTCCAAGAGAGGCAGCACTTCACCTGTGAGTTTTCTGGGGGCCAACTTTTGTATCTGTCTGGGATCCTACTAACAAACACACCTTCACCTCCCTCCCACCCACTCTCCACTTTCCGCAGGGACCTTTCCTTCCATAATTTCCCCGCCCTCTAAAATCGCTCCTGGTACATTTCCCTGCAAGCAAGAGAAATGCTGCACCTGCCCATTCATCTCCTCCCTCACCTCTATTCAGGGCAAGAAACAGTCCTTCCAGGTGGGGCAACACTCCATTTGCAAATCTGTTGGGATCATCTTTTGTATCCTGTGATCCTGGTGTGGTCTACTCTACACTGGTGAGGCCACTGGGTGACCGTTTTGTTCAGCACCTTCTTTCCATCTGCCACAAAAGGTGAGATTTACCAAAGGCCATCCATTTCAATGCGAGTTACCATTTCCATTGCCTCCTCTATTGCCACGATGAGGCTACACTCAGGATGGAGGAGCAATGCCTCATATTCCATGCAAAATGATGAAGGAACTCAGCAGGCCAGGCAGCAGCTATGGAAAAGAGTGCAGTCAACACTTCAGGCTGAAACCCTTCATCAGGACACTACCTGTGTCACGTGACCGGCAACAATGAATATAGAATTGAGTCAGGTTTTATGAAGCAATCAAACTATTATTAAACTCTGCTCAATATATAAAAAAAAACAAACAAATGAAAATCTTAACCGCAAGTAAACTACTATGCGGCCATTTAACAAAGCACCACTCAGTACTAGTTCTTAAAGAGATAAATGCAAAAACAGTTCTAAAGTGGTAAATTCAAATACAGTTCTTAGAATGGTAAATTCGAAAGTCCAAGAGATTTATACAGTCAATTAGGAGAGACTTTCCTGAAGTAAAGAATTCCTCAAAGACACGACGTCACTGCTAATCCCAGCCAGATCCTGCCTTGTCCGCAGGATTCACGACGACGGAAATAAAACGGTTTAAAGGCACTGACCTTTCCCTCTGGATACTAGATACTGCACAGCCTTTTCTGCTGCTTTTAGCAGAGACTATCTCATGCAGATCACTCTTTCTTGAACGAATTCAATAATGGTCGATCCTCTCCAAAACAGCCGAACGACTCCTTCAGGTTCCCGTCTTCACTCTCCAATAATACTGAAAAGATACATCAACAAACCTGGCAGCTATTAGTGAAACCACCAGCCCAACACTTCTGTACCTTACAATAGAAAGTAAAACTCCGTTTTAAAACTATACTGCGTCATGAGATTAATAAGCAGCATAGCGGAGTATCTGACTGACAATCTAACTGTGTCACCAAGAACCTACACTTACATACCTGGTGAGAACAGGTCATCATGTGACCTCACATCAACAGGAAAATTACATCATGTGATCTCCGCAAGACCATTACATCATCCTCAAAAGACAGTCTCAAGATATCCATGAAGTATGTAACACCTGGCCTGCTGAGTTCCTTCAGCATTTTGCATGTGTTACATGCATTTTGAGCAACTGTAGATTTTCTCTTGTTTACCTCATATTCCATCTAGGTAGCCTCTAACCTGGTGGTATGAATGTTGATTTCTCTAACTTCCAGTAACTTTATCCCTTTCCCCCTTCTCTCTTTTTCTATTTCCCATTCTGGCTTCCTTCTCACCCCTTTCCTTTTCAACTACTCATCACCTTCCATCTGGTACCTCTTCTCTTTCCCTTTTTTCCATGGTCTACTGTCCTCTCCTATCAGATTCCTTATTTTTTAAGCCCTTTACCTCTTCCACCTCTCACATCCTAGTTTCTTACTTCATTCCCTCTTCCCCGACTCACCCATCTCACCTGGTTTCACCTATCAGCTATAAGTTTGTACTCCTTCCCCTCCGCCCACCTTTTTGACAAAGGACCTCAGCCTGAAATGTCAACTGTTTATTCCCTTCTATAGATGCTGTTTGACCTGCTGATTTCTTCTAGCATTTTGAGCATGTTGTTGTGGATTTTCAGCATCTGCAGAATATCTTGTGTTCATAATACAACAACTGTAACCATAAAAAATTGCCTCTTTCTTAACCTCCAAAGAACCTTCTGGACCACATAATCTCCAGATTTAGCAATATGGAGAAGTTATACGGGATACTTACCTTCAATAGCTGGGGCATAGAATATAAGCGCAGAGAGTGCAGAGGAGAAACACTGGGAGACACAAGAGATTGTAGATGTGCTGAAAAATAGAATGCTGGAGGAACTCAGCAGGGAGGCAGTATCTATAGAGGTAACGGGCAGTGAATATTTTGTGTCTTTCACCTGGATTTTGCTCAGAATTGTGGCACCATTTTGCTTTTGTGATCCAAAGGTGCTTCAGAATTCAAGAATGTGGCATAAAATTTATTGTTAACATATTTTATTAAGTGTTACAAGAACAAAGAAAGACAGGCTGGGAGAACAAAGAGGAGACAAAGGAAAAGGTAGTCGCGGTTGTCTCTTACTCAGACTAGAAATAACAAAAAATTCCAGTGAAAACAACTAACTTATAAGATAGCCAGATTCCAGTAGTGTTACACCTGCTACATTATGAAGCTTCGGGAAAAATAGAGAAACGTACGTAATTGCTGAAAAATTCACTGAACAGTAAATATAAAAATGTAAGCAAGCATTGAAAAGTTAAACAGCAAAAAAGATAACAATTCTACACCCTAATCCAACAGAACAGAACTTTTCAATTATGAAGGGAGACTGGATGGGCTGTGTTTATTTTCATTGGAGTGGAGAAGGCTGAAAGAGGACTTAAAGGAGGTATGCAAAATTATGAGGGGTGTTAATAAAGTCAGTGGTATAAAACTTTTCTCCAGAGCAGAGATACCCAGAACTAGATGGAGGTTTGGTGTAAGAGGTGAGGGACTTACAAGCGTTCTGAAGAGGTACTCCCTGATGAGTAGGCACCCATCTGCATTTTTTCCATTTTCCAGCTCTTGGTCTGTAGTCTAGGCCAGGGGTGGCCAACTCTTTACATTCCATGTGTCAATTTTTTCACTCACGAGTTCATATACGCCCTACAACTCTTGTACCCCCATTCAATTCTTGTAAAAATATGTTAATATAGAACTCGTGCGTGGAAAAATCGCATCTGAACTCGTGCGTGAAAAAGTTGACGCATGGAATGTGAAAGTTGGCCACCCCTGGTCTAGTCAATTCAAGAGCTCATCCAGATACTTCTTCATAGTAACATGTTATTCATCAAGTCTGCCTTACTTCAATGTATCAGTCCTTCAATATCCATAGCCAGAATTCTATTTTCTTCTACATTTATTTGCTATACCTGCATTTACATTTTGTGTTTCTTGTATAAAGTCACCCAGACCTCCCTGGGCATGTTAGTTTTACATAACTTAAACCATATTTTGCTCTCCTAATGTTGTTACCACAGTGAATAACTTTAAATTCAGCCATGTAATATTGATGATGTTGAAAGTTACTATAATTCCCTGCCTCTCCTGAGCTGAGGAGAGCGTTGAGTCCCTGAAATTTATGATAGAGGTATATAAAGTAATACAAGCCATCAATAGGGTAAGTAATCAGAGTTTGTTTCGCATGGTAGTGATCAAAATCAAAGTCCAGTTCATGATCACTTGCACAAGTATATGTACACACAGGTGCAATGAGAGGCTTACTTGCAGCAGCATCACAGACACATAGCATCAGTTACACAAACTCACAAGAACAAAAAGCATAAATTATACCAAAAAAATATACAAGATAGAACAAAATAAAGTCCACCGTAGTGCAAAGTGGCCGTACGAATCATGGCATTGCTATAGTATGGTAGTGAATTGGGTTGTTTAAAATAGGTCTTAACGTGAGAAGGAGGCAGTTTAAAGAGACTGAGCTGTAAATGTTTCACACAAGGAATAACTGTCATGTGGAATGAGCCGCCAGACGAGGTGGTGGAAGAGAGTAACATTTAACAGGCATCTTGTCCTTGATTGTGGCTGAATCTAAATCCTGATAACCCTTCCCCAACACCACCGTAGGAAGCTGTCTTATAGGATGACAGTGATTCAGTGTTACTCACTACACGGTCTCAGGGCAATAAACTCTGTCTTTGCTGTGACACACCAGGAATGAATATAAAACAAGACTACTGCAGATCCTCCCCAGGTTTCAAACACTCAACTTATGGACGGTCTCTGCATGTGGACAAGCATTTCAGAGGCTGGCGGATAGATTTGCTGTGTGCTGCAAGGCTGCAAGCACCTTCGGCCATTTGGAAACTTGGTTCACATCCACAGTTTCAATTTGCAAACTGTCTGGGTTACAAACTGTTCACAGGAGCAGAACCCTGTCACAACCTGTGAAGGACATGTGTTGCTTTCCAGTTTCCATTCCATCAGCCATTTTTTGAGCACTTACTTTATTTAAGGTACCTATATCCTCTGCAGGGAATTATAGGAAAGTTTGTTCAGTTCATCAGATGATCTTCTTGCTCTTCGATCAGTCTTCTCTTCTACCTTACATTCGTCTGCAATTTATGCAGATGCCAGCTCATTCTCCCTGCCTCTCTCAATCCCACACATCTACCACTTTCCTCTGACTTTTTAGAACACATTAACTTGAATGAAGTCAAGACAGATTATAAAATAGAGAAGCATTTACAATAAATTAGTCAATGTTATTTATGAAGAATTAGAGAAAAATAACTTGCTAGTTTAAAATTTTAACTTAATTTGAATTTTCTATACAGCTCAGAGAGTATTTTTTGGAATGATCCATACATTGTTATAGTCTTTCTAGTGATTGGATTTCAACATAAATGATAGAGTTAAGTGGAATATAGACCATAGAACAGTACAGCACAGGAACAGGCCATTTGGCCCACAATATTGTGCTGAACCAGCTAAAAAACAAACCAAAAACACTCAAATACTAATCCCTCTACTGACACCATGTCCATATTCCTCCATCTTCTTTACATCCATGTAGCTACCCAAATGTCTCTTAAAAGCCTCTAATATATTTGCCTCTACCACCATACCAGGCAGTGCATTCCAGGCATCCACTACTCTCTGAGTAAAAACTTACCCCTCACTTCCCCTTTGAACCTACCCCCTCTCAACCTCAATGCATGCCCTCTGGTATTGGACATGTCAACCCTGGAAAACTGTCAGAGGTACTCTCTGTCCACTCTGTCTATGCCTCTCATAATTTTGCAAATATCTATCAGAATGCCCCTCAGCCTCTTCTGCTTCAGAGAAAACAAACAAGTTTACCCATCGTCTCTTGATAGCACATGCCTTCTAAACCAGGATGATCTGGGTAATTCTCTTCTGCACCCTCTCCAGAGCCTCAACATCCTTCCTATAGTGGGCTACTAGCACTATACACAATCCTCTGGATGAGTCCTAACCAGAGTTTTATAAAGTTGTATCATAACCACCTGACTTTTGGACTTACTGCCTCGGCTGATAAAAGCAAGCATTCTTAGCCACCTTATCGACCTATGTAACCAGTTTCAAGGAGCTATGAACTTGGATCCTAAGATCTCTCTGTTCATCGTGAAATGAAGCATAGACAGAGATATGTAAGGTGTATTCATGTGAAGTTAAGGGCAGACCATTCCTCTGTTCAGAAAGTAACCTGGATGGAGATGCAGTTATGTTGCAGGGCTGGCAACATTGCATATGATACGGAGCCGAGGATCAGCCATGAATGGTGGAGCATTATCAGGGCCTAATGGCATGCCAGTGGCTCTATTTCTTTAGGAGTCTGAGGAGATTTAGCACGTCAAGAACTCTTACAAACTTCGATATATGTATAGCGGAGAACAGTTTGTCTGGTTGCATCACAGCTTGGTACAGAAGCTCCATTGGTCAGGAGCTCAAGAGACTGCAAAGGGTTGTGGACAGCCAGCTCCATCATGGCATAATACTCCCCACAATCAAAGACATCTTCAGATGTCTCTGGAAGGTGGCATCCATCACTAAAGAGACTCACCATCTAGGACATGCCCTTTTCTCATCTCACATTTCACATGTGCTTAGCCCACTGCTCGACTCTCTCTACACCTATGACAGTGCTGCGTGGCTAGGCACAGCTCAAACGCTACCTATAAATCTGCTGGCAGAATTTCAGATGGTGACGAGAAGGCATACAGGAGTGAGACATATCAGCTAGTTGAATGGTGTAGCAGCAACAACCTTGCACTTAACGTCAGTAAGGCCAAAGAATTGATTGTGGACTTCGGAAAGGGTAAGACAAAGGAACACCTACCAGTCCTCATCGAGGAATCAGAAGTGGAAAGAGTGAGCAGTTTCAAGTTTCTGGGTGTCAATATCTCTGAGGATCTGTCCTGGGCCCAAAATATTGATGCGGTTACAAAGAAGGCATGACAATGGCTATATTTCATTAGGAGTTTGAGAAGATTTGGTATGTCATCAAAAACATGCAAATTTCTATAGATATACCGTGAGGAGCATTCTAACAGACTGCATCACTGTCTGGTTTGGAGACGGGGGTCACTGCACAAGATCAAATACGCTGCCAAAAGTTGTAAACTCGGTCACCTCCATCATAGGCACTATCCTCCCTAGCTTGCAGGACATCATCAAGGAGCAATGCCTCAAAAAGGCAGCACCCATCATTAAGGATCCCCATCACATAGGACATGCCTTCTGCTCATTGCTACTATCAGTGCGGAGATACAGGAGCCTGAAGGCACACACTGAACAATTCAGGGAATAGTTTCTTCCCCTCTGTCATCAGATTTCTAAATTGATGTTGAATCCATGATGACTAACTCACTACATCTTTTCCTGTTTTTGCACTACTTCTTTAATTTAAATTTAAAAAGAAATATATATATATACACAAGACAACGGGGTGACCCATTGGGGCACCCTTTGAGAGAAGGGCGGTGCAGTCTGATGTGACCAGAATGAACATTAAATTTTCCTGAATGCTATTGGTATTGCTTTGCTTTGGAAACTGAAGTAGAAAACCTCAGTTTATTAAAGAAGAATGACGCGTAGCAAAGCAAATATAACTGCTCCTCGTTTAATGAAGGACACTTTTGATGGCATCATTTCTGGTTTATCTGCCACCCTTGTGCCTCTTGTTGTCATTTTGGAGACGTGCAGTCCTTTCATCCCCTGTCTCTTCATCTCTTCTGCTGTTTGTTGTCTCTGATCCTGGAGACGTGCATTTCTCAGCTCCTTTGTCTCTTCCTCTCTCCTCCTTCTGTGTCTGTTTTTGTCATTCTGGAGAAGTGCAGCCCTTTCATCCCCCGTCTCTTCATCTCTTCTGCTGTGTGTTGTTTGTCCCTGATCCTGGAGATGTGCATGCCTCTCCTCCTCTGTCTTTTCTTCTCTCATCTTTTTTTGTCCTGACTCTTTGATGCTGGAGTCGTGCAGCCCTGGCCTCATCCGGTTCTTGTTCTCTCCCTCTCCTTGCCGCTTCCTGACGATGTTTGGCATCGTCTCTTGACCATAATGTCCCCCTTCCCTTTCCAAGTGGCATAATTAGGCTGACCTTTTTTTTACCCTAATGCTGGATAGAAGATACGAAGCAGTAACACCGAAGGATGCTGATTATTCTTGATGATGTGGTTGGCGCTCTCCTAAATGGACGTGATATAGTCACCGCTGTCCTTTGACTGCAGCAAAGGGTTTTATAGGTATCTTGAAGTACATCATGACAATAAGATTTAATTATCTCTTATTGATGGGTGGCGGTTAGATCTGTCCCAGTCCTGCACATGCTGCTGGTGATTAGCAGAATGTGACCCCTCGAAATAGAGCTGCCCTGCCCTTTTGCTCCAGTAGGTGTCGCTGCTGAGGCTGGCCGTGCGCATGTGTCGGGCTGTCGCATCCTGATTTCCATGATGGCCAGTTGGGTCTCAGGTGAAAGGCAGCCTGTGGATTTTTGGGGAATAAGCAATTTTATACGAATATATAACCCTGGACTTTGCCTACATTCTGTAAGTTAGCGCATTGTAATTCGACTCAGCCAAAAGAAGTGCCACTGTAATGCACCATTTGTGCTAACTGGAGGTCACAAACAGACAAACTGACAGAGCATGAGAGTTTTAGTACTATATAGATACTTCTACGGTAATTTATAATTTTATTATGTATTACAATGTACTGCTGCTGCTTAATAACAAATTTCATGACCTGTGCCAGTGATATTAAACCTGATTCTGATTCTGATACCTGTCATGATGTGCGCCGGCAATGGCGGAACCCGAATGTGAAGGAACGACAGGCTCTGACGTAGAGACAGAGACCAGGGTTCATTCAGAAGAATTCCAACACAACATCGGTGGCTCAGCTGAGTGAAACCATGAGACATAACATTCTCAAAACTAGGACCCCGCGATTAGTGCTACCCTGGCATACGTTTAAATAATACAAGCAACATGGGTGTGTATATGGAACAAACTGTCAGAGGAGATAGTAGAGATGGGTACAATTACGTTTAAAGGACATTTTTATGGGTACGTGGATAAGAAAGGGTTAGAAGGATGTGGCCAAAAGCGGCAAATGGAACTAGCTACTAGCTTTACACTTTGGCCAGCATGGACTAGTTGGGCAGATAGGCCTGCTTCCATGCTGTGTTACTCTAACAAGAAACAAATCAAAAAGCTGATTACACTGGACAACAGTTTTTTTTCATAAGTGTTGCTTCCTCTGATTTTTTTTCTGCTTTTGATAGATCACTTAAAACTAGGGTTGCCAACTGTCCTGTATTAGCCAGGACATCCCGTATGTTGGGCTAAATTGGTTTGTTCCATACGGGACCACCCTTGTCCCATATTTCCCCCGGTAAGGTAGAGTGTTCCTATGAAACCGTCCGTAAGCCGAAATAGCGTAAAGCGAAGAAGCAATTACCATTAATTTATATGGGAAAAAATTTTGAGCGTCCCCAGACCCAAAAAATAACCTACCAAATCATACCAAATAACACATAAAACCTAAAATAAGACTAACATATAGTAAAAGCAGAATCGGGAAGATTAAGCCAAAACCGATTTGTAGAAAAAAATCGGCAGGTACATGCATGCGCACACAGGTGCCCGCGCAAGGCTTCATGGTCATGGTAGTTTTTCTCGGGGTAAACACAAGTGTCCCGTATTTGACTGCTACTTTTGTCCCTTATTTGGGAGTGAGAAAGTTGGCAACCCTACTTAAAACTGAACACAAATATAATTTCAGACTACTTGAATCACTTGGAGAAACAAGAAATTAACTTTTACTGAATATAATGTGTCTAATTGCAGCATGCTGATGCTTGACAAGAGTTCAACTGAGCTAGAAATGTTTTGTTGATGATGTTCATTTGTACTCACCCACCATCCTCTGTGTGAAAAGTATCTTCTGCAGCTTTAAATATTTCCCCTATCGCCTTAAGTTTAAGTTAGAAGTAGAGGCAAGCTGCCCACATTAGTTCAAGGAGCAGGGTGGGTTGGGTGGAGAGGATGGTGGAAAAATTTTGATTCTGAGTAAAAGATTCAAGGGGCTGTGAAGATTTTTTTTTTACACAGAGAGTAGAATTTATTTCCTAACAAGTGTTGGAAGGTGAATAATTTTTTTGTCATGAAAAGGCGATCAGTGTGGTCAGGAGTCAGAGTGACTGGTCTTAGAATCTGCCTCCTGAGGCCTAGATACCATTCAAGGCCTGTTGGTAGGTATGAGGACGGTCTCCAGAACGGGAGGATCTGGTTTGTAGGTTGTCCGGATCTCGATGCTGGTTAGGAGAAGTGAACAGAATTACAGCTGACTTATATTGAATGATAGGGAGAGGTTGGGCAGGCTACAACTTTATTGTTTGAAGCATAGGAGACTGAGGGGTGACTTATAGAGATATGTAAAATCAAGTGGGACATTGATAGAGTCTTTTTCCCAAGAAAAGGAATCAAAACCTACCGGGCATATGTTTAAGGGGACAGGAGGGATTTGAAAGGGAACTGTGTGGCAAACTGCAGCAATACTGAGTTCCAGCAAGATCCAAAAAACACAGCTCATCTGAAAGGCTGCTACAGGCCATTGACAGCTTGATTGATCTGGCCTGAGCCATGGGCATCATGAATATTGCAACTAGGATAAGTGGCTAATCTTGGGCAAACAATCTTGAACTTCATCAGTCTGAACCTTTCAAAGTGAAACAGTTACTCAGATGGAAATATTATGTTTGGTGTGTGTCCAATGGGAATGAGGAGCCTGTTTGTACACCAGCAAATTCTCCCATCATATGACTACCACTGCTGCAGAACAAAATGAAAAAAATACACAAATTGGCTCAACTAATATCCAATAATATGAGGGACAAGACATATTGTTAGAAATGTTTGTTCTGGATCACTCTGAGTTTCAGTCTTGTTTCTTTCTGGCTTCTCTTTCAGCACAGTGGCACAGCTGGAAGAATTACTGCCTCCCAACTCAAGGTCCAAAGTTCCCAACCTCACCATCACCAAAGGCATCTTTAACTGCCCAAATACCATTCCCTCCCCCTTCATGCCTTAATGACTACTGCCCAACAGCTCAGATGTCCCCATTACGAAGTGCTTCAAGAGGTCGGCCATAGCACACATCAGCACCAGCCTCCCATGCAACTTCAACCCATTGCAACTTGCCTACCGCCAAAAAAGGTGGCATCTCCCATGGTGGCCCTACACTTATCTCTGGAGCATCTGGATAATAATACTCCTACACAACAGCTCTGCCTTCAATGTCATAATTCCAAGCAAACTCATCTCCAAACACCTAGACCTGGGATTCACATGACCCACTGGAACTGGATCCTTGACTTTCTGACAGACAGACCAGTCAGTAAGAGTAGGGAGCAATACCTCCTGTATGATTATCCTCAACACCAGGATCCCACAAGGCAGCATTCCCAGCATGCTACTTTTCTCCATATACACTCACAACATCGTGGCCAAACTCTGCTCTAACTCCATCTACAAGTTTGCAGAAGATACCACCATAGTGGGCTGAAATAATGATAGCCAAAATATAGGGATGCGATGGGCAACGTAATGTTAAGATGGCAAAGTTTACCTCAATATCTGCAAAAGAGTTGGTTATTGATTTCAGGAAGAGGGCTGGTTCAAAGTCTTCTGTTTACATCAACAGAACTGATGTTGAGAAGACTAAGAGCTTCAGCTTCCTAGGAGTGACCATCATCAATAATTTATTCTGGTCCAACCATGTAGAAACAACGGCAAAGAAATTCACCAACACCTCTACCAGGATGCTAAAGAAGTACAACATGTTCCAGTTGACCCTTGCCAATTTTTATAGATGCACCACAGAAAGCATCCTATCCTGATGCATCTTGGCAAAAGATCTGACTTCGACTGTGAGAAACTACAGAGGATTGTGGACACAGCTCGGCGCACCATGGAAACCTACCTCCCTTTCATGGACTCTGTCTACCCTTCCTGCTGCCTTGGAAAAGCAGCTAATGTAATCAGGTGCCTCTCCTACCTGGAACATTTTCTCTTGTCCTCTCTCCCATTGAGCAGAAGGTATGAAAGCCCGATAGCTGGAGCCACCAGGTTCAAGGGCAGCTGTTCTCTAGCTGTTATAAGACTATTGCTTGGCTCCCAAGTATGATAAGATGGATTGCTGACCTCACAATCTACCTCATCATGGCCTTGCACCTTATTGTCTGCCTGCACTGCACTCTCTCTGTAACTATAGAACTATATTCTGCATTTTATTATTCTTTTCTTTTGCACTACCTCAATGTACTGATGTGATGCAATGATTGATATGGATGGTGTTGAGTCCAAAGCTTTTGTCTGTACCTCAGTGCATGATCTCATTGAAACCTTTTGAATGTTGAAAGGCCTGGACAGAGTAGATGTGGAAAGGATGTTTCCCATGGTGGGAGAGTCTAGGGCACAGCCTCAGGATAGAGGGTCGTCCATTCAAAACAGAGATGTCGAGAAATTTCTTTAGCCAGAGGGTGGTGAATTTGTGGAATTTGTTGCCACATGCAGCTGTGGAGGCCAGGTCGCTGGGTGTATTTAAGGCAGAGATTGATAGGCTGTTGATTGGAGATGGCATCAAAGGTTATGGGGCAAAGGCTGGGAACTGGGGTTGGGTAGGAGGAAAAAGAAGGATCAGCCATGATTGAATGGCGGAGCAGGCTCGATGGGCCAAATGGCCTAATTTCTGCTCCCATGTCTTATGATCTATGTAACAATAATCAAACAATTTACTTTTGTATTGTTGGATTTCGGCACTCGCTGAAGCCCATCTCACTCACCTCATGTTGTAAGGCAGCAATCTGTACAAAAAAGAAACAGGAGTAGCCCATACAGCACATCATGCTTCCCTCACTATTTGATGAGATTGTGGCTGATCTATTACCTCAGCGTCCCAGCTTCAATTGCCCCCTGAAATGTCACCCGGCAAAGAAAAGTGAAATAAATACCGCTTTTGCTGATCATAAATTAAAGGAAAACTCCAGGCTCCTCAGCCTTTCCTTCAGAATAATTTAAAAACTAGGCCACAAAATAACTCAGCAGCCATGAATCAGCAAGAGAATCAATATTGTCAGAATGTGACCTGCAACCTACCTGATGGGTGGCAGCAGCATCTAATTACCTTCATTGGTGTTAATTAATTAAAGTTGCAGTGTTCTGGAGATCTAACAGAAAGAAGGAAAACCCAAGAGGATTTTAGAGTTGCTTAATCCCCACCCCCCACACCACAATGACTCGATTGTCAATTCAAAGGATGAAAATCCCCCAACAGCTAAGCAAAGGCAGCATACGAAAGCAACTCATTATTTGCCTGCTGCCTGCTTATCAACACACAAAATTCATTAAGTTCCTTTATTGTGTGTGTGAAGGGAAGGGTCACAGTTCTTGAGAGAAGCAGCGAAGCTCTCATTGATACTTGGGCAAATCAGATAGCTTAGGTTTTATTAATAATTTCACATTTTTGTAGCAGATGGGAATTTAAATATGTTCTGTGGTGCTGAATGTGACTGGAGATCTCTTTGCTTATCTCCCTCTGTCCACTTGTACTAGTTACATGCTGCCAAAGCATGAAAGACTTTTGGACATTGTGATGCCAATTTTGGGCTTTAGGCTGAAATGGACACTTAGTGTATGTAATCAGGAGACTTACCATATATCTCCTGTTTTTCTTAACTGGTCCAGTTCCACTCATAAACAGGACAGGCGAAGGCGCTGGCAGTGCATACAGTGATCCCAGAAAAATCCTGGGGACAGTTCCAATGATGATCTTGGATAACACACACACAGACACACACATGCACACGCAAGCACATACACACATAGGCACAACTGCCTGTGCGCCACAGATACATATGGGGCTACATACATAATCATGAATACAAACATATATAAAATCCCACAAAAGGTACAAAATCTCCAAAAGGTAAAAGATAGTGGATCTGGCCCAGTACATCATGGGTAAAACCCTCCCAACCATTAAGCACATCTACATGAAACATTGCTGTAAAAAAGCAGCATCCATCATCAAAGATCCTCACCACCCAGGCCATGCATTTTTCTTGCTGCTGCCATCAGGCAGAAGGTACAGGAGTCAGGACTCACACCACCAGGATCAAGAAGAGTTACTACCCCTCAGCCATCAGGCTCTTGAACAAAAGGGGTTAACTACACTCATTCTTCTTCCAGTGTTCCCACAACTGATAGCCTCACTTTAAGGGCTCTTTATATTGTTATTTCATGCACATTATTTTTTGCTATTTATTTATATTTGCATTTGCACAGTTTGCTGTTCATTGATCCTGTTTACAGCTACTATTCTGTAGATTTGCTAAGTATGCCCACAGGAAGAAGAAACTCAGGGTTGTATGTGGTGACATGTATGTACCCTGATAATAATTTTTACACTGTACATCATGTTGTACATTGTGCATGAAAGTGCCCATACACATGTAGGTTTGTATAGACAAGCATACACACAAATGCAAACTCACTAGCATGCACACCACTGCACACATGCATATACTGTACATGTTGCACACTTGGACACAAAAGGGACTTCCAGGCGTGCAGAAGTTTAAAATAACGTCTTCATTTTCCTTTCTGGAAATACAGGAACACAAGCGCATCGGCTTACCTTGCATGCTGCAGGGCTGTCCCCGTCTACTCAATCACATGCGCATCCCGTGCCCCCAGGACTCCTCAGTTGCCCCACGTGCCTGTATAAGCTTTGCCCCTTGTAACTATCAATTAACCTACTAAAATATTACCATTGCTAGTGCAACTGAACATTAATCAAATTGTGAATGAACAAAATAACAAACCAAAGTAATAAAAATAATATGAACATAATATAAGAAAATTAGGGGGGTATCCAGTGTCCATTAATATGCTCCACGTTACTATGGGTCCCACATGCACACCAACTGCGTGCATATAAAAGTACACAGGAACGCACACATACAGGCACATATATCCAGGTGCACATTTATGAATGCACACACCAACCCATGAGTGCATACATGTACATACAAGTGTACACAGACACAAATGCCGGTGCATAATTACATCCAAGTACAAACAGATTAATACATACACACACACACACACACACACACACGTCAATGAGGCAGTGAGGCAGTGAGGAAGGGCAAGCAGGATAATCAGTAATTGAGGGAGAGATGGAGAGAGTCAGTGAGTATGGCAGGGAAAGGACATCAAATTATAGAGAGAGAATGAAAATCAGTGGGTGTTGGAGAAAGATTCAGTGAACGAGAGAAGGAGGAAGGGAGAGAGAGGGGGTCTGTGAGAAGGAGAGAGAGGGACAGAAGGTAAGAATGAGTAACTGAGTGAGGTTTGAAGGGGAAAAAAAGAAAGGGAGTGAGGGTGAGCAGTCTGTGAGTGAGGGAAAGGGAGTAAGTGAGAAAAGGAGCCAGAGAGAAGGAGTAAATAAGTTAGATATGTTCTGTAGTGCTGAATTTGACTAGGGATCTTGCATGTATATATAGGTTAAGCTTTCCTGTTTGTTTAAATAATCAATTACAGGGTAAATGTAAAAATACCATTAACTGCACACATGGTCTTGCTAGCACATGACACATGGGTGCCTCGCTTAAAGTAAACAAACCACACCCATATTCTTCAGACTTCCGCGACCTTCTTTGAATTAGTTTAATATTTTAAAGTTACAAACATAACATTGGACATGAAGTATTTTTAAAATGTACCCAAGACGGCTACCGACCTGCTTAAGCAGAGAAAAAAACAGCTCAGCACAGCCCAGCATGTGGAGAGACAATCCTCAGAAGGGAAGACAAAATTGAGTTTTATTTAAGTAAGTAAACAGAAGAATATCGGGTTCATGAAGAATGTGTAATGCGTGATAATGATAATTTAAAAAGAGCTGAAATGGCTGGCTACATCAGAAAGACTGATGAGTTTGATTACATAATGTGGAATTGGGTCATGTATATTGAGCTATTGGATCAGTACTTAGATGCAAATGAAATCACCAACGAAAAGTGAGTCCCAATTTTGCTAAGTGCATTAAGGTTAAAGCCATACAGTTTGTTTCAACATTTGACTGCCCCAACCAAACCACCAGAAGTGAGCTCTGTGAAAATGATACAGGAGCACTTAGAACCAAAGCCATTGTTGATTGCAGAACACCTTAGGTTCCGTAAATGGAATCAAAAAGAAAGGAAGATCATTTCAGAGAATGGGGGTGATTTGAAGAGATTGTCTGAGAATTGTCAGTTTGGTAATGGTGTTAATGATGCATTGAGAGATCATTCAGTTTATGGAATCTTAAGAGAAAGCATTCAAAAATGACTCCTAACTGAAACGTATAAGATCCTAAAGGGATTGGACAGGCTAGATGCAGGAAGATTGTTCCCGATGTTGGGGAAGTCCAGAACGAGGGGTCACAGTTTGAGGATAGAGGGGAAGCCTTTTAGGACTGAGATTAGGAAAAACTTCTTCACACAGAGAGTGGTGAATCTGTGGAATTCTCTGCCACAGCAAACTGTTGAGGCCAGTTCATTGGCTATGTTTAAGAGGGAGTTAGATATGGCCCTTGTGGCTACAGGGGTCAGGGGGTATGGAGGGAAGGCTGGGGCGGGGTTCTGAGTTGGATGATCAGCCATGATCATAATAAATGGCGGTGCAGGCTCGAAGGGCCGAATGGCCTACTCCTGCACCTATTTTCTATGTTTCTATGTTTCTATGTTTCTATGAAACACAGCTTATATTTAGAAGAGCAGTTGAAATTGTTGTTTCAATGGAAACCTCAGACAGAGATGCAATTGAGTTGAACAAAACTGTACCATCTAAACAGAACCAGCCTGGCTGAGCAAATTGTGTTGCCATTGTGGCAGGGGCTCACATACATGAAATAAATGCTGATTTAATGGCAAAACTTGCAGAAGGTGCAACAAAGTACATCACATGCAAAGAGTAGGTCGGGCAGGAGCAGACAAAAATAAATGGACTGAACAGAGAAGAGAAAAAGAATAAAGAGTCAAGTTCCAGTTTCAAAAAGAGCGCTAATCTGCATACTGTCGATGAAAAATCTGACAATGATGAGAGTGACACAGGAATGTGTAGCCTTGAAATCTACGGAATGATAATTAACAATAGACAAGCAATGTGGCTTACACCAGATGTGACCAGCAAATTAATTGAAATAGAATAGGACACTAGTTCAGCTGTTTGAGTCACTCCACAAAATGAGTTTGAATGGCGTTTCAAACATAATAAATGAAGCCTGCAGATATCTAACTAAGAACTTATACTGGAGAAAAGATACCTCCTGTGGAAATGACATCATTAACTGATAACAATAACCAACAAGTCACTTTAGGCTTGTATGTGGTAAAAAAAACAGAAGGACCAGCATTGTGGACATGTGATCAGCTGAGACAACTATAACTTGATTGGAGATCCATTCCTAATTTGCATGCCACATTCCCTGCAATGAAGGAAATTAAAAGTGAATTAAGAAATGTACAGAATGATGGCACAGGTGTCTCCATGCTGAATACCATGAACTGTTGCCCAACAGAGGACAAACAGGAATTGGTGCCAACCTCTGTGTCTCTGGTTGGAAAGCCAGGGAAGGACAATGCTGCTCAGAGGAAGCGTGGAATGAGAAAAACAGTGGTCCAACGACAACAGATTTTGTAGGCAGCATTGTTAATCATGCAGTTACTTGCGAAATGTGGCTATGTTGTTAACTGGAAGAGAGGCTCAAGGAGCTTCAGGAAAGCTGCAAGCATTCAGTTTTTGTGAGCCTAAAGAGCCAGAATCTACTTTGCGTGCATTAGGCTTATTGCATGAACTTCAAGTGGGAGACAAGAAGCTGCTTGTAAAAGTAAATGCAAAGATCAAAGCCCAGCTGGTTGAATGGAACGTGAAAAAGAAAGGAGCCAATGAAGATGTGAAAACAGAGGATCCATCAGATGTTGTCATGGATGAAGAAACCAAGAGAAGAGATCAGATCATAAAGGGAGCAATAGAAGGATTTATATGAGAGTACTCCAGTGCACCTTCACAAGATCAAGATGCACAAACTGGAAGAAGAAAAATGAGGGAGATAGAAAGGAAGAATGTGAATGAGAAGGAGAATGGTGTGAAACAGAGAAGGAACGTGAGAAAGAAAAAGAGAGCGATACAGAGAGGAAAAAGAAGAGATGTGTCCAGAGCTGTCGGAACTTCTTCCTGCAGTGTCAGTGTTAACTCCAACAACCACATGGAGTAGGCCCCAGACCTGAGACTGTTTCACAGCCACAAGTTTCATTTACCAAGCAGAGTGACCCCCTTGTCAGTAAAGTCATTATCCCACAAGAGTAAGAAATCCTCCACAGTGGTTAAACATTAAAGCCTGAATGGGACAATTTAAAATTTACTATGCTGTGGATGTCTGTATATAGCATTTGTATTATATAATATCGTGTGTATATAGCTCAGATGCATTCTATATTGAGGTAGAGTTTATAGCTAAGTAGGGAGAGTTGTGTATTTAATATTTCAGTAATATTTGAGAGTGTTGGTGCGTGGCCAAGTGGTTAAGGCATTCGTCTAGTGATTTGAAGGTCGCTAGTTCGAGCCTTGGCTGAGGCAGCATGTGTATTCTTGAGCAAGGCACTAAACCAAACATTGCTCTGTGACGACACTGGTGCCTAATGCCCTTCCCTTGGACAACATTGGTGGTGTGGAGAGGGGAGACTTGCAGCATGGGCAACTGCTGGTCTTCCATACAACCTTGTCCAGGCCTGCGCCCTGGAAACCTTCCAAGGCGCAAATCCATGGTCTCATGAAACTAACGGATGCCTATAAATATTTGAAAAATCTTGTATCTATTGGTCGATTAAGCTTTCCTGTTCGTCTGAATAAATAATTCTGGGTTATATGTAAAAATATATTAATTGCATACGCCATCACGTTAACACGTGATATGTGGGCGCCTTGCTTTAAATAAAACTTGAACTACACTGTATTCTTTAGACTCCAGTGATATCCTTTCAATTAGTTTAATGTTTTGAAGTTACAAACATAACAATATCCACAGCATTACATTTCATTTCAGGCTTTAGCATGGCTGTACTGAATATGATGTTGATCTCCTGGGCTACCACGTGGCTTGTTCCTCTTTACACATTGCTGCCTTGCTGTTTGAGCCTGTGAGAGCCCTACGAAGGAAAGCAAACATTTCCACCATGTATATCTCCATCATTGCCTTTAACATCCTTCTTCGGACAAATTGGTTCCCATGCTGGGTTCGATGACAGCTTCAAAGAAATCCCTTTGGCCCCAAAGCCCTTTTAGTGGTGCTATATAAATGCAAATCCTTCCTTCAGCTGGCTAAATCTTTGCCTTAGCTCAGTGATAAATGTGAACCCATCACAGCCTTGAAGGACTTGGGAAAGATTTGGAGTTATATTGGTCACACATGGATTGATGAACAGCAGTTTGCCCAGAACTCCAATCTGTATGGGAATCTCACCTGGGATAGCGAAGCTGCAAAAACATGGAAAGCACTCAGAGGGATCGGCAATTACGTGTGAGCACTAACAACAATCTTAGACTTTGATCTGGCTGACAAGCAAAGCAACAGCCTGAACCATGACTTGTACACTGCGGCAGTCTTAGTCAGAGCAGAAATAGTGTGGCATTCACCAAAGACTTTGTGTGATATTTATTTAGAAATAAAATTCATGTCATTGTTTGAATTACAATTGAAGATTTCAACGTAAAAATTCATCATATTGTTTAGGCACAAAAAAGGCCATTCAATCCAGGGAGTTTGCCTTCTGCTATAACATTCCAATTATTGGGTTATAGAGGTCTACAGTATGGACACAGGCAATTCAGCTCAATTGGTTCATACCAACCAAGATACCTATCCAAGCAATTTCCATTTGCCTGCATTTGGCCCAAACTTTTTGATCCATGTGCTATCTAACTGTCTATTTTTCTCATTTCCTCATTTTCCCTGTAGCCCAGCAAATTTTTCCTTCTGTTCAGTGCTGCCTTTTGAATGAGATAAAACATGGCTGGAGTCTAGGAGGATGATGGCGCCTAATGGCGACTCCTTTGCTTGCATCATCGGAAACAGCTTTATTCCAATCTTTGATATCTCTTTTTTTCCCTCTTCAAGGTTCTTTTGGAGACACTGACCTGGAATTGCATGCTGACTTTGGTTCTTTGTGGAACCCGCTGTCAGGGCCTCATGACCGCCTGTGTTTCGATATACCATTGGATGCAGCCTGGAGGGCTAGCGTGCCTTCAGGTTGCCAGATTTTCATGCCTCTGGAGGCGGCTGAACTCGAGGTCGGTGCCACTGCCTGATGTGTCGTGGAAGTACACAGAAGACCGACAGCAGTGAGCTGGCTGCTGGCTGTGTACCCAGGGACCCGAGTTCTTTGGGCGCAGAACTTGGACAAAGCGACACAATGGACTTCGAACATGTTAAATCAAAAATTGTTATGTCTCCCCTCTCTGTGAAACGGGGACATCTCTTTTTCCCTTATTAGGGAGAGAGAGAGAGAGCCTGTAGTATGTTGAATACCGGGTGAATGGGTAGTCTTTGGGGTACTGCAAGTCTGTGTCTTTATCGATGCTTTGCTGCATGCTTGAGTGCTTGGTGCGGCGGGGTGGTGCCAGTGCTTTTTTGCTGGTGGGGGAGGGGAGTTGTTGTTTTGCTGCTGCTTACACATGGGGGGGTCTTTGAAGGTCTATATTTAACTGTCATTCATTCTTTGGGGCACTCCTCTGTTTTCCTGGATGTTTGTGAAGGAAAAGAATCTCAGGATGTATATTCTATCCATTTCTCTGATGTTAACCCCTATTGAAACAGAACATGCTGTCAGTCAGTAGCTGTAGGGAGAAAATCATAGTAAATGTTTCAGCTCTGCAGCCAATTAATTCAGTTTCTCCTTCAACAGATGGTGCCTAATTTGTTGAATGTTTCCCGCATTGTCTGCTTTTCTTTTGGATTTGCAGAATCTGCGCTGTTTTGTTTCTTCTTCACAGACAGTGCATCAAGATCAGGACTACACTATGTGTAAATAGACGCTTCCTCTCAACAGGGGGACCCAGGTATATAAGTATATAATTCCCTGGAAATGGTGTCACTGGTAGCAGGGTGGTGAAGAAGACACATAACACACTGGCCTTCATAAAATAGGGCATTGAGTACAGAAGGTGGGCTATTTTGTTGCAGTTGTACAAGGCATTAGTGAGGCTGTACTTGGAGTATTGCATTCAGTTTTCATTACCCTGCAATAGGAAAGATTCCATTAAATTGGAAAGAGTGCAGAAAGGTTTAATGAATGCTGTTGAGGCTTACGGGACTGAGCTATGGAGAGAGGCTGAGCAGGTTGGGTGTTTATTCAGTGGAGTGTAGGAGACTGAGTGGTGATCTTATAGAGGTGTATAAAATTGTGAGGCGGTTAGATAGGATGAATGGGCACATTCCTTTTTTTAAACCAGAATCTGGGATCAAGAACTAGAGGGCATATTTTTAAGGTGAGAGGGGAAGGATTCAATAGGAAACTCAGGGGCAACTTCTTCCCACAGAGGGTGAAGAAGTATGTAGCATGAACTGCTGACAGAAGTGGTTGAGACAGATACAATAACAATGTTTAGAAGATACTGAGACAGGTACATGGATAAGAAAGGTTTAGCAGGATATGGGCCAAATGTGGACAACTGGAATAGTTTTGAAGGGCATCTTAGCTGGCATGGAGGAGTTGGAGTAATGGGCCTGTTTCTCTGCCGTGAGACTTTATGATTCTATCTCATTTGTATCTCTTGTTGAAGATTGTAGGTCTCTAAAATTTGGTCCTGATCCATCCAACAATAAGAATAGAAGGTGGGCTGGGACTTTGGGGTTTGACGTTCTTGCATTTGCTCCATGTGGGTGATCTGTTAGTTTTTGTGTGAGGGAGGGGTTGGGGGGGTTAGGATTTGTGAGTTTTTGTTTGTTGTATTTTTCATGCAGGGAGGTGGGATTGATGTCTTTCTTTCAACTACTTTTATGGTTTTACGTATATTTTATGGCTGTCTGGAGAAGACAAAACTCAGAGTTATATTCTGCTCACATACTTTGATAATAAAATGAACCTTTGAACCTTTAGAATCCCTCTACCTATTTAATCTAGACCAGTTTTCAACAAAGGTCATCTCTTCATGAGGATGGACATCTCAGCTTCTATCATCCAACTTTGGTGCTGAGGTTATAACACAGTTAAGTGGAGAAATGGTACAGGACTGTCATCATTTAAAGTTTTGAAGCACCTGAATGACCTCCACTTACCCTGATATTACTATCTTAGACAGAGAGTTGGAGAAGTCAATACCTTTATATCAAAGTATGTGCATCCAACTCATTAAAAATTGGTATGTCCATGTAAGGGGTTCTTCTTTTATGTTACTGCTAAGGCTAAGAATAAAATGGCTTCTTTATTATGTTAACTGCTGAGAAAGTGCTTCTCTCTCGCAGCTTGTTTGGGTTATATTACTGATAAGAGCATCGTATTCATTTGCTAACCAATCGGGATAGATGTTATTCTTTCTTGTGTGTCTATAAGCTATTGTTTCGCGGGCTTTAGGGCAGACAGCGATGGGGACAGAGAGAGGAGATGCGATGCTGTAAGCTGGGCGGCGGGACGGACTCCGAGCGGGAGTTTGAGGCCCAGGGCCTTCGGTGAGGAGAAGAGACAAAGACAGTCTCATGTGGAGCAGCTGGTCGACCACCATGGTAGGTCCCAGGCGGTGGGTCGAGGAGGTTGGAGGGGATCGAACGGTGGAAAGAAGTCTCCACTAATTGAGCTCCAACTGTTGTGCATGAAGTGGTTGAACTTTGATAAGTTTGGCGCCTTTTACTTTCCTTTTATATTTTATCTCTATTAATTACATAGTTCCAGAAAGATCTATAAAGTGTAATCATTTATTCGCATGTGTTGTATTGTCTGTTATTTAGTGGGGTGGGGTACATCACACAGCATCCACACAAACTTGATTACCCAGCTTGGCTGGGCCGAGGGCTGCTCCCCCTAGATGAAAGCAAGCTAAGCAAGCCTGAGGCTTACCAGGGGGCTACATCCATTTATTATTGTCACACATACTGAGGTAGAGTGAAAAAAAATTGTTTTGCACACCATCCAGACAGATCATTTCATCACTTCATTGCCAGGTCATGCAAAAGAAAAATAGCAGAATGCAGAATGAAGTACTAAAATTACAGAGAAAGAGCAGTGCATGCAGACAACAAGGTGCAAGGCAATAACAAGATAGATTGTGAGGCCAAGAATCCATCTTATTGTACTAGGGGACCATGCCATGGTCTTATAAGGGTGACATCAAAGGTGTACTTGAGCTTGGCAATACATGCTTGCAGGCTTTTATATCTTCTGTCCAATAGGAAGCGGATGAAAAGTGAATGGCCTGGATGTTTGGAGCTTTTGATGATTTGGCTGTATTACTGAAACAGCAAAATGCACAGACGGTGTCATAGAGGAGTGGCTGGCTTCTATGAAAGCCAACATGCAGGGGGAGAAAGCAATTAGGAAGGCCAGGGTGCAGTGACCATGGCTGACAAGGGAAGTCAAAGACAGCATAAAAGGAAAACAGAGGGCATATAACAGAGCAAATAGTTAAGAAAGGTAGTTAAGAAAGCTTATGGGGTGTTAGCTTTCATAAGTCGAGGGATAGAGTTTAAGAGTCGCGATGTAATGATGCAGCTCTATAAAACTCTGGTTAGGCCACACTTGGAGTACTGTGTCCAGTTCTGGTCACCTCACTATAGGAAGGATGTGGAAGCATTGGGAAGGGTACAGAGGAGACTTACCAGGATGCTGCCTGGTTTAGAAAGTAAGCATTATGATCAGAGATTAAGGGAGCTAGGGCTTTACTCTTTGGAGAGAAGGAGGATGAGAGGAGACATGATACAGGTGTACAAGATAGAATAGATAGAGTGGATAGCCAGCACCTCTTCCCCAGGGCACCACTGCTCAACACAAGAGGACATGGCTTTAAGGTAAGTGGTGGGAAGTTCAAGGGGGATATTAGAGGAAGGTTTTTTACTCAGAGAGTGGTTCGTGCGTGGAATGCACTGCCTGAGTCAGTGGTGGAGGCAGATACACTAGTGAAATTTAAGAGACTACTAGACAGGTATATGGAGGAATTTAAGGTGGGAGGTTATATGGGAGGCAGGGTTTGAGGGTTGGCACAACATTGTGGGCCGAATGGCCTGTAATGTGCTGTACTATTCTATGTTTCTATAATATAAAACAGGATACAAAAAGTTTTTCAGATATACATATAAAGAGTAATAGCGAGGCATGAGTGGGTGTAGTATTCCTGGAAAATGATGCAGGAGAGGTATTAATGGAGGATAAAGAAATGACGGACGAACTTGATGAGTATTTTGCATCAGTCTTCACTGTGGAAGACACTTGCAGAATGGCAGAAGTGAGTGTAGTTGCTGTTACCAATGAAAAGGTGCTTGGGAAGCTGAAAAGCCTGAAGATAGGTATGTCACCTGGACCAGATGGACTACACACCAGAGGTAGCTGAAGAGGTTGTGGAGGCATTTTTAATAACCTTTTAAGAATCACTAGGTTTTGGAATGGTTCTGGAAGACTGGAAAATTGCAAATGCCAGTCCCCTCTTTAAGAAGGAAGGGAGGCAGAAGCAAGGAAATTAAAGGGCACTTACCCTGACTTTAATGGTTGGGAAGATGTTAGAGTCCATTATTAAGAATGAGGTTTCAGGGTACTTGGAGGCACATGATAAAATAGGCCAAAGTCCTTGGAGGAAGTAACAGGCAGCATTGACAAAGGAGAGTCAGTGGATGCTGTTCACTTGGATTTTCAGAATGCCTTTGACAAGGTGAGGCTGTGTAACAAGACAAGAGCCCATGGTATTACAGGAAAGATATTAACATGGACAGATTGACTGACTGGCAAAAGCAAAGAATAGGAATAAAGGGAGTCTTTACTAGTTGGCTGCTAGTGACTAGGGGTTGTCCACAGGAGTTGGTGTTGGGACTTCTTTTTATGTTATATGTAAATGATTTGGATGATGGAATTAACGGCTTTGTGGCCATGTTTGTGGATGGATCCTCTGGGTCACCCCCCCCCCCGTCTTTCTTCCCTGACCTCCTGTCCCATGATCCTCTCGTATCCCCTTTTGCCTATCACCTGTCCAGCTCTCGGCTCTATCCCTCCCACTCTTGTCTTCTCCTATCATTTTGCATCTCCCCCTCCCCCTCCAGCTTTCAAATCCCTTACTCACTCTTCCTTCAGTTAGTCCTGACGAAGGGTCTCGGCCTGAAACGTCGACTGCACCTCTTCCTAGAGATGCTGCCTGGCCTGCTGCGTTCACCAGCAACTTTGATGTATGTTGCTTGAATTTCCAGCATCTGCAGAATTCCTGTTGTTTAGAGAAATAGGTAGGTACAGTTGAGGAAACAGAGAGTCTGCAGAGGGACATAGACAGATTAGGAGAAGTGTCAGATGAAATATAGTGTAGGAAATGTAGGAAGTGTACGGTCATGTACTTTGGCAGAAGGAATAAAGGTGAGACTATTTTCTAAGTGGGAGGAAAATTCAAAAATCAGAGGTGTGGTGGGACTTGAGAGTGTTTGCATAGGATTCCCTAAAGGTTAACTTGCAGGGTGGATCAGTGGTAAGTACGTTATTATGTGTGTATATAAGAAAGAACTTCAGTTCCCAGTGGACAACGTGGGTGGATCATACGGAACTGGAAATGACGTTTGTGAGCTGGTCATACGTGCTCAGTGTTGAGCTGGAGGCATGCTGCAAATAAAAATGTTCTAGCATTAAAACCCACGCAAAGTTTCTCTTTGTTAAAGAACAAACATAACGTGGTGTCAGAAGCTGGTGTGAGGCCTAAACATGAAGAATAAATGCATACCATTCGCTACTTAGAAAAAGGAGGTTCCAATAGAGAGAAGCTGCTGAAGTTCACTGAATTCACCAAGGAATTTAGATGAGGGGCTGAAAATTCCTGTCATGGATAACCTAAGTCCTCCTTCACCTCTGCAGTTTACCAGCAATTTAATGGATAACTGGAAATGCTTCAAACAGAGATTCAATGTATATTTAGCAGCTAGCAGAGCGGGAGAGACTGATGAAAAATTGAAAGCAACACACATCAAAGTTTCTGGTGAACGCAGCAGGCCAGGCAGCATCTGTAGGAAGAGGTACAGTCGACGTTTCAGGCCAAGACCCTTTGTCAGGACTAACTGAAGGAAGAGTGAGTAAGGGATTTGAAAGTTGGAGGGGGAGGGGGAGATGCAAAATGATAGGAGAAGACAGGAGGGGGAGGGATAGAGCCGAGAGCTGGACAGGTGATAGGCAAAGGGGATACGAGAGGATCATGGAACAAGAGGTCCGAGGAGAAAGACAAGGGGGGGGGCCCAGAGGATGGGCAAGAGGTATATTCAGAGGGACAGAGGGAGAAAAAGGAGAGTGAGAGAAAGAATGTGTGCATAAAAATAAGTAACAGATGGGGTACAAGGGGGAGGTGGGGCCTTAACGGAAGTTAGAGAAGTCAATGTTCATGCCATCAGGTTGGAGGCTACCCAGATGGAATATAAGGTGTTGTTCCTCCAACCTGAGTGTGGCTTCATCTTTACAGTAGAGGAGGCCGTGGATAGACATGTCAGAATGGGAATGGGATGTGGAATTAAAATGTGTGGCCACTGGGAGATCCTGCTTTCTCCGGCGGACAGAGCGTAGATGTTCAGCAAAGCGGTCTCCCAGTCTGCGTCGGGTCTCGCCAACATATAAAAGGCCACATCAGGAGCACCGGACGCAGTATATCACCCCAGTCGATTCACAGGTGAAGTGTTGCCTCACCTGGAAGGACTGTTTGGGGCCCTGAATAGTGGTAAGGGAGGAAGTGTAAGGGCATGTGTAACACTTGTTCCGCTTACACGGATAAGTGCCAGGAGGGAGATCAGTGGGGAGGGATGGGGGGGACGAATGGACAAGGGAGTTGCGTAGGGAGTGATCCCTGCGGAATGCAGAGAGAGTGGGGGAGGGAAAGATGTGCTTAGTGGTGGGATCCCGTTGGAGGTGGCGGAAGTTACGGAGAATAATATGTTGGACCCGGAGGCTGGTGAGATGGTAGGTGAGGACTAGGGGAACCCTATTCCTAGTGGGGTGGCGGGAGGATGGAGTGAGAGCAGATGTACGTGAAATGGGGGAGATGCGTTTAAGAGCAGAGTTGATAGTGGAGGAAGGGAAGCCCCTTTCTTTAAAAAAGGAAGACATCTCCCTCATCCTAGAATGAAAAGCCTCATCCTGAGAGCAGATGCGGCGGAGACTGAGGAATTGCGAGAAGGGGATGGCGTTTTTGCAAGAGACAGGGTGAGAAGAGGAATAGTCCAGATAGCTGTGAGAGTCAGTAGGCTTATAGTAGACATCAGTGGATAAGCTGTCTCCAGAGACAGAGACAGAAAGATCTAGAAAGGGGAGGGAGGTGTCTGAAAAGGACCAGGTAAACTTGAGGGCAGGGTGAAAGTTGGAGGCAAAGTTAATAAAGTCAACGAGTTCTGCATGCGTGCAGGAAGCAGCGCCAATGCAGTCGTCGATGTAGCGAAGGAAAAGTGGGGGACAGATACCAGAATAGGCACGGAACATAGATTGTTCCACAAACCCAACAAAAAGGCAGGCATAGCTAGGACCCATACGGGTGCCCATAGCTACATCCTTAGTTTGGAGGAAGTGGGAGGAGCCAAAGGAGAAATTATTAAGAGTAAGGACTAATTCCGCTAGACGGAGCGAAGTGGTGGTAGAGGGGAACTGATTAGGTCTGGAATCCAAAAAGAAGCATAGAGCTTTGAGACCATCCTAATGGGGGATGGAACTATATAAGGACTGGACATCCATGGTGAAAATAAAGCGGTGGGGGCCAGGGAACTTAAAATCATCGAAAAGTTTAAGAGTGTGAGAAGTGTCACGAACATAGGTCGGAACGGATTGAACAAGGGGTGATAAAACCGTGTCGAGGTATGGAGAAACGAGTTCGGTGGGGCAGGAGCAAGCTGAGAGAATAGGTCGGCCAAGACAGGCAGGTTTGTGGATCTTGGGTAGGAGGTAGAAACGGGAAGTGCGGGGTGTGGGAACTATAAGGTTGGTAGCAGTGGATGGGAGATCCCCTGAGCGGATAAAGTCGGTGATGGTGTGGGAGCCAATGGCCTGGTACTCCTTAGTGGAGTCACGATCGAGGGGTAAATAAGAGGAGGTATCCACGAGTTGTCGCTGTGCCTCGGCAAGGTAGAGGTCAGTACGCCAGACTACAACAGCACCCCCCTTATCGGCGGGTTTAATAATAAGGTTAGGATTAGTGCGGAGGGAGTGGAGAGCAGAGCGTTCCGAAGGAGTGAGGTTGGAATGGGGACAAGGTGTGATAAAGTCGAGACGGTTGATGTCCCGTCGGCAGTTAGCGATAAAGAGATCCAGAGCAGGCAGAAGACCAGAGCAGGGTGTCCATGAAGAAGAGGAGGGTTGAAGCCGGGAGAAGGGGTCATCGGTGGGGGTGGAAAAGTCCTTGCCGAAGAAGTAGGCTCAGAGACAGAGATGGCGGAAGAAAAGTTCCGCATCATGGCGAACACGGAACTCGCTGAGGTGTGGGCGAAGGGGGACAAACGTGAGGCCCTTACTGAGAACAGAGCGCTCTGCCTCTGACAGTTGAAGGTCGGAGGGGATGGTAAAGACCCGGCACGGATGAGAGCTGGGATCAGAGGGGGGAGGGGGGAGGCTGGGGGTGTCAATGGAGAGGGGAGGGTTGGGGTGAGAGGAAGATGGAGCCTCTGAGGGCCCAGGAGTTGACGGTGGGATCTGAGGAAGACGGGACTGCGGTGTAGTGGTGGGGGAAGGGGAGACGGGAGTCACAACAGCAGCACATAAAGACCCGGCCTGGAGTCCAAGGCTGGAGTCGCAGTTGGTGGTTGTGCAATCGCTGTGAAGGTGTCCATGGTCGTTGCTGGAGTCCGGGTTTTGAATATGCCCTGAGGTGTTGGAGCCGGCGAGATCAATGGCAGAAGCCGCAATCTGAAGTTCATGCCTGCTAGTTTCAGGGCCAGCAGGCTTTGGAGTCCGTAGATGTAGGATCTTGCGATCTTTGCCTAACATGACAAAGTCAAAAAAACAGCGATTACAGACGTGAATCCGACGGAGGATGAAATAACGGGTAGGACCATTACAGACGGCGAAGAAAGTGTCCCGAAGGTGTGGAAGGGTCTGGGATAGGGACACCAAGTACCTCCTCATGGCGGAGAGAGTCGCCTTCAGAGCTTGACGGGAGAAGCGGCGAGAGGCAGAGTCAATAAAATGTGAGTACCTGGGATCCTCAGAAGGTCCATATTGAGAGGCTAGGAAACGAATCCTAAAGCCAACTGGAGTAAGTTGGCGACGGAGGCACGTTCCAAGAAAGGACATATGGCTGTGATAGCGAGTCTGAGTCAAAGTGTGGTCGAAAAGTTGAAGAGCCGAAGAAATTACAGATGGGGAGCAGTGAGAGATGGTTTCACTGAACTCCCATCGATCCGTAGATGTAGGATCTTGCGATCTTTGCAAGCTTGATAATTGAAAGCTTCTATTTTTCTACATGTAATTGGCAGACATACTTTGGATATCTAAAACATCTTTCAAACTGATGAGAGAGCCTCTGCATTGAACACCTTGATGACAAAATTTGAGGAGTAGTTTGTCCCAAGTAAAAGCATCACATTTGAGAGATATAAGTTCTTTTCCTGTGACCAGAAACAAGGTGCTAGCTTTGACCAATATTTAGCTGAGCTTTTCACACTGAGTAAGTCCTGTGAGTTTGGAGATTTGAGAGACTCTCTATTTAGAGAAAAATAGTTTGCAGAATCCCAGATAATGGGCTCAGAGAAAGATTGCTCTGTGAGAAAGATTTAACGCTAGAAAAATCTGTGGGTATGTGCAGGGCAGCAGAGACCACACAAGCACCAGCTAAGGGGCTGAACAGGACAGACACTGTAGTGCATACTGTGAAAACAGAGGAGAGAGCACAAGGCGTTTCCCAAAGCAATAGCAAAGCAAAGAAGTAGGTTCAAACAGCAAATACAGCAAATGTGGAGGTAGACACATCCCAAAGGTGTGTCCTGCTTGTGGAAAGTCCCACAATAACTGTAGGAAGAAGAATCATTCTGAAAAGAGCTGTGGCGTTGGGGCTGCAAAGAGAAAGGTGCACACAGTTGATGAGGAAATGGAGGAAGTCTTTGTAGATTCTCTGCAGACTACTGGTGCTGGTAAGAGAGACTGGATTGTTCCAGTGACTGTGAATAAGACAATAATTCCAGTCAAGCTTAACACTGGAGCCCAGGGGAATCTGTTACCCATGGATGATTACAGGACTCTCAAAGTAAAGAGAAAGATCTACCCAGTGAAGTTAATAGTGACAGGCTATACTGGAGAGAATGTTCCAGTAAAAGGAGGCTGTATAGGGGTGCAAGGGGCAGCACTTAAAGGCAGAGTTACTGACCATAGAAAAGAGAATACAGCCAAAATTATGTCTTTGAGCATGTGTAAAGCTCAGCCTGGTGAAAAGATTTTTCATAGTAGCTTCAAAGACCAAAGAAGACCACACTTGACTTATGGAAGAGTACGCAGATGTCATTGAGGGGCTCAGATGCTCATTTGGTGTACGCTAAATTCAAATCTATGAGACCGTGGCTCCGGTTGTCCATGCATGCAGGAAAGTTCAGTTTGCAGTTTTGAGACGAACTCAAAGAATGGATTGGAAGGTATAAATGTCATACAGAAAACTGAAGAACCAACAGATTGGGTGAGATCACAAGTCATTGTGTAAAAGAAAAATGGAGCATTCAGATATGCCCGACCCAAGATATCTCAAAAAAGCCATCAAGAAAGTGCACGTTAAAGTGGCAACACAGGAGGTGATCACGTCCCAGTTTGCAGGTGCCGTGTCGTTCTGCAAACTTGATGCATCATCTGGGTTTTGGCAGATGGAGCTTGATGAGGCAACTTTGAGACTGTACTTTTAACACACCACAGGGAAAATATCGCTTTCTTCAGAATCCTGTCCATACCAGACGTCTACCATAAAACCATCCACATGATCTTTGAGGGCATACCTGGTGTCGAGACCATGATGGGAGTCTGGGAGTCCACCAAAGATGAACGTGATGCAAGACCGAGACAAGTGCTTGACTCACGTTACATGGAATGTCAGTTTGAAATTAAATAAAGAAAGATATGAGTTCAGTATTAAGATGCTAACTTTCATAGGAGATGTCACATCTGAAGAGGGGGTGAAGCCTGATCTAAGAAAGGCATCAGCCATTGAAAACATGGAGAGGCTCCAAAACAAAGAGGAGATGAGATGTTTCCTTGGGATGGTGACTAACCTGCCGAAGTATATTCCTCAACTGTCTTCAGTGTCAGCACCACTTAGGACACTCCTTGAGCAGCAAAATGAGCAGTTTTGGTCTCACAAGCAAGAAAGGTGTTTCCAGATGCTGAAGAGCCCTAACTGAAGAGCAGGTGCTGAAGTTTTGCCATCTGGTGAGGGTTCTATGATCTCAGCTGATACATCCTGGTATGGCCTTGGAGCAGTACTACTGCAGCAGCATGATAACACGTGGCAAACTGTGGCCTCGGCATCAAGGGCTTTAAGAAGTGCAGAAGCCAGCTACGCACAAATACAGAAAGAGCTTCTTACCAGTAAATATGCATTGAAAAAGGTTTCATCAGTACGTCTATAGATAAGCTGCTGAAGTGGAGACAGACCATAACCACTGGTCCCAATTATGTCCAAACCACTGAATGACTGTCCCATGAGGATAGAGTGCATGTTGATATGTCTGCAGAAAATGATATGAGGATGATCTACATTCTGGGAAAATATGTGCTTGTGGTTGTCACACTGTCTAGAGCAGTCAACAGGAAAGAAAAGAGTGACCAAGAGATTAACACAGATATACAGGCCAATGGTGACATGATTGTCATCTCCATTCCAAGATCTCCTGATAGAACAGACAAGATTAGGAAAGCAGCAGGGACAGATGAAACAATGAATGTACTCAAAGATATAATACAGAATGGATTGCCAGCAGCTAAGAATGACTGCCCAGTGTGTATTTGGGATTAGAACATAGATCATAGAACATAGAAATCTACAACACATAACAGGTCCTTCGGCCCATAATGTTGTGCTGACCATGTAACCTATTCTAGAATTACCCTGCTGCATAGCCATATATTTTTGACATATAACTTCAAGGTCACATCACCAGAAATCCAATGGCTTAGCAGAGAGTTCCGTTGAGGCAGTGGAGGGCCTCATGCAGAACGAACAAGAAGGACGAGAGGATGTCTCAAAACACTAATGAGTTAGAGAATTAGAGGCAGAATGGCTTTTCACCAGCCCAAATGCAGATGGGTTCTCGGATACACACTAATTTTCCGGTGCACGAAAACCTGTTGGCACCTACAGGAACACACAAAATCAAATTGGCTGAAGAGAAAAGGAAAGCAAAGCAAAAACAGTATCATGACAAGACTGCGAAAAGCCTAACAGCTCTGCAGCCTGGAGATCAGGTACAAGTCCGGGATCATGATTGTGACACAAGGATATGTGCAAGAGGAAGTAGCTCCATGCTCTAACCAGATCCAGACAGAGTGAGGGACACCTCTGAGAAGGAACTGTGTGGATTTATGACCACAATTTCCAACCCTAAGCTGCAACGAATCACCTGTCAGTACACTAAAGGGGCCAGCAGATGTGAAAAATGAACTTGTTGATCGGAGTTCTCAGAAAGACACTAATATTAACACAGCAAATGAAAGCAATACATTTGTGGAAACAAATAGCAGACCAAAAATGATCATCAAACCACCTCAGAGACCGAGAGAATAAGGGACAGTAATTGTTCATGAGAATTGAAGTTAGTGTAGATATCTTTGTTGGAAAGGATTACTGTTCCTTGGGTCCGGAGGACATAGTATTATGTTTGTTTTCTTTAAGGGATGGGGGAAAGATGTGTACATAATAAAGAACTTCAGTTCACAGAGGGCAAGGTAGGTGGTTCATCTGGAACCAGAAATGACGTTGATGAGCTGGTCGCATGCACTCATCACTGTTGATCTGGAGCCACGCTGTAAATAAAAATGTTCTAGCATTAACACCCACACAAAGTTTGTCATTGTTAAAGAGCGAACATAACAATAAGAAAGGCAAATGCAATATTAGCATTCCTTCCGAGAGGACAAAAAACATAAGGCTTTAGTCAGACCACAGCTGGAGTATTGAGAGCAGTTTTGGGCTGCTTATCTAAGAAAAGATGTGCTACGTTGGAGAGGGTCCTGAGGAGGTTCACAAGAATGATTCCAGGAACAAAAGGGTTAGTATATAAGGAGCGTTTGATGGCCTTGGGCCTGTACTCACTGGAGTTTAGAAGAATGAGGAGGATCTCATTGAAACATCTCGAATAATTAAAGACCTAGACAGAGTTGATGTAGAGTGGATGGTTCCTATAGTGGGTGAGTCTAGGACAAGAGGGCACAGCCTCAGAATAGAGGGACATCCATTCAGATCAGAGATGAGGAGGAATTTTTATAGCCAGAGGGCAGAGAATCTGTGGAATTCATTGTCTCAGACAGCTGTGATGCCGATACATTGAGTATATATAAAGCAGAAGTTGATAGGTTCATTATTAATCAAGGCATCAAAGATAATGGGGAAAAAGCAGGAGAATGGAACTGTGAAGGATAATAAATTAGCCATGATAGGATGGTGGAGCAGACTTGATGGGCTGAATTGCCTAATTCTGTTCTTATGCCTTATAGTCTTATGGTCTTATAGTCAATGGTACGTTGGCTTTTGCTGAATACAGGAGTAATTGTGTCTTGCTACAATAATAATCTTTCTCACTTAGGCTCTCCAATGTGATTGAGGATAATTAGCTTCCCCATTGGCTTTGAGGTGTGGGGCAAAATTGATGAGGCCAATGTTGAAAGCACAGACTCTCACACAGATGGAGCATTGACTGCCTGGTGAAACAGGTGGGTAAGTGGTGTTATACTTTGTAACTACAAAACATAGATCTAATTGAAAGATAAACACGGGATCTGAGAGATACGTGTATGCTTAGTTTCATTTTTACTTTAGTAAGGTGCACAGTTATGACGTGACGGTGAAATGACCTATGCCATTCACATACTTTAACGTATAACCCATAATTAATTATTTAACCAAAGAATGCTTAATCGAACCATATATTTACAATATTACTCAAATATTACTGAAATATTAAATACAGAACTCTCCTCACTGCTTAGCTATAAACTCCAACTCAGTGTAGAATTCATCACAATTTATGCACTGTACACATCTACTATACAGATATCCACAGCATCATAAATTTTAAGTTGTCCCATTCAGGCCTAAAGATTGATCATTGTAGAGGAGTTCTTACTCTTCTGGGGTAAGGCGGGAGGAGAAGATGGTGCAGCCCTCAGGTGAAAAATGACATCGTATCTGTTAAATAGGGGCCGTGGACAATTCTGATTTGATGGAGAATGGACGTGAAAGCACAGAAAGATCTGGAGAAATTTCGGAAACGCTTGATCGCTGCTGTCATTACTGCGTGGTCGGGAATCTTTCGGAGGGTCGGCCTCAAAATCCCTGGCCTTGCCTGCTTTTGGTGACCGAGAAGGAGGTCGAATCATTCGGACAGAGATGGCACTCAGTACTTGGTGTCGGAGAGCTGATCAGAGCTTGAAGTTTTTGGATGACTCAGAGTCGGATTGTGGTCGGCACGGCAGGGAGAGTTTTTCTTCCTTCTCCCATCTGCGTGAGATGTGGGACATTTGAGAGACCATGGACTTTACTGTGCTCATGGACTTCTTCATCAAGTTATGGTATTGTTGCACTGTTGTAACTATATGTTATAATTATGTGGTTTTGTCAGTTTTTTCAGTCTTGGTCTGTCCTGTGTTTTGTGATATCACACCGGAGGAAATATTGTATCATTTCTTAATGCATGCATTACTAAATGACAATAAAAGAGGACTATGTGTCTTCATAATCTAACATCTTTCTTGACACGGGAGGGGAATGGGAGTCACTCTGCCAGGCAGAGGCTGGAAACGATCTCAGGTTCTGGGGCCTCCTCCATTACAGTTGTAGGAGTTGACTCTAAGACAGCAGAACATGGTTCTGTCAGCTCTGGACATCTTTCTTGTCTAACAATTGACTCTGCTCTCCTTAACTGATCGAAGTGTCATAGCCAGCTTAGATCAGACACAATCTCCACTGTGTAGGCAAGAGGTCCGGCTCTGTCCTTAATCTTTCCAAGGACCCACCTTTGATCTGTAGTCCCTCACTAGGACTGCTTTACGGTATTGCTGTAGTTCTTCACTTTGACTCTCAGCTTGGATGTTAAAACAACTCTCAGTCTTCACACAAGGTAAACCCCATCAAGGGCAAGTTCATTCTGGTGCTGGTAAAAATGGGGGATCTCTAGTTTCTGCTGCACATTTCGGCCATTTTGGGTTGCCATGTAGACCTGAGACAGTGTGGGGTCAAATTTCATTTCTTTTTGGATTATCTCTGTCATAGTAGGGAGATTTTCGATTTGTATTAGGGAGAACGTGTCAAGAGGATACGTCTTTTGTAAATTTTACAGGTACTGTATTTCATTTTCCAAGAATAAATGGGACAATCCTTTAGCATTTCCATGATTAGTTGTCCTCTTGAATTCAATCTTGGTAATTGTGTCCTCCAAGTACTGTTTGAAACATTTTACAACCCAAAACCCCCAGTTTCAAGTCCTCTCTATCAATCTGTGCATCATTTTTTCTCTGCAGTAGCAAGGGAAGTTGATGCAAAGGCTAAGGGGTGTGCCCATCTATCACTCATAACATGTGACATGACTGTACCTATAACCATAAGGTGAGGCATCACAGGCAAGCTTCATTGGAATATATAGATCATAATGTGTGAATACAGTGTCTGACATCACCACTTCCTTTACCTTTTGGAAAGCCACCTCACACTATTTTGTCCATTCCCATTTCTTCCCGAACTGTAATAATGAATTCAGGGGTGGTGGGAGTCGGGTGGGGATAACAGTAGCAGGGTTTGACAGGAACCTGTCATAGTAATTGACAAATCCTGAAACAGACCAAAAAAGTGACAGGTCCTTTCATCTTGGGGGACCCACCACACTGCTTGAATTTTCTCAGTGCACTTGATTAAAATCTTGTGCATCAATAATGTGACCACAGTAAGTGATGCTTAGTTGAAAGAATTCACACTTGTTGCATCATGCTCTAAGCCCATAATTTTCTGATCTTTTTATCACTGTCTTGAGACTTTGGAGATGTCCAGGAACAATAATGTCAACCAGGGAACTCTGAACGCCTGGACAACCTTGCACAATTTTTCTGCCTCACAGCAGGTGCAGATGCTACTCCAAAAATAAGTTTATTCTAGCGATAAGGCCCTTTGTGAGTGTTTATGGTGAGAAGTGCTTTGGATTCTTCTTCAATCTCCATCTGTAGGTAGGCCTCAGCTATGTCAACTTTGCTAAAGTGTTTTGCTCTAAAAAGGTTTGCAAAGATATCCTCTATCAGGGCAGAGGGTATTGATCTACTTTCAGCAATGGATTAATTGTGATCTTAAAATCACCACTGATCTGGACAGACCCATTCTTCTTGGTTACCGGGACCACTGGTGTTGCCCATGGCCCCCACCCAACCTTGGAAGGAATTCCTTCAGCCCCCATGCAATCTAGATCACAGGCTAATTTATCATGGATGGTATAAGCAACTGGATGGGCTTTGCAAAACTTGGTGTGGCATTTTCATTTAATGCTATTTTATCCTTGATATGTTAGAATTTTCTAATGCCATCTTTGAGCAGTACTGTGGCATCATGGAGTAACTTTCTTAATCACTTTCAGTTGAATCTATTGTAGGTGATGTGACATGCAATTGGCAGATGGATCTCCAAACAAGTTGTAATTATCTCAGCCACTCATGGCCCCACAATGGTACCATTCCTGTTTTTACCACATGCAAGCCCAAGGTAGCTTGTTGGTTGTTTTGTTTCACTTTTTACAAATGTCATTCCCACAGAAATGATCTTTTCTTCAGTATAAGTTCTTAATTGGATATCTTCAGGCTTCAGCTCAGCATCTTTGAAATGCTGTTAAAACTCATTTTGTACAATAACTGAAATTGCCGAGTCAGTGTCCAATTCCATTTTAATTAATTTGCCATTTGCTTCTAGTGTAAGCCATATTGCTTGTCTGTAATTTGTTTTCACATTGTAAATCTCAAGGCTATCCAGTTCTGCGTCACTCTTATTAAATTTTCCATCAGTAGCATCCAGATTAGAGTTCATTTTAAAACTGCAACTTGACTTTTTATCTTGTTTTCTCTTTCCTGTGCAGTACATTTATTTCTGTGTGCCTGAGATGCACTTTGTTGAATTTTCTGTAAGTTTTGCATTTAAACCTGCATTAGTTTGGTGAATGTGAGCCCCTATCACGATGCTAACACTGTTTGTTCTGCCAGGCAGATTTCTACTTAGATGCTACAATTTTGTCCATGTTTACTTTAATTCCTGACTGCAACTCAAATGCATCTCTGGCTGCTGTTGCCATTGATACAGTAATTTCCACTGGTCTTTAAAATGCCAGTTTTGCTTCAGTTAGGAGCCCTTTTAGATGTTTCCTTGTAAGATTCCACAAGCTAAACAATCTCTCAATGCATCATTAAGCCCATCACTGAACTGACAATCCTCAGCCAACTTCTTGATCTCATTGAAGCCTACCAAATGTTGAAAGGACTAGATAGGGTGGACGTGGAGTGCATGTTTCCTATGGCGGGGGTATCCAGAACTAGAGGGCACAGCCTCAAAATTGAGGGGGTGACCCTTTAGAACAGAGGTAAGGAGGAACTTTTTAGCCAGAGATGAGTTAATCTGTGGAATGCTCTGCCACTGACTGTGAAGGAGGCCAAGTCCATGTGTATATTTAAGGCAAAAGCTGCTTGTTTCCCAATCATTCAGGGCATAAAAGGATAAGGCAAGAAGGCAGGTATATGGTGTTGAGTGGAATCTGGGATCAGCCATGATGGAATGGCCTAACTTTGCTCCTGTCTTATGGTCTATGGCCTTCTTCAATTCAGCCACATACACTGAAATAGACTCCCTTTCCTTTTGGTTCTGCTTATGAAATCTAAAGCATTCTGCAATCAATAATGGTTTCAGTTCTAATTGTTCCTGCATTACTTTCATGGTAGCATTAAGCTCTTTTTGGCTGGTATGGTTGGAGCAGTTATGTTTCTAAGCAAACTGTATGCTCTCCCACCTATTGCACGGGGCAAAATAGGCATTCGTTTCTCATTGGCTATTTCGGTTGCTTCAAAATTTTGAGCAGTGGCCAAATGGAGATCGGAAGCATGAGATGATGTTGCTTATTCAGCTTCGCCAATTGAGTAGAAAAGGCGTTGACCCGCGGCAGTCTGGAGTTTTGAGCAGCAGCCAATCAGTGATTGGGATTGATTGGCAAGATAAATAAGGTCAGGGCTAGCAGAGTGGACAGAGAAAGACTGGGGATTTTGAGGCTTTAGTTCTTCAAAGCATCAGTCAGAGAAAGCGAAAATCTGTAGGAAGGGCATGATTGTCAGCTCAGTATTCCAGGGTTCTGTTGTTTTAGGAGCAACAGAGCAGGGGGGATTAAAGGATAAGAGATGGCATTATTAGTCAGGGAAAATATCACGACAGTCCTTAGTCAGGACAGACTGAAGAACTTGTCTAGTGAAGTGGAACTGAGGAATAAGAAAGGTATGAAAACATTACTGGGGCTATAATACAGACCACCTAACAGTCCGAAGGATTTAGAGGAACAAATTTATAAAGACATTGCAGACTGTTGCAAGAAACATAAGGTTATTATAGTAGATGGTTTTAACTTTCCACCTCTTGACTGGATGTGGAAAATGACTAGATAGGATAGTGTTTGTCAAATGTGTTCAGAAAAGTTTCCTTAGTCAGCACATGGAACTCCCAGCAAGAGAGTGCGTGATTTTTGATCTGCTATTAGATATTGAGGCAGAGCAGGTGACACTGGAGGCAAGTGCAGAAATTGTCAGGGCCCTAGCAGAGAAAGTTAATTTGAATTTGAATTCATTTAAATCTTACATTCATCCCACAATGTGAGCGAGTAAAATTCTATGTGTTATGTCTCCATCGCAGTGTACGGACATGTGAATTTATAAGTCTAATGGCTTGTAGAAAGAAACTGTCCCACAGCCTGTTGATCCTAGCTTTAATGCTGTGGTACCATTTTCCAGATGGAAGCAGCTGAAGCAGTTTATAGTTGGGGTGACTGGTGTCCCTGATGATCTTCCAGGCCTTCTTTCTACACCTGTTGCTGTAAATGTCCTCAATGGAGGGAAGTTTGTGTCCATCGATCAAGGTTGGTGAAGTTCCCGTTCCTGGCAGTGATACAGCCAGTCAGGATGCTCTCCATAGTGCCCCTGTAGAAGGTCTTGAGGATTTGGGGCCTCATGCTGAACTTCTTCAGTCGCCTGAGGTGGAAGAGACGCTGATGTGCTTTTTTTGCCACACAGCCGGTGTGTACAGTCCAGGTGAGACCTTTGGTGATATGTCTACTGAGGAACTTGAAACAACTCACCCTCTCCACTGCAGACCTGTTGATGTTGATTGGGGAAAACCTGTCTCTGTTCCTCCTGTAATCTACAATCAACTCTTCTGTTTTTTGGACATTGAGAGAGAGAGGTTGTTATCATGGTACCACTGTATCAGGGTGTCATCCTCTCCTCTGTAGGCTGTCTCATCACAGCTAGACATAAAGCTGATCAGTCATGTCATTATTGACAGGTTAGGTACTGGAGGATTGGAAGATAGCCCATGTTGTTCAGTTGTTTAAGAAAGGTTCTAAAAATAAACCAGGAATTTATCAGCCAACAAGTCTGATATCGGTAGTGGGAAAGTTATTGGAAGGTATTCTAAGGGACTGGATATATGAGTATTTGTATAGCCATGGACTGATTAGGGATAGTTTGCATGGCTTTGTGTCTAACCAATCTTATAGAGTTTTTCGAGGAAGTTACCATGAAGGTTGATGAAGACAAAGCAGTGGATGTTCTGTATATGGACTTTAGCAAGGCATTTGACAAGGTTCCACATGACAGGTTGGTCAAGAAAGTTCAGTCACTTGGCATTCAAGATCAGGTGGCAAGTTGGTTTAGACATTGGCTCTCTGACTAGAGGCTGTGACTAGTGGTGTGCTACAGTGAGCAGTGCTGGATCTGTTGTTTGTTATCTATATCAATGATCTAGATGATAATGTGTTTAACCGGATCAGCAAATTTGCAGATAACATTGATAGTGTCGTGGACAGCAAGAAAGACTATCATGGCTTGTAGCGGGATCTGGACCATCTGGAAAAAGGGGCTGAAAAATGGCAGATGGAACTTAATGCAGACAAATATGAAATGCTGCATTTCAGTAGGACTAACCAGGCTAGGTCTTTCACAGTGAATGGTAGGGCACTGAGGAGTGCTGTAGAACAAAAGGATCTGGAAATACACATCCATAATTCATTGAAATTGGTGTTAGAGGTAGATAGGGTTGTAAAGAAAGATTGTAGCACATTGAACTTCATAAATCAAAGCATTGAGTAGAGGAGGTGGAATGTTATGTTGAAATTGTATAAGATGTTGGTGAGACCTAATTTGGAGTATTGTGTGCAGTTTTGGTCACCTTCCTACAAGAAAGATATAAATAACAGTGAAAGAGTACAGAGAAAATATATAAGGATGCTGCTGGAACTGGAGGACCTAAGTTATAAGGAAAGGTTGAAGAGGTTAGGACCTTATTCCTTGGAATGTAGAAGATTGACGGGAGATTTGATAGAGGTATTTAAAATTATGAAAGGAATAGATAGGGTAAATGCAAGCAGACATTTTTGCCTGAGGCTGGGTGGGACTTCAACTAGAGATCATGGGTTGTGAAATGTTTAAGGGGAACATGAGGGGAGACTTTTCACTCAGAGGGTCATGAGAGCATGGATCGAGCTGCCAGCGCAAGTGGTGCATGCGCGCTTGATTTCAAAGTTTAAGAGAGATTTGGATAGGTATATGGATGGTAGGGGTATGGAGGGCTATGGTCCAGTGCAAGTCAGTGGGAGTGTGCAGCTTAAATAGTTCAGCACAGACCAGATGGTCCGAAGGGTTGTTTCAGTGCTGTACTTCTCTATGACTCTAAAATACTACTCAATTCACTCTGTATATAACAACCAGTTATCTTTTTGAGGTAGCCAGCCAAGTCTGCTTTTTTAAAATTTATTATTAATATCACCTGGGATTTACTCTTTATTTTGAATTTCATCTGTTTTCTACCATTTCTTTTAAACTCAAACTTCTCTCGTCTTGCAAAGAAGTGTGCTGTGCTTTTTTTAAAACCCATAAGTTTCACTGTGCTTTAACAGACAGGTAGTCATCTTGGGTTCGTTTTAAAACTAACTCATCACCTAAACATAAAACTAAAGGCAAGAAAGACAGGGGAACTGAGAGATGCGTCTATGCTTCGTTTCAGTTTTAACTTTAGTGAGACGCAGTTATGATGTATTGGCGAAATGAGGTATGCCATTGATGTACTTTGACATATAACCCATAATGAATTATTTAAACAAAGAATGCTTACTCAAACAATATACTTACAATATTATTCAAATATTACTGAAATATTAAACACACAACAGGTGGTTTGTGAGGTGGTGTACCAACTCCACTGCTCCGGCCAGGTTTCCATGGGCACCTTCGAGATTCTCAGAGCCAGGCTGCGTATTCATTCTCAATTTTAAAGAGACCATGATTCAAGATCTCCAGCAGCCAGTGGGGATGCTGCATTTTGGCAATGAGGATTTGAGTACAAACTTGCATCAGTTCTTCTGCCCGCTTGGAGATAGCTTCCCATGACTGGTCCACAGGCAATGAGCACAGGTTGTAAGTGGGATTGGTGTCAGGTGAACTAGGGCAAGTGGTGCAGCCAATCAGAACTGACATTTGGAGTGCAGGTGATGCATCCTTGCTGGCAGTTAGTCGGCGTCATTACTTGGGACCGGCTGCACTGTCTCCCTGTGCTGACAAACAACCCACATCCCAGCCAGGCAGAGGAAGTGGTGGAGGCAGATGTGGTAACATTTAACAAGTGCTTGGACAGGTACATGGATTTACAAGGTTTAGAGGGATGTGGGAGAAATGTGGGCAATTGGAACTAGATTAAGTGGACATTTTGGTCAGCATTGAATAGTTGCACTGACAGCATTTCTCCGTGCTGTCTGACTCAATGATTTGATCCAGATGCTGTAACTAACTCCTGGAGCACTCAATAGAGGCTGCTATCTTCATCCATCACTTGGTTGGCTTCACAGCTCTTCCCAATCCCGTGATGTCTCCATTACAATTTCAAGAGCCTCTGCAGGGCACATTTGAGATGTTCTGGGAGTTAATCCTGCTTCTTTTTTGCTTGAGCAATGATATTAACCTACCTGCCTAGGTGAAGCTTCATATTTTGGAGGCTTTACCATCCATTACCATCTACAAATGTGAGCTGCTCTAAGCTCTGGGGTTAAGTCACAGTCATCCAGGGATAATTATATCATGTTCACCTTGAACTAAGGGGCTTGCTCAGCTATTTCAGAGGAGAAAGCTGGGCAAATCAGCCTCTAGGCAACCATGCTGTTCTGTACTCTGTAAAGCCAAACCCCTTACTGTGAAGATAATGCTCCTTTTGAATTTTTTCCCTCTCACCTTGTGATACAGGAGATAGCTATTTAGGCCATGGAGTCTATGCTGGCCCACAGAGAAGGTGCATTTTACCACTTATTTTCAGAGTAAACCCTTCTCTCTGCATTCTTATCATCTCCTCATAGTTTCCACTCCTCACCCACACTCTCACGGCAATTTACAGTGGAAAATGAACCTACCAACCCACCAGTCTTTGGGATGTGAAAAGAAACTGGAGCACCTGGATGAAGCCTATGTGGTCACAGGGAGAACATGCTAACTACACACAGACAACACCGGAGTTCAGGATCAAACCCAAGTCTCTAGTACTGTGAGGCAGTAGCTTGACCAGCTGCACAACTGTGACCCTTCTCGTTCTTGTATGCGCAGAGCATAAGCTTTGTACAACTTACTCTTTCTTCATATTTCAATATCCTCAACCAAGGTATCGCTTTGGTGAACCTCTCCTTCAATCACACTAAGGGAAGTATGTATTCCTCTTCAACCACAGTGTAAAACTGTACCCAGTACTTCAAGTGAAATGTCATTTACCACTGTTCTAACTGCAATATGAATTGAAAGCAAATAAAACTGAATGCCGGAATATGAAATAAGCACATAAATGCTTATCTGTGGAAGAAGAAACTCATCAATGATTTGATTCAGTGACTCTTCCTCAGAACTAAACTGATTCAGAATGTTTGTCTATTTTCTCTTTCAATTACTGAGTTCTTCCAGCATTTCAGTTTTCAGTACAACAGCTTCCTTCCTGATACCAGTTTTGACCTGTCAATTCCTTCTCCCTCACAGATACTGCTCGGTCTGCTGAGTTCCTCCAACCGCTTAAGGTTTCCTTCCTCTCAAATTTCTGTTCCGTTCCAAAAAAGATTCAAGGTACGTGTATTATCAAAGTATGTATACAGAATACATCTCTGAAATTTGTCCTCCAGCAGGCAGCCACTAAACAAAGAAACACCATGGAACTCGTTCAAGAAAGTATCAAACACCCAATGCGTGAAAGAAAGAACAAATTGCACAAATGGCAAAAACCAAGTGAACTACACAGAATATCAATCATCAAACCAGTAGTATTCCGTTTAGAAAACATTTGCTTAAGTACTAACTAGAGCAGCAAATTGACCTCTGGTATCTGACATTCCAACATGACAAGATCCTTCATTGTCTGTTTGTTGATGGAGCCAATAATGTCTCCTTAACCAAATAATCTGCTCGCGCTGCTACGATGCGATGGAGCTGTCCTCATGTCTCTGAGACCTGTAACCATGGCAAGAAGTGGGGCTGGTACGTTTTCTTCAATGATTGAATTATTCTGTTGGAATCAGGTAATTTGACAATGATCAGGCAATCTTGTGATACTCATTGAAGAGTTGATGCTGACTTCAACAATAAGGATGATTCCTTCCCTTAGAGTTATATAGAATAGAAACAAAGTCTGTACTAATTAGACTAATCCTATTTGAATCCAGTGTTATTCTCATCATATTCCTCTTAACTCCTCCAGATTCTATCACTTACCTACACACCAGGGGGTTAATTATAGTGGTTAACTAATCTAGAAAACTAGAATACCGAAGGGAAGCCCGCATAATCACAGGAAGAATGTGTGAACTCCACAGCAGCAAGTTCAAAAGTTCAAAGAAAATTTATCAGTACATACAACTCTGAGATTTATTTTCTTCTGGTCATTCACAGTAAATAGAAAGAAACAAAAAGAAGCAGTAAATATTGAGAAGATGAGATGAAGAGCTCTTGAAAGTGACTGAAGTTGAGTGAAGTTATCCCCTCTGGTTCAAGAGCCTAATGGTTGAGGGATGCTAACTGTTGGTGCTGATGCTGCTGTACCTCCTTCCTGATGGCAGCAGTGAGAAAAGATTATGGAGGGGTGCTTGATGACGGGTACTACTTCCCTGTGGCAGCACTCCATGCACAATGGCAGGGTGGGCTTTAGCTGTGATGGACTGGGTTGTATCCACTTCTTTTTGTCAGCTTTTTTGTTTGGTGTTTCTATAACAGGCTGTGATGCAGCCAATCAATATACCTTCCACTGTACATCTATAGGAGTTTGCCAAAGTTTAAGATGACATGCCAAAGCTTCGCAAACTTCTGAGAAAGTAGAGGAACTGCTGGGATTTCTTTGTGATGGCATATACGTACTGGACAGATAATCTGAAATGATAAACCCTGAAGAATTTAAAGTTGCTGACCCTCTCCACCTCTGATCCTCTGATGAGGACTGGCTCATGGACCTCCAATTTCCTCTTGCTATGGTCAATAATCAGCTCCTTCGTCTTGCTGACTTTGAGTGAGAGCTTGTTGTAGCACCACTCAGCCAGATTTTCAAACTTCCTATTATATGCTGATTTGTCACCAGCTTTGACTCAGTCAATGACAGTGGTGTCGAGAGCAAGCTTAAATATGGCATTGGAACTCTGCTTAACTTCAAGGTCTTAAGTGTAAAGCAAGTAGAGCAGGGGACTAAGCACAAAGCCTTGTAGTGCACCTGTGCTGATGGATTGTGGAGAAGATGTTGCTGTCAATCCAACTGACTGTGGTCTTCCAGTGAGGAAATCAATGATCCAGTTGCACAAGGAGGTAGAGGCCAAGGCGTTGGAGATTATTGATTAGTTTTGAGGGGATGGTCGTATTGAATGCTCTTCTGGTCAATGGAGAGCATTCTAGTGTATGCATCTTCACTGTCCAGATTTTCCTGGGTTGAGTGAAGAGCCAATAGAAACATAGAAAACCTACAGCACAGTACAGGCCCTTCAGCTCACAAAGCTGTGCTGAACATGTCCTTACCTTAGAACCACCTAGGCTTACCCTTAGCCCTCTATTTTTCTAAGCTCCATGTATCCATCCAGGAGTCTCTTAAAAGACTCTACTGTTTCTGCCTCCACCACTGCCCCAGACAGTCCATTCCATGCACTCACCACTCTACGTAAAAAACTTACCCCTGACATCTCCTCTGTACCTACTTCCAAGCACCTTAAAAATATGCCCTCTCATGCTAGCTATTTGAGCCCTGGGGAAAAGCCTGACTATCCACACGATCAATGCCTCTCATTATCTTGTACTTGTTACCCTTGGCCAGAGGAAGAACGTGATTGTGCTAGAGAGAGTGTGGAGGAGATTCACCAGGATGTTGCCTGGATTAGAGCATTTTAGTTTGAGGAGAGGCTGTCCCTGTTTTCTGTGGAGCAAGGGAAGTCGGGCGGGGGGGGGTGACTTGACTGAGTAATGATGTTATGAGAGGCACAAGTCAGAATTTTTTCCCCCTATGGTAACGTATCAAAAACAACAGGACATAGGATTAAGCTGAGCGGAAGGAGCTTTAAAGGTGACTTGAGCGGTAAGTTTTTTTACATAGTGAGTGGTTGATATCTGGAACTCACTGTTAGAAGCAGAAGTGGAATCACATACAGTCACTACATTTAAGAGGTATTTAGATAAACACTTAAATAGGCAAGTCATAGAAGGCTACAATCCTAATAATGGACCTAAACTTGCACAGGAATTGTTATGTTTCTTTTATCGCTTTCTTAAGACGGTGCTGTTATGTTCTTATTTGTTCCTTATTTTGCACATGTGTAAACAATGATGAATTTATATCACTAAACGGTAACTTATGTTTGTCCTCCTCTAGTAATATATAACCCTCTGCTTCAAAAAGCTAATCTGGATGACATTTATGCTCTGTGTATGCATGCCTATGGCACTAGTAAACTCAAACTTGAACTTAGAACATAGAACAGTACAGCACAAGAACAAACTTTTTGGTCCACAATGTCATGCTGAACCAATTAAATTAGTAATCAAATGGCCAACTAAACACATCCCTTCTGCCTACACAATATCTGTATTCCTCCATTTCTCTGAAGTTAATGTGCTTATCCAAACATCTCTTAAAAATCGCCAATGTTTCTGCCTCTACCACCACCCCAGACAGTGCATTCCAGGCACCCACCACGCTCTGTGTAAAAAAAAAATCCCCCTCACATCCCCTTTGAATTTAACCCCTCTCACCTTGGATTAACGCCCTCTGGTATTACATATTTCAACCTTAGGGGAAAAAATTAAAAGATACTGTTTGCCTATTCTATCTACGTATGCCTCACATTATGATAGAAACTTCTTTTTCTTTCTTTTTCAGTCTTTTTAATGGTTTCATAATGATAAACAAAACATAGTATTAAGACAAAGTTATTGGGATTACATTGTTATAATTAACATATATAAATATAAACCCAGTTGGCACACGGGTATTAAACCTCCCAATCGTACAAGATACAAATATAATATACAAAAAAAAACATGAAAAAGGGGGAAAAAAATATACCCCAAAGAAAGAAACTAATCTAAACAATGCTAACCAACTAAACTAAAGAAAGAAAGACATGGGCTGTTGTGTAACATCAAAAAAAAAGAACCATTAGTGTCGTTGACTCCGCTCCTCTCAACATATATTAAAAAGAAATAGAATTGGTTTGGAAAAGGTCAAATTACATCATATGGAAGTGTTGAATAAATGGCCTCCAAGTCTTTTCGAATTTAATAGAGGGGTCATAAATAACACTTCTAATTTTTTCTAAGTTTAGACACAACATAGTTTTAGAGAACCAATGAAATGTGGGGGGAGGATTGATCTCTTTCCAATTCAGCAAAATGGATCTTCTGGCCATTAGTGTAAGAAATGCTATCATCCGACAAGCTGAAGAGGTTAAATGACTTAGTTCTATCATTGGTAACCCAGAAATTGCAGTAATAGAGTGAGGTTGTAAATCAATGTTCAGAACAGTTGATATAATATCAAAAATATCTTTCCAGTATTTTTTCAAAAAAGGACATGACCAAAACATATGAGTTAAGCTATCTCAGAGTGACATCTATCGCATACAAGATTTACATGAGAGTAATAACGAGCTTCCCTTTACTCTTTCTAAATTGCAGAAACAAATGGATAACCCAATAGTAAAATATACTTTATGAATATGGTTTCAATTTTGAAAATTTTTTGGGTTGAATCAACTTATTCTAGCAAGTCCTATTATATCTATTTTTTTCTTTCAACCCTCTATCATGGATCAAGCCTATTTGGCTTGGAAAACTAAAGGTATATTACGATTTTGTGATCTATTTTTGGATAATTGTTTCATGTCCTTTGAACAATTATCTAATAAATATAACTTGTCTAGATCCCTTTTCTTTGGATATTTACAGATTAGAAACTTTTAAAATACTGTTCTTCCTACCTTCCCGAATTTATATTCAATGGATATTTTGGAAAAAATTTTAGATTTAAATCCTTTTCAGAAAGGTGTAATAGCAACTATTTATAATATAATTATGAAAATACATCCAGACGTATCTAATAAAGTTAAGATTGATTGGGAAAGGGAACTTAAGACTACCTGTTGAAAAATGGGAAAAAATTCTTCAATTAGTTAACTCATCCTCTATACTGTATGTGCTAAACATGCGTTGATACAGTTTAACGTAGTGCACAGGACCCATATGTCGAAGGATATGATATAAACATCTATTAGATCTCCCCTCAGCCTCTGCTGCTCCAGAGAAAATAACCCAAGTTTTTTCCAACCTATCATCATAGCACACGCCCTCTAATCCAGGCAACATCCCGGTAAACCTCTTCTGCAACCTCTCCAAAGCCTTGACATCCTTCCTATCATGGGGCGACCAGAACTGTATGTACCCTTTATAGAATTGTATGAAGTTGCAACATAACTTTCTGACTTTTGAACTCAGTGCCTTGACAAATAAAAGCATGCATGCCTTATGTCCTCTTAACCACCCCATCAACTGGTGTAGCCACTTTCTAGGTGCTGAACTTGGACCCAAGGTCCCTGTGGTCAGCAACATTAAGTTTAATGTACATGAGCAAAAAGGTTGGGATGGATGTGATGGACCGAAGAGCCCACGACGGAGATATAATTCCTCTTATTACATTTTCTCTGATTATTCTGTGTACCAGAGAAAGCTTTGAAATTTCAGCTAACAATGAAATTGGAGGAATGCTTGATGTATGCTGTGGTTGTGTGGAAAATCAATGCTCCCGCTGGCGTGTAATGGTGCATTGTTGCAAAGTGCCACAGGGAGCAGAAGAATAAAACTCAATTCTGCTCAATACTATAGGGCCATAAAGCTCATAAAGATATGTGTGAGAAGGAATGCTCTTAGTACATCGAGTACATCCCTCAGCAAGCCAAACGTTCTGGCAAATCAAAGAGGATACTTCAGAATGAATGGTACTTGGCATGCACTTTGTGCACACATCCGTTCATGTTGCAGATCTGGGTGAAGACAGGCTGACAGCAGTCACTGTAAAAGAAGTGAGGAAATTGCATCCATAATTCACATAATTTTCCGTAACTTCTGCAATTTCCAACGGTATCCCACCAAGCACATCTTTCTTCCCCCGTACCTCCAACCTGATGGCATGAATATCGATTTCTCAAATTTCCAGTATTGTCCTTCCTCCCCTTCACCATTTACCATTCCCATTTCCCTCTCTCTCCTTATCTCCTTACTTGCCCATCACCTCGCATTGGTGCTCCTCCGCCTTCCCTTTCTTTTATGACTTTCCGTCTTCTCCAATCAGGTTCTCCTTCTCCAGCCCTTTATCTTTTTCACCAATCAACTTCCCAGCTCTTTACTTCATCCCCCCCCCCTCAGTTTCACCTATCACCTTGTATTTCTTGCTCCCTTCCCCCATTTTTTTACTTTGACTTCTCATCTTTTTTCTCCAGTCCTGATGAAGGGTCTTGGCCCAAAACTTCAACTGTTTACTCTTTTCCGTAGATGCTTCCTGGCCTGCTGAGTTCCTCTAGCATTTTGTGTGATGAGGAAATCTAATCACTCTTCATCACAGCCTGGTATGGAAGATCAAGTTCAGAGGATCGCAGGAGGCTGCTGAAGGTTGTAGACTCAGCTGCTCCGTTATGGGCACAACCCTCTCGTTGAGGACATCTTCAAGAGGCAGTGCCTCAAGAAGTCCACATCTGTCACTAAGGACCCTCACTGTCCAGGACATGCCCTCTTCTTGTTATTATCTCTCAGAACGTTTGGATATGGCCCAAGCGCAGAGAGAGAGACATTGAAGAGGCTTGACAGATCACTGACTTTAATGAGAACTTTGCAGAATTTTAAGGGAAAGGAAAACAGTAAGTGCCAAACAGGTCAATTAACTAAAACTCTCAAACTGTCATAGTCCAGTCCGTGAAGTCCGTGTTCTGGTTCATGGTCCGGTCCTTGGTTCCTTGTCCCGGGGTTTCCGGTTTTCCCCAGTTTCTGTTGTGGGCACATGTTTCTCGTTTTGGGGCTGAAACATAAATACCTCTGCAAACCAGGGATTCCTTGCTGAAATGCCCTGTTCCCCTCCCTGTCTTTCCCCCCACTTGCCTGACTCTCTGCCTGCTCATCTAGCCTGTATACCCTGTCTGTATCGCTGAAGTCTTACCGCCAGAGCGAGACTGGAGCCTTGTTAGGTCAAGGTAAGGGACTGTCTGTTGTTGTGTGGAATTGTCTCTGTGTCCATGCCTTCGCTAGGTAGATCCAGCTGTTTGCTGCTACCTAGTGTTGGGAACTGTCTCTGTGTTCTCGCCTTTGCTAGGTGGGTCTGGCCATTTGCTGCCACCTAGTTTTGTGATCTGTCTCTGTGTGCACGCCCTTGCTAGGTGGGTCTGGCCATTTGCCGCCACCTTGTGTTGGGATCCGTTTCTTCATGCTCAGTGTTCTGTGTATGAGTCCCGGCCCTACGTCCTGATCCCAAGGAGAGGTCCCGGCTCTGTGTTCCATGCTCCTGTCTCTTCTAGTCCAAGGCTCCGTGCTCCTGAAGGCCCTCGTCCACTCTGTGCCTAGTCCAGTCCTATGCGAGTCCTGTCCATATGCCTTTACCTGTCCTTGTGTCTTGCATTTGGGTCCGTTCCCAGCACCCCATTGTGACACAAACTGAAAGTAAAACGCCAACACCAATGCTGAAAGCAGTACCTAAATATTAAATGAATATCGCTCTTTTCCAGCACCAGCTGAAATGGTAGTCCTCTTTCCCGAAGGTAAGCAGGGAGTGTAACGTAGCAGTGCTTTTGCTCAAATCTTGACAAGACTACAACCCTTTGTCAGGACTGCTCTGATCTGAACTCTGAATTGCTTCCAATGCATTCATATTATTTCTTTATTGAAGAGACTAACATTGTACACGATTCTTCAGATTTAAACAGCCCACCTGAAAGGCATTGGTTGCCTACATTGCAGTTTCCTCACCAAAGCACCAGCTCAGAGTTGGTGCTCTAGGATTCAAACCCAGGGCCTTCTACGTGAGCAGTAGGTAGGCTACCCTCTAAGTAGAGGGTAAAAGTCTTACCTCAGAATAAATCCACTTGACTGCAGGTTCCTCTACAAGTCTCATAAATTCCTGAGTTGTAAATATAGACCATAAGACCTAGGCCATTTGGCCCACGGAATCTGCTCAATAAGGCCATGGTAAAGCAGATGTGGAGAGGATGTTTCCCATGGTGGGAGAGTCGAGGACCAGAGGATGCAGCATCAGAACAGTGAGGCATCCTTTTAGAATGGAGATAAGGAGGCATTTCTTTAGCCATGAAACAGTGGGTCTATGGAATTTGTTGCCACAGGCAGCTGTGGAGGCTAAGTCTTTACATATATTTAGGGCAGAGATTGATAGATTCTTGATTGGTCAGGGCATGAAGGGACGTGGGGAGAAGGCAGGTGTTTGGGGCAGAGAGGGAAAATAGATTAGCCATGATGAAATAGTGGAGCAGAGTTGATGGGCCAAATGCTCTAATTCTGCCCCTATATCTTCGGGTGTTATGGTAGTTGTGTTGTTATTCTTACATTATCGCTGGATCTGAATCCCAGAACTCTATCCACAACAGCAATCTGGGAGCACTTTTCTACTCAAAATGTTGAATCTGGAACTGCCAAGTGAGAGGGAGTGTCACAGCACTAAACCCTTCAGAGGGTTTGGTGCAATGGCTGAAGTCAAATATTCTCTTATAGCACAATCAGGAATGAGATCAAGAGAGGGGCACCATCCTAAAATTTGAACCGAGCTGCACAGCAGCAAAATCAAGAAAGGGTAGATTCACAAGAAATCTTTAAAGTCTCTTCACCCATAAACTGTGATGAAGACTAGAAAGCAGCACAAGCTTTCAATCTTCAGACTGACGGATTGTGGTTGGATAATTGGCCTCGAGGGGTGTGTGGAAGAAGTGAATCTGAAGTGAGTTACATATGAGCTGTGATTGGACTGAAACTGGGGCACTGATCCAGGAGAATGAATGAGTTCCTTGTGTCCCATGCACCCTGCATTACATCCTATGATCTGAGATGTGTGATTTACAGGTTTTTTAAAATTCTGGTGACAAACAGCAAAAGAATATGCATCAAGCTACATCTGAAGCAGAAATTGCATGGTTACAAATAATTTGGAAGTTACCTTTTCTCTTGCTTGCTTGGATGCTTGAGTGAGTCTGCTGTAACTGTCAACATGTGGTAATGGGAGGCCTTCATTACAGCATAAAGATAACTGCTCTTTTGAATGAGTCTACAATATCACTACACATATAAAGGAGGAAGCTTCTCTCTGTGTTCATTAACATCTAGTCTGGGATAAATTCAGATTACGGTGGATACCTGGAATGCACTGCCAATGGTGGTAGTGTTGACAAATATGATAAAGGCTTTTAAGAGGCTCTTAGACAGGTACATGAATATGTAGGGTATGGAAGGATATGGACATTTTGTGGGCAGTTAAGTTAGGTGCTTAAGTTCTGTTTAATCAGTTCAGCCCAACACTCTATGTTCTATTCCTTGACCCCAAGGAGATTAACTTCCCATAAACCATGTTCTACTTGGAGTGCCAGTGGCTGCAGGTGGGACAACACCTGAATTCCAATCAAAATCAGGAACTCTAACTAGTACCATGTTGCTCAGGAATTCTCCTGAATTCATTCTTTGTTATTTATTTCTTTGTTATCTGTGGCCAGCAAAGTCAGCATTATTTCCACAATAATATTTTCTGTGGATCTTGGTCACTTCAAGGGATTGCTGCTAATTAGATTAACACCTTGGCTTTGGGACAGCTGTGGACTGCATTTGTGTGAAACCACAATTCTTTGTTTTTGCTAGTCGGAATTATGTGTCCGATTCTCTAGCTGTTAAAAGGCTGTGCTGTCCTAAATGGCCACGTTTGGGCCAAATGTTCATCCTGATAATGGTAAAATCTATGTGCTAAAGAGCTTGTTCTAAATATGTTGGTCTGTAAAACAAAAAATGTATCTGGTGTCTGAGGAACACCTGAAAGTTGAGGTGCCTGTGACAATTCTTTACCTCAGCGATACCACGGCTGGTTACTTCTCTGTGGGTTTGTCTATTGGACCTTGCTGAAAAACAAGGGGGAGGGAGAAAAAGGATTTCAGTTGATGGGTCTACAATAACTTCCCTGAAAGGACTGTAAAGGTAGAAACCATCACCATATTTAACAGGCTTTTGAGAGCTATAACTTGCAAGACAGAGCAAGACCTAGGAAGCAACATGAGGGCAGTTTCTGCATGGAACAGATGGGATGGCGAATTGCCGCTTTCTATATTCTAAATTTCTATGGGTGTAAAGATTTGAGTAGCTATGGAGACTTAAAGATCTCCTCCATACTATGCTGACAAATATCATCCGGTTCAAGCATAGTATTAAGAACATCAAATAGCCCAGCATGGGACAGGGCCTTTGGCCCTTAATGTTGTAATGAACTACTTAAAGCACCAACTCCTAATTAATCCAATTCCCTCTCCCTGCACATTGACTATATTCTTCCCTGCTCTGCATATTCATGTGTTGATCTAAGTGTCTCTTAAATGCTCCCATGCAGTCTGGCTCTACCATTATCCTGTCAGGCACCCACCACTTTCTGTGTTTAAAAAAAATACTTGCCTTGTACTTTTCCCCTCTCTCAACAAAAATACATGCCCTCTTGCACTCGATATTTCAATCCTGATAAAAAAAGATACTGTTTGCCTACTCTATCTATTGTTCGCATCATTTTATAAACTATCAAATCTCACCTCAGCCTCTGCCTCTCTAGGAAATAAACATCCCCAATTTTTCCAGCCTCTCCTCATGGCGTATGTCCTCCAAACCAGACAGCATCCTGGTAAACCTCCTCTGCATCCTCTTCAAAGGTTCTACATCCTTCCTACAGTAGAGTTAAAAATACACATGCACTAAGATGTTAACTGTCCTGTGCTATCACCAGTGGAACCATCAGTTGATCTGCCACCTGTCTTCAGGAGCTTCGACCTGCTTATGATCAAGACTCACTCGTGGTGGTGGGCCAGCAGTGCTAAAGCACCACCTCCCACTGGTGAGCTTAAAAATTTGACATCTGCCTCTATCAGTCACTTCTATCCAACAGATAGTCTGCTCTTCAGGTGTCTATGCAACTACTGAAGGGTTTGCAAGATATGTATACACTGTCTGACTATCTGCCCCTCTGGACATACTTGGTCCACACCCATGCTGATCCTTTCTCTGCTGCCTCAGCTACAGCCCTGCTGGTTGACTCTCTTCTAGTGAAGCCAAGGTCACGCAGCCACTTCTGGAAAGTGAACGCAATAAACCCACGGCATCCTACTTCAAATGGATAGCATGAGACCTTCCATCCTCTGTCTCTGCACTCTGATCTTAATTCTGCATACTTGGTTAACTTGCACTCATGGGCTCTGTCGATGTTGTCTTCGCAGGGGACTGTGAGTTCACCAATAACCACTTCTCTACTGGTGTCAGACCATACGATTATATCTGGACGCAATGTGGTGAAAGCTATTTGCTCCGGGAAGCTGCCTTTCCCGTCCAGGTCAGCCTTGACACATCAATCATTGGCTGAAGAAAGTATGCTTGATCGTGGGCCGGCGCTGTACACCCTTGACTTGGAGCCTTCTTTCACAAATGATATGCGATGTTCTGTGCAGCATGGGGCATGAGAAGTTGTTTTGCAGTACTCTCTGCTCAACCGCTTCTGTCACAACTTTGAGAACGTTGTTATGTCTCCAAGTGTACATGCCGCTGGAAAGATTGACTCTGCATGCACTCAAAATATGTTGAAGTGTTCCCTTCTCGCCACAAGCAGCACACCTGTCTGTCTTATCTTCATACCAGGTGCTGAGGTTGGCAGGTGTTGGGAGCAGATTGTACGCTGCTCTGCATAGAAAAGAAATGTGGAGCGGTTCCATCTGCCACAGAACATTCCAAGATAGATGTCGTTGTTCAGCACTTTCCATCCAGGTCCAAGCCCCTTGTTTGACCAGGTCAGCTGTTTTAGCTAACCTCTTCTCCTCTTCTACCTCTCGTACTTCTTGTGTTACAAGCTCATGGCGCTCCTTACCTGTAGAAGATGACCACCCCTTGTGGGTTGTCCACCCAAGTCCCTGGCGGCCTAGCTGGATAGCCCCAATGGTCTTCTTGTGCTTCAATCTAGACTCTGCCTCATCAACTGCTACACGGGCTGACCACTTCCTGCCTGATCTGACATCTGGCTGGGTATTCTTGATGACATGGTCTTTTGAGTCTCGAAGCATCAAGAATGATCTTACCTTGGCTACCTTGACCTCTTCAACAAGGGATTGCACTGGGATGGTAAGATTGTCTGGCTACTGTGGATTGCAACATTGGTGAGGCTGCTCGGTACTCCAAGCCACTTCTTCACATACTTGTTGATCTTCCATTCCATTGCCTCAACATGGGACATTGCCACTTCATAGACAGTTAGTGGCCACATTACCCGTGGCATCAGTCCGTACTGCAAGCACCACAACTTCAACTTGCCAGGCAAGCCACACTTGTCAACAGACATCAGACCTCTACTGATCTGTTCTCCTGTCTCTTGAACCCTCTTGGTGTCTCTCAGCTCCTATGTGTACCATCGCCCGAGGCTCTTAACTGGTTGGTCCTGAATGGATGGAATCTCCTCTCCACAAAGGGTGAAATGAAAGTCAACCAGCTTTCCACTCCTAAGAACAAGGTTCCTTGACTTCTTGGTTTTGAACTTCATTCTTCCCCAATCCATTAGATCCTCGAGTCTAAATAGTACATTTTCCACTGCCTCCGTGCTGGGACCCAAAAGGGTAAGATCGTCCATGAACACTCGTATTGGTGGTAACTCCCCTCCGCCATCAAGTGCAACACCTGGTCCCACTGATTCTGCAGCCCTCACAATGACCTCCATGGCTAACACAAAAAGGATGGGTGAAATCGTACATCCCATTGGGATTCCAGCATCCAAGCTCTGCCACCTAGTTGTAAACTGCTGAGTGGAAAACCTCATCCGGAATTCGTTGTAGTACTGCAGAACAAAGTTCCTCACCTTAGCAGGAATCCATAGGAATTCCATCACAAACTCAGTCAGGACATGGGGAACAGAACCATATGCATTTGCCAGATCAAGCCAAACTACAGCTAGATTTCTTCTCAACCTTAAGAAGAAAAATGAGGTGACCAGAATGAACTACAATACTCTAAATGTGGACCAACCACAGTTATAAAGCTATAACATAACTCCTGGTTCTTGAACTCAATCAGTCCTCTCGTGAGAGCACTAGTCTCAAAGAAATCTGAAGCTCTTTCATGGAATATTGAATGGGTTGAGGATGAAAAGGTGTTTAGGTTCTAGTTCCAGTCCCTTCATCATCACCCTCTATGTTTTCCCTACAACCACTCATCTGGTGTGCATTTCTGGTCACTCTATTAGAGGAAGCAGATGGAGAATTTTGAAAGTGTGCAGAAGAGGTTTGCCAGTATACTGCCTGGATTATAGAGTATGAACTAGAAGGAGAAGCTGGACAAACTTTGGTAACTCTCTCTGAAGGGCCAGAGACTGACAGGAAACTTGACATAAATTTATAAACTAAGATAGGGTACACAGTCAGAATCTCCTCACCATGGTAGAAATGTCAAGACAATGTATTTAAATTGAGTGAGAAAGTTTGAAAGAGACGTGCAGGCCAGGTTTTTACACAGAGATTTGAAGTGTCTGGGACTGGCTATTAGGTGCAAGCAGATATGATAGTGGCATTTAAGAGGCTCTGCACATGAGTATGCAGAGCATGAAAGAATATGGATCACGTAAAGACGAAGGAGATTTATTTTAATTTGGTATCATGTTTGGCACCGATATTGCGGGCTGTTCTACATTCGATATTCCGGAAAAGCTGTTGGACACTTGCAGTTCCCTCCAGCAGTTTACTGTGTGGTGTGGCTTAGCGACTGATTGTTCAGTATTATTTGGTCTCTTTTAATACTTTATTGGGGGACCGCTTTGTCAAGCACCACTGCACCATCGGCCAAGCATATTAATTCCAATTCCCATCCCCATTCCGATGTATCAGTCCACGGTCTCCTCTCCTCCAAAGATGAGGCCACCCTCAGGGTGGAGGAGCAACACTTTATATTCTGTCTAGGTACACTCCAACCTGATGGCATTGATTTCTCTTTCTGGTAAACAAATTTCCTCCCCCTCTTCCTCTATTCCCCATGCTAACCTTTTACCTCTTTTCACTTGCCTATTACTTCCCCCTGCGATGACACCTCCTTCCCTTTCTCCTATGGCCCACTCTCCTCTCCGACCAGATTCCTTCTTCTCCAGTCCTGAACCACCTACTTGGCTTCTCCAATCATCTTCCGCTAGCCCCACCTTTTTATTCTGCCTCCTTCCCCCTTCCTTCTCAGTCCTGAAGAAGGGTCTTGGTCCGAAATGTGGACTATCTATTCATTTCTATAAACGCTGCCTGACCTGCTGAGTTCCTCCAGCATCTTGTGTGTGCTATTTTATTAACTATTTTTCTTTCTTTCTATATTTGTCTTTATGTATCTCTAATAAGCTCATTTCTAATAGCCTTTAAGATATGTACAGTGCCTCCTTTGTTTGCAGATACCTCTTGCTGCTGAAACTGGAAAAGAACAAGGAACGAATTTTAAAATATTTTCATTCCATCCACCCCTTTGAGTTGTTGCAGGTTCTATGAAACAGTTTCCACACAAGCTAAATATTTCGGCATGTTACAGCAAATGTGAGGGAAAAAAAGTACCCTGTTATATAAAAGAGCTGAATATTAAATATATATGGCACTGGGGAATTGAATTGAGCCAATGGTAAATTGCATTCTGCCTCTTGATTTTTGTTGGCAGGTGGAGTACTTGCTTGCTTTATTTTTGATGCTGCCTCTGCCTCTTTGCGTCTCTGAGTGCTTTCTATTAGATAATATTACTCAAAGACCTGATGATACCCCTCCACCAAGCCCACAACTCCAACCTACTCCCCTTCCTCTCTCCATATCCTGTAAGTAAGTAAATCAAGGCAATTATTGAAAATGTTGGTAGCAAGTGATGTGGAACGCTGAGATGCACTGGAAAGCTCCTTGTTTGATCTGTTTTTTAATGCTTCACTTTCTACAAGACTGAATGAAAATGGAATACATTTTCTGCAGTTTTGAACAATTTTGAAGTCAATAGGCGGACTGCTGCTTGTAAATTCCTTCTTGCTGTCTTTTGATTATAGAAGCTTCAAAATAGAATTTGGACATTTATCCCTTTACGTTTCTTCTGACATCCAATATAATTATGCCAGATCTGTGGTTTAACTCTTTGTTATCTCACTTGTTTCCATATCCTTTGATGCTTTTGGACCATAGAGCATAGAACGTAGAGCACAGAGCATAGAACATAGGACAGTATAGCACAGGGACAGGGCCTTCTCCTCACAATGTCTGTGCTGATAATTAAAACTAATCCTTGTTGACCAACATGTCCATTATCCCTCCATTCCTTGCTGCTTAGCAATATTTACTCAGCTCTCAACTCAACTCAGGGTCAGTAGATGGATTCTTTTTGCAGACCTTAGTTCAGAATGCTATTTGCTTGCTCTTATTTGCAAGATTTGTGTTCTTTTCTCTCTGCACACTGGGTGCCTGACGAACCTTTTTTTAATGGGCTCTTTTGGGTTTCCTTGTTTTTGTGGCTGGCCTGTAAGGAGATGAATCTGAAGGTTGTATAATATACATTGATAATAAACGTAGTTTGAACATTGGTCATGTGCCCGTCTAAATGCTGCTTGAATGTTATGACTATTTCCGCTTCCGCCACCTCCCCTTGTGGTCCCTCCCACCACCTGCCACTCTCTGTGCAGAAACAAACTTTAGTTAACAATAATTATAAGCTCGGTAGAATTGTGTTACCAAATCAAGTTCAGTTCATTGTCAGGTGCATAAGTACAAGTGCAATGAAAAACTTGCTTACAGCAGCATCACAGGCACGTAGGGACATGCAACAGGTAGGATATAAATTACACAAGATGCTGAAGAGAAAAGATTACGCAAGAGCACAACTTTAGTGTGAGATGAGACACAAGCCTATGTAGTGTTCCATTGATGAGATGGGATTAGTTTTGAGCAGGTCACTTCAAGAAACCATTTCAAGGTTGTGGGAAAGTAGCAGTTCCTGACTCTGATGGTGAAGGACTTTTCAGGTTTTACGTCAGATGCCTTTTTCATTACCCTATCCACCTCTGTCATCACTTTCACTGAGCTTTGTAGCCAGATCAGCTGCAAGAACATGTTCAACTCAAGATAAATCAACATTAAAGGGGTCAGATATTATGCTATATATAAAAAACTATTCTGTGATCTCCACAGATTAAAAATTGACTAGGTCTCTCACCTCATGAAGAATCAGAGGAACTTCTATCTAAATTTTTAATTTAAGTTGTGAGATGAAAGGAAGGCACTTAGTTATTCATACCAACACGTAGACGTTGGATTCATCCAAATAAGCATCAATGGGGCTAAAGTAGTTGGTCACACAGTCATGAGACTCTACCCATCTCACTTCTTCTTGTGATCAGGCCATAAACAGGAGTTTAAATCAACATGACAATGATTATACTGAGACTTGCCCAAAGCTCTTTGAACATAGTGACTTCATTTATCCCTGGATTAAAACCTATTCACTTACCTTGCAAAAGTGCAAATAACATCAGAACTTTCCCCATCAAAATATCAGTAATGAAATAGAAATTGTGGGACTTGTTGAATCAGTTCATTGTCTTAAAGGAAATGATGACCATGAGAATTCAACAATCAACCAATTTATTTTGTTTGACATTTATCATTGTCACTAAAGGATTAAGACAGCATAACAAAAAACATTATAAATCACTCAATTTTCACATACATTGCTGTATTATAAAAGATGATATTAAGCTTAGATTTGCAATGGATCTTGAGCCAGATTGGTCAAACTCCTCTGAGTAATCTAAACTCAAGAAAACCTGCAGTTGCTGGAAATCCAAAGCAACGCACACAAAATGCTGGCGGAACTCAGTAGGCCAGGCAGCATCTATGGAAAAGAGTAAACAGTCAAAGTTTCAGGCTAAGACCCTTCTTCAGGACTTGAAAGAAAGGGGAGAGGTCAGAAGAAGAAGGTGGGGGGAGGGCGAGGTGAGGAAGAAGTACAAGGTGGCAGGTGATAGGTGAAACTGAGAGAGGGGGACAGAGTGAAATAAAAAGCTGGGATGTTGATTGGTGAAAGAGATAAAGGGTTGGAGGAGGGGGAATCTGACAGAGAGGGTAGAAGATCTTGGAAGAAAGGGAAGGAGGAGGGGCACCAGAGGGAGGTGATGGGCAGGTAAGGAGTAAGTGAGGGAAACAGAAATGGGGAATTGTGAAGGGGAGGGGGTCTAACTATCAGTACTTGTTAGGATATAGTGGTGTTTGAAATCTGAAGCTGGATTGGATGTGAGTAGCATTTAAAGGAAAAGACATCAAGGTGAATAGTATATGAGTGTTTGCAGGGCAATAAATCAGTAAAAGGAAACTAACTGAGTTGCACTGATTCGGATTTAGGAATTAGACTGTTAGAGGGTCTATATGGGCTCCTTATCCAACAGCAACACAATGAATAAATTTCCATCAGGGAGAAGCCCAAGATCAGACACAGGTAGGATTTGGCATTTTTTAATTGAAGTCCACAGCGTTGTAAAAACACCTGCAAGGGTTGCTAGGCTGGTAAGGAAAGCATACGGCAAACTGGTTTTCTAAAGTCGAGGCATTGAGTTCAAGAGTCAGGAAGTGGTGTGATAGCTTTATGAAACTGGTTAAGCTGCAACCATTCGCTCTCTCACCCCTCTCTTCCCCTCTTTTGAGTCAGTATGGGTGGAAGTCAGGAACAGGATGGGAGCAGTTACTCTATTGGGGGTATTCCATAGGCCCCCTGGTAGCAGCAGAGATACAGAGGAGCTGATTGGGAGGCAGATTTTGGAAAGGTGCAAAAATAACAGGGTTGTTATCATGGGTGACTTTAACTTCCCTAATATTGATTGGCACCTGATTAGTTCCAAGGGTTTAGATGGGGCAGAGTTTGCTAAGTGTGTCCAGGACGGATTCCTGTCACAGTATGTGGACAGGCCGACCAGGGGGAATGCCATACTAGATCTAGTACTAGGTAATGAACCGGGTCAGGTCACAGATCTCTCAGTGGGTGAGCATCTGGGGGACAGTGACCACCACTTCCTGGCCTTTATAATTATCATGGAAAAGGATAGAATCAAAGAGGACAGGAACATTTTTAATTGGGGAAAGGCAAATTATGAGGCTATAAGGCTAGAACTTGCGGGTGTGAATTGGGATGTTTTTGCAGGGAAATGTACGATGGACATGTGGTCGATGTTTAAAGATCTCTTGCGGGATGTAAGGGATAAACTTGTCCCGGTGAGGAAGATAAAGAATCGTAGGATGAAGGAACCATGAGTGACAAGTGAGGTGGAAAATCTAGTCAGGTGGAAGAAGGCAGCGTACATGAGGTTTAGGAAGCAAGGATCAGATGGGTCTATTGAGAAATATAGGGAAGCAAGAAAGGAGCTTAAGAAGGGGCTGAGAAGAGCAAGAAGGGGGCATGAGAAGGCCTTGGAAAGTAGGGTAAAGGAAAAACCCAAGGCATTCTTCAATTATGTGAAGAAAAAAAGGATGACAGGAGTGAAGGTAGGACCGATTAGAGATAAAGGTGGGAAGATGTGCCTGGAGGCTGTGGAAGTGAGCGAGGTCCTTAATGAATACTTCTCTTCGGTATTCACCAATGAGAGGGAACTTGATGATGGTGAGGACAATATGAGTGAGGTTGATGTTCTGGAGCATGTTGATATTAAGGGAGAGGAGGTGTTGGAGTTGTTAAAATACATTAGGACAGATAAGTTCCTGGGGCCTGACAGAATATTCCCCAGGCTGCTCCACGAGGCGAGAGAAGAGATTGCTGAGCCTCTGGCTAGGATCTTTATGTTCTCGTTGTCCACGGGAATGGTACCGGATGATTGGAGGGAGGTGAATGTTGTTCCCTTGTTCAAAAAAGGTAGTAGGGATAGTCCGGGTAATTATAGACCAGTGAGCCTTACGTCTGTGGTGGGAAAGCCATTGGAAAAGATTCTTAGAGATAGGATCTGTAGGCATTTAGAGAATCATGGTCTGATCAGGGGTAGTCAGCATGGCTTTGTGAAGGGCAGATCGTGTCTAACAAGCCTGATAGAGTTCTTTGAGGAGGTGACCAGGCATATAGATGAGGGTAGTGCAGTGGATGTGATCTATATGGATTTTAGTAAGGCATTTGACAAGGTTCGACATGGTAGACTTATTCAGAAAGTCAGAAGGCATGGGATCTAGGGAAGTTTGGCCAGGTGGATTCAGAATTGGCTTGCCTGCAGAAGGCAGAGGGTGGTGGTGGAGGGAGTACATTCAGATTGGAGGATTGTGACTAGTGATGTCCCACAAGGATCTGTTCTGGGACCTCTACTTTTCGTGATTTTTATTAATGACCTGGATGTCGGGGTAGAAGGGTGGGTTTGCAGACGGCACAAAGGTTGGTGGTGTTGTAGATAGTGTAGAGGATTGTCAAAGATTGCAGAGAGACATTGATAGGATGCAGAAGTGGGCTGAGAAGTGACAGATGGAGTTCAACGCGGAGAAGTGTGAGGTGGTACACTTTGGAAGGACAAACTCCAAGGCAGTGTACAAAGTAAATGGCAGGATACTTGGTAGTGTGGAGGAGCAGAGGGATCTCAGGGTACATGTCCACAGATCCCTGAAAGTTGCCTCACAGGTGGATAGGGTAGTTAAGAAAGCTTATGGGGTGTTAGCTTTCATAAGTCGAGGGATAGAGTTTAAGAGTTGCGTTGTAATGTTGCAGCTCTATAAAACTCTGGTTAGGTCACACTTGGAGTACTGTGTCCAGTTCTGGTCACCTCACTATAGGAAGGATGTGGAAGCATTGGAAAGGGTACAGAGGAGATTTACCAGGATGCTGCCTGGTTTAGAGAGTATGCATTGTGATCAGAGATTAAGGGAGCTAGGGCTTTACTCTTTGGAGAGAAGGAGGATGAGAGGAGACATGATAGAGGTGTACAAGATAATAAGAGGAATAGATAGAGTGGACAGCCAGTGCCTCTTCCCCAGGGCACCACTGCTCAATACAAGAGGACATGGCTTTAAGGTAAGGGATGGGAAGTTCAAGGAGGATATTAGAGGAAGGTTTTTTACTCAGAGAGTGGTTGGTGCGTGGAATGCTCTGCCTGAGTCAGTGGTGGAGGCAGATAGCCTAGTGAAGTTTAAGAGACTACTAGACAGGTATATGGAGGAATCTAAGGTGGGGGCTTATATGGGAGGCAGGGTTTGAGGGTCGGCACAACACTGTGGGCCGAAGGGCCTGTACTGTGCTGTACTATTCCATGTTCTATGTTCTATGTTCCCTACCCTCCTGAGTTGCCATCACCTCCCTCAAGTTCTACTCTACTCTCCACTCATATCAAATTCCTTTTTATTCAGCCCTTTGCCATTTCCACTTATCTCCTAGCTTCTCAGATCACAACACCTTCCCCGGTGCATCTCCTGCTGCTGCTTGTAGGGAGGTTGTACGTTCTCCCCGTGACTGCGTGGCTTTCCTGCGGGTGCTCTGGTTTCCTCCCACCATCCGAAGATATATTGGTTGTTAGTTTAACTGGTATTATAAATTGTCTCATGACTAGGTTCTGATTAAATTAGGGGTTTCTGGGTGGCATGGCCTGAATTGAATTAACTTTATTTCTTACATCCTTCACAGACACGAGGAGTAAAAATCTTTACATTATGTCTCCATATAAATATGCAATGTGCAAGTTATAGTAATTTGTAATAGGTAGTATGTACAACAGCCGATATAGAACAGAAGCACAATTGTATTAATGTGAATTAATCAGTCTGATGGCCTGGTAGAAGCTGCTGTCCAGGAGCCTGTTGGTCCTGGCTTTTCTGTTATGTTACTGTTTCCTGGATGGTAGCAACTGCAACAGTTTGTGGTTGGGATGACTTGGGTCCCCAGTGATCCTTCAGGCCCTTTTTACACACCTGTCTTTGTAAATGTCCTTAATAGTGCGAAGTTCACATCTACAGATGCGCTGGGCATCCACATCACTCTCTGCAGAGTCCTGCGATTGAGGGAAGTACAGTTTCCATACCAGGCAGTGATACAGCTAGTCAGGATGCTCTCAATTGTGCCCCTATAACAAGTCCTTAGAATTTGAGAACCATACCAAACGTCATCAACTGTCTGAGGTAAAAGATGTGCTGTTATGCTTTTTTCAGCACACAGCCAGTATACAATGGCTGGAAGTACTTACTGCACGCTGTACCACAGTTTAAAATAAAATGTACTGGGCAAGTGTTTTCTTTTATTCTTTCTTTTTTTAAACACAGAGTGCTGGGTACCTGGAATAGGCTGTAAGGGGCAGGTACAACAGAGGTGTTTAAGAGGCTCTTCGTTAGGTATCAGAATCAGATTTATTATCACCGGCATGTGACGTGAAATTTGTTAACTTAGCAGCAGCAGCAGTTCAATGCTATACATAATCTAGCAGAGAAAAAAATACTAAAATTTAAAAAAATAAATAAATGAGTAAATCAATTACGTATATTGAATAGATTAAAAGTGTGCAAAAATAGAAATACTGTATATTAAAAAAAGCGAGGTAGTGTCCAAAGATTCAATGTCCATTTAGGAATCGGATAGCAGAGGGGAAGAAGCTGTTCCTGAATCGCTGAGTGTGTGCCTTCAGGCTTCTGTACCTCCTACCTGATGGTAACAGTGAGAAAAGGACACACCCTTGGTGCTGGAGGTGCTTAATAATGGACGCTGCCTTTCTGAGACACCGCTCCCTGAAGGTGTCCTGGGTACTTTGTTGGCTAGTACCCAAGATGGAGCTGACTAGATTTACAACCTCCTGCAGCTCCTGTCAGTCGTGTGCAGTAGCCCCTCAATACCAGACAGTGATGCAGCCTGTCAGAATGCTCTCCATGGTACATCTATAGATGTTTTTGAGTGTATTTGTTGACATGCCAAATCTCTTCAAACTCCTAATAAAGTATAGCTGCTGTTTTGCCTTCTTTATAACTACATCAATATATTGGGACCAGGTTAGATTTTCAGAGATCTTGACGCCGAGGAACTTGAAGCTGCTCACTCTCTCCACTTCTGATCCCTCTATAATGATTTGTATGTGTTCCTTTGTCTTACCATTCCTGAAGTCCACAATCAGCTTTTTCATGTTACTGCCATTGAGCACACACTCAGCCACACAGGTTTCAATGAAGTCGGTAACAACTGCAGCATACTCATCCAGGTTTGAAGATGAATCCCTGAATACAGTACAGTCCACCAATTCAAAGCAGTCCTGTAGGCACTCCTGTGCTTCCCTTGTCCATACCTTCTTGGTCCTCACTGCTGGTGCTGCAGTCTTCAGTCTCTGCCTGCTAATAGAGAATGGAGGGATATGGACATGATTTAGGCAGAAGAGACTAGTTAGAAATTTAATTACCAGTTTAATTAGGTTGATTAAAAAAAAATCATGAGCTGAAGGGCCCATTCCTGTTTTATGTACTAAGTTTATTTTGGCACCACAAATACTAATGTCCTAATCAACTCAGCATCTTATTGTCTAATGAGTTGTTACAATATTTGTAGAGATTATGAGTTGAACATAGCTTGGATGTTTTATGCAGTTGGGTACACTTCAATATAATGACACCAGGACACATATAGTGCCATATCCAAGCACATTAATATTACATTAACACACTCACTGTGACTTCTATTAAAGGCTTTTATCTGCAGGAATTGACTCTCACTTGGTTGCTGGTAAATGAGTATTACGCACTCTTCCCCCGCCACCCTATTCATTACCCCAGTAGCTGGAAGGTGAATGCAGTGTGATACAGAAAAATCCTGTGCCCATCTCAGTTGCAATCTGGGACAGAGCTATTTGGGGTGGAAAGTGAATCAAGGATTATGGAGAAGGTATTTATTAATTCATTGAGATACAGCGTGGAATAGGCCTGGTCCTTCAAGCTGCATCCCCTGATTTAACCCTAGATGAATCACAGGACAAGTTACAATGACCAATTAACCTATCGACCAGTACATCTTTAGACTGTGAGAGGAAACCAGAGCAACCAGAGGAAGCCCATGTGGTCACGGGGAGAATGTACAAACTCTTTACAGGCAATGGCAGGAATTGAACCCTGGTCGCCTGTACTGTAAAGCATTGTGCTAACTCCTATGCTACCATTTATCCTGGTGGCTTTGTGTGCATTGGAAGGAAATAACGTGGAAGGGGACAGAGGGTGGTGAGGCACAACATGAAATAGCGAGGTTATAAAGCAAGGTTTATTTGCTTCAGCGCTCTGGGGCTGCAGCCTGCAACCATTGGCACTTACCTCAGCGCTGAACTGGCTTCGTAGCTGTGGAGTCACTTTCACAGACTCTGCGGTTAAAGTCTGTCTGTTATTTGTTTCCTTTTTTATTGTTTGCATAATTTATTCTTTTTTCGCACATCAGGTGTCTGAAGTCTGTGTGTGTTTTTTTTAAAAGAGGGTTCTATTGTGCTTTGTTTTGTGACTGCCTGCAAGAAGACGAATCTCAAGGTTGTATACTGTCATCATCATCATCAGGTGCCATGCCCAGTTTGAGCTTTGACTGCCATGGCCCACACACTCCTGTTTCAGGTCGAGTGGATCAATTCATTGCTATTCAATTCCAATTCTCTGGCTGCTGTTTCCATCATCATTTGTCTTTGTCTTCAATCTTTCCCATAATTATCGTGCATTCCAACTCCTCTTTGCTAATCACATGTCCAATGAAGTTACGTTGCCATTTCATGATCTCATATTATTTCTCTTTTTGCGTTTGCTCTGTTCATGACATCCTCGTTAGATATTCGTTTCGTCCATGATATTCTTTGCATCCTCCTCAAAAACCACATTTCTGCTGCTGCAGTTCATTTCCTCATGTTACTAGATATTGTCCAACATTCTGAGCCATATAACATAACTGGATAAACATAACATTTCAGTACTCTGAGGTGGGTTGTCATGCCTAGTTTAGTATTGGTCAGTATACTCTTCATTCTTGTAAAGGTGTCTTTTGCCATCCCTATTCTTCTTTTGATGTCCAAGTCGCACCTGCCATCTGATGTCACCCAGCTTCCTAAGTAGCAAAAGTTCTTGTTTTATGTCTTCCCCATTTATTCTCAGTTTGTATACTGTACACAAGCTTTAATAACAAATTTAATTTAAACTTGAAACGGTTTAGAGAGAAACAGCAAGAAGTCATTACAGAGGGAGGAAGTGATGAGGGGGTACTGTAGGAGATGGAGGCAGAGGAGGTGGAGGTATAGCATCAGATGAAGGGGAGGAAGGTTTAGAGGTGACAGGAGGAGGAGGGAGAGGGGCTGAAGTGGTGAGGCAGCTGCACTTCGGTGCTGAGGGGATGCGGATGAGATGGTAAAGGAGGGGGTGTTTGAGGTGTGTGGAGATTGGTTAGGGAGCATTGAGATGGTGAGGGAGGTGTGTTGAGATGAAATAACAACTGTAAATTTGCTAATGATACAACCATTGTTGGTAGAATCTCAGGTGGTGATGAGAGAGCGTACAGGAGTGAGATATGCCAACTGGTGGAGTGGTGCTGCAGCAACAACCTGGCACTCAGCGTCAGTAAGACGAAAGAGCTGATTGTGGACTTCAGGAAGGGCAAGATGAAGGAACACATACCAATCTTCATAGAGGGATCAGAAGTGGAGAAAGTGAGTAGTTTCAAGATCTTTGAGGATCTAACCTGGTCCCAACATATCGATGTACTTATAAATAAGGCAAGACAGCGGCTATACTTCTTTAGGACTTTGAAGAGATTTGGCATGTCAACAAATACACTCAAAACTTCTATAGTTGTGGAGAGTATTCTGACAGGCTGTATTACTGCTGGTATGGGGGGGGAGGGGAGGTTGCTACTGCACAGGTCTGAAAGGAGCTGCACAGTGTTGTAAATCTGGTCAGCTCCATCTTGGGTACTAGCCTACAAAGTACCCAGGACATCTTCAGGGAGCGGTGTCTCAGAAAGGCAATGTCCTTTATTAAGGACCACCTGTCACAAGGTGGGCATTGGTGGCAGAACCCAAATTCAAGACACAGACACTGAAATACTAGAAAGTGGACTAGAGTAGGGACAGGACTGGATGTAGACTAGGAGCTGGGACGAGAACACAGACTTGGGCTAGGACTTGACTGGGAAAGCGGGACCTGGATGAGGAACTAGGAACTTGGAACGTGGACAAGGACTCCGAGCCAGAGACTGGACAAGGACTCGAAACCTGGGTCTTGACTTGGGCTCAGACCCCGGATCTAAGCGAAGACATGACGTGGCTACAAGACTGGATGAGGCTTGGGTTCCTCGAGGCAAGAACATGACAAGGCTTGGGTAACAGGAACCTTGGAACACAAAGCCAGAAGCCTTGACTTGGTCAAGGGAGAGACAGGAACGCAGGGACAAGGAACACAGAGGCAGGACCCCTCCTTGGGAACAGGACGTAGGGCCGGGACGCATACACAGAACACAGAGCCGGCAGCCCTCCTTGGGAACAGGACATAGGGCCAGGGCTCATACACAGAATGCTGAACAGGACAAGACAGTTCCCAACACTAGATAGTGGCAAACGGCCAGACCTACCTAGCAAAGGCGCAGACACAGAGACAGTTCCCAACACTAGGTAGCGGCAAACAGCCGGACCTACCTAGTGAAGGTGAGGACACAGAGACAGTTCCAAACAACGATAGACAGTTCCTTATCTTGCTCCGGCAGATGAACTTGACAGCAATGCAGGTGAAGGTTACAAGCGAGGCGAGGCAAGGCAAGGCTTCAGACACTGATTGCAGGGCAAGGCTTCAGGAGGGAGGAGCAGAGAAGGGGTTCAGACAGAAACAATCCAGCAACTGAAGCTGAACCAAGGAGCTATTTGTAGCCAGCCCAAAATGTGAATCAGCTGCCTCAATTAGAGCACCAAACAGAAAAAGGGAAAACAAGAAAACCTGGAATAAGGAACGATGGACCGGACCGTGAACCGAAATCCAGACTTCACGGACCAGACCATGACACCTCCAGCACCCAGGGCATGTCCTTTTCTCACTGTTACCATCAGGTAGGAGGTACAGAAGCCTAAAACTACACACTCAGCGATTTAGGGAGAGCTTCTTCCCCTCTGCCATCTGATTCCTAAATGGACCTTGAACCCTTGGACATTACCTCACTTTTTTTAATATACAGTATTTCTGTTTTTTGCATGTTTTTTTAATCTATTCAATATATGCACACTGTAGTCTATTTATTCTTGTTCTTATTTTTATTTAATTTATTATTTTTTTCTCTCTTCTATATTATGTATAGCACTGAACTACTGCTGCTAAATTAACAAATTTCACATCACATGCCGATGATAATAAACCTGATTCTGATGAAGGGGATTGAGGTGGTGATGGAGAAGACTATTGATGTAGGGAAGGAAAGAGTTGAGTTGGAGGTGTTAAAGAGATGAGAGAGGTAAATGTGATTACGGAGGAGTATTGAGGTGGTGTGTGAGGGATGGTTGAGTTGAAGAGATTAGAGGGAGGGGGGATTGAGGTGGTGTGTGGGGGATGGTTGAGTTGAAGTTGGAAAGGCTTGAGGAGATGAGAGGGGTGATGTTGTGAGGGAAGGGATTTAAGGTCGTGTGTCAGGGATGGTTGAGTTGAAGTTGGAGAAATTGAGAAGACGAGAGGGGTGATATTGTTAGGGAAGGGGGATTGAGGTGGTGTGTCAGGGTGGTTGTATTAGTAATGGAGGGGTTGAGGCATTAAGGAAGGAATGTTTGAGGAGGTGTATGGGTGTTTTGAGAAGGTAAGGAAAGGAAATTTAGGAGTTGGGGGAGGGGATTGAGGAGGTGAAATAAACAGGAGGGCACTGGGAGAGAAACAGGAGAGCAGGGTCAGTGTGAAATAAATGCTTGTATAAACTCCTGAGCAGTGAGGAGCCCTTGAACTCCGCTCTATTAATGTATCATTGATAATATCAATTACACTCTTTGCTGGAAGGTCATATACCCAGTATAACATCTGCAACCTGATTGATATCGTTATCCAAACATTAGTGCATAGCACAACTTAATTAAAGCACAGGGTTTATGAAGTGCAGGGTCGCTCTTCATTAGATGAGATGCATTGATTTGAATTTTGGAATTAATAGCTAAATGTGCAGCTTTGCATCATGTTGCCCAATCTTCATTAATTAGCACCACATGGAGACTATTCCCTGAAATCTTTTGTTATGCGTCTCTCATATTAAACATGATTAGCTTTTAAATGCATGCAGGAGTGCAGAACATTAAGCAAAGCGCTCCGGGATATTTGAATCCCTTGTTGGCACCGCAAAGGTCATTAGACTTCTCTTGAATTTTATTCCAAATTTCTTTTTTATATTGTGCTTTACAAAAATCTTGTTAAACAGTTTAGCTGAAGCAAAATAAGATAAGAAGGACCCCTTGTCAGTCTTGAGGTTTGATCTCTTAATTTTTATGTGGACCTACATTACCCAAGTTGACCTTGGACGCAGAGATGGCGCTGCTCTTGAGAGAGATGGTCAGAGACAGAGAGAAAACTCCGATTTAGCTCTTAATTGCCCCAAAGCATGGCGGCTTTGGCTTGAGGGCAAAACTCTCCACTGAGCTCATAGTCTACTGAAGCAATTTTTCACAATGGTGCTTTCCCCTCTCTGGCCTCCTGAATGTGTCTGAACCACTTCAGAAGCACACCAACTATACATCTGGATTCATATATGACCCAGAGATGACAAGTAGGGCTAATTCCCTTCAATAAATGACATTAATGGTATGAGAATGACATAGTGGCGCAAAAGTTAGAGCTGCTGTCTCAGAGCTCCAGTGGCCTGGCTTCGATCCTGAACTATTAAAGAACATAGAATACAGAATAGTACCATTCAGGAGCTGTTCCCTCAGCCCATGATGTTGTGCAGAACTGATTAAGCTAGCAATTAAATTGGTATGGAATATTTCACTGCGGATCTTTTTCTGTGTATTCTTATCTACTCCTGCATCCCAAAGATGTGCAGGTTGGTGGGTTAACTGGTTGCTTAAAGCAAAATGGGTTTGGGTAGCAGTGGGAGTAATGGATGCTTGCTGGTCATTACGGACTCAGTAAGCTGAACGCTCTGATACCATGTTTTATTCTTCTGTAATACCATAAAAATGTCCTTTCAATAGGAACACATGAGATCATCCTACTGAAAAACAATGACCAAAATGACAAAAGAGCAAAATGTAAGAAACAGACCCCAACACTGATGCAGTTAGAAACTCTCACAACCACCTCATAGTCGTAGAGTAATACAGCACAGAAACAGGGCCTTTGACTCAATTTGTCCATGCCGATCAAGATTTCCATGTAAACTAATCCCATATCTCTTGAAATCCTTGTTATACTTGTACAAATTCTTGTTCCACATGCCTTCTACACTATATAAAGATGGTGCCCTTTAGGTTCTTTTAACATTTCACTCCTCACCCTAAATCTATGCCAGAAATGACTTCAACACAAAATCACATTAAGAGGATACAAGGCCTCTGTTTCTACTAACAACTTTGTTAATAGAAGTGAAATGTTATCACGTGAATGCACCAGCTGAATGTCAGCAGATGCAGATACAATAGCAACTGTTGAATCGGATAAATACTTTAAAAATGGAAATTGTCAAGAGATGGGACAGTTCTGGAAAGGCAATGTAGTTACATATCAGATCACTGGCAAAATCACAATGGGACAAATAGTCTCCATTAGTGGTTTTTGACCCTTTATTATTCAGGGTCAACTATTCATAGGAGTACCTTGCTCTTCATTAGTGGTGCTCAATCCTTCAACATTATGGTCAACTCCAGACAGTAGTACCTGAAGCTGGGACTGCTTTGGTGAAAGTTAATTAAATTAACTTTTAGAAACATGTCTTAATGGCTAACACAATGTTAACATCCCACAAAGCCAATGTATCTCAGAGTAACTTGTTCTTTAGGGCCAGTGATTTACTGAATGAAAGTTTCATTGAGATTACTAATAGGAGAAGCTGTTTTTCACTGTCTGAGTCACATGTAAGAAAACTTCTTTTATATTTTTAAAAAGAAGAGGCCATTTGTCAAAAATTAAGGAACAAGTATATGATCTAGCAGTTGCAACAGCAAGGAGACTATAGACCAGGTGCTAGAAAATGAGATTAAGAAGGAATGAATAGGTTGTAGAGTAAAGTCATAGAGAGATGCAGCATGGAAACAGGCTCTTTGACCCAACGTATCCATGCCAACCCATTTACACAAAACTCACATTCTCATCAATTCACTCTCCCACTGTTCTAGAAAGATCTAGAAAGATAGATAGCCAAGCAGACAGACAGACAGACATATATGTAAGGGGTTTCTTTTTTTTATGTTACTGCGTAGTCTAATTAAAATGGCTTCTTTGTTATGTTATAATTGAAAGGGCTTCTTTCTTATGTTAACTGCTGAGGAAGTCCTCCCGCTAGCAGCTTGTTTGGATCAAGTTACTGATAAGAAGATGCTACGAACCAGTTGGGATAGTTGTTATGTTTTTGGTGTGTCTGTAAGATATTGTATGCATGGGGTTTTGGGGCAGAAGGCAGGAGAGAGAGACAGAGGATGGACCAGGTGCTGTGAGTCCGCTAATGGGGTCGGACCCCGAGTGGGGCGTTCGGCAAGGAGAGGAGACGGAGATGGACTCGTGTGGAGCATCTGGTCAACCACCTTTCTTGATCCCAGCCGGCCGGTTGAGGTGGTCCAAGGGGTCGCAGGGTGAAGAAGAAGCGTCCTGAGCTCCAACTGTTTGTGCACGAAGAGATTGAACTTTGATAAGTGTGGCGCTTTTTATTTTCCTTTTGTATTTTATTCTCTATTAATTATACAGTTCCAGTAATATTTATAAACTGTAAATCATTTAATCATATCTGGTGTATTGTCAGTTATTTGGGCGGGATGGAGTACATCACACTGCATCCACACAAACTGATTCCCCAGTTTGGCGGGGCCAAGGGCTGTTTCCCTAGAAGACAGCAAGCTGTGTGACCCTGAGGCTGGCCAGGGGGATATATACACACACATACACACACATGAATCCCAGTACTTTGTCCTTCATGAATCCATGTTGTGTCTGCTTGATGGAACCACTTCTGTCTCACTATTTCTTCCCTAATAATAGCTTCAAGCATTTTCACGACTACAAATGTTATGCTAATTGGCCTATAGTTACTCTCTTTTGCTACATTCTTTTTAAAACAGTGGCAGGATATTTGCTTTCTTTTAATCTGCCGGTACCTGCCTAGAATTCAAAGAAATTTGGTAAATTGGAGGGAGGAGAAGATGACGACGTGACGCAGCGCGCTCGGCCGATCCGAATGAATATCATATGTGCTAACTAGGGGGCTGTGCACAATCCGGATTTGATGGAGACAGCCATGAGAAGCACGGAGGAACACCTGGAGTAACTTCTGAAATGCCTGCTTCGCTGCCGCTGCTACTGTGCGATCGAGAATCTCTGGAGACGAAGGCCCCAAATCCTCGGCTTTGCCTATTGCCTGTTGCCGGGGCCAGGGTCGAAATGCTCAGCAGAGATGGTGCTCGGTGCTCGGTGTCGGAGAGCTGGTCGGAGGCTCGGAGATTTCAGACTGACTCGGAGTCAGACTGTGGTCGGATGCTTCCAGTATGCTGCATCGGCAAGTTGGCTGCGCTGGAGGCTTACTGTCTGCGTGAGATGATGGGACTTCCGAGAGACTTTGAGACTTTTACCGTGCCATGGTCTATTCTTATCAAATTACAGTATTGCTTTGCACTGTTGTAACTATATGTTATAATTATGTGGTTTTTGTTAGTTTTTAAGTAGGTTTGTCATGTGTTTTCGTGATATCATTCTGGAAAAACATTGTATCATTTCTTAATGCATGCATTACTAAATGACATTGAAAGAGGACTGCGTGTCCTCATAATCTAAAAAAAATCTCAAAGTTCTCTACTATAACTTCCACCATTTCTTTCAGTACCCTGGGATGCATCACATTTGGAGCAGGGGTTGTTATCTTTAATCCCACTAGTTTGCTCATTGCAACATCTATTGTGATAGTTTCCATTGTATCCGTAACATCTCCCTTTGGATGTTAGACATGTCCTCCAACGTGAAGATAGACACAAAAGAGCCATTCAAAGTCTCAGCCATTTCTGCATTACCTGATATTACCTTTCCTTTCTCATCTTCCAACCGATCTATGCTCACTTTACTTTTTTCTTCTTTATTTAATTCTAATATTTACAGCAAATATTTTTATATATGGTGCTAGATTACTTTTATAATCTATCTTCCCCTTCCTTATTGCTTGTTCAGTGGTTCTTTGCAGCTTTTTAAGATTTTTCCAATCTTCTGGTTTCCCACCACTCTTCCAAATGTAGTCTCGGTCACTTAAGCATAATACACTAGTTGAAGATCTATCTATTGTGCCCACAATTTGTATGAGAAGTTCATGCATAGTGATCACTCATTCCAAAAGGATCCATAAGTGCAATATCATCAATTTTACCTTTCTCATTGCACAGGTCCAGGTCTAAGACAGCATTTTCCCTTGTAGGATTAATTCAAATAAACAAACATACAGGATGGCCTAGAAATTCACTCATGAGTTATTTTAGCTCTGCCAGACTGAAATATTAAATCTCTAAATGATTAATATTTCAGAAAATGCGTAGCACATAATGAAACTTTCAATCATATACTTCAAAGCGGGAAACATGCATAATTCTGATGCAATTTGTTTGTTTTTTTGATTTTTTGTGATCTAGGCATCACTGACAAAGCCAGCATTTACTGTCCATCCCTAATTTCCCTTGGTGAGCCACCATTTTGAACTGCTGCTGTCTTTCTCTTGGAGATATTCCTAGAGTGCTTCTCAACATTTAGGCTGAGTGACGATAAAAGAATAGCAGAATATTTCCAAACAATGATAGTGTGCCATTTGGGGAGAGATCTGTCAGCGGTGGTGTTCCCTTTGGCCTGCTGCCTTTGGCCTATGGCTGAAGGCAGCAGGCCATGGTCTTGGAACTGCATTTTGTAGATGGTATACTGCAGTAGTCTGAGCAGAAGGTGGAGGGGAAAGCTGCTTAAGACGGTAGATGAGATGCCAATTAGTTGAGCTGCTTTGTACTGGATGGTAATGAGTATTTAAAAAAAAATCCATTCAAAGGATGTGAGCTTTGCAGCTGAGCCATCATTTCATTGTTCATCTCTAAACACCCTTGAGAAGGTCATTGTGAGCTGCTTTCTTGAAATGTTACAGTGCTTGAGGTGTGAGTCTACTACAGTTCTGTTAGAGAAGATATTGATCCAGAGACCATGAAAGAATGGCAATATACTGTGCTTACAAGTCAGGATGGTTTGTGGTCTGGAAGTGTTGCAAGTGGTGGAGTTCCTCTTGCTTTTACTGCCCTTGAGCGTCTAGCTGACAGAGGTTGAGGGTTTGGAAGGTGTCGGCTAAGAAGTCTTGGTGAATTGCTGTGGAGTGTCCTGAAGATGGTACAAACTACTGCTACTGCACCTCAGTGGTGGAGTGAGGGAAGGTTTTGGAAAGATTGCCTTACACTATGTCCTGTGTGGTGTCAAGCTCTTGTGTGTTGCAAACAAGATAAAATCTGCAGATGCTGGAATGGACACAAAATGCTGGAGGAACCCAGCGGGCCAGGAAGCATCTATGGAAATGAGTGAACGGTCGATGTTTTGGGCCGACACCCTTCATCAGGATTGGAAAAAGAGATGAGAAGTCAGAGTAAAAAGGTGGGGGGGGGAAGGGGAGGAAGAAGTTCAGGGTAATAAATGATAAATGAAACCGGGAGAGGGAGAGGGATGAAGTAAAGAGCTGGGAAGTTCATTGGTGAAAGAGATAATGGGCTGGAGGGTGGAATGGCCTACTCCTGCACCTATTTTCTATGGAGAAGGGGGAGTCTGATAGGAGAGGACATGGAAGAAAGGGAAGGTTGAGGAGAACCAGAGTGAGGTGATGGGCAGGTAAGGAGATAAGGTGAGAGAGGGAAATGGGAATGGGGAATGGCTAGGGCGGGGGCAATGACTGGAAGTTCAAGAAATTGACCTCACTGCCCTGGTGGGATATAAGGTGTTGGAATGGGAATGGGAAGTAAAATTGAAATGGGTGGCCACCGGAAGATCCTGCTGTTTCGAGCGGAAGGAGTGTAGGTTCTTGGTGAAGCAGTCTCCCAATCTACATCAGGTGTCACTGATACACAGGAAGACACACCGGGAGCACCGGATACAGTAGATGGCCCCAACAGATTCACTGGTAAAGTATTGCCTCATCTGGAAGGACAGTTTGGGGCCCTGAATGGTAGTGAGGGAGGAGGTGTAGGGGCAGGTGTGGCACTTGTTCTGCTTGCAAGGATAAGGGCCAGGAGGGAGATCAGTGTGGAGGGACGAATGGACAAGGGACTCGCATAGGGAGTGATCCTTGCAAAAAACAGAAAGTGGGGGTAGGGAAAGGTGCGCTTGGGTGGTGGGATTGTGTTGGAGATGGCGGAAGTTATTGTGAATTATGTGCTGGATGCGGAGGCTGGTGGGGTGGCAGGTAAGGACAATACTATCCTTGGGGGGGGTGGTGGGTAGATGGGGTGAGGGCAGACGTGCGCGAAATGGAAGAGATGCAGGTGAGGGCAGTGTTGATGGTGGAGGAAAGAAAGCCCCTTTCTTTGAAGAAGGAGGATACCTCATTAGTTCTGGAATGAAAAGCTTCACCCAGAGAGCAGATGTGGCGGATTTGGAGAAATTGAGAGAAGGGGATGGCATTTTTTCTGGCGGAGATGGAGGAACTGAGAGATGTAGCAGAGGCAGAGGGATTGAGAGGAAATGCTGCTGAAGCTGCACTCATCAGCAAGTGGAAATACTTCTATACTTTGCTCTTACAGACTGTAGACAGAGAGGTCTGGTTCCCTGAGTGAAACACATTTTCTACATTCACCTCCAGTGCTTTTACAAATTGAATACGTCTGCTAAATTCCCTGCAAAAGGAAATAAATGCCTTTTTTGTACACCCCGTCCTGGCCTCTGATATTGACCATTGATGTAGATAGGAGCCTGTGCATCTCTCCCTTTCTGAAATCAATGACCAGCTCCTTTGTTTTGTTGACATTGAGGGAAAAGTTGTTTTCAGGCCTCTTGTAATTAGGTCTCATCTCAGTCCCATTTGTTCCAAAGATCAGCCCAGCCTTTGTCCTCAGTTCAGGCATAACTCCAGCCATTCTACCATGCAGCACAACCCCCCCCCCCCGACCCCCCAAACCCCTGCCCAGTCACTGCAGCTTTTCCCCTTGGTGCAGTGATCAGACTGTACACAGCACAGAGGAGTTTACTCTGGGAATGTTAATGCAAGAATACAAAAATATTCTCAGAAGCCAAACAGCCTCTGCCAGAATGGCAATGTGCTGACTTAAAGAATCAAACAGGATGGAAGCATGCCTTCCAGTCCATCAAGTCTGCACTAATCCTACTTTGAAATTTTGTGGAATATTGGTAGTTCGGGTTGGTTACTTGTAAGTATACAAGCCAGCATTCTGAGGAGACAACATCCTCAACTGCGCTCTGATGATGGCTTCTCGATTGGAGCCAAAATGGCTGCAAATATTTTGCCAAGCTTGGCAGTGATCAATCAAACTTCCAACTAATCCTACTTAATTCTCCCTGCATACTCATCAGCTCCTCCTTCTTCTACAACTCATGCACTAGTGGTATTAGCATTGGTTTATTATTGTCACATGTACCGAAATACGGTAAAAAGCTTGTCTTACATGCTGATTATACAGATCAAATCATTACACAATGCATTAAGCTAGAATGAGGTAAAACAATAATAATGTATAATAAAGTGTAAAAGTCGCCAAAAGAGTGCCGTGCAGGTAAATGATAAAGTTCAAGATCAAAATGAAATAGATTGTGAGGCCATGAGTCCATCTTATTGTACAAGAAGATCTTTCAAGTGTCTGGTAACAGTGGGATAGAAACTGTCTTTAAGCCTGGTGGTAAATGCTTTCAGGCCTTTATAAAACATCTTTTGCCCAATGGAGAAGGGTGAGGAGAGCATGTCTGGAGTCAGTGGGGTCTTTGAGTCCACAGAGGGGAAGTTGGTTCCTATGATGTACTGAGCTTTGTCTGCAACTGTCTGCAGTTTCTTGCGGTCACGTGCAGAGCAGTTGAGATACCATGCCTTAATGCGACCAGACAGAAATGCATTCGATGCGCATCAATAAAAATTTGTAAGAGTCGATGTGGACATGACAGACTGATTTAGTCTTCTGAGGACAGAGACATTGGTGAGTTTCCTTGACCATGACATCAACATAGTTTGACCAGGATAGGAGTGTTCACACCAAGAAACTTGAAGGTCTCAACCCCCTCGGTCTCAGGAGGAACATATGTGCCACACCCCTCCCCACTTCTGAAGTCAGCAACCAGCTGCCTTGTTTTGTTGATATTGAGGGAAAGCTTGTTGTCATGACACCACGTCACTACTTACAGTGACTTACAGGCAATATGCTGTGGCTAGTTTTCCTACCAATCTGCAAAATCTTGGGGATGTGTAAGGAGACCCATGCAGTCTGAACACAGACAGCACCAGAAGCTGGGATTAAATCTGGGTCACTGGACCTGTGATGTAGCCGGTTTCCTAGCTGTATCACCGTGCCCCCCCACCTCTCAGCAGGAGCAGCCAGTGATGCTGAAATTCATCATCTTTATGATCAGTACTGTGGCATGAATCCAGGAAACTGCAAAGAGCAGCTCCGATAATTGCGCACAGAATTTTTTTTTCTGACCTTGAGCGAGCTGAAAGGGTTTAAAAATGGTAAATTGGTTTATTATTGTCACATGTACTGAGATACAGTGAAAAGCATTGTTTGGCATGCCATCCATACATATTATTTCATCATATCAGTAGACTGAGGTAGGATGTGGGAAACACAACAACAGATTACTGAACTTAGTGTTACAGTTACAGAGAAAGTACAGTGCAGGCAGACAAAAACATGTAAGGATAAGGTAAAAAAAAGCTAACAATGCATAATTAAGGGTAAAACATACTGAAAAGGTGAAGTGCATGCAAATGATGAAGTGCAAGGTCATAAGGAGGTAGGTTTTGAGATCAATAGATCTATTTTATTGCATAAGAAATCTGTTCAGTTGATTATGAAGAGTGGAATATAAATTGCTCTTGAGACTGGTGGTAGGTACTTTCAGTCTTTTGGATTCTCTGCTCCATGGCAGAAGGGAGAAGTCAGAATGTCTAGGGGGTGGGGAGTGTGGTGACTGGGGTTTTTCAATATGTTGGCAGCAGGAGGTATAGATAAGTCCATGGAAGGGAGTCTAGATTTCATGTTAAGGAAGATCTTACTGAACTTTGACCGAACACTACCACCATTGTAATGCTTTATGATGTAATGCAAGGTGTGTTACTCACCCATGGCTGTAGTGCCGACCCCATCCACTGCAGGCTATGGTCAAGCACATCTAGGCCAGCACTCACTCCACCAGACAGAAATCTTCTTACTATTCTCGTGCTCAATGAACTAATCCACTGATGGAATCTTCCTACCCACAAGGACGCATTTCACCTCCAATCATTTGCCCATACTGGAGTTCAGTCCATCTACAGAGAAAATAGTAAGCTGTCCCATGTCCATTGTCTCCACTAGTCCAGGACAGAGATCTCTCCAATCTCAGTCTCAGAGGATGCTGAGCTCCAAGTCATTAGTCAAGGCATTAAGTTCAAATGTCAGGAGGTTATGTTACAAATTTATAAAACGTTGGTTAGGCCACTTCTGGAGTATTGCATACAGTTCTGATGAGCCCACGATAGGAAGAATGTTGAGGCTATGGCGAGGGTGCAGAAGATGTTCACCAGGATGCTGCCTGGTTTGGAGGGTGTGTCCTATCACGAGAGGCTGGATAAACTTGGGTTGTTTTCTCTGGAGTGCTGGAAACTGAGGGGAGATCTGATAGATTATGAGAGGTTTAGAGGAGGCTTGAAATGTCTAAAACCAGAGGGTATGCATTGACAGTCAGAGGGCAGAAAGGTCAAGAGGGATGTGAGGAGTAAGATTTTTACTCACAGAGTCGTAGATGCCTAGAATGCACTGCCTCGTATGGTGTTAGAGACAAATATATTAGAGACTTTTAAGAGATGTTTGGATCAGCACATGGATATGAGGAGGATGGGGGGGGGCGCGGATATGGACATGATGTAGGTAGGAAGGATTAGTGTTTGGGTGTTTCTGATTTGCTTTTCTGCTGGTTTGGCACAACGTTATGAGTTGAATAGCCTATTCCTGTGCTGTACTCTTCTATGTTCTATGTTCTAAGTCCATTAGATGAACATATGAGATGATGGTAAACAGGATTAGCATAAATGGTCATCAACAACATGATAGGCTAAAGGAGCTGTTTCCATGCTGTGTGGCTATAACATTATACCTCTCTGTCTCCATAAATCATACAGTAAAAACAAACTGAACAATGTCATAATGCTCCACGCATTGACACTGGGCTACATAAAGAGTTATTGGTGCAAAATACTTATGGCTAGGTATGCTAGCTGGCCATTGTAAATTACCCCTTGGAGCTTGCTGTATCAATTTAAAGGAGTTGCTGGGAATAGAGTCACAGAATCATAGAGCTCCACGGCGCAGAAACAGGTCCTTTGGTCATGTTGACCAAATTTCCTAACCGAGCCGGTCCCATTTTCCTGCATTAGGCTGATATCCATCTAACCTTTTCTATCCATGTAACTCTCCAAGTGCTCTCTTAAATGTTGTAATTATATCCACCTCTACCACTTCCTCTGGTAGCTTGTTCATATACCCACAGCCCATGTCGGGGAAAAAATTGCCCCTCAGGTCTATTTTAAACCTCTGATCTCTCGCTGATCTTGATTCATGAAGACTGAGAGGAGCACCATTTTAATTGGGACTCTGCGGAGGTTCTGGCATAGGCAAACAAGAATCAGATATGAGATTTTTTTTGAAGTATGATTCTCTTCTGATAAATCTGTAAACAAACATAGTGAAATAGATGCCATCTACAAACTCTGAAGAGCCAATGAAATGTGAGCCAATAGTCAACTGAAGGGACAGCCAATCAGGACTGAGGAAAGCAAACGCGAGCACTCCCAAAGAGAAACACTAGCAACTGCAGGATGTCACCTCGACTGGTGATGAAGCATCTGCAAGCTAATTGCCAAGCTCGGCGAACACTGCAACATCAAATATCTCAACTCTCACTTTAACCCTACGACCTCTGCTTCAATGGTTGATGGTCTGAATGGACTCGGTGGGCCGAAAGGCCCATTTCTATGCTGTACCACTTTCTGAAATTTACTCGCACTGTCTTGTTGGCTTATTCCACAACTGATAAGGAAGCCATCTTAGTTGCCAGTATTAGTTTATGACCTCTGAACCAGTGACGCACAAGAAAGTCCAGTGTTCAACAGAGCAGAGACAAGTGCCTTATGGGCCTGCTTGGTGAACACACCAAACCTCCCAGACGGAGACTGTTGGCTATGCAGTGAACCCAATAAAGCATAAAACCTCCCATAAACTCTCAGCAATTTAAAGTAAAAAATTGCTAACTATAAAAGCTGTAATCTCAAGTGATGAGGGGAAACATTTTACCAGAGTTTGTTATTCGGTTGGGTAGGTGCCAAGATTTTATGTCTAGTTTTTCCTTACAAGAGTATTACCATGGTTTTAAATGCAAAGTTAATGGGGTTTGAATGAGCTATTGCCTGAACTCATTCATGGCTGAACTTTAGGATGACCGTTTGATTTTGCCGGTGCAAATTGCTTTGAGTTTAATATTGAATCGAGCTTAAATGATATAAAGTGATGAGGTATTGTTAGATGACAGCTTTGTAGACCTGAAGAGCAGCCAGTCTGAATTGGAGCTAGGTTCCTGGCAATTCATTTGAAATAAATCTGTGGTGTGTCTCTGTTTAATGTTACATCCAAAATAGTGCAGTTCATATTGAGGAAAATTCAACCTCTGTTATGTGGTAAGATCTAGAGTGAGACCCCCTTCATTCAGGCATTGATTGCAAATCAACGGAAGAGGCCTGATTGGTGGGGAATTTCTTCACTCAATGCAAGAACTATAGTAAATAGGCTGCTGCTGAGTGTGGATGGGATGCATGTACCTTTGATACATTTTGTCTAAGGATTACATTTACCGCAACCCGCATGCATTTTAACTAAGGATTACGTATACTTCCCACGCACTTTATCTAAGGGATGCATTTCCACTGAGTGGCTAGTTTATTAGCTATCTCCCATACCTAATAAAGTTGCCACTGAGTGTACGTTCATAGTCTTCTGCTGTTGTAGCCCGTCCATGTCACTATTACTACTACTACGTCAACTCAGGCCTAGGGGGCTGGCGTCGGGCACGATGACAGACTCTCCACTTCTCCCTCTCCCTCATCAGTGTGTTCAGTTCATCTACATTAGCCGTGCCGCTGTCTTCTAGGAGCGTGTTGACCATAGTCTTGGGAGGGCGTCCAGGGTTCATCCTCCCGTGCTTGGGCTCCCATATGATGACTGGACTGGCAGGTAGCTCGGGGTGGCGTAGACAGTGCCCCGCTAGTTGCAGTCTTCTCGCCTCGATTTCAGTGGTGAACATAGGTAGGTCGTCACAGAGCTTGATGTTCATCATGTGCTGTTGCCAACTCATGTCAAGAGCCATCCGGAGCATTCGTGTATAGCAACCATCTGCAGACTTTTGCATAGTTTTGGTGAGTGTCCATGTCTCGCCTCCGTACGTGAGAATGGACTCTATGACTGCTATGAAGATGCTCTTTTTAAGCCCTCTGCCCACTTCAGGGTGCATTCAGAGATGCTCTTCTGCACACTACTGTTGTAACACGTGATTATTTGAATTACTGTCGCCCTCCTGTCAGCATGAACCAGTCTGGCCATTCTTCTCTGATCTCTCTCATTTATAAGGCATTTTTTGTCCACAGAACTGCCTCTCACGGAATGTTTATTTTTTATTTTTTGCACCATTCTATGTAAACTCTAGAGACTGTTGTGCATGAAAATCGCAGGAGATCAGCTGTTACTGAAATACTCAAATCTTCTCATTTGGCACCGATAATCATTCCATAGTCAAAGTCACTTAGATCACATTTCTTTCACATTCTGCTGTTTGGTCTGAACAACAACGAAACCTCCTGACCATGTCTGCACCTTTTTGTTTTGAGTTGCTGCCACGTGATTGACTGACTAGATATTTGCATTAACTGCAGGGGTATAGATGTACCTAAAAAAGAGGTCACTGAGTGTACCTCCCATGCAGTTAGTCTCACCAAAGTCATGAAACCAAACGACTCAAGTCCATCAGTTGATCCACATGCATTCTTTTAGAAGCATTATGCAGAAATATTTCTGCCTCCTAGGCTGTCACTGACACATCACTTTAATGGCACCTGACAGAAGCCTCACCATGTGAGGAATTGCGTTGTTGCTGACACTGTTATTCAGAGGCAAATGCATCAGTTATTCTGCACCAGAGCAGGTCCCACAGGGAATGTAACCAGTTCAATTGTGGTGTCGCGTGGGGGGGTGTTGTTAGCCACCAGATGTATCGACAAGCTGGTTTTAGGTGGGATAGGAAATACATGACAGTTGCTATCACAAGTACTCTTTACTGTATAAAAATGAGGGCATTTGATGTTTATTGTCTATTCCGTTTGCTCTAGAGAAGGTGGTGTTGAGCTACCTTGCTGAAACGCTGCCGTCACCAATAAAGGTGCTGCCATGGTGCTCTTCAGGAGGGTTTAGACCAGTAACAATGAAGGACCATTTTGAAGGTCAACCTGCAGATGGTGGTGACCCCATGTAACCATAGCACTTGACCTTCATGGGTCATAGGTTTGGGAAGTGCTGTAGAGCACCCCCTAGCTAAGTAGCTGATTAGATCAGGGCCCCTTCTCCTTTTGCTCCGTCATTTAGATTGTCGAGTGTCTTGCCAGGAGCCAAATTTAAAATGGATGACTTAAGCACTCATCTATTTTTTAAAATTATTTTTATCCAGCCCAAAATTAGAATTTCTCCAAAGTACTGACATGGAGTCAAAAAGAACTACATTGCAATCCTCCCTCAACAGAAAGAAACATACTTCATGGGGCGAGGTCACTGGGCCTGTCTCGGTGCCTGATCTAAAGCATAATATATTACAGTGGAAATGGGCAAGAAATTCCCCAAATGCATCATTATCTTCTGTCAATAAAAGTACCTCAGGCAATCTCTATGCTAAACAGAATGCCAAGCTTTGTTTGGTGACACTTACAATATATGCAATCCTGGCCTGATAACGAGCATTTAGCAGTAAAACCATTCTCTCTCTCAGTGCCAGTGTCAACCCTGCTCTCGGCTTAAAGACCTCCACTAGAGTTTATTCAGTCTGGTTCAACGTGTGACTCCAGGCCCAGAGTGATGCATTTTGTTTTTCACCCTCATGCATGTAGTTGCTTCATAACTGGGTTCTGAGATGGGCTGAAAGGTCAGGAGGCTGAATATAATGCAGAAAGGTCAGGAGGTTGAATATAATGCAGGCAGGATGGACGTCTGGATAAACTCTGGAAACAAAGAGCTCCCAAATACATCCCTGGCTACAGAGTGGTACAACAGGTGGAGCCACTGTCACACAGTGCTACAGACGAGGGTTCAATCCTGACCTCGGGTACTGTCCGTGACAGAGTGCTTGGAATCATTGAGTTCTCTAATTTCCCCCTAAATCCCAAGGACATAGGTGGGTAGGTTAAAGGTTATTGTAAATTGCTGGGAATGTGAAGAGAGTACAGCTTCTTCTTCTTGGGTCCTTAGCTCACAGTGGAGCAGAGGCCACTGATGACTTTCTGTCTCCATTGTCCAAAGTCGATAGTATGAATGGAGTTCATCAATGTTTCTGTAATCCATTGTATCCACTGTACAGGGGATTGGCCTACACAGCTCCACCGGAGCCCTGTTGGCCGGCCTTACCCGTTTCCATCTCTCACGATGGCGAGAGGCGGGAGAATGAAGCAAGATTAGTGTAAGTGGGTGCTTGAGGTCAGCATGGACTCAGTGAGCTGAAGCATCTCTTTCTCTGTTGCATGATTCTGTGACTATAAGGAGGCCAGAGTTGGAGAAGCACAGCGATCTTCAATTGTTGTAGGTTTGGAGGAGGTTAGAGAGACGTGGAGCGGGAAGCCATCATAAAACATAGAACCTGGAACAGTACAGCACAGGAATAAGTCCTTTGGATCATGGTACTTACACTGAACATGATGCTGTAGAGGGGTTGACCAGAAACTGCACACCATAACCAAAGTTTTGAAGTTGCTTCAATGTGACCTCCTGACTCATGCTTCAATACCTTGAAAGCCATCATGGAAGAATTTGAAAACAGCCATTCAAGAGTATTTCTATGACCTGGAGCCTGTGCTGGTGGGGGGAGTGTGAGCTAAGCTTGGGACAAAATGTACCACTTTGGGCTTTTGCTCACTACTTCAAAATTTATAAAAGTCTGTGTCAGCAAACCATCTGTGCATGGTGAATGCCCTGGATGGATTAACGGTCTTGACTGTTGTTTGACTTTTGGTGCTCCAAGTATAAGGAGGAAGCCCATCTTTATCACACGCAATAGTTCAAGGACCCGCTGCCCACCCAAACAGAGCCAAGGACAGTTGAATCACCTCTAGAGGTAAAGAAACAAAGTAAAGTTCAGCTCTTAGCATCATTGAGTAATTGACTTGTACAGCACAAAGAAAGGGCATTTGACCCATCATGTCCATGCTGACCTTTTTTGCCCATCTACATCAATCCGTTTGCTCACATTAGGACTGTATCCTTGTAGGGATTGCTTAATTAACTGCCTGTCTAAATGCTTCATAAACGCAAAATTGATAAATTGATTTATTATTGTAACATGTACCAAACTACAGTGAAAATTTTGTCTGGCATACTATTCATGTAGATAAAATCATTAGAACAGTGCCTTGAGATAGTATAACGGAAAATAATAACAGAATGCAGAATGAAGTGTTATAATTACAGAGAAAGACTACATGCTGCAAGGTCATGACAAGGAAGATAGTGATGTCAAAAGTCTATCGTACTAGGGAACTGTTTGTTAATCATAACAGTGGGATAGAAGCCATCCTGGAGCTGGTGGTCCGTGCTTTCAGGCCCAGTAGGAGGGAAAAGAGATAATGGCCAGGGTGGGTGGTTATGCTGGATGCTTTACTGAGATAGTGCGCAGTGTAGACACACTCTGTGGAGGGGAGGCTGGTTTCCATGGCGCGCTGAGTATTTCCACAAATCTCTGTAGTTTCTTGCAGTCACGGGCAGAGCAATTGCCATACTGAGCCATAATGCATTCGACAGAATGCATTTTATAGTGCATCAATACAAACTGTTGAAGGTCAATGGGCACGTTATAATTGTACCACCATCTCCTCTGGCAGCATGCACAGATAGCAATAAATCTTTATGTAAAAAACTTGACCCTTTAAATCTTCTACCTCTCACCTTAACACCATACCCTTTTCTTTTTTGATACCTTCACCATGGGACAAAAAATTCTGACAAAGCTATCCATCTTATCTTTGCTCTCAAACTCTCAGACTCCTTTGCTCCAGGGAAAAGAAGACCAGCCTGTCCAATCACTCCAAAACTAACATCTTCCAAACCAGGCAATGCCCATAACTTACAGGATTCGAAAAGCAGAACACAGCTCCTTGTCCCGCAGAACTCCACCATGGTCAGTGACGTTTAAACAGGGTTGAACAATTTCTTAGAACCTGTTCCTTGAAGCAAAATTGTTCATTGAAGGGTCATGAATGCTTGCATGATGTTGAAGGTGCTGGACTGCTCTGCAGAAACCAATACTCATGACCCAGAGATGAAAAGAGATCCTACCACACACTGCAGCAGCAGAGGAAATCAAATGCAGCTCATTAAATACATTTGGGACAAGATGATAGTGACTGTAAAATACTGATTGTTATATTGCACTTTTATAATGATGTGGCACTATGAACTTCCTCACACTTGTCACCTTAGATCGCCATTTAATTGCCATTCCGACCAGTCTGTCAATGACTTCTTGCACTGTTACAATGGCGCCCAACATAAGCTCAAGAAGCAACACCTCGTCTTACTGGGCATGTTGCCTTTCAGACTCGGGGTTGAATCATTTCAACCGGTGGGGTAATGGACTTTGAGGCAAGTGGTCCAGGGTTCGAATCTGGCCGGTTTCTCCACGCTTTCCATCCGTGCTGGGTTGAACGTTGAGGTAGCAACTCGGCCACATAAAAAAAACCAGACATACTAAAAAAAACTTATGAGATGCTCTCAACCATGCTAGCTAGCTTCCGAGAATTAAACACTCTAGCCCTCCAGATTACGCATAGCCGGCATGGCCTCTTTAATAGCTAACAGCATTGCCATTAATTAATAATCACATTTTGGGTGCCGAGACTTGAGTATTTAAGGAACACCTGAACATAGGTTCAGTGCTCAATCGTAACCTTACCAGTGTTTTCGTCTAGTGTTTGTTTTGTGGTCAGTTTCATGATCCCAGCTTCAGATACTCCAGCATTTGGGTCCAAGTCATCCTCATCAAGGATGCTCATCACAGCAATGGCAAGGTTGCCGCCTGATGCACCACAAACCGTGGGGAGGATCAGCAGTAATTGAATCCCCTAACATTAGGTAATCCATTCTTTCCTTCTGTCTCTATCGGAACCATCATTGTTTCTCACTATTTCTCACTTAGTCAGCGTTTTCTGGCTGTCAGGGCATGCTGCACAGCCTTTGCTATTAGCAATGCGTATTGTAGCTGCATAATAGGACTCTAACTGCCAGATTAACCCATTTCACCTCATCCTATCAGAGGTATTCTCTTTATTTACCCAATTCCCCTTGTGTTCTCTACTCCGTACGCTATCTTGTTTGGTCTCTTTCCTGAAAAATTTAACTCTTTTTCTCCACAGATGTTGCTTGACCTGCTCGCAGGTGTCACCATGCTTCCAGCACCAACATAGCATGCCCATGACTTACTAACTCTAACCCGTATGTCTTTGGAATGTGGAAGGAAATTGGAGAAGCCAGAGGAAACCCACATGGTCATATGGAGAACGTACAAATGCCTCACTCTTTTGCCATTTGCCTCTGGGTCATTTCCAGTCACGAGGTCTAGATGGTAAACACAAAGGGCCTGTTAAATCTCTGGTTAAATCTCAGGCGGCTTTGTTTAAAATGAGCAAGTAAAGAAAAGATGAGAATTCAGCTGCACCCTCAAACCAATGGTTGGAGGATCATCTATTGTTGAAAGGAATTATCAAGTTTTCAGAGTGAGACCCTGCTCCGGTCCTGCTTCAGTCTTGACTCAAAATATCGGCAATTTCTACCAACTCCACCCTCCCCAATAGATGCTGCTTGACTTGTGAAGTTCCTCTAGCACTTTGTTTTTTACTAGCTCCACATTGCAAGCATCTGCAGTATCTCCAGAATTCAGCCGTATTTTGTTTAACCACACATGTGACAAAGAAACAAGATTGAGTTATTTGAAATGACACAATGGTGGAACATGAGGATTAAAGGAGAGTTCTTCCTGTCTTGTTCATAAGTCCTTAAAGAACTTGCATGTCAAGTTGATCTAAAAAGATAAAATAAGCACAGACTGAAGTGAACGCTTCCAACAGCAGAGACAAATCAACAACAGATTACGTACAGATGTAGGTAGATAAGAAATGGGATAAATTCAGACTCATGAGCCTGCTCCAATGTTCAATACTAATCTTGGCCTCAACCACTTTCCAATTCTTTGTCCCACACATAACATGACTCCCCTACGGTTTAAATGTCTTTCAAACTCCATCAAGTATATTCAATGACTTCACCTCTGCAGCTCTCTGTGGTAGAGAATTCTATGCAGTCATAACACTTTGAGTGAAGATGTTCCTCTTCATCTCCTTCTGAAAGTGGTGAAACCTTATTTAGAAACTGTGTCCTCGAGTTCTAGGTAATCCTAACAGTGAAACTAAAGTTCCCCTCAGCATTTATTAAATTTTAAACGTAAACAACAGGAATTCTGCAGATGCTGGAAATTCAAGCAACATACATCAAAGTTGCTGGTGAACGCAGCAGGCCAAGCAGCATCTATAGGAAGAGGAGCAGTCGACGTTTCAGGCCGAGACCCTTCGTCAGGACTAACTGAAGGAAGAGTGAGTAAGGGATTTGAAAGCTGGAGGGGGAGGGGGAGATGCAAAATGATAGGAGAAGACAGGAGGGGGAGGGATAGAGCCGAGAGCTGGACAGGTGATAGGCAAAAGGGGATACGAGAGGATCATGGGACAGGAGGCCTAGGGAGAACGACGGGGGGGGGTGACCCAGAGGATGGGCAAGAGGTATATTCAGAGGGACAGAGGGAGAAAAAGGAGAGTGAGAGAAAGAATGTGTGCATAAAAAGGAGTAACAGCTGGGGTACGAGGGGGAGGTGGGGCCTAGCGGAAGTTAGAGAAGTCAATGTTCATGCCATCAGGTTGGAGGCTACCCAGACGGAATATAAGGTGTTGTTCCTCCAACCTGAGTGTGGCTTCATCTTTACAGTAGAGGAGGCCGTGGATAGACATGTCAGAATGGGAATGGGATGTGGAATTAAAATGTGTGGCCACTGGGAGATCCTGCTTTCTCTGGCGGACAGAGCGTAGATGTTCAGCAAAGCGGTCTCCCAGTCTGCGTCGGGTCTCACCAATATATAAAAGGCCACATCGGGAGCACCGGACGCAGTATATCACCCCAGTCGACTCACAGGTGAAGTGATGCCTCACCTGGAAGGACTGTTTGGGGCCCTGAATGGTGGTAAGGGAGGAAGTGTAAGGGCATGTGTAGCACTTGTTCCGCTTACACGGATAAGTGCCAGGAGGGAGATCAGTGGGGAGGGATGGGGGGGACGAATGGACAAGGGAGTTGTGTAGGGAGCGATCCCTGCGGAATGCAGAGAGAGTGGGGGAGGGAAAGATGTGCTTAGTGGTGGGATCCCGTTGGAGGTGGCGGAAGTTACGGAGAATAATATGTTGGACCCGGAGGCTGGTGGGGTGGTAGGTGAGGACCAGGGGAACCCTATTCCTAGTGGGGTGGTGGGAGGATGGAGTGAGAGCAGATGTACGTGAAATGGAGGAGATGTGTTTAAGAGCAGAGTTGATAGTGGAGGAAGGGAAGCCCCTTTCTTTAAAAAATGAAGACATCTCCCTCGTCCTAGAATGAAAAACCTCATCCTGAGAGCAGATGCGGTGGAGACGGAGGAATTGCGAGAAGGGGATGGCGTTTTTGCAAGAGACAGGGTGAGAAGAGGAATAGTCCAGATAGCTGTGAGAGTCAGTAGGCTTATAGTATATATCAGTGGATAAGCTGTCTCCAGAGACAGAGACAGAAAGATCTAGAAAGGGGAGGGAGTTGTCGGAAATAGACCAGGTAAACTTGAGGGCAGGGTGAAAGTTGGAGGCAAAGTTAATAAAGTCAACGAGTTCTGCATGCGTGCAGGAAGCAGCGCCAATGCAGTCGTTGATATAGCGAAGGAAAAGTGGGGGACAGATACCAGAATAGGCACGGAACATAGATTGTTCCACAAACCCAACAAAAAGGCAGGCATAGCTAGGACCCATACGGGTGCCCATAGCTACACCTTTAGTTTGGAGGAAATGGGAGGAGCAAAAGGAGAAATTATTAAGAGTAAGGACTAATTCCGCTAGACGGAGCAGAGTGGTGGTAGAGGGGAACTGATTAGGTCTGGAATCCAAAAAGAAGCGTAGAGCTTTGAGACCTTCCTGATGGGGGATGGAAGTATATAAGGACTGGACATCCATGGTGAAAATAAAGCGGTGGGGGCCAGGGAACTTAAAATCATCGAAAAGTTTAAGAGCGTGAGAAGTGTCACGAACATAGGTCGGAAGGGATTGAACAAGGGGTGATAAAACAGTGTCGAGGTATGCAGAAACGAGTTCGGTGGGGCAGGAGCAAGCTGAGACAATAGGTCGGCCAGGACAGGCAGGTTTGTGGATCTTGGGTAGGAGGTAGAAACGGGAAGTGCGGGGTGTGGGAACTATAAGGTTGGTAGCAGTGGATGGGAGATCCCCTGAGCGGATAAAGTCGTTGATAGTGTGGGAGACAATGGCCTGGTGCTCCTTGGTGGGGTCACGATCGAGGGGTAAATAAGAGGAGGTATCCGCGAGTTGTCGCTGTGCCTCGGCAAGGTAGAGGTCAGTACGCCAGACTACAACAGCACCCCCCTTATCAGCGGGTTTAATAATAAGGTTAGGATTAGTGCGGAGGGAGTGGAGAGCAGAGCGTTCCGAAGGAGTGAGGTTGGAATGGGGACAAGGTGCGGTGAAGTCGAGACGGTTGATGTCCCGTCGGCAGTTGGCAATAAAGAGATCCAGAGCAGGCAGAAGACCAGAGCGGGGTGTCCATGAAGAAGAGGAGGGTTGAAGACGGGAGAAGGGGTCATCGGTGGGGGTGGAAGAGTCCTTGCCGAAGAAGTAGGCTCGGAGACGGAGATGGCGGAAGAAAAGTTCCGCATCGCGGCGAACACGGAACTCGCTGAGGTGTGGGCGAAGGGGGACAAACACCCCAACCCTCCCCTCTCCATTGACACCCCCAGCCTCCCCCCTCCCCCCTCTGATCCCAGCTCTCATCCGTGCCGGGTCTTTACCATCCCCTCCGACCTTCAACTGTCGGAGGCAGAACGCTCTGTTCTCAGTAAGGGCCTCACGTTTGTCCCCCTTCGCCCATCTAGCTAGGCCCCACCTCCCCCTCGTACCCCAGCTATTACTCCTTTTTATGCACACATTCTTTCTCTCACTCTCCTTTTTCTCCCTCTGTCCCTCTGAATATACCTCTTGCCCATCCTCTGGGTCACCCCCCCCCGTCTTTCTCCCTAGGCCTCCTGTCCCATGATCCTCTCGTATCCCCTTTTGCCTATCACCTGTCCAGCTCTCGGCTCTATCCCTCCCCCTCCTGTCTTCTCCTATCATTTTGCATCTCCCCCTCCCCCTCCAGCTTTCAAATCCCTTACTCACTCTTCCTTCAGTTAGTCCTGACGAAGGGTCTCGGCCTGAAACGTCGACTGCTCCTCTTCCTATAGATGCTGCTTGGCCTGCTGCGTTCACCAGCAACTTTGATGTTTATTAAATTTTTATGTCTTTCTTTTACGAACTGCAATAAATATACTGTAGACTCGATCTTTCTTTATACATCAACTCCTTTATCCTGGGAAGCAAACCAATGAATCATTCCTGCACCACTTCCAGAGCAAGCATATCTTAAATATGGAGATCATATTTGTGCACAATACTCCAATTGCAGTCCCACCAGTGCCTGTTAAACTTCGTGACTGTTATGTTCCATAATCCTTGCAAAAAGAACGTTGACTGGATTGGAGCACTTTAGCTAAGGGAAGAGATTGGATAATAATTGATAATTGGTTTAATATTGTCATATTTACTGAGATGTAGTGCGAAGCTTTGGTTTGCAATCACGTGGTTAGATCATTCCAACACAAGAACATCAAGTTAGTTCAAGAGGAAAAACATAATAGAATGCAGAATATAGTGTTAGGAGAGGTTAGGGTTTCCTTTAAGTCATGGATGCAGAAGAGTAACCCAATAGAAGTACTTAAAATTATGAGAAGCTTAGACAGGATAGGTAATCCAAATCTAAAAGGGCCCTGAGGGAGAAATCTTTTTTTAAAAAACAGAGCATGGTAGATATCTGGAAGGCATTGCCAGAAGAAGATGACTATGCTGAAGAGGTATCTAGGTAAGTACTCTGATAGACAAGGCATAAAAGGATATGGTCCTAATTTGAGCAAGTAGGATTTATGTAGATGACAAAGGTCAGCATGAATGTGATGGGCTGAAGGATCTGTTTCTGCACTGTACAACTCCATGGCACTAATTCATGAACATTCTTAGTTCTTATCCTACATAAATGCTAATATTTTGTGTTTCACATACAAGGACTTCCAGATCCCTTAATAAAACAACCTCTGTAGTCTTAGTTTGCTTAAATAATAACTTGATGTTTCTTACTTCCTTCCAAATTGGATAACCTCGTATATTCCCACTTAAACTCCATTTGGAACCTCATTCTGTCCTGTTCACAACTGCCTAACTTTCCACTCTTTGTACTATCAGCAAATTTGGCTGTGGTACATTTACTCCCTCTTATCCAAGTCATTAACAGACATTGTGTGTGCTTGAGCCCTAGTATTCTGTAACAGCCTCTTGTTACTGATTGCTAATCTACAATCAAGACGCTTATCCCAATGCTGTTTTCCATTGACACCTCTCTCATCCATGCCAGCATATTACCCACTTGCAGTTTTATCCTGTGCAGTCAATGTATACGTGTGTGTTTATAGAAATGTCTTCAGGATGTTCAACAATGCTCCCTTTGCTAGTTCCTTTTTATGAAGCCCCTTTGCCCTTTTCTTAAAGAACTCCAGCAAATTTGTCAACTTTCCATTCATCGAAGTTGCTTGATTGCATTAAAACTTCCTAAAATATTACCTCCTTCATAATAGAGTCCAAAAGTTTTGCAAATAATTTATAGGTTATTTTAGCATTTCATCCTTTCCAGAACATATATTCTTACAGGTGCTGCGGAGCCTTTTTTGGATCTAAGAAATTTTGGCATTGTCCAATATTAAATCTCAATCACTGTACCTGCACCCATTTCCTTTAAGACTTTGTGATGTAATCGTTTAACCCTATTAGTTTGCTTGGTACCTTTTTTTGGGTCCAGGTGAGTAGTCTCAGCCCAAAATATTGACTCTCTGTTTCCCTCCACAGATGCTGCCTGAGCAGCAGAATTCTTCCAGCATTTACTATTATATTTTGCTCCAGGTTCCAGCATCCACTGTCTTTTGTGCCTCTTTTTTTTCATCTTGTGATGGATGCTGTCTTAAATTCTTCCCTCCTAGACACCCCTCAGTCTTTCACGAAATAGTAACAAATTCTTCATATTCACCGCAGACCCTTTTAAACGTGTACCTGCACACAAAAAATTCTCAGGTCAACATTTCAAATGAACTGATTTCTTTCACTCACTCAGTTTTTGCACCTGGGTCTACAGTTTCATTGTTACTCAAGTCCTGGTCTTAATGTCCAAACCCCGAGAGATAATGGGCAATTAATGTTTTAAAAACTATGATTCAAATAAAGCACTTGTCATCAAGACTCCTCGCTCAGCCCGCACATACGGATCCCACAGAGTGATCAGCAAATGCCTGCAGGCTAACACCTGGTGAGATTGACAGCACACGGTCCTGCTGCTCTCTCTGCCTGGTCCCTTGGACCTGGAGGCAAGTGTCTCCTCTTTCTACAGCTGCAGGCAACCCTCACTGCCTCGGGAGTTAAAGCAAAGCTAAACATTTATGCTTTGGCCACCCCCACCTCACACACCCCTTGGCACAGGTAACCATTTTTCTGTTCAATTCTAAGTTTCAAGTTTCTCAACCTGACTAATGATGGGTTTGTTTGGCCATTCATGATAGCCATTAAACTTTAACCATTGGATGCTTATCCTACAACATATGTCAAGAGCATAACAACACTAAACAAACAATCTGGATCCATCTGCTCCCTGTCCGAATTATACCTGCTGTCCAAAGCAGCTGTTTAAAGTCTCGTTGCAAGAAAAGATAAAAGTCCAATTTTAACCAATCAGGAAATTCTACCATTGTTTCACTTAAGTCGCCATTTGTATGTAATCAGATGGGTTCTTGTTCATCAAGACCTCAAAAGAGCAGACCAAAAATTTTAAGTTATATTGAGATTTACTGTGTCAAATATACATTCAATGTACCAAAAAGCGATCAAGAGAAATCATAGAGTACTGCAGATTGGAAACAGGCTCTTTGGCTCAATTTACGACCAAGGAGCCTTCCTGAGCTAATCCCATTTGCCTGCATTTGGCACATAGCGTGCTGTAGTTCAGAAAACAGTGGAGCACAGTACAAGCCCTTTGTCTTGTGATGTTGTGCTAACTTTTAACCTACTCCAAGATCAACCTAACTCTCCCATATAGCCCCCCAACATTAATTCATTCATGTGCCGATTTCAGTAGGTACATTAAATGTCAGAGAAATGTATACAATACACATCCTGAAATTCTACTTAAGAGCTTTTTACATATTGGTAGCAATGGCATAGGTAGAAAAAGGGAGGAAGTACTGAAAGCACAATACAGGGAGAGAGGAAGGAAGCTGAGAAGCAGGACCTCAAGGGTAGTGATCTCAGGATTGTTGCCTGTGCCACATAACAGTGAGTATAGGAATAGAATGAGGTGGTGGATAAATGTGTGAGAGAAGGATTGGAGCAGGGGGTAGGGGTTCAGATTTCTGGATCATTGGGACCTCTTCTGGGGCAGATGTGATCTGTACAAAAAGAACAGGTTGCACTTGAATCTGAGTGGGACCAATATCCTTGCGGGGAGGTTTGCTAATACTATTGGGAAGGGTTTAAACTAGATTTACAGAGGGGGATGGGAATCAAAGTGAAGAGGCAGAGGATGGGGTGGTTGGTGCACAAGTGGAGACAGCTTGCAGGGAGTTTGTGAGGAAGGAGAGGCAGATGACAGAGCAAAGATGCACTCAGCCTGATGGTTTGAAATGTGTCTATTTTAATGCAAGGAGTATCATAAACAAAATGGATGAACTTAGAGCATGGATCAATACATAGAACTATGATGTTGTGGTCATTACAGAGACTTGCATGTCTCAGGGCCAGGAATGGCTGCTGAGTGTGCCGGGATTTAGATATTTCAAAAAGGACAGGAAGGGAGGCAAAAGAGGTGGGGGTATGGCATTGCTAATCAGGGATAGTGTCATGTCTGCAGAAAAGGAGTAAGTCATGGAGGGATTATCTACTGAGTCAGGGTGGGTGGAGATCAGAAACAGGAAGATGGAAATAACTCTACTGGGTGTTTTTTATAGACCCCTGAATAGTAGCAGAGACATCGAGGTGCAGATAGGGAGGCAGGTTCTGGAACAGTGTAATAATAATATGATTGATGTGATGGGAGATTTTAACTTTCCTAATATTGACTGGTTTCTCCTTAGAGCAAGGGGTTTAGATGGGGTGGAGTTTGTTAGGTGTGTTCAGGAAGGTTTCCTGATGCAATATGTAGATAAGCCTACAAGAGGAGAGGCTGTACTTGATCTGGTATTGGGAAATGAACCTGGTCAGGTGTCAGATCTCTCAGTGGGAGAGCATTTTGGAGGTAGTGATCACAACTTTATCTCCTTTACCATAGTGCTGGAGAAGGATAGGAGCAGACAATTTGGGAACACATTTAATTGGTGTAGAGAGAAATATGATACTAGTTGGCAGGAACTTGGGAGCATAAATTGGGAGTAGATATTCTCAGGGAAATGCATGGCAGAAATGTGGCCAATGTCTAGGGAACATTTGCATGGCATTCTGCATAGGTATGTTCCATTGAAGCAGGGAAATGATGGTAGTGTAAAAGAATCATGGTGTACAAAGGATGTGGAAAATCTAGTTAAGAAGAAAAGCTTACAAAAGGTTCAAGAAACTAGGCACTCTTGGAGCTCTAAAAAATTACAAGGGTGCCAGGAAGGAGCTTACAAATGAAATTAGAAGAGCTAGAAGGAGTCATGAGAAGACCTTGGAGAGTAGGATTAAGGAAAACCCCAAGGTATTCTACAAATATGTGGAGCAAGAGGGTGAGCCATGTGAGAATAGGACGAATCAAGAGTGGAGATACTTAATGAATACTTTGCTTCAGTATTCACTAGGGAAAAAGACCTTGGGAATTGTAGGGATGACTTACAGCAGACTGAAACACTTGAACATATAGTCATTAAGAAAAAGGATGTGCTGGAGCTTTTGAAAAGCATTAAGTTAGATATGTTCCTGGAACCAGATGAGATATACCCTAGGCTAATGTGGGAGTGAGGGATGAGATTGCTGAGCCTCTGGTGATGATCTTTGCATCATCAATAGGGATGGGAGAAGTACTGGAGGATTGGTGGATTGCAAGTGTTGTTCCCTTGTTCAAGAAAGGGAGCAGAGATAACTGAGAAAATTGTAAACCAGTGAGTCTTACTTCAGTGGTGGTCAAGTTGTTGGAGAAGATCCTGGGAGGCAGGATTTATGAGCATTTAGAGAGACATAATCTGATCAGGGATAGTCAGCATGGCTTTGCCAAGGGCAGATCATGCCCTACAAGCCTGATTGAATTCTTTGAGGATGTAACAAAACACAATGAATAAGGTCGAGCAGTGAATGTAGTGTATATGGATTTCAGTAAGGCATTTGATAAGGTTCCCCATGCAAGGCTCATTCAGAAAGTAAGGAGGCATGGGATCCAAGGGGACCTTGCTTTGTGGATCCAGAGTTGGCTTGCCCACAGAAGACAAAGGATGGTGGTAGATAGTTTGTATTCTGCATGGAGGTCAGTGACTAGTGGTGTTCCACAGGGATCTGATCTGGGACCCCTCCACTTCGAGATTTTTATAAATGACCTGGATGAGGAAGTAGAAGGTTGGGTTAGTAAGTTTGCTGATGACTTAGCAGTTGGGGTGCGGTGGATAGTCTGGAGAGTTGTCAAAGGTTACAGTGGGAAATTGATAACCTGGTCTGAGAAGTGGTAGATGGAGTTCAGCCAAGATAAGTGTGAAGTGGTTCATTTTGGTAGGTCAAATTTGAAGACAGAATATAGTATTAATGGTAAGACTCTTGGTAGTGTGGAGGATCAGAGAGATCTTGGGGTCCATGTCCATTGGAAACTCAAAGCTGCTGTACAGGTTTACAGTATTGTTGAGAAGGATGCCACTTGGATTGGAGAGCATGTCTAATGAGAATAGATTGAGTGAACTTGGCTTTTCCTCCTTGGAGCAATGGAGGATGAGTGGTAACCTGATAAAGGTGTATAAGATGATGAGAGGCATTGATCATGTGGATAGCCCAAGGCTTTTTACCAGGGCTGAAATGGCTAACACGATGGGTCAAGTTTTAAGGTGCCTGTAAGTAGGTACAGAGGGAATGTCAAGGGTAAGTTTTTCACACAGAGAGGTGGGTGCGTGGAACGCACTGCTGGTGATGGTGATGGAAGTGGATACAATAGGGTCTTTTAAGAGACTCTTAGATAGATACGTGGAGCTTAGAAAAATAGAGGACTATGGGGTAGGGTAATTCTAGGCAGTTTCTAGAGTACTTCCATGGTCAACACAACCTTGTGGGCTTATGGGCCTGTAATGTGCAGTAGATTTCTGTGTTTCTATGTTCTATTTCTAATGTATCTGCTGCTACAACCATCCCCAGAAGGGCTTTCCAGGAAATTAACACTCTGTGTGAAAACCTTCCACGTACATCACCCTTATACTTTCCACTATTCACCTTAAAATTATGTCCTCCCATATTAGCCATTGTCACCAGGGAAAAAGGCACTGGCTGTTTACTCTAACTACCCCTTATCATCTTATTATCTCAGGATGTCTCTTATCATCTTATACACTTCTATTTAGTCATTTCTCATCCTCGTTCACTCCAAATGTAAAAGCCCATGCTCACTCAGTCTTTCCTCATAAAAGATGCCCTCCAATCCAGGCCGCATTCTGGTAAATCTCTCTGCACCTCCTCTAAAGCTTCCACATCCTTCCAATAGTGAGATGACTGGAACTGAACACAATACTCCCAACTGTGGTCTGAACAGAGTTTTATGGAGCTGCAATGCTACGTTGGGGCTAAAGACGTCAGGGAACATTCCAGCCAGTTGATCAGCACAGCTCTTCAATACTCAGCGAGTTATCCCTGGTACTTTCCTTGGGTTCATCATCCTGAAGGATTCTCTCACATTGGCATCAGAGAATGAAATCACTGGGCGTCTTTGAAGGCTGTAGGAGTTTGTGAAGTTGCCTCTATATTTTGATGGTCAAAGTAAGCATTGAAGGCATTGAGCTCATCTGCGAGTGAAACTTTGTTGTCACGTTGTCGCTTGGTTTTACTTTGTAGGAGGTGATAGTAGCCAAGCCCTACACAGTTGTCGAGTACCCTTCTGTGACTCCAGTTTGATCTGGAATTGCCACTCTACGAGTGATGGCTTTCTGGAGGTTGTACCTGGACCTCTTGTATTTTACTTGGTTGTTAGACCTGAACAGCACTGATCTGGCTCTCAGTAGATAGTGGATCTCTTGGTTCATCCAGGTCTTCTGGTTGGGAAAGATTTTAAATGATTTTGTGGAGACACACTCATCCACGACTGACTTTATAAAACCTGTGACAAACCAGACGTATCCATTCAGATCCTCTGATGAGTTATTGAACACGTCCCAGTCCGCAGTCTCAAAGGAACCCCATAGCCACTCATCTGCCTCCTGTGACCTTACTTCTGGAACCCCGCTCTTTAACATAGGCTTGAATGCAAGTAATTTCTTATGGTAATATAACAGTGGTCGAGTGTGTTGGAACCCCTAGTGTTGCAGGTGTGATATGTAGAAGATAATTGAGCAGTGATTTATTCAAGCAAGCTTAAATGAGGTCACTGGCAATGTATTGAAAGGAGTCAGAGTAGGCTGTTTCCTGTTTGCTAATGGTGGCGTTCAATACACTGAGTGTGTGCCTAACATTAGCCTTTGGTGCTATGAAAACTGTGGTCAGGATCATGAAGGAGAACCTCTCAGTAGTAAGAATAGATGGCATTTAATCAGTAGACGTTTCAGGCTGGGGGAACAAGAGTGTGACAAGACCGCTATGCCCAAGCACCACCAAGAGTTTATCATGAAACACAGACCTCCCTGTCTTTGGCCTCTTCAAATCAGTAGTTTGGCTCGTCTGGTTGATCAAGGAGCCCTCATGTCTCACTGACATATCCATCGTGTTTGAGCTGAGCCATGTCTCCATAGAAAACAAAATGCAGCAATCCCTCATTTCCTTCCGCTACAGCAATCCTACCGTTAGGTCCTCTATGTTGTTCCCCAGAGACTGTGTATTTGCTAACAAAATACCGGGCAGAGGAAGCTTTACACCCTGCCATTTTAGTCTGCCTTGCAGTCCTCCCACCAACTTCTCTTCTTGCCATGGTGATGTTCCTTTGTCTACTCTCACTGTTGAATACTGAAGCAAAGTATTCATTATCAGAATCAGCTTTATCATCACTGGTATATGTTGTGAAATTTGTTAACTCAGCAGAGGCATTACAATGCAATATATGATAACATAGAAAGAAATATAAAAAAATAAATCAATTACAGTAAGTATATATAGGTATATGTATATTGAATAGATTAAAAATAGTGCAGAAGCAGAAATAATATATATTTTTTAAAAAGCGGGTTTGTGTTCATGGATTCAATGTCCATTTCGGAATGATATGGCAGAAGGAAATAAGCTGTTCCTGTATCTTTGAGTATGTGCCTTCAGGTTTCTGTACTTCTTTCCTGACAGTAGCAATGGGAAGAGATCATGCCCTGGGTGAAGGAGGTCTTTGATGATGGATAACACCTTTCTGAGGCACCGCTCCTTGAAGATGTCTTGGATATTATGGAGTCTAGTACCCAAGATGGAGCTGACTAATTTACAACTTTGTTTAGTTTCTTTGAGTTCTGTGCAGTAGCCATCCAATATCAGACAGTGAATGCTTTCCACGGCACATCTATAGAAGTTAAGGACCTGCCTTACCTCCTCCGAATGCAGGTATATGTTTCCTCTTCTAATTTTCTAACTGTTTCTTCCTAAACCTTAAGTATGCTTCCTTTTCCCTTTTGTGTAGCTACTTCACTTTTGTTGTCGACCCTGATTCCTTCACCTTACCATCCTTTTCCTGTGCCAATGGGACAAACGTAAGCAGAACCCCATGCAAGCACTTTCCAAACTACTTCCACAGTTCCATTGCACATTTCCCTGAGAGCATCTGTTCCTGATTTACAGCCCCATATTCCTGCCTAATAGCATTATAAATCACCCTCTCCCAGTTAAATATTTTCCTATACCATCTGTTCCAATACCAAGGTTATGGTAAACGTCAAGGAATTCTAGTAACTGTATCTGAAATGCTCACTACTGATAGATCTGCCACATGACCCAATTCATTGGCTTGCACCAAATCCAGTACAGCCTCTCCTCTAGTTGGCCTGTCTACATATTGTGTCAGGAATACTTCCTGGATACTCCTGACAAATTCCACCCTAACTAAACTTTTTGCACGTAGGAGCTGCCAGTCAATATGAAGGAAGTCGGAATCCCCCATTACAGAAACTCTTTTATTTTTACACCTTTCCAAAATCTTCCTACTGATCTGCCCCACAGTGTCTCTGTTGATATTGTGCGCTCTTTAGAATAGTCCCAATGGAGTAATCCCTTTCTCCAGCTGTGGTACTATACCACATTAGCAATATCACTCTCTCGCTCTCTCTTTTACCTCCCTCCCTTTCTCTTTAGAAACATTTAAACACTGGAACATCTAGCAGCTATTCCTGGCCTTGTGACAGCCTCTGTAATGGCTGCAATGTTTTAGTTCCATGTACCCATCCATGCTCTTAAGTTAATCAGCCTTGTTTCTGATACTTGCATTAATGTGAACACATTTCAACCCACCCAGCTGACTGCATTTATGCCCCATCCACTGTCTATCCTTCACAATCTCTCTACCTTTATGACAACTCCTCCATTATCTGACCTATCACTCTTGTTCTCATTCCCCACCAGCCTAGTTTAAACCTTCCCCAACAGCTCTAAAAAACCTGTCTGCAAAATAATTGGTAACCTTCAAGTTCAGGGATATCCGTGCCTTTTGTACAGATCACACTTTCCCTAGAAGAGATCCCAATGATCCACAAACCTGCCCTCTACATCAAATCTTCAGCCACACATTCATCTGCCATATCATCCTATTCTTACCCTCGCTGACACATGGCACAGGCAGCAATCCACAGATTGCTATGCTTGAGGTCTGCTTTTCAGCTTCCTACCTAGCTCCCTATATTCAAGATCTCATCCCTTTTCCTGGCTATGTTGTAGCTACCAATATGTACCACGACGTCAGACTGCTCGCCCTCCCCTTTAAGAATGCCATGGATCTGATCTGAGATGTTCCTGACCCTGGCACCCATATCACTCGAAACACAGTATATAGAAAATTGTACAGTGGGGGATCAGGTCTATGATGTTGTGCCTATTTTAATTAATGCCTTCTATCTGCACAATGACCATATCTCTCCATACTCTGCACACTCATGTTCCTATCTAAGAGCCTCTTACATGCTTCTATCAATTTTTGCTCCCATAGGAAAAGGGGAGGTGCAACGAGACCTGGGTGTCATTATACACCAGTCATTGAAAGTGGGCATGCAGGTACAGCAGGCGGTGAAAAAGGCGAACGGTATGCTGGCATTTATAGCGAGAGGATTCGAGTACAGGAGCAGGGAGGTACTACTGCAGTTGTACAAGGCCTTGGTGAGACCACACCTGGAGTATTGTGTGCAGTTTTGGTCCCCTAATCTGAGGAAAGACATCTTTGCCATAGAGGGAGTACAAAGAAGGTTCACCAGATTGATTCCTGGGATGGCAGGTCTTTCATATGAAGAAAGACTGGATGAACTAGGCTTGTACTCGTTGGAATTTAGAAGATTGAGGGGGGATCTGATTGAAACGTATAAGATCCTAAAGGGATTGGACAGGCTAGATGCGGGAAGATTGTTCCCGATGTTGGGGAGGTCTAGAACGAGGGGTCACAGTTTGAGGATAGAGGGGAAGCCTTTTAGGACCGAGGTTAGGAAAAACTTCTTCACACAGAGAGTGGTGAATCTGTGGAATTCTCTGCCACAGCAAACTGTTGAGGCCAGTTCATTAGCTATGTTTAAAAGGAAGTTAGATATGGCCCTTGTGGCTACAGGGGTCAGGGGGTATGGAGGGAAGGCTGGGTTCTGAGTTGGATGATCAGCCATGATCATAATAAATGGCGGTGCAGGCTCGAAGGGCCGAATGGCCTACTCCTGCACCTATTTTCTATGTTTCTATGTTTCTATTATGATCCCTGCCGTGCATTCCAGGTACCCACCACTCTCTGTGTTAAGATTTTGCTCCGCACACCACCTTTGAGCTTTCACTCCTCTCCCTTAAATGCCCTCCAGTGTTAGGCATTTCAACCCTCTGCGAAAGATACTGGTTGACTGCTCTACCAATACCTCATAATCTGACAGCTTTGTCTGTGCAAAACCAAGAAGTGTAGTACAAAGCCACACACACAAAATCTGGAGCAACTCAGCAGACCAGGCAGCATCTATGGAAAAGAGTAAACCAAGGGTCGGCAACCGTTTTGCCTCTGTGGGCCAGATCATGTATTAATGAGCGGACATTGGCCAGATAAATGCCATAAAAAACTTCAAATACGTGAATTATCCATTTAAATACATCTAGTTATGTTTTGCCTCAAATTAATGAATAACGTATGCTAGAAAATCATTTGTGCTTAACCAAGGATGCCAAGTAGTAATCAAAGAACTCAGTTTAGTCGCAATTTATTTCAATCAAGGCATCTTTTGAATCTATGAAAAGGACACAAAGAATCTTTAAACATAAAATGTATGAACATGATGCATTGAACGGTGGTAAATTAAGTATAATAAAAAAGAACATTTTAATGCAAACAGTCGATAAATCAATATGAAACATGATGCTGGTTGTTGCTTGAAAGCTGCTCAATATTGGGTGTCAGACTTGTTGATGCCAAGAGCAAGACATTATCCAGATGGGCATCAATCAATCTTGTTCTCAAATGGTTCTTGGTGTGCTTCATTTTTGAAAATAATTTCTCACACAGGTAAGTGCTGGCAAACAATGATGCCATCTTTTTTGCATGGTCTACTAAGTTAGGATACTAACCACTTGGATGAATATATTTTCTGTAGAAGTCCAGCACTGACACATCTTCAGAATGAAATTTCGATCTCAATATGTCGTTACACTGCATCCCCATCAATTCCATTTGAAAAATTTCTGATGCAGTGTCCACTTCCACATCAAATGGAGTAGCAAACAGCTTGAACTCATTTGCATGCAAGCAAAAATCAGCAAAACGAGATGAAAACTCTTTTCTCAATTCTTGGACCATATTCACAAAAATGCCTGGATCTTGTGCTTTACGTTTTTGAAAAGTGGGAAAATGTGTACAATTTCCTTTTTGAAGCTGGTACTCCCACAATTGCAGCTTTCTTTCAAAGGCCACAATATGACCATACATCTCATGTATCAGCTGATTTTGTTCCTTGAAGTTGTAAATTCAAGTTACTTAAATGAGATGTAATGTCCGCAAGAAATGCCAAGGTTGCAAGCCAGTCAGGATCACGAAAATGTGAAGCATCCTGATTTTTGTTTTCAAGGAATATTGCTACCTCTTCATGCAATCCAAATACTCTTTCCAGCATTGACCCTTGGCTAAGTCAGTATACATTGCATTCTCTGACAAACTTTCCATCTATAAAAGGCTTCATCTTTTCTGCAATACGTTTTGAGACTTCGTAGCTGGCACGGGTATTTCCTTCATTTTCACTGCTTTTCTTGCCAAAAAATGACGTTTGTTTTCTGAAACTAGTCTTCATTCGCTCAACTTCATCGTTCCTTGCTTGCCCAGTAAACTTGTTAAAATTTCCACTAAGGCGGGTCTCATAATGTCGCCTGATATTTGCCACCTTCTTCACAGCACCATTTTCAAGGCAAATGAGACAAACTGGTTTCCCAGCTTGCTCGATGAAGGACTAATCTAGTGTCCAAGTGTCTTGGAAATTTTGGCACTCAGTGTCTATCTTCCTGCATTTTGCATTCATTGCCATTGGAAATTTTTCTTCGATTTTATTTTGAAACGCGAGTTATTCAACAAGTATTGTAGCACATGTAAATATCTGGATATTTAGCGAGGATTTCTTGTTAACTTCCATCTGAAAACATGCGCGTGCACAGAGAGTATCTAATACATATTAATAAGGTAGTCTGCCTTCCTGTCATTCGTATATACCAGTGTTTGGTTTGGAACAAAATGGAACCTGGGGCCAGTTTAACAAGACGCCATGCATGTCCATCTGTGTGGTCGCATGAAACACTCAGAATAAGGAAAAGTCGCTTGTGGGCCAGGTAAGCATAGTATCCCAATATTTGCTCGCGGGCCGGATCTGGCCTGTGGGCCATAGATTGACTGTTTACACCAGAGGTAGGCAATGTTTTGGGTTGAGACTCTTCATGAGAACTGGAAAAACTAGACATTATTTGTAATCTCTCTTTCTGTTCCACAGCTAGGTTAGTGGACAGTTACTCCTTACACTCGAAAAACCTCATTAAAGACTGTTCGGTTTCGTAACTCCAAAACATAAAACTAATCAAAATCAAAAAAAGGAGCTGGGAGATAACTTGCATATGTTTTTTTTTACTTTAAGTGAGGCGTGCATATATTGTGGTGTCGTGATGACGTATGCCATTTATGTACTATTAATAACCCATAATGAATGATTTAAATGAAGAAGAATGCTTAATTACACCATATATTTACAATGTTACTCAAATATTACTGAAATGTTAAATACACAATACTCCTCCCTGCTCATCTATAAACTTAGGTATTTCCTTTTCCAAGGATAAATGGAACAATGCATCAGCATTTCCATGAGTAGTCATTCAGTCTTGTAATTGTGTCCTTCAAGACACAGTGCCCATCTCTACATTCATGATGCTGCTCTTAATGGAACACCCTTCTGTGGATTGAAAATGGACACTAGTGGTTGATGACCAGTAATGAGGGTAAACTCTCTCTCATACAAGTACTGGTTGTAATGTTTTGCACTCCAAACCAGACTCAAGGCCTCTCTGTCAATCTTTATGTAATTTTTCTCTGCAGCTATTGGGCTTTCACTTCCATCACTCATAACGTGTGACTGCATTGGACTCTTCCTCAACCTCCATCTGTAGGTAGACCTTAGCTAACTTCACTTAGCTGAAGAGCGTTCCTCCAGAATGGTTTGCAAACATATCCTCTATCCTGGGCAGAGGGTATTGAACTACTTTCAATACTAGGTTGATGCTGACCTTAAGATCACCACAGATGCTGACAGACCCATTCTACTTGGCTACTGGAACCACTGGCACTTTCCAAGGGGTCTACTCAACCTTGGAAAGAAATCCTTCAGCCTGCATGTTATTTAGCTCACTGGTTATTTTATCACAGATTATGTAAGAATCTGGATGTACTTTGTAAAACACGGGTATGGTATTTTCATTTAACACAAGTATACCCTTGATATGTTTGAATTTCTATTGCCATCCTTGATGCTGTGGCGCCATCCTGTACCTTTCTTAATTTGCTTTCAATTGGCTTCATTGCAGGGGATGTGGCATGCAAATGGTGGATGGATCTACAATCAAATTGTAGTTTTTTCAGCCAAGCACATGAACACAATGCCGGCACTCCTGTTTTTACCACGTACAAGCCCAATGTGGCTTGTTGGTTGTTGTATTTCACTATTATGAATGTCTCTCCCACAGGAGTTTTGTTTTTCTCCAGTATGTTCTTAGTTAGATATCTGCAGGCTTCAGTTTAGTATTTTTGAAATGCTGCTCAAACTCCCTATGTTGAATGACTGAAACAACTGAGCCAGTGCCTTATTCCATTTTAATTAATTTGCCGTTCATTTCTGGTGCAAGCCGTATTGCTTGTCTATAGTTAGTTTTCACATTGTAAGTCTCAAAGTGATCGCATTCCTGTGTCAGTCTCATCATTATCAAATGTTTCAACAATAGCATGCAGATTAGTGCTCTTTTTGAAACTGCAGTCCATTTATTTTTGTCTGCCTAACATGCCCTTTGTATGTGTCCTGCTTTATTGCATTTTCTGCAGGGGTTGCCTTTAAATCTGCACTGGTCTGGTGTATGTGAGCCCCTGCCACAATGGTAACACAATTTGTTTAGCCAGGGTGGTTTCTGTTCTGACATTGCAATTTTGTTCATGCTCACTTTCATTCTGGGCTGCAACTTAATTGCCTGCTGTTTCCATTGATACAGCTATTTCAACATCTCTTTTAAATGTAAGCTGTGTTTCCATTAAAAGTTGCTTTTGAATGCTTTCTTGTAAGATTCTGCTAACTAAACAATCTCTCAGTGCATCATTAAGCCCATTACCAAGCTGACAATTTTCAGACAATCTCTTCAATTCAACCACATACACTGAAATGAACTCCCCTTCCTTTTGATTCCGCTTATGAAAACCAATGTGTTCTGCAATTAATGGCTTTGGTTCTAAATGTTCCTGCATTACTTTCACAATATCAGCAAAGCTCATTTCGGGTGGTTTGGGCTGTCAAACTTCTAAGCAAACTGTATGCTTTCCCACCCAATGCAGTCAGCAGAACTAGTACTTGTTTCTCATTGGCTATTCCATTGTCTTTAAAATATTGCTCAATTCTCTTTGTACACATCACCCAGTTATCTGTTGTACAATCGCACGTCTATCTTTCCAATGTAGTGAGCCATTTCTGCTTTTTAAAATTTCTGATTATAATCAGCTCATACTCACTATCTATGAACCGGTGAATTTGTCTGTTTTTGACTTTTTGTTAACTAGGGGCCGTGCTTTTAAAAAAATTCGAACTTCTCACTGCACTTCAACAGGTATGTAGTTGTCTTGGGCTCATTTAAAACTTCCTCATCACCAATGTTATATTTTGTAACTCCAAAACATAAAACCTAATTTCAAGAAAAACAAGGCAGATGAGAGTAATGTGCTCTTAGTTTTGTTTTCACTCTTAAGTGAGGCACATGCATATGATATGGTAGTGCGACGATATAGACTGTTCACATATTATTACATATAACACATAATGAATTATCTAACCAAACAAGAATGCTTAAACAATGTATTTACAATATTATTCAAATATTACTGAAATATTAAATACACAATAAAACCAGCTGTTAGACATCTGAAATAGAAAACAAATGTCGGAAACACTTAGCAGGTCAGGCAGAGTTCAAGGAGAGAGGAACAGTTAACTTTTCAGGTCGCAGAGTCTTCATCAGAATGTTTCTGAGAAACAAACTGGTTTAGTTTTGCAAAGAAGTAGGGGAGAGGGATAAGTAGAAAAAAAGGGGATTTTCTAAGGCAGGGTGAAATAATGTAACATTTAAGGGGGAGTTGAGTTTCTTTGTCTATGTGATGTTATATTTGAGGGACATGCCCAGAAGACTATATTGTACAAATGAAAGGAAAAGGATCAAAAGTGAGAGGGAAGGTGAAGCCAAAAATGGACAGTCATGATACAATTGATCTTGTCACTACTCATTCAAAATTAAATCATGTTGTATACAAATACTCATTTGTTATACTTTATGTGTTTGTGCTCAACTAAAAAGATTAATGTGCAGGCTCCAGCTTTACTTCATTATTTGCGTTCATGCTCATCTTAGGGCACAAGTATTCCCTACTCTGTGGGTTAGGAGCTTTAACATTTGAGCAACTTGCTCCGAACATGTAGTCTCTATTCCCTTTTCTTTATGGTTAGGATCCGGACTCAGTACCGAGGTACATTCTATTTTTGTTATCTGCGTGACCTTAGTGTTTGAGCTTTTTTAAGCATCTTAGTGAAAAGATACACAAAATTATTTCTTATTCAGTTTTGTGCTCAACTAACTAGATTAGTGCATAAATCTCCCTAATCTTTACTACAAACATCTGTTCATGTTTGATTAACCAGTTTAGAGCCACAGATAATCCTTGGACTTTGTTAACTGTGTTTACGCTTACCTAACTAGACAGAATATTACAGCTACGATATGCTCCTGACCGTGGCAGCTTTTGGGGTTTAGCCTCTCTGACTCTGCAGGATATGAACAGCTGGCATGGTCTCTTTAAAGATTCAGGCCTGTCCAGCTAATTGGTGGCCATGTTTTGGTGACAGCTTTTTAATATTTAAAGAGCACCTGAACTGAGGTTGGGTGGTCAATCATCAACTCTACTTGGATTCTTGTCTAGCATCTAGTTTAGAATCCTGTCCTTATATCATGTCTCGATTCAAGTCTTGGGTACTCCAGTACTTGGATCCTCACCATCCTCACCTGGGTCTCTTGTCACAATTACATTTTGTTATAAAGTACAATGTTGGAAGAATTCAGCTGGCAAAGCAGCATCTGTGAAGGCAGAAGATGCAGGTCGATGTTTCAGGTCAAATTCCTGTGTCAATTAACATCTCTACAGATGCTGCTTGATCCACTGAGGTCTTCCAGCACTGTTTTAGATTTCAGCATCTGCAGTCTCTTTTGTCTTCATTACATTTTGTTATGATCATACCACTGTTCATTACAGTGTTATGATCAACTGACTAACTTATCACACACATATTATGTATGATTTGTTATTTGAACGTACTCAGTTAACTAGCTTAGTGCACAGTTATTCCTCATACTTTGTTACCTCTGTTCATGCAGAACTAGCTCAGAGTTTGCGATTGATTAACTAACTTAGTTGTAGATATTCCTTAATCTTTGTTACTTGTGTTCATGCTAGACTAACTAGTTTAGTTCACATTATTCTTTGCTAACTGTGTTCACATTCATCTACCTAAAGACTCCAGGTGAACTATTCAATTCATTACCACTTACATTGTCCTCAACTTTCTAATAGTTACACATCTACCTATATTCTCCAAACTAGCCAATTTTCCCATCTACTGTCCGGTTTCAGTGGGACTCAAGTGCAGACAAATAAATACTTTTTCACCAGGATTTATTAGGGAGCACAAAGGCAACAGTCTTTCAAAAACAGAAGGCAGGCACGAATCCAAAATGACAGGCAGAGGTCCTAACCAGGAAAGGCAGTCAGGCGAGGGCAGACAATCCAGAGTGCACAGGCAAAAATCAGGTCCAAGAACCGGCAAAATCCAAAACACAGAATCAGGCAAAATCAGTTGGCAAAAGTCACAATGACAGGCTAGAACGACACAGGTCAGAACGGGGACAAACTGGCAGAGAGTGCTAGTCAAGGCAGGGTTTAAATGGACAGGGTAATGTGTGAAAATTAGAAACAGGTGGGTGCAAATGAGGAGACAAGCAGGTAATTGGAGGAAGTGCAAAAAGGAAAGGGGCTGGGCCAGAACCCACATGGCCAGGTGAAGGAAAACAGAAATTAAAGACTGTCATGATCCAGAGCTACCAGCAGAGGCCCTTCGACCCAGTGTTCAGGCCGGATCCTTAACATCTTCTTTTGAAACTTTATGCTAAGATATTCTAAGGTATCAGATTGGAACTTCCCATCATAACCAAGTTACAGAATTGTTGCTCAGAGAAAGGTCCTATGGCTCAACTCGACCAAAATGCCCATCTAAACTATTTGCCCAGGTTGGGTTATGTCCCTCTAAAGCTTTCCTTTCTATAGTCCTGTTCAAGGGTCTTTTCACTACTGTGATTGCACCTACCTCAACCACTTCCTCTGGCATTTGATCAGCTTCCTCTGATACACATTGCCCTTTACCTTTTAAATCTTTTCTGTACTGTGCCTTCCAGTTTTTGATTTATTTTCCATGGGAAAAAGACTAAGGGCCATAGATAAAGTAAATGATTACAGTCTTTTTCCCATAGAAAAGGTATCTATCCCTATAAGATCCCTATCTATCTCTAAAAGATCACCTCTCAAGTTTTAAGGGAATAAGTCCTAGCCCACCTAAACTCTTCACGTAACTCAGGTCCCTGAGTCCTGGCAACATCCTTATAAATCTTCTTTGCATTCTTTCCATTCTTAATGACATCTTTCCTATAACAGGCTAATCAAAATAGTAGAGAATACACTGAGTCCGACCTTATCAATTTCCTGTACTGAAAAATAACCTGCCAGCTCTTGTACTCAGTGCCCTGACTGATGAAAGTCAGCATGCCAAAGGTCTTCTTCATCGCCCTGTCTTTCTGTAATTTCATTTATCTACAAACAATTCTTAGTAACCTCAAGAGATATGCGGATAATATTTAATATTTCAGTCTATTAAACAATACCCTTATTTCACCCAAAGTGTACTAAAGCTCAATTGTGGATGACACAGGCCAGGTCTTGCCTACCTGGCAGGAACAAAGTCCCAATGTTTTATGGTCGGTGAGAAGTTACTTCAGCATGTTGCCAACCTTTGAAATTAGTTTATGCTTGGAATGGGTCTTCTCAGCGGGTGCTTCCAGGGTGGGTGCAGAGGAAGACTCCTTCATAGTGAGGAAAATCAAGCCCTGCCTACAATAAATGTCACCCACAAAAAAACCACACCTCCAAGTTATGCACATTTGTGCTTGAGACATGCCAAGTGCATAGCAAGACACAAAGCAGATTCACAAAGCATACACAGAGCCTAAAACACACAAAATAACAGGGCACACCAATGCCAAGACATGTTCACACTACCTACATTACAGCTACCCACACACACAACTAGTTTTTGGCGAGCAGAGGATAGCATTTAATGCGTACTCCTTATTGTCCTGGGATGATTGGAGTAAATAATTGTGTATCAGCCAATTTTAGGAACTAATTTGCAGTACTGTACTAAAAATATTGATTTCTTCTATATAGATCTATTTCTATAAAGCACATATTGATCATTTTAAAAATGTTCACACTGAATTTTAAATTAGATGGGAATCTTTTGTCGGTCATTAATAAGTCATCAATGTAGAAGCAACTAAGTAGCTTGGTAGAAACGAACCTAATCTAATTCAGTTTGCTTAGTGGCATGACAATAAATCCTTTCAACTTCTTTCCAAACGTATTTCCACTGGACGTTCAATCAATTTTCTGAATTAAAAAGAAGCTTGTAAATTGAAACTTAGTAACTGAAGTTGATATTTTATGTTTCTTTCCCCAAACCCTTATGGACCATGTTCATCTCAATACCTTGTCATGCAGCAGCAGATAGAATATAATTTCAATGACTTTTCAGTGGAGTGGTTGAGATTAATGGTTAATAGTGTATATGCTAATAGGTAACTGGATTGTTACCAAATACTCCTGCAGATCCCTACAGATGAACTGTTGAAAGTGTTCAGATTGGTTGCAACATGACCTGGTATAGAAATTTCCATGCACGGGAATAAAGAGGCTATAAACAGTCATGGATGCAGTCCAGTCCATTACAAGCACAGCCCACCCCACCATGGACAGCATGTACTGGAGGGACCTCCTCAAGAAAGAGGCATCTACCATCAAGCATCCTTGCCGTCCAGGTCACACACTTTTCTCATTGCTTCTGTTGGGCAGAAGGTACAAAAGCCTGAAGTCCTACAGCACCAGGTTCAAGAAGAGCTACTTTACTATAGGCTCTTGAATCTACCTGCACAACCATAACCCTACCTCAGCAATGAAACACGATGGAACCTCTTGCAGTACGATGGACTTGTCCCTGTTTATTTTTGGCATTGATATCTTACTTTGCACAGTCTTCTTTGTCTTAACTTTTTGACATAATTTAGCATAATTTATGCTCTCTGTGTTGCCTGAATGCATGTACACTGTAGCTTGGAAAATGACAATAAGCTCAACCTAACTGGAATTTGATACTTCACCATTTGCACCTTGCCACTACATTTACTTCCATCGTAATCAGGTGGTTTGTCTTTTATTCTGCATGGAAGCACAATATACTTCATTGTCTTTCCTGTAGGTACCTTGAATGCATTGCTGTGAAACTGAGTCTGTAGTCATTTATGAGCCAGATTGGGCTGGATAGCCGTTATCATCCCTTGAAGGGCATTGGTGAACCAATGGGAGTTAGTGATATTTCTGCAGTTTTGTGGCCATCATTACTAATGACAGCTGCTTTTAGTTTACATTTCAAGTCAAGTTTATTGTCACGTGCACAAGTACAGTGAGTTACAGTATACAGAAAAACTTACAACAGCATCACTGACACATACGTAGGTACAGACAACATACAGAAGATAAATTGTACATAAAGTTTACAGAAAATGTTAGTATAAAGTGAAAAGAATGGGCAAAATCAAACCTTAGTGCAAACAAAAACACACACAATCAAATACAAACAGATGGTAGTGCAAGATGTGGTCTGTAATGTTCATCACTGTGGTATGCATTAGGATTGTGCAGGTTGATTCCAGAATCTAACGGCTGTAGGAAAGTTACCTGGTGGTGTGGGACTCCAGGCTTCTGTACCTCCTGCCTGCAGCAGTGAGAGGAAAGAGTAACTAATTGTATTTAAACTCCATGGCTACCGTGGCCGTCTTTGAACTCATCCCTGGATTGCTAAAGAAAGGATCTGGAACTACTGATTCAGTAACTTAACTGCCAGTGAAGGAATTAGATAAGTTCTATAGGGAATTTTGCAGGATGAAGGCTTCAGCTGGGGAAGCTGCGGTTGCTTTCCTGGGAGCAGAGAAATATGAGAAGAGACTGAATAGAGATGTACACAGTGACGACTGGTGTAGATGGGGAAAGTGGAAGGAAGCTCTTTCCACGTGCTCCAGGCCCAGGGGACCAGATTCAAAGTTCTGAAAGAAAAAAACATACAAGAAGGGTGTAAGAGTATTAGTTATTATACAGAAAATGGTTCTGATTTGGAACTCGCATCCTGTAAGCTTTGTGTGAATAGAAACAGCCAGGACTGTCAAAAGGAAGTAGATAGCCCATTGAAGGAAAATTAATTGCTGGAGTGAAGCTAAAGAATGGGACTGGAAGAACCAGCACAATGAGTCAACTGACCTTTTCTTGTTCAATAATGATTGCACATTACGTTTTACAGCTGGCAAGAACAAAGGAATGAAAGAATTTCCAAGTCAGTTGCATGATTCCCTGATCTTAGGAACTATTTTACAGTCAGGAAAAAGGACTGAAAAGCAGTCAGTTGTACAGTGTACTGTAGAAGAGGCCAATTCAAACATAGCAAAGATGAATGAAAAGAAATGAGAATTAATAAGGAGTGATTGGACTGAACGTTAATAAATCTGAAGGGTCTGATGATCATCCTAGAGTACCAAGTGAGGAGGTCACGAAAATAATGGGTGCCATATTCTATATTTTTACAGATATTCAGTGGTCTAACCACTGTCAAGGAACTGTTTCTGGAGAATGAGAAGTGGCAAGTGAGCAACAGACAGCTTCTTCTAACGTCAGGGAAAATATTGGAGCCAATTATAAAGGATTTGATAACATGAAGCTTAGGACACCAAGGAATAAAATGGCCTTAGTATATAAACTGAGGATCACTTGCCTTCAGTAGTCAGGGCATAGAATATAAGATCAGGGAAGTTATGGTACAACTTTGTAAAACATTATTTAGGCCGCTGAGTACCATGGCAGTTATGATTGCCAAGCTGTTGGAAGGTACGTTTGCAATGAAAATGCATTGAAATGCTTGAGGCATTTTGGTTTTGAGGAGAAACTTGGGGCAGAGGAGGTTGAGCATCTGCCTGACCGACATATACAAAATTAAGACAAGATGGGATAGATATTAGAAAAATTTTCTCCATAGCATAGGTGCTTAAAACCATAAAAAGCACTCCAGTGTGTGGTGAAAACTGTCCAGCGGATTATCGGCACCCAATTGCCCACCATTGAGAACATCTACCATAAACGCTGCCTGGGCAGGGCGAAAAGCATTATCAAGGATGTATCTCACCCTAACCATGGACTTTTTACTCTCCTCCCATCCGGTAGGCACTACAGGAGCCTCCACTCCCACACCAGCAGGCACAGGAAGAGCTTCTTCCCTGAGGCTGTGACCCTGCTGAACCTCTCATCACAGCGCTAAGCAGTATTGCATCTGTATTGTACTGTCTCAATACTTTTATATTTGTGTGCTGTAGCACTTATTTTATTCGCAGTTATTTTGTAAATAACACTATTCTTTGCATTTCTGGTCAGATGCTAAATGCATTTCATTGGCTTTGTATCTGTACTCGGCACAATGACAATAAAGTTGAATCTAATCTAATTGAATCTAATCCAATATTTGATATAAGGGGGATGGTGAGACATGGGTGGGGATTGTGGTTCTGAGGAAGAATACTTTCACCCAGAGGGTGGTTGGAATCTGGAAGTGAGAGAGGGGCGAAAGTGCATTCTCTCACAGCTGTTAAGAATATCTAGATAAACAGTAAATCTCCAATGTATGAAAGGCTACAATCCAAGTGTGGGGAAATGGGATAAGAACAGATGGGTACTTGATAGTTGGCATGGATAAAGTGAGTCCAAGGATCTGCCTCTGTGCGGTACAACACTATGTGTCATGAGCCCTGCAGGCCTGTGCACCTGTATTCGATAATTATTGTCTTACCTAGAGTCGTTAAGTCCTTTCTGGTTTCTGTTTAATGTTGTCAAGTTTACTTTGACTGGCACGGGTTTTCAGCATACTGTGATTATTTAAAACAGACTCCCAATTCGCGCTTACCATGGGATCCTTGTATGTTTTGAGAATGATTTGTCTCGTGGTGTCGCTCAGTCAAGCCCCTGGAAATCCTATGAATAAACTCCTGTTTCTGTTTCAACATGGGAGCCTGTCGTTCCTCCGCACCTGGGTTCAGTCATTTTTCTCTGCACACCGTGACACTATGGCATCTAGATAATATCATTGGTGTCAGACAATGTTCACATGAGTTATGAAAGTTGAATTGAATTTGAGGATAAAACTAATATACTAGATAAAGACAGGACCAGTGAGTGTGGTGCCTTTCTATTGTTAGGATGCCACTATAAGAGGGCACGGTGCAAAACTGGTGGGACTGAGATAATAAATTGGCATGAACTGACAGTTTTTGATAGACTAGAAACAGACATATTTTCTTGGAGATTGCGGAGTGACTACTGGTTTAATGAAGGTGTTTATGCCCCAACTATTCCCTATATATCTTAAAATTTTGGATATGGAAACTAAATGTCGTATTTCAAAGTTTGTTGATGATATGAAACTGACTGGAATTGTGGCTTGTGAAGAATACACAAAGCAGCCTGAAAGCCACTTAGACAAGTTGAGAGTGTTAACAAATATGTGGAATATCAGGTGAATGAATATGAATGTATCTACTTTGAAAGGAAAGCTGGAAAGGTAGGGTATTATTTCAATCGCGACAGATTGGAAAATATTGATGTAAAATGGATATATGTATCATTTTACACCAGGCAGGAAAAATAAGCAATGGTGCAACTGATATGTTAGCTTTCATTGCAAAAGGTTTCTGTTTCGGAGTAAGGATGGAACTCTAAAGTTATGGAGAGTTTTGATGAAATCGTGCCTGGAGTGTTGTGCGCAGTTTTAGTTCCCTTACCTAAGGAGGGATACAGTTACCATAGAGAGAGTGTAGCAAAGGTTCACAAGGCAGCTGGGATCAAGAGAATCACTGGAGATTTATCAAGGATATGGAAATATTTTGAAGAAGGAAATTAGAAGGGTCAGGATGGCTTAGGCAGAGAAAATGAAGGAAAATCCAAGTAGGTTTTTAAAGTATATTAAGAGAATAGGAGTGACTAGGTAGGGAATAGAACCCCTCAAAGACCAAGACGGAAATCTGTGTGTCGAGCTATTGGAGATGGGCAGAATTCTCAATGACTATTTCTCCTTGGATTTTATCTTGGAGAAAGATGTGAATGCTTTGGAACCTTACAAAGTTAATGCAGATGATTCGGGAGCAGTCTATATTACAATAGGAGAGATGTTGTGTGTATGAAGATGTATAAATATAAACAAATCTCCAGGTTAGGAACAGGTATATACAGGAACACTATGGGCAGCTGGAGAATAACACCATAGGAACCCTCGTTGAGATACTTGCAACATCACTGTCCTCTGGTGAGGTGCCAGAAGTGGATAGGAAATGGTAAGTTTTTAGTTAAGAAGGGTAGGAAGGATAGATATGGTAATTATAGGGCAGTTATGCTAACATCCATGGTAGATAAGTTGCTGGAAAGCATTCTGGAGAGATAGGATATACCTACATCGGAAAGGTAGGGGCTGATTACTGGTAGCATGGTGTGGACCTAAAGATAGATGGAATTCATTCCAGGGTACTGAAAAGAAATGGAAGAAATTATAGTAGTGGTTTTTCTGATGATTTACTAACATTCTCTGGACTCTGGGCAGGTCTCAGTGGATTGGAAGATGGCAGATGTCAGACCACTGTTCAAAAAAGGATGAAGGCAAAAGGCAGGTAACTACCGGCCTGTTAATTTAACATCCGTACTTGGGAAAATGCTTGAAGCTATCATTAAAGAAGAAATAGCAAGGCATCTGGAAAGAAATAGATCTGTCAAGCAGATGCAGCATGGATTCAGCAAAGGCAGGTCCTGTTTGACAAACTTACTGGAGTCCTTTGAGGATATAATGAGCGCAGTGGATAGAGGGGAACAGATGGACATTATTTACTTGGATTTCTGGAGGGTGCTCGATAAGGTGCCACATAAAAGATTTAACCATAAGATAAGGATGCATAGAGTTGGGGATGATGTATTAGCATGGATAGAGGATTGGTTAACAAATGGAAAGCAGAGAGTTGGGATACATGGGTGTTACTCTGGTTAGCAATCAGCGGTGAGTGGTGTGCCACATGGATCAGTGCTGGGCCTTCAACTATTCACGATATACATTAACGATCAGGAAGAGGGGACCCAGTGTAATGTATCTAAGTTTGCTGATGATACTAAATTGAGTGGAAAAGCAAATTGTGCAGAAGATATGGAGAGTCTGCAGAGAGATATAGATCAGTTAAGTGAGTGGGCAAGGGTCTGGCAATGTTGGTAAATGTGAGATCATCCACCTTGGAACGAAAAATTAAAAGAGCAGATTATTATTTAAATGGCAAAAAAATTGCAGCATGTTGCTGTGCAGAGGGACTTGGGAATGCTTGTGCATGAATCACAAAAGGTTGGTTTGCAGGAGCAGCAGGCTATCAAGAAGGCAAATGGAATATTGGCCTTAATTGCTAGAGGGATTGAAGTTAAGATCAGGGAGGTTATGCTGCATCTGTACAGGGTACTGGTGAAGCAGCTGCAGCTGGGGTACTGTACATAGTTCTGGTCTCATGAAGAAGGATATACTAGCTTTGGAGGCAGTGCAGTGGAGGTTCACCAGGTTGATTTCAGAGATGAGGAGTTTAGACTATGAAGACAGATTGATTCGCCTGGGACTGTTCTCACTGAAATTCAGAAGAATAAGAGGAGATCTCATAGAAGCATATAAAATTAGGAAAGGGATAGATAAGATAGAGGCAGGAAAGTTGTTTCCATTGGTAGGTGAGACAAGAACTATGGGAGTAGCCTCAAGATTCGGGGGAGTAGATTTAGGACGGAGATGAGGAGGAACTGCTTTTCCCAGAGAGTGGTGAATCTGTGGAATTCTCTGCCCAATGAACCAGTGGAAGCTACCTCAGTAAATATATTTAAGACAAGGTTGGATAGACTTTTTTTGCATAGGAGGGGAATTAAGGAATATGGGGAAAAAGCAAAAAGGTTGAGATGAGTCGATGGCCAGATCAGCCATGATCTTATTGAATGGCGGAGCAGGCTCAACGGGCCAGATGGCCTACTCCTGCTCCTATTTCTTATGTTCTCATTTTCTTATGTGTGTGGGCAATCTCATCTTGTGAATTTGATTCTGGTGAAGTGATGAGGAAGGTTAATGAAGGGAGGATAGTAGATATAGTACATATGGATTTCAGAAAGGTTTTTGATGAGTTTCCATATGCTGGTCTGCTCTGGAAGGTTAGATTATATGATATTCAAGAAGAGTTAGCTAACTGAGTACAAAGTAGGATATGGTGTTGCACCAAGGTTATGCTCTTGGCCCATTATTGTTTGTCTTCTATATGAACAATGTGGTTAAGAAAATATGAAGAATAGTTAGTAGACTGAAAGTTGACACTAAAACAGGTGGTGTCACAGGCAGTGAAAAGAACTCTCAAGAATTGTATTGGGACCTTGATCAGCTGGAAGAGTGAGCTGAGGTATGGTAAACAGAATTTAATTTAGATAAGCGTGAAGTGCCACATTTTGTTAAGGGCAAATCAAGGTAAGAATTTTATATCGAATAAAGAGACCCTGGCCACTGTTGTAGAATAGGGGAACCATGGAGTATGGGTGCATAGTCCCCATAAATTGGAATCACAAGTAGACAGGGTAGAGAAGAAGGCTTTTGGCATCTTGTCCTCATCCGACAGGGCATTGAATATAGAAGCTGGGAGGTTCGGCTGCAATTGTACAAGACATTGGTGAGGCCACACTTGGAGTATTAAGTTTTGGTCACCCTGTTACATGAAGAATGTGAATAATTGGAAAGGACTGCAAAAAATGATTTAGAGTATGTTGCTAGGGTTGGAGAATTGAGTTAAGCAGAGGGGTTAGACAGGCAAGGTCTTTACTACATGGAGCATAGGAGACTGAGGGGTGATCTCAAGGAGGTATATAAAATCATAATAGGCATAGATAGGCTTTTTTTTCCCAGGGTTGGGAAATCAAAACAACTAGAGAACATCATTATATGGTTAGAAGCAAAAGAAAATAAAAACCTGAGGGGCAGCGTTTTTAGACAGTGGGTAGTAAATTAATGGAACCAGCAGATGGAGGAAGTGGTTGAGGCAGGTTCATGAGATACATTGAAGAAGTATGTGAACAGGTTTATGGATGACAAGAGTTTAGAGAGATATGGGCCAAGTACTGGTAACTGGTATTAGCTTGTATTGTATCTTGGTTGGCATAGATACATATAGGCCAAGGGGGTTGTTTTCATGCTGTGTAACTCTATAATTGTGGAACCACCCTGGAACGGGTGGTGGGAATGTCATGTGATTAGCTATGATGGTACAGAATTAACTGCAATCTTACTAAATAATCGTGCTGACTGAAAGAACATTTAGGCAGGTACTCAATGCTTGAAATGGTGCTTCCTCCAATGCTTGTCGCACTGAAACAGAACTGGAAGCTGCCCTCTAAGCTACACGCCATACAGACTTGAAAATACATTGCCATTCATCACTGGGTCAAAATCCATCCCTAACAGCATTATAAACAGACCTGCGGAGCGATGGATGCAGTGCTAGAAAGTGGGATTGCGTTTACTGGCTGGCACAGACATGATGGGCTGAATAGCCTCCTTCTGTATAGCAAATTTTTCAGTGATTCCACAGCATCACACTATTTCAAAGGAGGGAAGTGGAGTTTTCACTGCTGTCATAGAATATCTTTGACCCACAGTCAATATCACAAAAGCAGTTCATTTGCTGATTATCACTTTGATTTTCTATGCTAGCATGAACCAGTTGGGCCAAATGGTCATTCAGTTACATTACATTTTACAGGAAAGACATGAATAAGGTTAAAAAAGTACTGAAAAAATTTACAAGGATTTTCCCGGACTGGAGGACCTGATTTATAAGGAAAGACTAGACAATCCAGTGACCCGTTGGGGCACCCTTTGAGAGAAGGGTAGTGCAGTATTGACCATAATGTCCCCCTTCTCTTTCCACGCGGCATAATTAGGCTGTCCATTTTTTTTACACTAATACTTGATAGAAGATAGGGAGCAATAACACCAAAGCCTCCAGGATGCTGATTTTTCTTGATGATGTGGTTGGTGCTCTCCTATATGGACACGATAGCCCCGCCCTTTTGCTGTGGTTGGTGTTGCTGCTGTGAGCATCGTGAGGTGCTGCAGAGGCTAGTCGTGCGCATGCGGCGTGGTGTCGCGTCGTGGTTTCCATTAAAGCTGGAATCGGCTCGGGTTGTGGAAAGCGGGGCCTGTTCATTGACGAGTGAGCGATTTTATATGAATATATAAACCTGAACTTTGCGTGCATTCTGTACGTTAGCGCATTTTAAGTCGATTTAGTCAGAAAAAGTGCCACTCTAATGCACCGTTTGGGCTAATTGGAGGTCACAAACAAACAGAGCATGAGAATTTTAGTAGTATATTGATTGAATAGGTTAGGACTTTATTCCTTGGAACATAGAAGATTGAGGGCAGATTTGATAGGGGTATCAAACTGCTGCCAAGTCACTCATCTGAGTGATACCGGTACATGTAACCCAGTACTACCTGTCACATGGTTGGGTGGTTGGCGACTAAACCGGCTCCCCCACCAGGCTTTCCTGGTGAGGAGGGTGGCTAGACACCCTGCAGGATGGAAAACAAGACCTGTCAAAGGGCAGATGAACCCTCTCGTAGGGTCAACGGCCATCTAGCAAACACGTGCCGTGAAGTGTGAAAAGGGGATTCCTTGCAATGAAGCTTGGTCTGGCCATTCACTGCAACTGAACTTCCCCCAGCTGTCTTGGACCCCACCATGCCGCTGGATCTGGGAGGGGATGTCGGGGGTCTGGACCTGTGCAACCCCCTACTCACCTAAAATCCACTCACGCACATGCTGTTCTTTTCTACTGAAAGGAACCATCATCATCCTATGGGATGGAAAGCGAGAGAGAGAGATAGATAGATATAGGGGTATACAAAATTATGAGGACTATAGATAGAGTAAATGCAAGCAGGCTTTTTCCACTGAGGTTGGGTGAGACTTCAACCAGAGGTCATAGGTTAAGGGTGAAAGGTAAATAGATTAAAGGGAACATGAGGGGGAAACTTCAGTCAGAGGGTGGTGAGAGTGTGGAACAAGCTGCCAGTGTGAATGCTACAGGCAAGCCTGATTTCAATGTTTATGAGAAGTCTGGATAGGTACATGGAGAGTAGGGATATGGAGCGCTCTGGTCCTGGTGCAGGTGGAAGGGAGTAAGCAGTTTAAATGGATTGTCACGGACTAGATGGGCCAATGGGCCTGTTTCAGTGTTGTACTTTTCTATGACTCAATGACTCTATGATTCTAGGGATGTGTAATTCACAGACTGAGCCAGACTTTAATTGCTCATTTGTAGCTGTCCTTTAGAACGTGACACTGAATTGCTCTTTCGGACCATTGCAGTCCTTAAGGCGTGGGTGCACCAGCAATACTATTAAAGAGGGAGTTCCACGGATGGTGATGGAATGAAGATATATTTCCAGCTTGGTGGGCCAATTGCCATGTGGTGAGGTTCCCCTACTTTTGTTGCCCTTGTCCTTCTAGCTGATAGGATTTGTCTGTTTGGAAGGCACTGTCTGAGCTGCTGTACTGCATCCTGCAGATGGTGCACCCTGCAGCTGCTCTGCATCGTTGGCGGGGTGAGCGAGTGGTTGTCGATGGATTGCCTGTCACGTAGGCTGCTTTGTCTTGTGTGGTGTCAGCCTATTCCTGCGCTGAGTGTAATTCAAAGTATTTAAATAGATTTCCTCCAGCAGTTTGATGTATGGAATTGTACAGGGAGAAGCCTGAGTAACAAGAAATTATAATTTAATTCCAGCCTCATTTAATTAAGTTGGATCGCACCACCACCCACAGCAGTGGAGCCAGGACAGACAGTGTCCCAACATCCCAATTAAATTATGGCCTCGTTAGTTACTCTGCTTCATCCTTCAGTTTTTTATAACCTGCATTATAGCTCCAATAAAATGGGGGGAGAATGTTAATCACACTTAAAGGTAGTAGTGAGATTACTTTGATTAAAGTCATCAAGAAATTATTGTGCTATTGCTACAGCGTAATATTATTCTGCACAGAGTATGATAAGGGAATTACTTAGTAAACAAAGCAGAGCTTTAGGAGTCTCATAAGAGAAACCAGCAATAAAAAAAACGTAGCTGAGGATATGCTGAGTTATCTTGAAAAGAGTAGCTTTACTAAGGGAATGGCAGTGCCACAGCTCCAGAATGCAGTTCATTCTTGATTTCCGGTGCTGTTGTATGAGGTCCACACATCCTCCCTGTGACCGTGTGGGCTTTCCTTGATTGCTTCAGTTTCCTCACCCCCCCACCCCCCATAAACAGAGGTTGGTTGTTAAGTTTATTAGCTATTTTAAATTAGTGTACATCAAGGAATGTGGTCAAACCTGGGGGTGGGGTGCTGGGGAAGTGGAGCTGACAGGAATGTAGGAAAAATAAGATTCACAGCCTGTGAGCATTAGCTCTGTGGTGTTCAAGACTAGTGATACAGCACCCTACAAGAAGTCCAAGACGGAACCTAATATCATAAACGGCTGTGATGCATTACTCTCAGTTGAGCTCAAAGCCTTTCACACAGGCTTTAAAAGGGAAGCATAAAAGTATATCTGTGAGAATCTCTGCGGCATCTGGCCACCCTATCTCAGAGGCTGATGTTAAAACAAAAGGGTGAACTCATGTAAGGCATCAGACCCCAGTGGAGTATCTCTTCAGGCACTGAAGACCTGTGCCAACCAACTGGCTGGAGAGTTCAAGGACGTCTTCAATCCCCCACTGCTGCAGTCAGAGGTTCCCACCTGCTTCAGATAGACATCAATCATATCGGTGTCCATAAAGAGCAGGGTGAGCTGCCTCGATGATTATCACCCACTTGTGCTCACATCTACTGTGTCGAAGTGTTGTGAGAGGCTTACCCTAGCTAGAATTAACTTCTGCCCAAGCTGTGATTTGTCCAACACCACAACTGGACTCACCGGCTCTTCACTCAGCCTTAGACTATCTAGATAGCAGCAATATCCATGTCAAGTTGCTGTTTATTGATTACAACTCTGTGTTCAACACCATCGTCCCCTTAGTACCAATCAATAAGCTTCAAATCCTGGGCCTCCATAGCTCCCTGTGCAACTGGGTCCTTGGCTTCTTCATTAAGAGACAACAGCAGTGTGGATTGGAAATGATATCTCCTCCTTGCTGACAATCAACACTGGTGCGCCTCAAGGTTATGGGTGCTTAGCTGACGGGTCTACTCTCCCTACAGTCATAACCGTGTGGGTAGCACGAATACCATTTATAAATTCGCCAATGACATAACTGTTGTTGGAAGAATCTCAGATGGAGGTGAGAAGGCATTCAGGAGTGAGATAGGTTGATTGGTTGAGTGGTGCCGGAACAATAATGTTACACTCATTGTTAATAAGTCCAAGGAATTATTGTGGACTTCAGGAAGGGGAAGTCAGGAGAGGCCACACCAGTCCTCATTGCGGAATCAGTAGTGGAAAGGGTGAGCAGTATCAGGTTCCTGAGTTTCAACATCTCTGAAGATCTATCCTGGGTCCGTCATATTGGTGCATTTATGAAGAAGGCAGGCCAGTGGTTATATTTCATTAGGAGTTTGCGGAGATTTGGTATGTCACCAAAGACACTGGAAAATTTTTAAAATGTATTTTGGAGAGCATTCTGACTGGTTCCATCACTATCTAGCGTGGACGGGACATTGCACAGGATTAGAAAAATTTGCAGAAGGTTTTAAACTCAGCCAACTCCATCGTGGGCACTGGTGTCCCACCACCAAGGACATTTTCAAAAGGCAATGCCTCAAAAAGGTAGCATCCATCATTCAGGACCTTTACGACCCAGAGCATATCCTCTTCTCATTACTACCATCAAGGAGGAGGTACAGGAGCCTGAAGACACATGCCCAATGTTTTAGGAACAGTTTCTTCCACTCTGCCATATACCTATATATCACATATAAAGTATACTGTCACAATGGGGTGCTGGGAACAGACTCAAATGCGAGACACAGACACTGAAGTACAAGGAACAGGACTTGACTAGACTAGGGACGTGACAGGATACAGACAAGGAGCAGGGCCAAGAACGCAGGCTTGGGCTAGGGCATGGACAAGACAGGGAACCCAGGCAAGGAACTATGCACTAGGAGCCTGGGCTTGGGCTCTGAGCCAGAGACTGGACAAGGACCCAGAACCAGACCCAGGCAAGGACATGACATGACTATGGGATAGGACATGGCTGGGGTCTAGAGGCTTGGGGCTGCAGGCTGGGGTCTTGGTCTTGGAGCTTGGCTTGGGATCTTGGTCTTGAGGCTGCAGGCTGGGGTCTTGGTCTTGGAGCTTGACTTGGGATCTTGGTCTTGAGGCTGGAAGCTGGGGATCTTGGTCTTGAGGCTGGAGCCTGGGGATCTTGGTCTTCAGGCCGGAGGCTGTGGGTCTTGGTCTTCAGGCCGGAGGCTGCGGGTCTAGGGTCGTAAGCTTGGAGGCTGGGGACTGCAGGCTTATGTTCTTGGAGCTTGGCTGCGGGATCTTCGAGGCTTGGGCTCCTGGAGCTTGGCTGCGGGATCTTTGTCTTGAAATGCGGAGGCTGATAACTCAGAGGCTGGAGCTGAGAGACTGACTGGGAACTGAACATCAACATAGAGCCAGGACTTGTCCTTCGAAAAGCCGGGACTCATCGTTAACATGACACCAACATGAGACAGGACAGCACATAGGCATAGAGCCGGGACTTATACTTAGACAAGCCGGGACTCAACCTCTCCACACAAAAGTGGGACAGGTCCACCTGTTGGGTAACAACAGACGGCCAGACTTACCCAACAGAGGCAAAGACAAGACAGAACAAGACAGATCCCCCTGCAGAGCAACAGTAAAATGGCCTGACTTACCCCATAGAGACGAGGACAAGAAGAGACAAACACCAAAGAATGACAGACAGTTCCATCTCTGCTCTGAGGTAGCTCTGAATCTCAGTTCAGCTAGCAACCTCAGCTGGCTATGGAAACAGCCAGATCCCTACCTAGCTCAGAGTAGCTGGCAGCCACTCAACTGGCCCAGGAAACAGCCGAATCCATACCACAAAGACAGCTCCAACTACTGACGGAAAGGATCCATGAGGGGATGGTTCCCCAATGCAGCCTAAAGTTGGCAATTGGTTGCTCTAGCCCACTGGCAGGTTGCTCCCAGGGTATCTTGACAAAACAAACCAGCAGCCCACACTCAACCCCAAGGCTACTTATATTCCAAGCTCCAAGATGGGAATCAAGTGCCTGTGATTAACTCAAACAAGGGACAGCTGGAAGACTCAGAGTCCTGGGTCCACGGACCGGACCGTGAACCGGAATGTGGACTTCACGGACCGAACCATGACATATACAGCTGTAAGTTATACAGTATATATATCCAAAGTATATATATATACTGTATATAGTATATGCAGTATATATACTGTATAAAATTTCAAAGTTCAAACTAAAATTTATTATCAGAGTACATGCATTTCAACACATTCAAATCTGAGATTCTTGCTCCTGTGGGCATACTCAGCAAATCTAGAGAATCGTAATTGTAACAGCATCAAAGGAGGAGCAAGTAGAACATAGAAGACAACAAGGTGTGCAACTGCAAAAATAAATAGATAGCAATTAATAACGAAGGCATGAAATAACAAGATAAAGAGTCCTTGAAGTGACATCATTGGTTGTGGGAACATCTCAATAGAGTCCAATAGAGTGTAGTTGTCCTCTTTTGTTTAAGAGCCTAATGGTTGAGGGGTAGTAACAGGTCGTGCAAATCCTGAGGCTCTTGTACGTTCTCCCTGATGGCAGCAGCAAGAAAAGAGCATGGCCTGGGTAGTGAGGATCTTTGATAAAGGAATCTGCTTTCCTACGATAGTATATGTATATTATATATATTATGTATTATATATTACTTATTGTAATATATATTATAAATGGGGAAGACATAAGACAAGTACAGAGCTTTTGCTACAGGAAGCTGGGTGACATCAGATGGCAGATGCGACATGGACATCAAAAGAAGAATAGGGATGGCAAAAAACATCTTTACGAGAATGAGGAGTATACTGACCAATACTAAACTAAGCATGATAACCCGCCTCAGAGCACTGAAATGTTACGTTTATCCAGTCATGTTATATAGCTCAGAATGTTGGACAATACCTAGTAACATGAGGAAACGAATTGAAGCAGCAGAGATGTGGTTTTTGAGGAGGATGCAAAGAATATCATGGACGAAATGAATATCTAATGAGGATGTCATGAACAGAGCAAGCACAAAAAGAGAAATAATGTATGAGATCGTGAAAAGACAACGTAACGTCATTCGACATGTGATTCGGAAAGAGAAGTTAGAATGCATGGTAATTATGGGAAAGATTGAAGGGAAGAAAGCAAGAGGAAGGCAAAGTCAAATGATGATGGAGACAGCAGCCAGAGAACTGGAAATGAATACCAATGAATTGATCCACTTGACCCGAAACAGGAGTGTGTGGGCCATGGCAGTCAAAGCTCAAACTGGGCATGGCATCTGATGATGATGATGAATATATATTATCTTGCACTGTACTGCTTCTGCAAAACAACAAATTTCAGGACATACTATGCAGTGATAATAACTCTGATTCTGATTAGTGTGGGATCAGAGTAAACAACCTAGATGGACTAAGTAGGCTACACAGTTTGTTTCCACGCTGTGTGACTCCATGAGCTTGGAAGGTAATTTGTGGATTCAAGCCCACAGGTTTGAAGACAAAATCTTCACTCAAACAGATATATTACCATGTGACCATGGTAACACGCTTCTTTGATGAGCCACTGAACTTGATTGATCAAATAGATCATTAGTTTTCTTGGTGTGAGCTGGATGCTTTTCATCAATGCTAATCTATGACCAACATAAAACCATCACCAGATCCAACCAAATTACCATACAGTAAAGTGACGCAAAAGTAAGCTGAGTGACTAACAAAAAGGAGATTGTAAAAGGGAAAGTTAAGAATCTCATCAAAAAATTGAGTGCCCTTCTGCTGAATTTACTCCATTGTCTCTGGTGCCGAGTGACCTTGCTGGCCAATGATATTACTTATTGACTCTGCTTCCACAGTTCTGTAGGACTAGCTCTGATTAAAAATGACCTTTGACGAGAAGTTACTTGATAATGGAATTTTCTTGCTCAGTGACAATTCAACCCAGATTAAAGTTTACATCTGAGTAATTTATAGGTCTTAAACTCCCTGGAGTTACAAGCATTGGCTCTCGACTTAGGGTCAATTGTAAATTGTTTTCTCTCTCTAAATACAACACTTCCAATTCTAGTGAAGATTCCGTGAAGGGCAAAATTGTCTTATAGGGGATGGACAAAAGAGGTTTGTATTTCTTCATAAGCTCTTGTTTCATACTTACAATATCAGTAAAGGATGTCATTCAGCCCATCAGCTCCATGACAGCTCTCAGTGGAAAAGTCCCACCAGATCCATTTTTCATTTCCTTCGACTCCAACAACTTGTTCTTTCCCACATGCTGTTTAAATCCTCTTTGATATTTTTCCCCATTAACGTGCCAGTTATTGTAGCAACATCTTTAGAGCATAAGAGAAATCTGGAGCACTTGGGGAAAGTGCTTGCAGGGAGAATGTGCAAACTGCACTCAGAGAGCACCAGAGGTCTGAATCAAACCCAGATCCCTGTGACCGCTGAGGCACTGTGCCACCAAACGTCTGTTGAACCCTTTGACGTACTGAACAAAGAACGTGTAAGAGTCACAGTCATACAGAGATAGTCAGGGTCATACAGTCACAGTCATGCAGAAATAGTCATGGACATGGAGCATAGAAACTGGTCATTCAGCCAACAATGTCTACTTCAATTGCCAGCACCACAGTATTAGTGCACTAATCATATTAATTTCTTCCCATATTCTCTCCAGGTTCTACACTCACCTTCACACTAGGAGCAATTTACAGTGCCCAATTAAAACAACCACCTCAAACATCCTTGGTTAGTGGGTAGAGGGTGGAGCACTTGCAGGAAACCAACACAGTCGCAGGGTGGATATGCAAATTATTTTATTTTACTTAGAGATATAGCACGGTAACAGGCCCTCCTGGCCTGACGATCCCATGCCTCACAATTACACTCTTTCTTTTTCAATCTTTTTATTACTTTCACAATGATAAAAATAACACAGTATTGATACAAAGTTATTGGGATTACATTGTTGTAATTAACTTATTTAAATATAAACCCAGTTGGCACACCTGGGTACAGCATACAAATATAATATACAAAAAAAACATGAAAAAGGAAAAAAAAAATACCGCAAAAGAAAAACAAACCTAAACAATGCTAACCAACTAAACTAAAGAAAGAAAGACATGAGCTGTTGAGTAACATAAAAAAAACCATTAGTGTCGCTGACTCCGCTCCTCTCAACATATATTAAAAAGAAATAGAATAGGTTTTGAAAAGTCACAATTACACTCATGTGACCAATTAACCTCTACATTCATCTGTATTTCAAATGTAGGAGGGAAAGAGAGCACCCGGGAGAAGCCCGTGTAGTCTTGGGGTTTCCACACATACACTACACATGTACACATATAACCAATCTTTCTTTTAATGTTGACTGCTTTTCAAATGCAGTGGGAAGTGTGGACAGTGGTAGCCACTAACTTGAGTAATGTTGAATCACCTTCCTACTCTTGTATTGAATCTCACCCAATAAAGCAGTAATCATACATGTCTTCTTAATAATCCCATCTATCCACCCTTCTAACTTCAATGGACATGCACTCAAAGATCTCTCTGTTCCTCTACAGCTCATAGTGTCATCATGTTGATTGTGTATTATATCTCATTTTTGCCCTGCCCTTTGCTGGTTTGAATTTCATTTGCCACCTTTGATTTCAGAAGATCATTCTGCAGCTTAGAAAGTTTCATGAGTAACCAAACTATCAATTTAGGTATAATTGTCAAACTCCTTTATAATGGCCCCTACATCACCATCTGGTATGGGGGTGGGGTGGGGCAGAAAGCTACTGTATAAGATTAAAGTAAGCAGCTGCACCTTGGGTACCAGCCTTCATAGTATCCAATTTATCTTCAAGGAGCGGTGGCTTAGGAAGGCAGCGTCCATCATCAAGGATCCCCATCACCCAGGGCATGCCCTCTTCACACTGTTACCATCAGGTAGGAGGCACAGAAGCCTGAGGGCACACACTCAGCGATTCAGGAACAGCTTCTTCCCCTCTGCCAACCGATTTCTAAATGGACATTGAACCCATGAACACTACCTCACTACATTTTTCTTGCACTAATTTTAATTTAGCTATTTAATAGACATATATATGTATACTTAATGTAACTCAGTTTTTTCTTTATATTTAATGATCATGCATTTCCTTGTACTGCAGCCGCAATATTAACACATTTCGTGATATATGCCAGAGATATTAAACCTGATTTTGATTTTGAAAATGCAATAGATTTGGTACTGACCTCTGTTGAACCTCACTGCAAACTGCCTTCCTGTCAAGAAGATTCCCGTTGATCTTTGCTCTTTGGTTGCCGAGGGAATGGATACTTTTTAGATGTAAGCTAGATAAGGAAGAATGAACAGGAGATTATGTAGTTTTAGTGCAAGGAATTGTGTAGAGATTGAAGCAGACATGGTGTAAATTCTGTACCAACCACCACTGGCACTGGGGTGGTAGAGTTGGAGATGGAATGAGGTAAGATTAGAAGCTACTCATCTCTACAGAATGGACCAATGAATGTTGGTGTAATTAAATATATTAAACTGGAATTTTCTCTAATCAGCCCAATTTTCACTTGTGCCAATAACCTGCCTTCCTGTCTTTGGTAATTTACTCTGTTTTTCTCTTTTTAAGAGAAAAATAATAAGGGCTTAATTTCCCCACATCGCTCCCTTGCGGTAATATACCTGCACTATAGCTGAAACTTTACATTTCACCAATCAAACCTTGATTTCAATTAGCTCCTACTGAAATACATCTGTTCACATCCTTCTGAATCTGGTCCTTCTCCAAGTAACATTGTTTACCTTAGAATGGTCTATTTGTTTTTTTCATCCACAACCGTGCTAAAGTTTGTGATATTATAATTGGTTAATGATCAACAATGGGTTAATGCAACCAAAGTTTTGTAGGCTGTGAAGCACCCACAGAAGTAACAGGTGACATACATTAACAAACTAAAAATTTTCCCACTCTGTTAAACTTGATTGCATGAAACACTGTGATTTTTGAGTGTACAGGTTTTAAAGTCTTCCCATGACAGGCTGCAATTAAGTTGTCAGTCAACATCGGTTTGCAAGAACAAAAATTAAGTTTTGCGACGTGATGGCAGTAAGAAGCTATTTCACCTTTTGTATAAATGAATCTGGGGCACTTATAGATAAGATTGGATAGATTATAATGGAAACATTAAAATTTGGGGGCAACAGCAGGACAGCCAGTAGTGCTGCTGCCTCACAGTGTCTATGACCCCGGTTCAGTCCAGATCTCAGGCACTGCCTGAATAGAATTTGCACATTCCCCTGGGACTATGTGGTGTTTCCCTGGTCTTCTCCCATTTCCTACAGATGAGCAGACTGGTATGTTCTTTGGCATCTCTAAATAAGTGTGTGTGTGTATGAACCTGAAGGGGACGTGGGGAGAATATAAAGTGATGAGTGTGGGATTAGAGTAAATGGGCAGTTATGTCAGTGCAGACTCAATGGGCTGAATGGCCTATTTCTGTACTGTATATTGCTAAAAACACTAAAATGACAACCGAAGAAAGAAATATCTCAGCTATCCACAATCCAAATTTTCCATAATCCTATTAACCATCACCCTAATATCTACCAGTTATAGAACATAATATTTTATCAACCCATGCATGTTTCATACTGATGCTGTTTGGACCCTGACACCCTCCAATGGCACCTGAACCCCCACTCATCATTGTAGATGTTAGATCAGTCTTCCACAGAGTGAACCTGTGAAAGACATTTGACCATATCCTTAGATCCTGTGCAGATCAACTAGGGGAGGGGATTTTTGAGGATATTTTAAACTCTCCCTCTTCAACCTGTGGTTCTCACCTGCTTAAAGAAGGCCACTATTATCGCAGTATCTAATAAAACACAGTATGGTGTATGTTCAGTGGCTCTGACATTTGCCATCATGAATTGCTTTAAGAGGCTCATCATCGCACACAGTAATTCCAGACTTCTGAATAAGCTTGACCAACTGTAATTTACATCTTCCTGTCCTACAATCATCTCTGGAGCATCTGGATGGTGAAGACACCTATGTTAGTCTGTAGGTTACTGACCACATCTCCACCTTCAGTACTATAATTCCAAGCAAACTCATCAACTAATTCTGGAGCTGGGAGTCTCCAACTGGATCTTTGACTTCATGAACAACAGAGCAGAGTCAGTAAGGATAAGCAGCACACCTCCACCATGATTATTTTGAAGATTAGTGCTCCATAAACCATCCTCAATGAACTATTATCTACTAACATGTGTTTGAAAGGTTGGTCATGAAGTATATCAACTTCTGTCTGAGGACTGACCAGGATCTGCTCAAATTTGCCTACCATCACAAGAGATCAGCACAGATGTCAGTTCACTATCTCTTCATTCCGCTCTAGAACACCCAGATAATGAAGGTGCATACATTATGATGCTCTTCATTGATTACAGCTCAGTTTTCAACACTATCATCCCCACATTTTCTCTACACTCACCATCAACACAAGTGCACCACAAGGTAGTGTTAGCACCCCCCCCACCCCCACTCACTTTATACTTATGATTGTGTAGCTAAATACGGCAACAAAAGAGCTGGCCATTGACTTCAGGAAGGGGGTAGTGTACATGTTACTGTCTACATCAATAGTGTTGAGTTTGCAAGATCCCAGGACTGAACTTGCTTGTTCTGGTCCAACTACATAGACACCGTGGCTAAGAAAGCTCACCAGCGCCTCTATTTCCTCAGGAGGCTAAAAAAAAAAATTGGTATTTCCCTGTTCACCCCTACCAATTCTTTTTATTGATCCTATCTGGATACATGACATCTTGTCATAGCAACTGCTCTGCATGTGATTGCAAGAAACTACATAGAGTTGTGGACATAGCACAACACGGAAACCAGGCTCCCCTCTATGAACTCTGTCTATACTTTCTGCTGCTTTAGTAAAGCAACCAGCATAATCAAAGGCCCCACTCACCCCAGACATTTTTTCTTCTCCCTTCTTCTATCAGGCAAAAAGATAATAAAACCTGAAAGCATGTGCCGTCAGGATTGAGGACAGGTTCACCCCGTCTATTATAAGATTATTGAATGGTTCCCTGGTATGATAAGATAGACTCTTGACCTCACAATCTACTGCACCTTGTTATGGCTTTGCATCTTACTGTTTACTTGCATCCACTTCCTCTGTAGCTGTTACACTTCATTCTGCATTTGGTTACCATTTTACCTTGTCCTGCCTCTATGTACCTGGTAATGGTTTGATCTTTCTGAACAGTATGCAGGATAATCTATTCACTGTATCATGGTACATGTGACAAAAAAAAACAATTCCAATTTCAATAGAACATAGAAAAGTACAGCCCAGTGCCAGATCCTTCAGGACACAATGTTAAAGCCAACCTGGATGCCAAATTAACTGAAGCCTATCTTTCTGCACATGATTCATGTGTCTCTGTTCCCTGCATGTTCATGCATCTCAAATGCTTCTCAAATAACCACTTCCACCACCACACCTGGCAGTAAATTCCATAAACAGAAATATCCTCAAAACATTTCCCCCATCCTCTCGTATCTGGTTTTACCTTGTGTGAAAGATTCTGATAACCTACCTTATCTATGTCTCATGTGTAGAATTCTTTCAGGTCTCTGTCAGCCAGGTATTCCTAACACAGTTTTCTGGCTGGTAGATAATTGTGGTGACGGATAGTAAAGTTATCTGCCTCCATATCATACTCCAATCCAATTATCTACAATCCCAATTATTGCATCAGTAATTTTCCGCCTTGACAAATGTCAACTCTCCTTATTATCTGTACTGAATTTTATTTGTCAAAAATCTAGCAAGTTTTTATGGAAGATATCAAAAAGTTATCATAGTTTTGTGGAAAGTGAATATTTAATTCTGCTGGTATATCAGTAAATTGATGATGACAGCATGGCTTGAAATGTAATAGTGAAGAAAAGGCATGCATAAAAGAATATTTGGCTTTTTATGAACAGAGCTTTCATCCCACTAGCAAGTGGTTAATGAGATGGAGACAACATGGGAATTGGATTTGGAATGCATAAAAGCAGAAGGATATAGCCAGAAAATGTGAGCAATTGGACTCAGTCAACAACTATTGAATATACAGCAGAGGTCTCCGGTGTTCTTTTTGGGGTTTGTCTTTCCTTGATACATCAAGAGTAATGACGCTTTCAGAATGTATATGGCAATGGTGGAGGGCTGCAAACAGTCTTTCACGTGAAGCATTACAAAACCAATTGCAAAGGTTCTGCTTACTTTTATTTAAATATTCCCAGATCTGTTTGTCACTTTTCATCTCTAAATCAACACCAGCAATAAACTGCACCCTTCGATTTGGAGACTTATAAAGAAACAGATATGATGGCTGGCCTATGGAGTCTATCTTAGCTCCAAGTTGAGCGATGCAAGTTATTAGATCCTTTCTCATAGTTCTGCTCACTACAGGCAGCAAGTTCCAATTCAGAACTATTCTTTGCATGTAAGATTTTTTTTTGTATACATTTCTCACCCAGTACCTTTAACACATTAATTTAAATCAGTGTGCAGTCATGCATGAAGCTGCAGAGTGTAGTATTCAGCCCAATATATCAGGAGCACATTCCTCCTCACCATCAGAAGTAACCACAAGAGGCACTGCCTTAAGAGAACAACATCTACTATCAAAGATCTCCGTCACCTAGGCAATGCTATCTTCTTACAGATACTATTGGGCAACAGATACAGAACCCTAAAATCCTACATCACCAGGCTCAAGAACAGTTACCTCCCTTCAACCATTCAGTTCTTGAACCAACCTTATCAGTATAGAAACACTATAGCCATATTGTGGAAAAAGCTGTGCAATTGACAAGCTCTTTGTTTTTATCATGTCCTGATGAATCTGAAACATCAACTGTTTATTCATTTCCATAGATGCTGTCTGACCTGCTGAGTTCCTCCAGCAACGTTCCTTCCAGTGTTTTTTTTTACAGTTGTGCAGACTAATCATTGCTCAGTGCAGGAAATTTTTACACAGCCTGAAAACTGTGTGACACTTTATGGTAACATGATACAAAAGAATATTCCAGCTGCGTGGCAACAAAGGCTATGTGCGCAGGAGCATTTCAGTTACTGTGTGGCGGCGCTCCCGTGTAGAATAAAGGAAACAATGTCCTCCTGAATTTTACGTTTGTACCTCAGGATTATCAGTCCAGTTGCTCAATTATTACTGTAGGAATGGAATCATCAAGACGTAGAAGAACTCTAACCAACCTGCCTCTTTTCAACAACCAAGAATAAACTATCTAATTTCTTGCTGTTTTCTTTCTGTGCTCACGATAGCCTCACATTGGCACATGCAGAAAAGATTTACACCACACAAGTGCTGGGCAATGCCATCTTCAAGGTGAGAGTAATTAACATCTCCCATTCTCCCAACAACGTTCAATGGCATTACGATCACTGGGTCTGCTACTGTAAATATCCTGAGGTCATCTTTGACTGGGAACTCAGCTGGAAGATCCAATTATAAATACTATAGTTACAGGATAAGATCAGAGGTTTTACATCCAGAAACTGGTGATACCCTAGAGCCTTTCCACTGCCTACAAGGCATGTCAGGAGCACCAGAATCAGGCTTAATATCACCGGCATATGTCATGAAATTTGTTGTCTTTGCGGCTGCAGTACAATGCAATACATAATAATAGGAAAAAATGTGAATTATAGTAAGTATATGTATATCAAATAGTTAAATTAAATAAGTCATGCAAAAAATAGAAATAAAAAAGTAGTGAGGTAGTGTTCATGGGTTCAATGTCCATTGAAAAATCGGACGGCAGAGGGGAAGAAGCAATAAGAACAAGGCATGATCTGAGTGATGGGGGTCCTTAATGATGGATGCCACATTTTTGAGGTATTGCTCCTTGAAGATGTCCTGGATACTGCGGAGGCTAGTGCCCATGATGGAGCTGACCAGCTTATTTCGCCTATTCAGTAGATTTTCCACACCATCCCGCCCCCCCCCACCTTCCCCATACCAGACAGTGATGCAGCTAGTTAGAATGCTCTCCATGCAACATCTATAGAAATTTGTGAATGTCGTTGGTGATATTCTGTATCTCCTCAAACTCCTAATGAAATATAGCCACTGTTGTGCCTTCTTTGTAGCTTAATCAATATGTTGGGCCCAGGTTAGATCCTCAGTGATGCTGACACCCAGGAACTTGAAATTGCTTACTCTTTCCACTTCTGATCCCTCTATGAGGATTGGTGTGTGTCTCTTCATCTTACTCTTTCTGAAGTCCGCAATCAGTTCTTTGGTCTTACTGATGTTGAATACAAGGTTGTTGGTGTGACACCACTTAACTAGCTGATATATCTTGCTCCTGTATGCCCTCTCATCACCATCTGAAATTCTGCCAATAATAGTGGCATTTTTACAGCAAATTTATCAATGTCATTTGAGCTGTGCCTAGCCACACAGTCATGGGTGTTGAGAGAGTAGAGCAGTGGGCTAAGCACGCATCCCTGAGTTGATTGCCGTTGTTGATTGTCAGTGAGGTGGGCGATGATATTTCTGATCTGCACAGATTGTGGTCTTCTGGTTAGGAAATTCAGGATCATGTCACACCATTTTTGCTGTCGCATGAAGCACTGAAAGAGGCCATTTAGCCCACAAGGTCTGTATCAGTTCCAGTTGACAAATCCTATTGCCCAACTTTTTCCCTGCAGCTCTGAAAATGATTAACCCTCAAGTGCTCAACAATTGAATTTTGTTTCAGATAGAGGGTGTGGAGATCGTTGACTTTGCCAGACTTTTCTTTCCTTGTGCAAATTAAGAGACAATCACATTGCTGAACCTGGAGTCACATACAGGTCAGGTATGTATGATATAATTCCTCCTGAAAGGACAGTAGAGCACCAAATGCGCTTTGAAGAAGTGTGATTGTTAAGTCAATGTAACCTACTTTTCTAATTATGGCACAGTGAAGCTTAATAAAGAAGAGATGAAGCCAATAAAGAGAGAACAATTTGCAGTGAAGCATATCCCCTGGGGTCTCCACAGGGTGGATGTGGAGAGTCTGAAAACCAAGGACCAGTGCTTAAAGACAAAGGATTACGCATTTCATTTAGTGATCAGATGTTTTCATCACTGAATAGGCCAAGTCTTTTACTCGGATCTGTAGTCATGCATACAGCATGTGAAACTGGCTCTTCGACTCAGCTTGTTCACACTGTCTAAGTTACCTCATTGGGTTAGTTCCATTTCTCTGCATTTGGCTTACATCTCTAAACTATTCCTATCCATTTTACAGTTCAAATACCTTTTAATTGTGGTGCTTTTACTTGCCTCTACCAGTTTCTCTGGCAGCACATACCGTGTTCTGTTTGAAAAAGTTGCCCCTCATTCCCTTTAAATTTTTTCCCCTCTCCAATTTTAGACTTTTCTACCCTATAAAAGTTTGTAATCATTCCTATTACCTCTGTCTTTTGCATTCCAAGGAAAATAAAACAGCTTACCAGTCACTTCTTATCACTCAAATCCTGCAGTCCTGGTAATATTCTTGTTGATCTTTTCAACAATCTTTCCAGCTTAACAACATCCTTTCTGTAACTAGGTGACCAGAACTGCACACGACATTCCTAGTGTGGTCTTACCAATATTTTGTGCATCATGTCCCACTCCTGTTCTCAATAGCAACACACACAAAATGCTGGAGGAACTCAGTAGGGCAGGCAGCATCTATGGAAATGACCAGATACTCGATGTTTTAGGCTGAGACCCTTTGTCAGGACTGAGAAGGAAGTGGGAGGGTGCCAGAATATAAAGGTTGGGGGGAGCGGAGAGAAGCTAGTTAGAAGGTGATAGGTGAAGCTAGGTGGGTGGGAAAGGTAGCGGGCTGGAGAAGAAGAAATCTGATAGGAGAGGAGAATGGACCATAGGAGAAAGGGAAGGAGGATGGGGCCAGGGGGAAGTAATAGGCAGGTGAGGTAATTGGTCAGAGTGAGGAATAGGGGAAGGGTGGAGGGGATAAATTTGTTTACCAGAAGGAGAAATCGATATTCATGCCATCAGGTTGGAGGCTACTCAGGTGGAATATAAGATGTTGCTCCTCCACCCTGAGGATGGCCGCACCTCTGTACAAAAGGAGTTTTTGGAGTGACACTTCGGAATGGGAATGGCAATTAAAACATTCGGCCACTGGATGTTTTGCTTGTGGCAGATGGTGTGGAGGTGCTTGAAGAAGCACTCCCCCAATTTACAACAGGGCTCACCAATGTAGAGGAGACCACATCGGGAGAATCAGCCCCAGCAGATTCGAAGGTGCCTTACCTGGAAGGACTGTTTAGGGCCCTGAATGGAGGTGAGGGAGGAAGTTTATGTGCAAGTGTATCACTGAGGTTGATTGCAGGAATAAGTACCGGGAGGGAGATTAGTGAGGAGGGGCGAATGGACAAGGGAATCGTGGAGGGAGTGATCCCTGTGGAAAGTGGATTGGGGAGGGGGTGGTAAATAAGGATATATTTAGTGTTATGATCCCTTTGGAGGTGGTGGAAGTTGCAGAGGATAATTGAGCAGAGTGGGTTCACTGGGTCAGAAGGGTTTGTTACTGTGCTGTAAATAACAAATAAATTAAATAAAAATAATAAATAAAATTAAATGGATTTTTGATAAGTAAGTGGTGAATGGCACAAGCGGCATTATAGTCAGATCAGCAAGGAGCTTATTGTGTAGCCAAAGCTTATGGAATGATCTCCTGCTTGGAAGAATAGAAGTAGCAGGAGTAAGGCATCTAATCCCTCGGACCTGCTCTACCATTCAACAAAGTCATGGCAATCCTGATGCATGGCTTTGACCCAATACGTCAACAATTTTCTTCTCTCACAGATGCTGCTCAACCTGTGCGATCCTTCAGCAGATTGTTTATCACTACTGGCTCAGTCTTGACTTCAACATCACTTTCCTGTTCCCTTCTCAACCAGCTAGACTTCCATGAAGTTTAAGAACCTATCAGTCTTTTGCTTGAATGCATGCAATGACTTGGTTTGTCGCCTTCTGTGAACTCGAGTTTTCCTCCACTTTCTAATTTTTCTCTAACTTTCAGAGGAATCCTTATCCATTTTATAAAATAATCTCTTCTAACTGCTCCTAATAAGCATGTTTGCTTTGCTCTCAAACCTCACTAAAATGGTGTCCTGTTCAAACACAGCTCTGTTTGATCCACCTTTTAGTGCTTTTAGTGTGTGAATTCCAAACTGCCAATTTACTCCTGCAAATATAGAAATATAGAAAATAGGTGCAGGAGTAGGCCATTCGGCCCTTCGAGCCTGCACCGCCATTCAGTATGATCATGGCTGATCATCCAACTCAGAACCCTGTACCAGCCTTCCCCCCATACTCCCTGATCCCTTTAGCCACAAGGGCCATATCTTCAGTACATTGATGACAATTGAGCCCCAGAATCATTCAGCACGGAAACTGCCCACTTATTCTGCTCTGACTATCTGCACCTATTTGCCGCTATCCCATGTTAACTCTATTTAATTCTGTCCAAATTCTCATCAAGTTCCTCAGGTTCTACCTCTCACCAACATACTAGGGACAATTTACAGTGGTTAATGACCCTATCTACCCATTGTTTTTTGGGTTGAGGGAATAAGTCAGAGACCCATTTGGAACAGAAACACACACGATCACAGGGAGACTGTCCACACTCCAAGCAGGCAACGCTGAATGCCAAGATTGAATATGGGTCTCTGCTGCTGCGAGCGAGGCAGCAGCTCAGCTAGCTGAGCCACTGTGCGATCTCGATTATCTGTTTTTCTTCTGGATACCCCAGAGAACTCGCCCACTCATCTACAGTGATGTTTTTTTTAGCTGAGGGTTCAGGCAAGGGTCTCACTTCATCTTCGCCTACTGAGGAACAAGTGGAATGATCAGCTGGATTGAGCTATCAGACTGGTTAAGTAACAGCAATTCTGATGCTTTTACCATAAAGTCTTTTCAATTTGCTTGAATGGCATAAACCCTCAGTGTCGGCTCCCAGAAGCCCTCCAATACTACATAATTATACATGAAAGGGAATGAAAAAACATAGACTGACAATTATTGTAATTAAAACATGTGATTAAAGCTGGCATGCGTCCTCTGATCCAGCAAAGCACTTCCATATAAAGTGTCTGCCGACGGTGCTGCTAATTGACGGTTGTTTACAATGCAGAAGATTAATTATTCAAATGTGGAGCAGGCATTCTGAGGATGAGATCTTCATCATTAATGCAAATGTACAATTCACCTACGCTAATCTAGTGCTAGGATAAAATGCGGCTGTACTGATATACACACTCCCTTTCTCAGTGTAGTCAAAGCTAGAGAGACTAAAATCGTTGGGAAGATTTAGCAGGTCAGGCAGCACCAGAGTTAATGTCTCTGCTCAATGGAAGCACTAACTTGGATGCTGTTGCTCCCTCTACAATCCCCCACCTACTGAGTATTTACAACATTTTTTTTTTGTTTTTGTTTCAAATCTCTTGTGTTCACATTAATCAACTTTTTATATTGTAATTACATAATTGGATTGATAACAGGATTGCAACCTAGGGAACAAAAAGCATAATGCCAACATTGAAGCTAACTTAGTAAAGCATAAACTGCAGAGAGCTGCAGTGAAAATTACTCTCAGCATGGAGGGAGCTGTACTGTACTTCTCCCAAAATTAAGTACTGAGAACATTGAAGTTCTTTGATGTACAATGACAACTTGCTGAAAAGTTGGAAGTATAAAATTTTAATAGGATGCCTTAGAATTGTTGACTTCAATTAGTTGAACAGGAATCCAAAACTAAAACTTAATCTAAAAGTATTCTGCAGGCATCTGAAAAGACAGGTGAGACCATGAGGTAGAAGGCATGACTGATGCTAAAAGAGTACTTTGCATTCATTTTCACCAATGAAGAAGATGCTGCTGGGCTCTGAGCAAAGGAAGATGTAACTGAGATTCCAGGTGGGTTAAGATAGATGTACAGGAGGTAATAAAGAAAGGTGAGTTGCCCTTAATGTGGATAAGTCACCGGGAACATCCAGAGTTGATGAGGGAAGAAGAAAGAGAATTATAGACACTTCATCATTACCTTCAAAACATCTGAAGATTTGAGGTTATGTCTGAGAAGAGGAAAAGTGCAATGTTACACCCTTGTCCAAAAAAGGGTGTGGGGATAAATCCTGTCACTACAGACTAGTCCATTTAACCTCAAAGATGGAGAAACAGTTCTAGAGACAGAACTGGAAATCTCTTGGATAAGTTTAGATTGATTAAGAGAAAACCAGCATGACTTGTTAGAGCTAAATAATGTTTAAATTACTTCTTCAAAGTTCCTTGATGAACTAGTGGAGAGGGAGATGTGAAAAATGATTTGGTGTATTATTCTGTAGAAACGTTTGATAGTGTTACACAATGAGTTTGTCATTAAAATTGAAGACAATGGAATAAAAAGAGCTGTGGCAGGATAGGCAGAGAATTGGCAAAGTAACACAAAATAGAAAACATACAACGTATAAAATTTAGAACAGTACAGCAGAAGAACAAGTCCTTTGGTCTATGATGTATGTGCCAAACTAAACTAAACCCACTTGCCTGCAAAAGATCTCTATCTCTCCATTCTGTGCATGTTCATGTACCTGTCAAAATGCCACTTAAGTTCCACTGTCATGCTTGCTTCCTCTACCACCATTAAAAAACATCTCCTTTAAACTCCACAAACAAGAGAAAATCTGCAGATGCTGCAAGACCAAGCAACACACACAAAATGCTGGAGGAACTCAGTGGGCCAGGCAGCATCTATGGAAAAGACTGAACAGCTGAGACTCTTCATCAGGACTGGAATAAAGAGATGAAAAAGCAGGGTAAGAAGGTGGGGTGGGGAGAAGGGAGGAAGAAGTAAAGGTATTAGGAGATAGGTGAAACCAGGAGAGAGGGAGGGCTGAAGTAAAGAGCTGGGTGGTCTATTGATAAAAGAGATAAAGGGCTGGAGAAGGTGTAATCTAATAGGAGAGGACAGAAGATCAGGGAAGAAAGGGAAGCGGAAGGAGCACCAGGAGGAGGTAATGGGCAGGTAAGGAGATACGGTGAGAAATGGAATTGGGAATGTGAACGGTGAAGGGGGCGCATTACTGGAAATTCAAGAAATTGATGTTCACGCCATCAGGTTGGAGGCAACCCAGATAGAATGTAAGCTGTTACTCCTCCATCCTCAGTGTGGCTTCATCATAGCAGTAGAGGAGGCCATGGTTTGAAATATCAGAATAGGAATGAGAAATGGAATTCAAATGGGTGGCCACTGGAAGACATTACTTTTTCTGGTGAATGGAGCGTAGGTGCTCAGCAAAGTGGTCTCCCAATCTATATTGGGTCTCAGTGGTATACAGGAGGCCACATCAGGAGCACAGGATACAGTAGATGACCTGAACAGACTCAAAGGTGAAATGTTGCCTCACCTAGAAGGACTGTAATGGGCACTGAATGGTAGTGAGGGAGAAGGTGTAGGGGCAGGTGTGGCACTTGTTCCGCTTGCATGAATAAGCAAACTTTAAACTCTACACTTTAAACTTGTTCACTGTCATCTAAAAGTTCCTGTGCACCACAAAGGATACATGTTCAGTTCCTCCCCTATTCCTGGTGCACTCATGACTGTGTGGCTGAATCTTGCTCTAACTCCATTTACAAGTTTGCTGATGATACCATTGTAGTGCCAGGGTCTCAAATAACGATGATTTGGAATAAGGAAGGGAATAGAGAGCTTGGTGACATGGCATCATGAAAACAACCTTTCCCTCAATGTCAACAAAACGAAAGAGCTGGTCATTGACTTCTGAAATGGTGATGGCGCACATGCTCTTGTCTAGGTTAACATTGTTGAGGTTGAGAGATTAAAGTTCCTGGGTGTGAACACCACTAATAATCCTGGTCCAAACATGTTGACATCAGGGCCAAGGACACTTACCAATCCTTCTACTTGCCCAGGAGGCTAAAGAAATGCATCATGTCCCCATCGACTCTTCCCAATTGTTATTGATGCACCATCAAAGACATTTTGTCTGGATGCTAAACAGCTTGGTACGGAAGCTGCTCTGCACATGACTGCAAGAAACTGCAGAGAGTTGTGGACATCACAGGATCTAGCCTCTCCTCTAAGGACTCTGTCTATACCTCTCATTGCTGCTGTAAACTTTTCCCCTCTCTCCCACTGGGCAGTAGATACGAAAGCCTGAAAGCACATGCCACTAGGCTCAACGACAGCTTGAATAGATCTTTTGTTCTATTAGATGGAGTCTTGGCCTCACAATCTACCTTGTTATGATCTTGCACTTTATCATTTGCCTGCATGGCACTTTTAGGTAGCTGCTACACTTTATTCCGTTATTGTTTCATCTTGTTCTTTTTCAATAATTTGACCTGTATAAGCAAAACAGGCTTTTCACTGTATCTTGGTACATGTACCATTGATAAGTCAATACCAATATTATTTGAAGAGTTGTAGCAATGGATAATTTTGCAGTCTGGAAGGAAGTGAGGTTCTCCAGGGAATAGTACTAGGATCACTACTTGGTTCGATGTACATTAATGATGTAGGCTTAATGATCTACAGGGCAAAATATCCATTGCTGCAGACAGCACAAAGCTTGGAGGCATAATTACCACTGAGGCAATAGAGTGGTAAATGTCAATAAATATAGATTGGCTCATGAAATGGACAGGTGGATGAAATGTCATACTGAAGAATGTGAAGCATTACATGTTGGTAAGAAGAATGTGAAGAGACAATATAGCAAGGTGAAAAGTCTATGCACAAGAACAGAGAGATCTGTGAGAATATGTGCATGGTTCTTTGAAAGTGACGGAGCATGCCGATAAAGTAGTTCAGTGTCCTAGGCTTTCGTAATAAATAGGCTTGGAGTACAAGAGGAAGGAAGTCATGATGTGTCTTGATAAAATGTTGGCTCAGCCACAAACGGGAAACTGTGTCCACTTATGTGCATTACGAATTAGGCTTTGGCCAAGCTGCAGGGGAATTTTACCAACGTGATTTTAGAGATGTTGATGATCCGGGAAGCTAGTGTTGACCTCTTTTGAATGGAAGAGGTCGTGAGAACTTCTGAAAGAGATATTTAACGCCATGAAGGACATAGATAGAGCATATAGTGAAAGAAACTATTCCCATGTTTGGAGGGGTCAAGGACAAATGGACATAGAGTGAAGATGATTTACAATAGGACTGAAAGTGGCAGGACATTTTTTTTTGTCAAGAGAATGACTGAGATCAGGATTGTACTACTAGGGGTAGTAGTAGCAGCAGATTTAACTGTGACAGTCAAAATGGGGTTGGATAAGCATCAGAATGGAAACTACTGTATGTGCAAGACTGAGGAGAGAGCGGGGAATGGGAGAAACGAGTTTCCTCTAACAGAGCTGGAGCAAACTTCTTCCTTGTTACACCCATTCCCTGGTTGGAAGCAACATCCTCTGAAGGTGATAACTTTGACAAGATTCGTTGCCTCCCCATATGTGGCAAATGATTATTCTTTATACATCCAATCTGATTTGGAGCTGTGCTGTTGTGCACAAATTCTTCTCAAAGACTATCCCTGTTTGACCACCAATACTTGGATTCAGTGATAAACACAATCAGTCTCATGGTGTATTGTTGATCAATCAAATGCTTGTTGGAAGAAGTTTACGATTCAGGTTTCTTCTTTCTGATGAATGACGTCTGCCAGCTAGTCATCACAACAACCCTCACCTCACTCTATCAGAAATATTCCGTTTATCCTATCTATCGTTCTCTCACCTTTTCTGTAACTTAATGAACCTGTATACAGCCATTATACTAATACTTGCTGCTGTTTATGGCCATATTCTCTGTGTTTTGCTCCCTCCATAGCAATCCAAGAGATATTCTTGGTGACTTTATCAGGCCAGTTGTAACATCCAGAAATACTCAGCATATCAGAATTAATGATTCAGATCAAACATTCCTCATAACTGGAAGAAAGAGAAAGCAAGTTAGTTTTCACTTGCAGACAGGTTTGTGGAGGAATGGACGTAACAAGGGGGAACATCTCTCATAGGGTGAGGTCAGGGCTACCATGAGAATGATTTGTAGAGGTCATCTGGTCAATGGCTTAATGGAGACAGCTAGAGAGAGATGTCACTAAGGAAAGCGTTGAGGTGAGGGCAGTTCAAGAGTGCAAGCAGTCAAAGGAATATAAAGTTGTGAAACAAAGGGCGGCAGAGCTGGTTGTGGAGGTTAGGATCTGTGAGTGGAGAGACAAACACTGAACAAATAACATGGATAGAAAACTCATAACTAGTTCTGATACAAACAGAGCGAGTGTGTTACCTGAAGTTGTTCAATTTGATATTGAGTAAGAAAGTCTGCAGCATACCCAGATGGAAGATGAGGCATGATTCCTTAAACTCACCACGGACATCAATTGGCTGCCCTTACAACTTATCATCACAACAACCCTCACCTCACTCTATCAGAAATATTCTGTTTATCCTATCTATCGTTCTCTCACCTTTTCTGTAACTTAATCTCAACTTGTTTTCTCTTTTTCCAGTTCCGATGAAGGGGAGTGGATTTAATATATCAGGTGGTTCTCCCATCACAGATGTTGCCTGACCTGCTGAGTTTTTCTAACATTTTCTGTCTATTTTTCAGATTTTCAGCATTAGCAGATTTTGATTTTCATTGCCTAATGATTGATATCTCCTAATGTTCCCCTTTCTCAGCTTACAGTTCTACTATTGATGTTCATCTAATAAATGATTCAGAGCTTTAGAGGGCATAACCTTTCACAATTGAACTGAATAGCTTCCTGTCATCAGGAACATGAACCAGTTAAATCAACCACAGGCCCAATACTAACCCAGATATCTTGATCAGTAGGTGATACAGAAGAACTGCCATCACATAGAAAGAGAGAGAGTTGGAGAGGGAGTAGAGCATTTGGCCCTTCAAATCTCTGCTGCCTTTCAAAATAATCATGGGTAATTGTTCAAATTGTTAGAGTTTTATGAGTTTCTACAAAATTCCTTCTCATTCTTCTAAACTAAAGTTTACTGTCATGCACCCAAGAATGGTGAGGTACAGGTACAGTGTAAAATTTGCTTGTTGTAACTAACAGGCATGTAGATACACATAAACACACCAAACATGAATTGTTCACTATTTATACATAAATTATGCAGGACAGCAAAGAAAAGGATATTTGTGCATAAACACAGTTGGAATGTCTTCCTTCTCATTGGTGGCATCCATCAGTCTCGTGAGACCATAGAGCTGTGCCTGGAAAGTCTTGCATCACAGTGAGGCGACGCTGGAGTGTCCTTTCCAGGGTGCAGGCCTGGGCAGGTTTGTATGGAAGATTGGCAGTTGCCTATGCTGCAAGTCTCCCCTTTCCATGACAACGATGTTGTCCAAGGGAATGGCAAGGACAAATATAGCTTGGCACCAGTGTCGTCGCAGGTGTTGCCAGAATGAGGTTGAAGGCAACGTGGGACTGCCTTAGGGACTCCAGCTCCAGATTTGTCCTCAGGGTTTACTCCCGAAGCCTTTCCCATGAGTGGGTGTGGCCACAAGGCAGTGGAGGTTTGAAATCAGAGTTTTCCCTCTCTTAGATGGACTGCCTTCCCAGGCTGACGAGTTCCATCTACCTGAAGCACTGGTTTTAAGGCACCAGGACCCGCTTTCACCCCTTCTCCTGTCAGTAGGAACAGTTCCGCCGGGCTTAGAGGCTAAGCCACACGAGAAGGCCAGGAGTTGGACTTGGTTGTCAGAGGCTATTTGAGGCACATGCCGTGAGGAGCACTTTTAGGTAGTGGGAGCTTGTCCCCACTACCACTCTTCGGCTTGACAACATTGGAGTATCTACTCCAGTGCAAAAGGTGGTCTGTAGTATTCCATTCCTGAGCTAGGGATTGCACAGACTGGCTTAAGAATCTGTTGGAATTGTGCTAATTCACCACTCTTCGTCTAAAGAAATTCCTCCTCATCTGAAAGGATGCTCCTCTATTCTGAGGCTGTGTCCTGTGGTCTTAAACTCTCCCACCATAGGAAACATCTTCTTCACATCCACTCTATCAAGGCCTTTCACCACTTGATGGGTTTCAATGAGGTCTCCCCTCATTCTTCTTAATTTGAGTAAATACAGGCCCAGAGCCATTAAATGCTCTTCATATGACAAACCATTCAATCCAGGAATCATTTTCGTGAACCTCCTTTGAACCCTCTCCAGTTTCAGTGCATTCTTTCTCAGATAAGGGGCCAAAACCTGCTCATAATACTCTAAGTGAAGCCTCACCAGTGCTTTATAAAGTTTCAACATTACATCTTGCTTTTATAAATTTTAGTCCTCTTGAAATGAATGCTAACATTGCATTTGCCTTACTTACCACAGACTCAACCTGCAAATTAACCTTTACGGAATCCTGCTCAAAGACTACCAAGTCCCTTTGCGCCTCAGTTTTTTGTATCTTCTCTCCACTTATAAAATAGACAACCCTTTCATTTCTTCTACCAAGGTGCATAACCATACACTTCCCGATACTATTCCATTTGCCATTTCTTTGCCCATTCTCCTAATCTGCCTGTCCTTCTGTAGCATCTCTATTTTGTCAAAACTACCTACCCCTCCACCTATCCTCATATTGTTTGCAAACTTTTCAACAAAGCTATCAATTCCATTATCCAAATCATTGACATATAACAAAAAACGAACCAGTCCCAACACGGACCCCTGTGGAACACCATTAGTCATGGGCAGCCAGCCAGAAAAGGTTCCCTTTATTCTCACTCTTTGCCTCTTGCCAGTCAGCCACTGCTTTATCCATGCTAGAAGCTTCCCTGTAATACCATAGACTCATAGCTTGTCAAGCAGTCTCATGTGTGGCTCCTTGTCAAAGGCCTTCAGAAAATCAAAGTACACAACAACAACCAATTCTTGCTCATTATTTCTTCAAAGAATTCCAACAGATCGTCAGGCAAGATTTTCCCTTGAGGAATCCATGCTGAATATGGCTTAGTTTACCAGGTGCCTTCAGGTACCCTGGAACAACATCCTTAACGACTGACTCCAATATTTTTCCCGAACACTGAGGTCAGACTAACTGGCCTATAACATCTTTTCTTCTGTCTCTCTCCATTCTTGAAGAGTGGAGTGACGTTTCTAATTTTCCAGTCTTCCGGAACCATTCCAGAATCTACTGATTCTTAAAAGATCATTACTATTGCCTTCACCATCACTTCAGACAACTCTTACAAAACCCTGTGGTGTATATCATCTAGTCCTGGTGACCAATCTAATTTCAGATCTTTTAGTTTCCCAAAAACCTTCTCTCTAGTCATGGTAACTTCACACACTTCATGCCCCCTGACACCTGGAGCTTCCACCACACTGCTGGTATCTTCCACAGTGAAGACTGATGCAAAATGCTTATTCAATTCATCCACTATTTTGTTGTTCCCCCATTACTACTTCTCCAGCATCATTTACCAGAGGTCCAATATCCACTCTCATCTCTCTTTTACACTTTAAGTATCTGAAGAAACTTTGGTATCCTCTTTAATATCACTAGCTAGCTTAATTTTGCATTCCATCTTTACCTTCTTAAAGGCTTTTTTAGTTGCCTTCTGTTGGGTTTTAAAAGCTTCCCAATCCTCAAGCTTCCCATTAATTTTTGCATTATTATATGCCCTTTCTTTGGCATTTATGTTTGCTTTGACTTCTCTTGTTAGCCATGGTTGTGTCAACTTTCCTTGAGAATACATCCTCCTATTTGGGATGTATATACCTTGTGCCTTCCAAATTGCTCCCAGAAATTCCAGCCATTGCTTCTCTGCTGTCGTCCCTGCCCATGTTCTTTTCTAATCAATTCTGGGCAACTCCTCTCTCATGCCTCCGTAATTCCCTTTACTCCACTGTAATACTGATATATCTGACATTAGCCTCTCCTTCTCAAATTTCACAGTGAATTTAGACAGTAAGACATGGGAGTAGAATTACGCTAGCTGGCCCATTGAGTCTGCTCTGCCATTCGATCATGGCTGATCCTTTTCTTCTATCTGCTCCTCAACCCCAGTTCCTGGCCTTCTCCCTGTAACCTTTGATGCTATGTCCAATCAAAAACGTATCAATCTCTGCCTTAAATACACCCAGCGACCTGGTCTGCACATCAGCACGTGGCAACAAATTCCACAAATTCACCACATCTACTCTGTCTAGGCCATTCAACATTCAAAAGGTTTCAGTGAGATTCCACTGCCCCCCCCCCATCCTTCTGAATTCCAGCAAGTACAGACCAGAGCCATCTAACACTCTTCGTATGATAACCCTTTCATTCCTGGAATCATCCTTGTGAACCTCCCCTGGACCCTCTCCAATGCCAGCACATCTTTTCTAAGAAGAGGGGCCCAAAACTGATCACAATACTCAAGGTGAGACCTCACCAGTGCCTTATAAAGCATCACATCCCAGCTCTTGTATTCTAGACCTCTTGAAATGAATGCTAACATGGCATTTTCCTTCCTCACCACCAACTCTATCTGCAAGTTAACCTTCAGGGTGTTCTGCACAAGGACTCCAAAGTCCCTCTGCATCTTAGATTCCTGGATTTTCTCCCCATTTAGAAAATAGTGTGCACTTTTATTTCTGCTACCAAAGTGCATGACCATGCATTTTCCAAAATTGTATTTCATTTGCCACTTTCTTGTCCATTCTCCTAATCTATTTAAGTCCTTCTGCATCCTACCTGTTTCCTCAACACTACGTGCCCCTCCACCAATCTTCGTATCTTTTGCAAACTTGGCAACAAAGCCATCTATTCCATCATCTAAATCATTTATATACAGCATAAAAAGAAGTGGTCCCAACACCCACCCCTGTGGAACACTACTAGTCACTGACAGCCAACCAGAAAAGGATCCTTTTATTCTCACTCGCTGCCTCCTGCCAATTAACCAATGCTCTAACTCTACTTTCTTGTAATACCATGGGCTCTTAACTTGGTAAACAGCCTCATGCATGGCACATTGTCAAAGGCCTTCTGAAAGTCCAAATATACAACATTCACTGCATCCCCTTTATCTATCCTACTTGTAATCTCCTTAAAGAATTCCAACAGGTTCGTCAGGCAGGATTTTCCCTGAAGGAAACCATGCTGACATTGTACTATCTTGTCCTCTCTCAACAAGTACTCCATCACCTCATCCTTAACAATTGACTCTGACATTTTCCCAACCACTGAGGTCAGGCTAACTGGAATGTAATTTCCTTTCTGTTGCCTTCCTCCTTTCTTAAAGAGTAATATAACATTTTCCAGTCCTCTGGCACCATGCCAGAGTTCAATAATTTTTGCAAGGTCATTTTTAATGCCACCACAATCTCTAACGCTACCTCTTTCAGAACCCTAGGTGCAGTTCCTCTGGTCCGGGTGACTTATGTACCTTTAGGACTTTCAGCTTCTTGAGCATCTTCTCTCTTGTGACAGTAGCTGCACCCACTTCTCTTCCTTCACACACTACAACATCAGGCGTACTGCTAGTGTCTTCCACAGTGAAGACCGATGCAAAATACTCATTTAGTTCATCAGTCATCTCCTTGTCCCCTATTATTATTTCTCCTGCCTCATTTTCTAGTGGTCCTATATCCACCCTCATTTCTCTTTTATTTTTATCGTACTTGAAAAAACATTTACTATCCACTTTGATATTATTTGCTAGCTTGCTTTCATATTTCATCTTTTCCCTTCTAATGATTTGCTTTCTGTAGGTTTTTTAAAACTTCCCAATCCTCTATCTTCCCACTAATTTTTGCTTTGTTGTATGCCCTTTCTTTTGCTTTTACAATAGCTTTGACTGCCCTTGTCAGCCATGGTTGTTCTATTTTACCATTTGAGTACTTCTTCAGTTTTGGAATACACATGTCCTGCACCTTCTTCATTTTTCCCAGAAATGCACACCACTGCTGCTCTGCTGACATCCCTGCCAGCAGCTCCTTCCAATTTACTTTGCCCAACTCCTCTCTCATATTACTGCAATTTCCCTTCCTCCACTGGAATACTGTTATATCAGACTTTACTTTCTCCTAATCAAATTTCAAGTTGAACACATTCATATCGTGATCGCTGATTCCTAAGGGTTCTTTTACCTTAAGCTCCCTAATTGCCTCCGGTTCATTACAAAGCACCCAATCCAATATAGCTGATCTCCTAGTAGGCTCAACAACAAACTGATCTAAAAAGCTATCTCTTAAGCATTTGACAAACCCACTCTCTTCAGATCCATTACCAACCTGCTTTTCCCAATCGACCAGCATGTTAAAATCTCCCATGACTACCATAATATTGCCCTTTTGACTCGCCTTTTCTATTTCCTGTTGTAACCTGTGGTCCACCTCCCAGTTTCTGACCCTATGTCACCTCTTTCTAATGATTTAATTTCACTTTTTCACCAACAGAGCAATGGCACCCCCTCTGCCTTCCTGCCTATTCTTCCGATAATGTCCTTGGACATTAAGCTCCCAGCTATAATCTTTCAGCCATGATTTAGTGACGCCTGCAACATCATATATGCCAATCTGCCACTGTGCTAAACAGTGGCAGTACCAGAGATTTTTTCTTGCTGGTGCTACAGTGGGGCTGAATTATTCAGTGATGGTGCTGCGGGATGTATCCTATGGTAATATGTATTCGCAAGGCCAGACACGTGCCATTCAAAAGTCAGTTTCAAACATTATGTGCCTACTATAAATGCCTCTGTTGATTCACAAGCAACAGCAATTGATAGATCTAATATAGAAGTGAACTGTGACAGTGTCAACAGCATCGGAGACAACTCGGGCTACACAGAGCATAAACAAACAAACCAACAGAGCATCCGACCCACAGCGCACAACATGAATCACGCACCAATCCCGCAATCAGCGTCAAATACATGCTTTTCAACTGAAAAACACAACACTATCCCACAATGTCCATTGCTATTTGCATTACATAGACAGAAAACACCAAAAGATACACCATTATTAAAGTCAAATAAGGAAAACAACAGATGCAAGGCTTTACCAGGAGTTGGACAAATCGTACTCTGACCATACAATACCTCAATTAATTCAGCTACTGAATTTAAAACAAAAATCAACAGAATCACCACTTGGAAGTCTAAGCAAAACTAGTAGGCTTAATAGCAGTAAATGTAATAGTTTAGGATTTGCAGGAAGCAGAAGGACTATGGGGTATCCACCACAAAATAATAATAATAATCAGCATTAGTCTTGGCCCAAATTTTTAAAAAATCAACTGCACTCACCATTGATGTTTTCAGAGAAGCACAATCCATCTGTTGTTGTGATTGGTGGTGAAAGCATCAATGATTTTCTGAATGTCAAGTGCTTTGGTCCTCCGGCTGTTTATGGCCAACAGGAACAAGTTGCTGTTTTGAGCATCGCCGCTGCTAATCCTTAGGTAGTTTTTGAGGCGTCTGAGGCAAGAGAAACTCCGTTTGCATGAAGCAGATGTCTCAGATAGGGTCAGTGATACACAGATTAGTTTGTATAAATCTATAAATGCATCGCGGTAGGGTCTCATTGGAGCTAGAAATTCCACTGTGTCATTCACTGTCTGTCCTTGCTAGATACTCAACCGCTGCTCTCATATACTCACGATTTTCTTGGATAATCTTTGCATGTCCTTTGTCAAGCATATTTCCCAATCTTGAACTGTCTTGTTTTCTCAATCTGAATTCCACCCGTGTCTCCATAGCAAACTTATGAGCTGCACTTACATGATGGGTTTTGAAAGCTGTTGGAGTATTGCGGGGAAGGCGGATGAGTTGAGGGCGTGGATTGACACGTGGAATTATGACGTTATAGCAATTAGTGAAACTTGGCTACAGGACGGGCAGGACTGGCAGCTTAATATTCCAGGTTTCCGATGTTTCAGATGTGATCAAGGCAGAGGAATGAAAGGTGGGGGAGTAGCATTGCTTGTTAGGGAAAATATTACAGCAGTGCTCAGGCAGGACAGATTAGAGGGCTTGTCTACTGAGTCCTTATGGGTGGAGCTGAGAAACAGGAAAGGTATGGCCACATTAGTGGGATTGTATTACAGACCACCCAATAGTCAATGAGAATTGGAAGAGCAAATCTGCAGAGAGATAGCAGGCAACTGCAGGAAACATAAAGTTGTGGTGGTAGGGATTTTAATTTTCCATATATTGATTGGGACTCCCATACTGTTAGGGGTCTAGATGGTTTAGAGTTTGTAAAATGTGTTCAGGAAAGTTTTCTAAATCAATATATAGAGGGACCAACGAGAGGGGATGCAATATTGGATCTCCTGTTAGGAAACGAGTTAGGACAAGTGACAGAAGTCTGTGTAGGGGAGCACTTTGGTTCCTGTGATCATAACACCATTAGTTTCAACTTGATCGTGGACAAGGATAGATCTGGTCCTAGGGTCGAGGTTCTGAACTGGAAGAAGGCCAAATTTGAAGAAATGAGAAAGGATCTAAAAAGCTTGGATTGGGACAGGTTGTTCTCTGGCAAAGGTGTGATCGGTAGGTGGGAAGCCTTCAGAAAAATTTTGAGAGTGCAGAGTTTGTATGTTCCTGTCAGGATTAAAGGCAAAGTGAATAGGAATAAGGAACCTTGGTTCTCAAGGGATTGCGATTCTGATAAAGAAGAAGAGGGAGTTGTATGACATGTATAGGAAACAGGGAGTAAATAAGGTGCTTGAGGAGTATAAGAAGTGCAGGAAAATACTTAAGAAAGAAATCAGGAGGGCTAAAAGAAGACATGAGGTTGCCTTGGCAGTCAAAGTGAAGGATAATCCAAAGAGCTTTTACAGGTATATTAAGAGCAAAAGGATTGTAGGGGATAAAATTGGTCCTCTTGAAGATCAGAATGGTCAACTATGTGCGGAACCAAAGGAAATGGGGGAGATCTTAAATAGGTTTTTTGCGTCTGTATTTACTAAGGAAACTGGCACGAAGTCGAAGGAGTTAAGGGAAACAAGTAGTGAGATCATGGAAACAGTACAGATTGAAAAGGAGGAGGTGCTTGCTGTCTTGAGGAAAATTAAAGTGGATAAATCCCCAGGACCTGACAGGGTGTTCCCTCGGACCTTGAAGGAGATTAGTGTTGAAATTGCAGGGGCCCTGACAGAAATATTTAAAATGTCACTGTCTACAGGTGAGGTGCTGGAGGATTGGAGAGTGGCTCATGTTGTTCCGTTGTTTAAAAAAGGATCGAAAAGTAATCCGGGAAATTATAGGCCAGTAAGTTTAACGTCGGTAATAGGTAAGTTATTGGAGGGAGTACTAAGAGACAGAATCTACAAGCATTTGGATAGACAGGGACTTATTAGGGAGAGTCAACATGGCTTTGTGCATGGTAGGTCATGTTTGACCAATCTCTTGGAGTTTTTCGACGAGGTTACCAGAAAACTGGATGAAGGGAAGGCAGTGGATATTGTCTACATGGACTTCAGTAAGGCCTTTGACAAGGTCCCGCATGGGAGGTTAGTTAAGAAAATTCAGTTGCTAGGTATACATGGAGAGGTGGTAAATTGGATTAGACATTGGCTCAATGGTAGAAGCCAAAGAGTAGTAGTAGAGAATTGCTTCTCCGAGTGGAGGCCTGTGACTAGTGGTGTGCCACAGGGATCAGTGCTGGGTCGATTGTTATTTGTCATCTATACAAATGATCTGGATGATAATGTGGTAAATTGGATCAGCAAATTTGCTGATGATACAAAGATTGGAGGTGTAGTAGACAGTGAGGAAGGTTTTCAGAGCCTGCAGAGGGACTTGGACCAGCTGGAAAAATGGGCTGAAAAATGGCAGATGGAGTTTAATACTGACAAGTGTGAGGTATTGCACGTTGGAAGGACAAACCAAGGTAGAACATACAGGGTTAATGGTAAGGCACTGAGGAGTGCAGTGGAATAGAGGGATCTGGGAATACAGATACAAAATTCCCTAAAAGTGGCGTCAGAGGTAGATAGGGTCGTAAAGAGAGCTTTTGGTACTTTGGCCTTTATTAATCAAAGTATTGAGTATAAGAGCTGGAATGTTATGGTGAGGTTGTATAAGGCATTGGTGAGGCCAAATCTGGAGTATTGTGTTCAGTTTTGGTCACCAAATTACAGGAAGGATATAAGTAAGGTTGAAAGAGTGCAGAGAAGGTTTACAAGGATGTTGCCGGGACTTGAGAAACTCAGTTACAGAGAAAGGTTGAATAGGTTAGGACCTTATTCCCTGGAGCGTAGAAGAATGAGGGGAGATTTGATAGAGGTTTATAAAATTATGATGGGTATAGATAGAGTGAATGCAAGCAGGCTTTTTCCATTGAGGAAAGGGGAGAAAAAAACCAGAGGACATGGGTTGAAGGTGAGGGGGGAAAAGTTTAAAGGGAACATTAGGGGGGGCTTCTTCACACAGAGAGTGGTGGGAGTATGGTATGAGCTGCCAGACGAGGTGGTAAATGCGGGTTCTTTTTTAACATTTAAGAATAAATTGGACAGATACATGGATGGGAGGTGTATGGAGGGATATGGTCCGTGTGCAGGTCAGTGGGACTAGGCAGAAAGTGGTTCGGCACAGCCAAGAAAGGCCAAAAGGCCTGTTTCTGTGCTGTAGTTTTTCTATGGTTTTCTATGGTTTCAGTTGCGGTAACCGGTGACAGTGAAGGTAGACTCAGAATGAAACCCATGTCCTCCACACAGGAAATGACTGCATGTGAAGCAGAATGTAGTATCTTTCGTGCTGGAATATTCCAGTCAGTCAAACTCACCACGAAAAAAACTCCTTTGCTGATTGTCAAGCTGTTGCGAGCAGCGAAGGGTACTTTCTCAATGCTGGCCGATGGGGTCCTTCCTCAGGCTGCTGGTTAACATCGCTAACAGTATTCCCAGTAGCACTAAGAGCGGCTTCATCCACGTTCTCTTCTGAATCCCGCTCCATTTCTTGTTCCTCTACTTCGCCCTCACACTCCTTGGATGAACTGCTGTCGTCTTCATCCCTACTTACTTCTTTCTGCATGTCACTTTCAATTAAGACAGGCTCAGGTTGAGACACCGCTGATTCCTCTGGATGAGCTCATTTTCTCAGTAAAAATCAATCCATTTTTAATGCCGCCAAAATAATGTAGGTGCCAGGCCCACGCTAGCTTGTAAAAGCACAATGTGTGTGTGTGGGGCATCCGTTAGTCTCGCAAGAACATGGATCTGTGCCTGGATGTATACTATCAATCTCTTGCGTGAGTGACATCACCACCTTACGTGATCTTAGATCAGCTTAACTGATCTGAGGATAGCAACGGCAAGACATTGACAACGAACGAAGTGTAGAGTGGATCTGACAGAGTTTATAACTTTATTGCTGCGTGGGTGCTATGGTAATTGGGGGCGCTGTTTCACTAGATCAACCGGAGAAACAAGCTGTATTCAAAACTATACAGAGAAAGCAAAGCATCTGCAATTTGTATGTGAAATTTCAGTTAATTTCTTGGTGGTGCTTCGCTGGTGCTATTGCAATTTCTGCTGGGACTATAGCACCAGCTAGCACCACCTTAGCACCATCCGCAGTGCTACAAGTTCATTGACCTTATTCCGTATACTGCTTGCATTCAGATACAACATCTTCAGTCCTGTATTCACCCTTTCCAATTTTGTTGCACCATGCTCAACCTTTTGATCCCTAACATTGTCTGAGGTCTTAACAACTTCTGCCTCCCCAGCCTCTCTACTAACTGTTCTGGCGCTCTGGTTCCCATCCCCCTGCAACTCTCATTTAAACCCCACTGTGCAGCATAAACAAACCTTACTGCTGGAATATTAGCCCCCTGCAGTTCAGGTGTAAACTGTCCTTTCTGCACAGGTCTCACCTTCACTGGAAGAGAGCCTAATGATCCAAAAATCTTATGCTCTCCCTCCTACACCAGCTCCTTAGCCACATATTAAACTGTACAATCTTGCTAATTTTATCCTCACTAGCACATGTCATGTAAAGCAAACCTGAGATCACAACCCTGGAGGTCCTGTACTTTAAATTAGCAGCACCTCGGTAGGTGCTTCCGATGATGGGTGGGCTGAGCATGTGATGAATCAGGGTGTGTCCACTGATGTCCACTCTGCTGACTGTAAACCTTATTGACTCAGATTCTCTTCATCCATTAATAACATCACTTAATGGATCAGTCAGGTAAATACAACATCCATTTCATCGCTGTCTATGGGATCCACCTCTGTGTAAAATGGCTATTTTGTCTCCTTACATAACATCAATAACTGCAGCTCAAAAGCAATTTAACAAGCCTTAAGCACTTATTAAGTGTTGAAAATGGTAACAATGCAACACAGGCACGGTCTAGAGGCAAGCTTTTTATTTGTTGTGAGATACAACTGGTTTATTCCATAATTATAAGTGAATTTATCAGTAAATCTCAAAGTATTAACTCAGGGGATTGTTGATAACTTTAATGGCCACTTATAAAGCTGAGATTTCACAAAATATCTTGCCTGGAGTATTTTCAACTGCCTTTTCTTTCGAATATACCAATGGGGGAAAGGAAACGGCTTTTAAAGAACTGAGCATGTTAATTTAAATTTACCTTCCATTTCCACAGTGCATCAACAAACAGAAGCAATTAGTGGAACAAAAATCCTCAGCCTCATGCTTGACATTTCACAAACATGATAATAACAGGCCCCATTGACTCTTTAGTAATAAGTTGTTCCCCATTATAGGCAGAGACAAGGTTTCATCTGAGAAAGTTGTGAGTATTTGAACTCCTGTTCTCAAAGGATGATGGAAGCAGAGTGGTTTAAGGCCTGAGTGATACCTGTAGACAGGCTGGGGAGTAGGAATGGAAGGTTACTGGAGGTAGGTAGTATTGTGGAGGTGAAGTTGCAAGCATGATGCTATTGAATGGGGGAGCAGCTGTGAAGGGATGAAGTGACGTGTTCCTTCTGCTACATCGTTGACAATGTCCCTATGCATCCTGGTCTCTGTTCTTCAAAACCTCTATAGCCACCGTCTCCCTGAAAATGTAGCCTCCTGCTTCATCTCTTTAGTATCAGGTGGGGAAAGAGCCAGTGATATGGTGGCGATAGCTATGAGACTAGCTGATTTTCCATGCTGTAAGCCTGCAGGATACTTATGAGATAACATAATTAAGTGGCTACAGAATGTACATCATGAAACTTGTTGTTTTGTAGCAGTAGTACAGTCTAATACCTAAAAATTATGAGAAATTACAATAAGAATATATAAATAATACAGATAAGTAGTGCAAAAAGAGAGCAAACTGGTGAGGTAGTGTTTAGAAACCTGATGGCCTTGCCTTTCCACTCTCAATCCAGATCTGGGGTTTCGACCTGAAATGTCAACACAGATACTGACTGACTGGTAATGCCCCTACAGCAAATTGCTTATTGCTCCAGATTCCAACATTTGTGTTCTCCTGTGTAACCCCACCACACATTGGTTTGGAAATGGTTAAATGCCATATGCTTCAGAAAATGGGTTCACTTCTCTAAACAATGTTTGCAGCAACTATTTTTTTTACCCAATTAAGCGAAAGTTAGTTTTTTTAAATCCAGGAGTAATCCACTAATTTAACTACCATACCCCTCAATCTCAGCCTCAAAACAGTCATCTTGTCATGATGATACTGCTTTTTGTATCGATTTAGTGGCAACTACTTCACATTAAATATAGAACCCTATGGCATGTTTTGAGGGTATAAGGGTCTCGATAAATGGAAGCCCTTCATTCTTTCACTGCACCTGCTAATCAGCCAATTTCCCTTCACCTGGCCAGAGATCTCTCTTCAGCGATCTCTACAAGAAATGTGTCACAGAAGTTGGATCCTCAATTAAGCTTGATTTCTTTTCCGACTGAAGCTATATCCTTCTCTTGTTTTCTATCTGCCTGACAGCTTTCAGATTGTTCCATTGTTATTCATTGCATACACTCCTGAGTATTATTCTTAATAACTATAATATATAATCGGGCTGACCTGTCTATCTTCTTCACTGTCGAACCCCCAACAGCTGTCACCCAATCAGTCAAGCTACATACAAATGTGGGAATATGTGTCAAAATGTGTCTCTTTGATGGAAGTGGTTTATTGAGTTTAATTTAATTGATGTCTAAACAGAAATGTTTAAGCTGTTTTCCATTTCACATCACTTGGATCTTGCTCTCTGTCATGAGACATTTTTTGATGAAGGAGGCAGGCTAAGCATTTGCATTTGTCCATCATCCCTATGCCTTCCATGTGTTTTCCTGTCCCTTTGAATTGGGTGCTTGCCCTCTATTTACTGTTATTGCTGGTGTTTTCACATCACCTCATTTAGGATTAATCAAGGTTGAGATCTGTGCTCTCTTAGTATTAGAGTCATGGAGTCATAGAGCACAGAAAAGGCCCTTCAGCCCAACTCAAGCATGATGACCAAGATGTCCAGCTAAGCTAGTTACATTTGCTTGCATTTGACCCACATCATTCTAAACTATTTCTCTCCAAGTATCTGTCCATGACTCATATCATATTCATTTAGCACATAGGAGGAGGCCATTCTCTCCATCAAGTCCATGCCATCTTCCAGAGAAATCCCATTACTACCATCCCCCTGCCTTATTTACCTTGTCTTATTGGAAAACATGTAAAGGGTAGATAATCAAAGTTCCATACACCCCACCCCTATCCAGGCAGCAATGTCATCTACGAAAGGTCACAGCTTAGGTGGGGGTAAATTTAAAGAAGGTTTATGAATTAAGTCTTTTACACAGAGAGTGATAGATGCCAGGAATGTGCTGCCAAGAGTAGAGGTAGAAAAAGATACACAATTTTTAATGTATTCATATATACATATACCGTAATTGATTTACTCATTTATTTATTTTTATGTTTTTTTCTTATATATCACGTATTGCATTGAACTGCTGCTGCTAAGTTAACAAATTTCATGACACATGCCGTGATAGTAAATCTGATTCTGATTCTGATTCAAAGATGATATTCAAGCGGTCACATGAGCAGGTAGGGGATAACGAGGAGTGGACCAAGGGCAGGCAGATGAGATTAATTTGGACTGGCCATCATGGTCAGCACAGGCACCATAGGCTGAAGTGCCTGCTTCTGTGCTATTTAATTCTATATTCTGGGTTATTCCTCAGCTATGTAAAACTTCTCCTGCCACTGGGGGCAGTTTTCATGCAAGCTTGCATGTACATACAATTATGAAGAAAGCATGGCAGTGCCTCTACTTCCTTAACAGTATGCAAAGATTCGACATGACATCTAAAACTTTGACAGACTTCTGTAGATGTGTGGTGGAAAGTATATTGACTGCTGCATTAAAACCTAGTGTGGAAACACCAATGTCCTTGAACAGAGAATCCTACAAAAAGTAGCAGTCCAGTTCATTATGGGTAAAGTCCTCCCTACCATTGAGCACATTGACATGAAGTGTTGCTGCAGGAAAGCAGGATCTATCATCAGGGACTCCCAACAGGCATCATGCTTTCTTCTCACTACTACCACCAGAAAGATGGTACAGGAGCTTCAGAACTCATACCACCAGATTCAAGAACGATTATTACCCTTCAGCCATCAGGCTTTTGAATCAAAAGAGATGACTTCACAAAACTTCACTTGCCTCATCGTTAAAATGTTCCCACAAACTATGGACTCAGTTTCAAGGACTTTTGCTCTCAAAATTCATTGCTTATTTATTTATTATTATTATTACTTCTTTCTTTTTGTATTTGCACTATGTGTTGTCTTTTGCACACTAACTGAATGCCCAAGTCGGTGTGGTCTTTCAATGATTCTGTTATGGTTATTATTCTATTATGTATTTATGCCTGCAAGGAAACCAATCTCAGGGTTGTATATGGTGACATACATGAATTTTGACAAGAAATTTACTTTGAACTTTGAACATTGAGTTTTCAGGGGCCAACTAATCTACCTTTTGAGATGTGGGGCGGTAACTGGAGCAACCAGAAGATGTTAAACAGGGCAAGCAGGGAAAAGTACTGTTGAAAGTGACCTGACTGGTTGCATCATGGTCTGGTTTTGCAATTCAAATGCACAGGAATATAAGAAGTTGCAGAGAGTAATAGACTTATCCCAATACAACATGGGCACATCCCTCCCTATCATCCGCAATATCTACAGAAAGCACTGCCTCAAGAAGGCAACATCCGTCATCCTAGATTGCCACCATCCTACCTGTGGCATCTTCTCACAGCTACCAGTGGGTAGTAGGTACACAAGCCTGAAATCCCACAGCACAAGTTTCAAGAACTTCAACTATTCAGTTCTAGAGTCAACAGGCACAACCCACAGCACTACAGTTTTGCAACATTATGACAACTTTGATCATTTGCACTAAACAATAGACAATAGGTGCAGGAGTAGGCCATTTGGCCCTTCAAGCCAGCACCGCCATTCACTGTGATCATGGTTGATCATTCACAATCAGTTTCCAGTTCCTGCCTTATCCCCATAACCTTTGATTCTGCTATCTTTAAGAGCTCTATCCATATCTTTCTTGAAAACATCCAGAGACGTGGCCTCCACTGCCTTCTGGGGCAGATCATTCTGCATATCCACCACTCTCTGGGTGAAAAAGTTTTCCTCAACTCCGTTCTAAATGGCCTACCCCTTATTCTTAGACTGTGGCCTCTGGTTCTGGACTCCTCCATCAGCGGTTACATGCTTCCTGCCTCCAGCGTGTCCAACCCCTTAATAATCATATATGTTTCAATAAGATTCCCTCTCAGCCTTCTAAATTCCAGCGTATAGAAGCCCAGTCGCTCCAATCTTTCAACGTATGACAGACCCACCATCCCGGGAATTAACCTTGTGAACCTCCGCTGCACTTCCTCAATAGCTAGAATATCCTTGCTCAAATTTGCAGACCAAAACTGCACACAGTACTCCAGGTGTGGTCTGACCAGGGACCTGTACAACTGCAGAAGGACCTCTTTGCTCCTATACTCAACTCCTCTTGTTATGAAGGCCAGCATGCCATTAGCTTTCTGAAGTAGACTTTCTTGCTCGAATTGTGTTCTTCCTGAAAAAGAACTCTGTTTAATGTATGTTTAATTCATGCTTTTCTTGTGAATGCTAATTATATAATGCTATGTGCCTGTGATGCCGCTGCAAACAAGGTTATCATTGCACTTGTGCGTACATGTTCTTACCCACATGCCAATAAAATCATCCTTGACCTTGACTTTGAAGGTGTGAACTCCACACAGACAGCACTTGAGGTTAGGATTGAACCTAGGTCACGAGTTGTGTAACAGTACCGCCTCTTGCCCCACTACTCCAAGATAATATGTTGTACTCTCGTACGTGAACGGACTGATGTACTACAGTACAGAAGTGGTCTACTCAAACCCAGCTTTTTGAAGGAGCTGTCCAATTGTCACCACTCCTCTGTTCTTGCCCCATTTTTGAATCCCAAACTGATTTCCTACAAAAAGATACTGTAGAATCTGCATCCACCATATTTTTAGGGGTTGCTTTTATTGCTGGAACTCTAAAACTTGAACCACTTATTCAGGATACAGGAGCACAAGTTTATAGTAGAGATTTAACTTAATTCAGTGATGCAGCACAGTAATAGCCCTTTCGGTCAAATGAGCCCATGCTGCCCAATTGCCTGCAGAACAGCATATGACCATGAGATCATGAGACATCGGAGCAGAATTAGGACATGGCCCATTGAGTCTGCTGCACCATTCCATCACAGCTGATTTATTCCCCTTCTCAGTCCCATTCTGCTATCTTCTTCCCTTAACATTTGACACCTTGACAAATTAAGAACCTATTAATCTCTGCTTTAAGTATTCTCAATGACTTGGCCTCCACAGCACCTGCAGCAAGAATTCCATGATTCACTATCCTCTGGTGAAAGAAATACCTCCTCATCTCTGTTCTAAATGGACATCCCTCTATCCCAAGGCTCTGCCCTCTGGTTCTTGAATTGCCCACTATAGGAAACATTCTCCGTACATCCAGGCCTTTCAATATTCAATAGGTTTTAATGAGAACACCACCCCCCATTCTTTGAAGCACCAACAAGTACAGACCCAGAGGTGATCAAACACTCCTGATATGTTAACACATTCCTGGAACCACTTTTGTAACTTCTGCTGGACCCTTTCCAATGGCAGCACATCTTTTCTTAGACAAGGGGCCCAAAATAGCTCACAATGTTCCAACTGTGCTCTGACCAATACCCTATAAAGTCTCAGCATTATATCCTTGCTCACATATTCTAGTACTCATGAAACTAATGCTAACATTTCATTTGCCTTCCTTCCCACTGATTTTATCTGCAAGTTAACGCTTAGGGAATCCTGCATGAGGATTCTCAAGCCCCTTTGCATCTCTGACTGTCTGAATTTTCTTCCCATGTATAGAATAGTCTATGCTCTTGTTCCTTCCACCAAAGTACATGACCATAAATTCCCATATTATATTCTTTCAGCCACTTCTTATCCGATACTCCCAACCTGTCAAATTCCGTCTGCAGATGGCCTGCTTCCTCAACACTACCTCCACCTTCGTCTCATTCGCAGAGTTGTCCACAAACCTATCAATTCTCTCAGCCACAAAGTTGACATATTGCATGAGAAAAAGCAGTCCCAACACCAAACCCTGCAATACACAACTTATCACTGGCAGTCAACAAGAAAAGCACCCCTTTATTTGCATTCTTTGCCTCCTGCTAAACAGCTAATCTTCTACCTATACTAGTGTTGTTGCTGTAATACCATGGGCTCTAATCTTGTTAAGCAGTTTCATGTGTGGCATCTTGTCAAAGGCCTTCTGAAAATCCACTGATTCTCTTCTCTCCATCCGCCTGTAATTTCCTCAAAGAAGTCCAACAGATTTGTCAGGGCGAGATTTTCTCTTAAGGAAACCATGCTGACTTCTGGCTATTTTATCATGTCTCCAAGTACCCCGAAACTTCAAACTTAATAACAGACTCCAACATCTTCCCAACAATTGAAGTCAGGCTAACTGGCCTAATTTACTTTCTTCTGTCTCCATCCCTTTCTTAAAGAGTGGAGTGACATTTGCAATTTTCCAATCCTCCAGAACCATTTGAGAATCTAGTGATTCTTGAGCGATCATTACTAATACTTCCGCAATCTCTTCATTTATGTCTTCCTCTGCCCTGGGGAGTAGTCCATCTGGTCCAGGTGACGTATCTACCTTCAGACCTTTCAGTTTCCCAAGCACCTTCTCCTTAGTAATAGTAAATTCACTCCTTTCTGCCCCATGATACTCTAGAACTTTTCGCATGCTACTAGTGTCTTCCATCGTTAAGACGGAAGCAAAATACTTATTCAGTTTGACCGCCATTTTCATGTCCTCTGTGACTACCTCTCCAGCAGTCCGATATTCACTCTTGCTTCTCTTCTACATAATATAGCTGAAGAAACTTTTGGTACCCACTTTAATATTATTAGCTAGTTGACCTTTGTATTCCATTTTTTCCTTCTTTATGGCTGTTTTAGTTGCCTTCTGATAGTTTTTGAAAGTTTCCCAATCCTCTAACCTCACAATAATTTTTGCTTTATTATATTCCCTCTCTTTGGCTTTTATGTTGGCCTTGACTTCTCTTGTTAGGCACAGTTGCATTATTCTTGCTTTAGAATACTTCTTCTATGGGGTGTATCTATCGTGCGCTCCCGAATTACTCCCACAAACTCTAGCATTGCTGCTGTGCTGTCATCCCTGTTAGTGTTTTCTTACAATCATTTTTCTCCCTCTCTCATGCTTCTGTAATTCTCTTCACTCCACTGTGATAGTGATTCATCTGATTTCAGCTTCTCCTTTTCAAACTGCAGGGCGAATTCCATTATATTGTGATCGCTGTCTCCTAAAAGATCCTTTATCTTATGCTCTCTAATCTATTCCGGTTCATTACACAACAGCCAATCCAGAATAGTTGATCCCCTAGTGGGCTTAACCACGAAGTGCTCTAAAAAAACCATCTCAGAATCATTCTACAAATTGTGCCTCTTGGGAGCCAGCACCAACCTGATCTTCCCAATCTATCTGCATATTGAAATCCCCTATGACTATCATAACATTAACCTTTTGACATGCATTTTCTAGCTCCCTTTGTAATTTGCAGATCACATCTTTGCTACTGTTTGGAGATCTGCATATAACTCCTATCAGGATATTTTTACCCTTGCAGTTTCTTATCTCTATCCATAATGATTCTACACCTTCTGATCCCATGTTACCTCTTTCTAATAATTTGATTTCAATTTTACCGACAGAGCCACCACACCCCCTCTGCCTATCTGCCTGTTCTTTCGATACAATGTGTATCCTTGAATGTTACACTCCCAGCTATAATTTTCTTTCCGCCACGATTCAGTGATACCCACCAAGTCATACGTGCCTATCTGTAACTGTTCTACAAGTTCATCCATATTCCATATATTGCGTGCATTCAAGTATAACACCTCCAGTCCTGAATTCATCAGCTTTGATTACCTGATTACCTGACTGACAGACCACAGTACGTGTGCTTGCAGCACTGTGTGTCAGACAGAGTGATCAGCAGCACTGGGGCTCCACAGGGGACTGTCTTGTCTTCCTTTCTCTTCACAATTTACACCTCAGACTTCAACTACATCGTGGAGTCTTGCCATCTTCAGAAGTTTTCTGATGACTCTGCCGTAGTTGGATGCATCGGCAAGGGAGATGAGGCTGAGTACAGGGCTATGGTAGGAAACTTTGTCACATAGTGTGAGCAGAATTATCTGCAGCTTATTGTGAAAAAGACTAAGGAGCTGGTGGTGGACCTGAGGAGGGCTAAGGCACCGGTGACCCCTGTTTCCATCCAGGGGGTCAGTGTTGACATGGTGGAGGATTACAAATACACAGGGATATGAATTGACAATAAACTGGACTGGTCAAAGAACACTGTCTACAAGAAGGGTCAGAGCCATCTCTATTTCCTGAGGAGACTGAGGTCCTTTAACATCTGCTGGATAATGCTGAGGATGTTCTACGAGTCTGTGGTGGCCAGTGCTATCATGTTTGTTGTTGTGTGCTGGGGCAGCAGGCTGAGGGTAGCAGACACCAACAGAATCAACAAACTCATTCGTAAGGCCAGTGATGTTGTGGGGATAGAACTGGAATCTCTCACGGTGGTGTCTGAAAAGAGGATGCTGTCTAAGTTGCATGCCATCTTGGACAATGTCTCCCATCCACTACATAATGTACTGGTTGGGCACAGGAGTACATTCAGCAGAGACTCATTCCACCGAGATGCAACACTGACCATCATAGGAAGTCATTCCTGCCTGTGGCTATCAAACTCTACAACTCCTCCCTTGGAGGGTCAGACACCCTGAGCCATTAGGCTGGTCCTGGACTTATTTCCATCTGGCATAACTTACATATTATTATTTAATTATTTATGGTTTTATATTGCTATATTTATGCTCTATTCTTGGTTGGTGCAACTGTAACGAAACCCAATTTCCCTCAGGATCAAAGAAGTATGACTATGACTATATTTTTGATTTTGTCCAACTTTTACATTGAAACTCATCCTATTGACAGCAATTTTGCCCTATCATCAGCTTGTGCTTGCTAGAAGTCTCATGACACACTGCCTTTGTTTTAAACTAAATCACCTATCCTCAGCCCTAGCACCCTGGTTCCTAATCCCCTGCCAAATTAGTTTAAACCCTCCTGAACAGCTCCAGCAAACCAGCTCACAAGGATGTTGGTCTTGCTCAGGTTCAGGAGTAACCTGTCCCTTTTGTACAGGTTGTATCTTCCCCAGAACAGATCCCAATGATCCAGAAATATGGACACCTATCCCTGCACCAGTCCTCAGCCACTCGTTCATCTGCCAGATCAGCCTATTCTTATCCCCATTGGCACATACCACAGGCAGCAATGTAGAGATTACTACACTGCAGGTTTTGCTATTCAGTTTTCTCCCTAGCTCCCTAAAATCTCTCTTCAGAACCTCCTCACCTTTTCTACCTATATCATTTGTGCCAATATGTACCAAGTCTTTTGGTTGCTCCCATCCTCCTTTAGAATGCTGAGGACCCGATCCGAGACATCCCTGACCCCGGCATCTGGGAGGCAACATACCATCCGGATGTCTCTATTGCATCTATAGAACCTCGTCTTTGTTCCTCTGTGTATGGTATCTCCTCTCACAACTGCAGTCCGCTTCATCCTTCTTCTCTTCGGAGCCACAGAGCCAGACTCAGTACCAGAGACCTGATCACTGTGGCTTCCCCTGGTAGGTCATCCCCCTCAACAGTTTCAAAAGTGGTATACTTATTATCCATGGGAACAGCCACAGGTATATTCTGCACTGGCTTCCGTTTACCTTCCTTCTCCTGACAGTCACCCAGTTACCTGCCTCCTGCAACCTAGGGGTAACTACCTTCTTGTAGCTTCTGTCTATCACTTTCTCCGTCTCCATCTCCCATCAAGCTGCAGCTCCAGTTCCTTAACACATTCTCTCAGGAGCTACAGCTTGGTGCACCTGGTTGTCAGGGAGGCTGGAGTCCTCTCAGAATTCCCACATCTCACACTCAGAACAAATCACAGCTCTGGGAGTCATAGAAATATAGAAAACCTACAGCACAATACAGGCCCTTCAGCCCACAATGCTGTACCAAACATGTACTTAATTTAGAAATTACCTGGGGTTACCCTTAGCCCTCTATTTTTCTAAGCTCCATGTACCTATCCAGGAGCCTCTTCAAAGACTCTATCATAGCCAACACTACCACTGTCACTGGCCGCCCATTCCATGCACTTACCACTCACTGCGTAAAAAAACTTGCCCCGGACATCTCCTCTGTACCTACTTCCCAACACCTTAAAACTGTGACCTCTCATGTTAGTCATAATTCTCATCGCATTAACTGTGCCCCAACAGATGAGGAATGAAGAAGAAAGAAGAAGAAACTTCCCAGATACTTATCTCACCCAAGCCTGATGATCCAAAGCTGATTCAACACAGGCCCACTCACAAAATAGCCACTCCAACAATGGCTGATCAGTTTGCCCTGCCTTATCTTTAATTTGCTCATTCTAATGAATCCTGCTCTCATTGGGTGTAGTCCAATTCTGAAAACTGCATCCTAGATTGCCACCATCCTACCTATAGCATCTTCTCACAGCTACCAGTGGGTAATAGGTACACAGGCCTGAAGCCCCACAGCACAAGTTCCAAGAATTTCAACCATTCAGTTCTAGAGCCAATAAGCACAACCCACAGCACTACAGTTTTGCAACAGTATGACAACTTTGATCATTTGCACTAAAGTAGACTTTCTTGCTCTAATTGTGTTCTTTCTTAAAAAAAACTGTTTAATGTATGTTTAATTCATGCTTTTCTTGTGAATGCTAATTATATATTGCTATGTGCCTGAGATGCTGCAGCGTGCAAAGCTTTCATTGCACCTGTTCTTGCCCATATGCCAATAAAATCTTCTTTGGCTTTGACTTTGAAGGTGTGAACTCCACACAGACATCACCTGAGGTTGGGATTGAACCTAGGTCACTACAGTTGTGTAACAATACTGTCTCTTGCCCCACTGTTCAAAGATATAATATGTTGTACTCTTATATGTGAACAGACTGTTGTGCTACAGTACAGAAGTGGTCTGCTCAACCCAGCTTTTTGAAGGAGCTGTCAAATTGTCACCACTCCTCTGTTCCTGTCCCATTTTTGAATCCCAAACTGATTTACTACAAAAAGATGCTGTGGGATCTGCATCCACCATATTTTTAGGGGTTGCTTTTATTGCTGGAACTCTAAAACTTGAGCCAGTTATTCAGGTTACAGGAGCACAAGTTTATAGTAGAGATTTAACTTAATTTAGAGATACAGCACAGTAATAGTCCTTTTGGTCAAATGAGCCCATGCTGCCCAATTGCCTGCAGAACAGCATATAACCATGAGATCATGAGACATCGGAGCAGAATTAGGACATGGCCCATTGAGTCTGCTGCACCATTCCATCACAGCTGATTTATTCCCCTTCTCAGTCCCATTCTGCTGTCTTCTCCCCATAACATTTGACGCCTTGACAAATTAAGAACCTATCAATCTCTGCTTTAAATATTCTCAATGTCTTGGCCTCCACTGCATCTGTGGCAAAGAATTCCTCTATTTGTTAACCTCTGACTAAAGAAATTCCTCTTCATCTCTGTTCTAAATAGACCTTTAAAGAATCCTGCACAAGGACTCCCAAGACCATTGAATTTTCTCTCCATTTAGAAAGTAGTCTACACTTTTATTCTTTCTGCCAAAGTATATGAGCATAAACTTCCCATACTATATTCCATCTACTTCTTAACCTACAGTATTCTCCTACTCTGTCTACAGTAAGTCCTTTGCAGACTCCCTAATTCCTTAACATTGCCTGCTCTTCCACCTATATTCATATCTTTTGCAAACATGGTCATAAACCTTCAATTCTGTTATGCACATCACTGACGTAAATGTGAAAATAATGGCTGTAGCACCAATCCCTGTGATACACAGCTTGTCACGGGCAGCCAGCTGAAATGGCCCCCTTTATTCCCACTCTTTGCTCTTACCAAATGGTGTATCCATACTAGTGTCTTTCTTGTAATACCATGTTGTTAAAGGCCCTCTGAAAGTCCAAGTAAATAACATACACTGATTTTCCTCTGTCTATTCCTCAAACTATTCCAATGGATTTGTCAAACAATGTTTCCCCTTAAGGAAACCATGTTGACTTTGGCCTAGTTTATCATGTACCTCCAATACCTCAAAACCTCATCTTTAATAATGGAGTCCATCATCTTCCCAACCACTGAAGTCAGGCTAACTGGCCAATATTTTCTTAGCTTTTTCCTCCCTTCCTACAGAGTGTATTGATGTTTGCAATTTTGCAGTTCTCTGGAACCATAGAATCTAGTGATTATTGAAAGGTCATTACTAATGCTTCCACAATCTCTTCCTTTACATCTTTCAGAACCATGGGGTGTAGTATATCTGGTCCACGTGACTTATGTGCCTTCAATCCTTTTAGCTTCCCAGGCACCTTCTCCTTATTAATAGCAACTACACTCATTCCTGCCCCCGACACTCTTGAATTTCTGGCATACTGCTAGTGTCTTCCACAGTGAAGACTGTCTCAAAATACATAATATGTTTGTCCGCCATTTCTTAATTCCCCATTACTACCTTCTTTCCAGCGTCATTTTCCAGCAGTCCGGGATCCACTCTCGCATCTCTTTCACTTCTTATATATCTGAAAAAAAGATCTTTTAATATCCTCTTGATATTTTTGGAGAGAGGAGAGAGGAGAGAGGAAGGAGGGAGGGAGGGAGAGAGAGGGAGAGAGAGAGAGAGAGAGAAAGCAGGTTTTAATGTAAAATCATTGTCCAAAATACTAGTGAAACATATGAGACTCTGATGGTGGAATCTGAAGCAACAATCTACTGGAACAACTTAGTGGGTCAAGCAGCTTCTGTGAGAGAAAGGGAATCTCAGTCCAGTCCTAATGTAGGGGCTCGACCCGAAACATCAACAGTTCCTTTCCTCCAAGAGGTGCTGCTTGACCTGCTGAGTTGCTCTGTATTTGGTGCTCTGCCTGCTTTATTTTGGACTTTTGATATCTTTGCGTTGCAGGTGGATCATTCTCAGAATTGTGAATGGAATTGAACTTCATGAAATTATTAGTGAACATCCCCACTTCTGACCTAATGGAAGAGGAAAGGACTTTGATGAAGATAGATAGATAGATATAGCACACAATGAGAACAACTTCACCAGAGGAATGATACAAATTTCGAGAAGGGTCGGTTAATGCTGGCTTTATTAGTGATGCCCAGAAGTCAGAAAATGTTGCTTCACAGCAGCATGGACCTGGTTGGTACGTTCCTGATCTCTGGTGCTATTTGTGTGTGGAGATTGCAACTTCTCCCTGTGACCACATGGGATTCCTCCCAGTGTTCTAATTTCATCCCACATCCCAAAGATGTGGGTTGGTAGGTTAATTTTCCACCAGCGTGTGGGTGAGTGGTAGAATCTACTTTACTTTACTTTGTTGTCACCAAACAATTAATACTAGAGTGTACAAACATCACAGCAATATTTGATTCTGCGCTTCACGCTCCCTGGAGTACAAATCGATAATAAATATTAAAAATTTAAAATATAAATCATAAATAGAAAATAGAAAAGGGAAAATAAGGTAATGCAAAAAAACTGAGAGGCAGGTCCGGATATTTGGAGGGTATGGCCCAGATCCGGGTCAGGATCCGTTCAGCAGTCTTATCACAGTTGGAAAGAAGCAGTTCCCAAATCTGGCCGTATGAGTCTTCAAGCTCCTGACCGTTCTCCCGGAGGGAAGAGGGATGAAAAGTGTGTTGGCTGGGTGGGTTGTGTCCTTGATTATCCTGGCAGCACTGCTCCGACAGCGTGTGGTGTGAAGTGAGTCCAAGGACAGAAGATTGGTTTGTGTGATGTGCTGCGCTGTGTTCATGATCTTCTGCAGCTTCTTCCGGTCTTGGACAGGACAACTTCCATACCAGATTGTGATGCACCCTAGAAGAATGCTTTCTATGGTGCATCTATAAAAATTAGTGAGGGTTTTAGGGGACAGGCCAAATTTCTTTAGCTTTCTCAGGAAGTAAAATCTAGGGGAGCGTGGATGTAAATATAGAAAGAATATATAGTGGGGTAATCAGATCGCTCTGTACTCCAGCATATTGATGGGCTGAATGGCCTTTTAGGCGGTGAGAAAATATGGAAATGTGAAATATTTTCACACAACAGCAGAAGTAAATGATCCAAGAATCGATAACAATGCTTGGATTCTCGGATTCCTGAAGCAATAAAGGGACTGATGGCCATGATTGTTATTTACTTATATTTACATTTGCACAATTTGTTGACTTCTGCACTCTGGCTGATCTTCCATTGATCTTGTTATACTTACTATTCTATAGATTTACTGAGTATGCCCACAGAAAAAATGAATCTCAGGGTATGTGGTGACATATGTGTACTTTGATAATAAAATTTACTTTGAAATTTATATCAATATACTGTACCTTCCTAATCCTAGTTTCTTATTTTTAGTGCCAATTTTCACTTTGTGCCTCAGCGCCAATGCAGTTTAGATTCACGTTGCTAATGCCCGATCCCTGTTAAATTACGGACGTGCACTCCAGCAACAGTGACATATATGAAGAATTAACTGTGGATGCTGCCTCACACCCTGGAAACCCATGAATGAGCATGGAGTTTCTCAACTCAAACTAGGAATTAATAGTATTATTTGATCAGTCCTCTCATTTACCAAGCCTTTCTGAAGCATCAAGGCAACTGCTGTAATGCATCTGGAATGAAGGGGAGATGTGTGGGTGCACAGGAGGAATCAGTGGGGTGCATGAGGGCGTCGAGCAAAAGCTAATGTTTCATCTGTACTCTGGTCTTTAAGGGGGCGGTGTTGCCATGGCAGCAGCCTTGGCACTTGTGTCTTGTTGTATATTCACTTGGTGATGGTGTAATGCAGTAATCGGGAACATGATGGTAGTGTTGTCCTGCTAATTGTACGCGGCTGCAGAATTTCTTTTCAATTCTTCTGCTCCACGGACGCCGGAGGCATCTATCTATCTTCAAGGTAACAGCAGCTTGGAAGGAGACCATCTGGCGCAGCTCGTGTAGTGCTGTCCCTCTGTGCTGTTTCTCCCTCATGTATGTGTCAGGTTCCCTCGAACTCCAAAGAGTCATACAGCATGGAAGCAGGCTCTTTCACTGACCGGGTTCGCTCCCAAAACACCGCCATCTTGCTCAGTCTCTCCCTGTGGCAGTGGTTCACTCATTCCCGGGCTTTCCAGCGCTCCACCGTTAGGATGTTCACGGTGCAGGGATCTGGAGGTCAGACCTCATGACCATCTGCTCGTGCTGAGACTGTCACAAATGGAAAAGCACTCACAGAATCTGCCAGGTGCTCAGGGAAACCTTTCCGCTTGGCCAACCAGGTGGATCACTCTCTGGACGCAATGGTCCTCCGTTCAGTTCACCTCCGCCGTACACCTGGCCTCCTGCTCTTGCTGCTATTGAGCTCAGCAGTGGAGCAGCCAGCCCCTGAAGGGAGGGCACATGTTAAGTGCTGGAGGGTCCCATAAATGAGACTGGATCATTGCCCCTGAGGAGGAGGTGAACACAGGAAACTGTTACTTTATTATTGCAGTTATAGACTCATCAGCGCAGAAACATCCTCTTTGGCACAACGTACTGACTATAGCTACACATCTGTGTGTTTCCCACTTACAAGCACATGATCCAATGCTAACCATGCCTTGGTGATTCAAATAGTCATGCAAATGCTTCTTAAATATCGTTTTGATTTATATCTTAGAATAATGCGTTTGTAAATAAAATTTGCTTCTTGTGCAATTTGTTTTAATCATTATCATAGAATGTAGAACAGTCCAGCACAGGAACAGGCCCTTCGGCTCATGAAATCTGTGCTGAACATGATGTCAAATTAAACTAATTCCTTGTGTCTCCATATGATCCATATCCTTTCACTCCCTGCACATACATCTGGCTAACCAAACTATCTAAGCTTTTCTACAGTTTATTCATATATACTTTATACTTTATTGTCGCCAAACAATTGATACTAGAAAGTACAATCATCACAGTGATATTTGATTCTGTGCTTCCCACTCCTTGGATTACAAATACTAAATATTAAAAATAGTAAAAATTAGTAAATATGTCACAGAAGTCCCAGCACCGAACCATGCAGAACACCACTGTGTCATAAACCTCAAACGCTGCTGCATCAATGTCCTCTGCCTGTTATGGAAAAGTCCAAACTAATTCTAAACAAAACACAAGAAATTCTTCAGATGCTGGAAATCCAAAGCAACACACAGAAAATGCTGAGGTAACTCAGCAGGTCAGGCAGAATCTATGGAGATGAATAACAGTCGATGTTTCAGGCTGAGACCCTTCTTCAGGACTGAGGGGCAAGGAAGAAGATGCTGGAATAAAAAGTTGGGGTGAGGGGGAGGGGAAGATGGCTAGCTGGAAGCCAAGTGGGTGGGAAAGGTCAAGGGCTGGAGAAGAAAGAATCTGATAGGAGATGAGAGTGGACCACAGGAGAAAGGGAAGGAGGAGGGGATCCAGGGGGAGATGATAGGCAGGTGAGAAGATGTAAAAGGTCAGAGAGGGAAATAGAGGAAGGGGGATGAATTTGTTTATTGGAAGGGGAAATTGATATTCAAGCCATCAGGTTGGAGGTTATGCAGATGGAATATAAGGTGTTGCTCCTCCACCCTGAGGCTGGCCTCATCTTGTCACAAGAGGAGGCCGAGTACCAAACTATATTCTAAACTACCAAGTCGCCATGGATCCCATGCAATTTACTCCTCAGGATCAGCCTACCGTGAGTGACTTTGTCAAATTCCATGTAAGGACAAAGATCCTTAAGGATTAGCGTTATTGTCGTATGCACATGGAAATATACAGTGAAATGCAATCATAATGCAATTTGTGTCAAATCAAATCAGCGAGCATTGTGCTAGGCAATCCAGCGCCAGCATAGCAAACCCACAACTCACTAACCCTAACCGTACATCCTTGGAATGTAGGAAGAAACCGGAGCACCTGGGGAAACTCGGGAATCCATGGGGGAGAACATACAAACTCCTTAGAGACAGTGATGGGAATTGAACCCCAATATTACAACTGGCGCTGTAATAACATTAGGCTAACCAATATGGTAACTTACCGTTCCATCCACTGCTCTACCCTCATCAATCACCATTGTCATCTCCTCAAACACAATCAACTTTAAAAGACGTGACCTTTGCCCTTCCCCCATGGAGCCACAACGACTGTTCCTACATAGCCCATGCTTTTAATTTGCAAGTAAAAGGTTATTGAGACTTAAAATCATTTTAACTAGTACCTCTGACAATTAGATATGTTAAAAATAATCCAGAGACCTTTTGTTCTGGCTAAGCTGTCAACAAGCCATCAAAAGCAATGCCCGGGGGACAGTTTCCAGGACTTCCAGCCTGAGGCCTATTTGATCCATTCTGCCTGCCTGCTGCCTCTTGGGTAAGGCAGATCCGCAACAGAATGCAGATGTTGGAATTGTTTGTTTGTGAATCAAAGGGGAATCGAGAGAGAATAAATAAGGAGAACACAGGGGGTATTAATATTAAGCCTTCTATTTCATGTTCATCCCTCTTATCATAAAGATCTACATGTCATTTTCCTTCCCAGTTATTTTCTGTTCTGGCATGTTAAGATGCTGTAGAAGGACACCAAGATCACCCTGTACAGCAACACTCCTCAGTGTCACTGCATCCCTCAGAAGGACAGATTCCAGGTCAGTGTCACATTGCACATTGAGGGACCCACCACGTACAGTGATGCCTCTGTGTTCCTTACATTCTTTTCCCTCTCCTTCTCTGATAGTTCGCTCCCTCCACCCCCTGTGTAGAGGATACTTTGCTTTCTCTCCAGCTGTGTGGGGCTCGGGGGTGGCTGGAGGCCAGTGAGGGCACCGTAAGTTCAGGACAGATGGGGTAGAAGGTGCATGATTGTGGTGCAGTCTGATCTGCTGTTCACACTGGGCAGTACCAGCGTTAGTTCTTCACACTGAACCACAAGTGGCCAGAGAAACCACCACATGGGGATGTCACACTTTCTCACGAAAGAGTTGAGAAGAGCTTTGAATCATTTCCTCTGATATCCTGCTAATTATCATTGTGACAGTGCTCAAAATAGAATGTCTGCTTTGGTAGTCTGATGTCAGGTTTGTGAATGACATGGGGTTTCAATGGAACTGTTACTGGGACTGGAGGACTTGTGTGATAAGGAAAGATTGGATAATCTTCGGTTTTTTTCAAGCAATAGAGGCCGAGAGGTGATCTTGTATAAGAGAGGGGCAAAGGTAAAGTGGTAAAGGTAAAGGGAGTCTAAATCTGGACTGCAGTGACTGAAGATGAGAAGGGAAAGATTTAAAAGGGAACTGAAAGGTAACTTCTTTGCAGAGACAGCGGTGGCTATCTGGAACAAATCACCAGAAGAAGTGACTGATGTGGCTCCAATCACAATGTTTAACAGATAGTTGAACAGCTATATGGGTAGGAAAGGCTTAGAGCAGGGGCTTCCAACCTGTAATTCACGGCCCCTTGCTTAATGGTATTGGTGCATAGCATAAAAAAAAGTTGGGAACCCTTGGTTTAGAGGAATGTGGCCAATTTTGGACAAATTGCACTAGCTCAGGTGTGCAGATTGGTTAGCATGGATAAGTTGGGCTGAATGGCCTGCTTCCATACTGCATAATGCTATGACTTTATAACTAATTAGGTATAATTATGATCTTATTAATAGGAATGGTAAGCTGGGAGAGACTGATTCTGCCACTAGATTTGCAGACACAATAATGATTGAAATGTTTCCTGGGCTTAAGGTGACTGCTCCAGGTAATACAAGTCTCTGAAGGACACAAAAGGGTAGAGGTAACTGCTGCAAGAGATTGAGACATGCTCGAGGTCCTGATCCTCGACAGTGGTTACAAATCATATACTAAAGAAGTACATGACCTGTAAGTCACAATGATGAATTGTTTCATAATAATGTAAGAGTTTTATTGTCATAGACCCCTTGCATTGTAACTAGCAGCCATTATCAAAAGGCAGGTTCTATTCAAAGTAAAGACATTGCTTTAGTAATAACGTTCTATTATAGCCTGGCTCAAGATACATGTAATACTTATTTTGTATGTGTTGTGTCAATCTGTTTACTTTGCTTCAGGTAGTGTTCATAGCTGTCCTGTTAAAAAGGGTTCTGCTGTTTACTTGCTGCAGAACATTCTGGTTAATTAGAAGCAACCACTATTGTTACAGTCAAGCAATTAAGTAAGTCAGGATTGTGCAGGATTCAAATTTTACTCAATTGGGTCTATGAAGATTGAACAGTAAGTAATTAAGCGGATCAAATTGCTCTCTTCCCCCATTTGCTAAGTAGCCAGTGGGACTGATTCTCACTGGGGTTGCAGTGGGGAAGCTGCTCACCAGCTTCGAGCCTCTTGTAACATTAGTGGTGTCTTGAGAAAATGGATGGAGCTGAGGCCTTGGACTCAGATGAAGATACGAAATAAAACATAGAACAGGATAACACTTGCAGTCCTTTCAGCTCACGATATCTGTGCCAAGCACGATGCCAAATCAAACTAACCCCCATACCTGCACAAGATCCATAACCGTCCATTCCTCACATATCACTGAAGGTTTTTAAACATCACTATCATATCTGATTCTACCACCACCCTTGGCAGTGTGTTCCAAGCATATACCTCTCAGTGTAAAAAAAACTAGCTCCAAACATCTCCTTTGAATCTTCCCTTCTCATATTAAAATCTACGCCTTCTTATTTTGTTTTGTAACTTCAAAACATTAAACTAATTCAAAGGAAGACACAGGAGTCCGGGAATGTGGATCTAACTTCGAGTTTACTTTAAGCGAGGTAGACAAGTATCACGTGGTAACGTGATGACATATACAATTCATGTATTTATACATATAACCTGTGATTAATTATTTAAATGTATAAGAATGCTTAATCAAACAATATATATGCAAGATTACACAAGTATTACTTGAATATTAAATACACAACCCCTCTAGTATTTGATATTTCTACTCTGGGAAAAGGATACTGACTGTCTGCACTCTTTATGCCTCTCATAACTTCCATCAAGTCTCCCCTCAGCCTCTGATGGCCAAGAGAAAACTGAGCAAGTTTGTCCAACTTTTCTTTTCAGTTACTACCCTCTAATCCAGGCAGCAGCCTGGTGAACCTTTTCTGCACCCTCTCCAAAGCCTCCTCATCCTTCCAGCAACGCACATAATGGTCCAAGTGTAGCCTAAGCAGAGTTTTATACCGCTGCAACATGACTTCCTGACAATGATACTTAATGCTCTGCTCAGTGAGGGCAAGACGACTGTACAGCTTCTTTACAACTCAATCTGCTTCTCTTATCACTCTTCGGAACAAAATAGCATGGTCCAGAAGCTTTTGCTTTGGCTAATGTGAGTGAGTTTTTGCTGCATTCAGTAAGGAAAACTCCACTGCTGTGACAAAGGAGATGCAGGAGCTAAGTTCACAGTATCATGGCAGTGCAGAAGGGACCATTGTGCCTCAGTGACTCTTTATTAGAAAGACCAACAACACTGAAATAGGCTTTTCAACCCATCAACATTGTGCCCACCATCAACCACCCATTTTCCACCAGTCTCATTTTAGTTTCCACACATTTTTTTCAACTCCCCTCCCCCCACCCAGTTTCTACCACTCACTTGCATAGCTGGGACAACTTACAATGGCCACTTAACTTATGAGTTTTTGGGATGAGGGTGGCAATTTGAGCACCCAGAGGAAATCCATGCATTCACAGGTAGAACGTATGAACTATACATGGCACACCAGAAGTCGGATTGAACCTGGATAATTAGACCTGTGGGGTTGCAGCTCCGCTAGATACAGTGTCATGCAAAAGTTTGAGCACCCCTGGTGAAAATTTCTGTTATTGTAAATAGCTAAGCGAGTAAAAGATGAACTGATTTCCAAAAGACATAAAGTTAAAGATGACACATTTCTTTAAAATTTTAAGCAAGAACACTTTTTTATTTCCATCTTTTACTTTTTAAAATAACAAAAAAGGAAAAGGGCCTGAAGCAAAAGTTTGGTCACCCTGCATGGCAGTACTTAGTAACACCCCCTTTGGCAAGTATCACAGTTTGTAAACGTTTTTTGTAACCAGCTAAGAGTCTTTCAATTCTTGTTTGAGGGATTTTTGCCCATTTTTCCTTGTAAAAGGCTTCTAGTTCTGTGAGATTCTTGGGCTGTTTTGCATGCACTGTTCTTTTGAGATCTATCCACAGATTCTCGATGATGTTTAGGTTAGGGGTCCTGTTGTAGAAGCCATTCTCTTTTCATGAAATTCTGCACCCTATCTATTTTAACTTCATCTATCCATAGGATTTGTTTCCAAAATGCAACAGACTTGTTTAGATGTTCCTTTGAACCTTTTGAATAGAACTTTTTGGCTGCAATGAGCAAAGATAGGTGTGGAGAAAAAGGGTGAAAAATTTCATGAAAAGAACCCCTCTCCAACTGCTAAGCATGGGGGTGGATCAATCATGCTTTGGGCTTGTATTGCAGCCAGTGGCATGGGGAAAATTTCACTGGTAGAGAGAAGAATGGATTCAATAAAATACCAGCAAATTCTGGAAGCAAACATCACACCATCTGTAAAAAAGCTGAAGATGAAAAAAGGATGGCTTCTACAACAGGATAATGATCCTAAACACACCTCAAAATCCACAATGGACTACCTCAAGAGTCGCAAGCGGAAGGTTTTGCCATGGCCCTCACAGTCCCCTGTCCTAAACATCATCGAGAATCTGTGGATAGACCTCAGAAGAGCAGTGCATGCAAGACGCACCAAGAATCTCACAGAACTAGAAGCCTTTTGCAAGGAAAAATGGGTGAAAATCCCCCAAACAAGAATTGAAAGACTCTTAGCTGGCTACAAAAGGCGTTTACAAACTGTGATACTTGCCAAAGGGGGTGTTACTAAGTACTGACCATGCAGGGAGCCCAAACTCTTGCTTTGGGCCTTTTTCCTTTTTTGTTATTTTGAAACTGAAAAAGATGGAAATAAAAAAGTTTTCTTGCTTAAAATATTAAAGAAATGTGTCATCTTTAACTGCATGTCTTTTGGAAATCAGTTCATCTTTTACTTGCTTAGCTATTCACAGTAACAGAAATTTTGACCAGGGGTGCCCAAACTTTTGCATGCCATTGTAAACCACTATGCCCTATTCTTGATTCTAATGTATTGACCATCATTATGAGAGGATTGGAGCTGAGATATAAGACAATTAGGCCATAAGACATAGAAGCAGAATTAGGCAATTCGGTCCATTGAGTCTGCTCCGCCATTCCATCATGGCTGATTATTATCTCTCTGAACCCCCTTCTCCTGCCTTCTCCCCACAACCTTTCATGCCCTGACGAAGCAAGAACCTGAGAACCTCTGCTTCAAATTTACCCACTCATCTGGCCTCCAAAATTGTCTGTGGCAGTGAATTCCACAGATTCACTACTCTCTGGCTAAAGAAATTCCTCCTCATTCTTTTCTAAGTGGATGAACCTCCATTCTGAGGATGTGCCCTTTGGCCCGAGACTCACTCACCATAGGAAACATCCTCTTCACATCCATTCTGTCTAGGACCTTCAATATTTGGATATTTGGAAGGTTTCAAAGTAATCCCCCCTCATTCTCCTAAACTCCAGGGAGTACGGGCTCAGAGCCATCAAACACACTTCAAATGTTAACCCTTTCATTTCTGGAATAATTCTCATGAACCTCCTCTGGTCTCTCTTTTCTTAGCCTAAAGGCCCAAAACTGCTCACAATAGTCCATGTGCCGGCTGGCCAATGCCTTAGAAAGCCTCAGTTCTTTTACACTTTATGTATCTGAAGAAACTTTTGGTATCCTCTTTGACATTATTGGCTAGCTTACCTTCATAGTTCATATTTTCTCTCATTATTATATTTTTAGTTGCCTTCTGTTGGTTTTTAAAAGCTTCTGAATCCTCTAACTTCCCACTAATTTTGCTCCAACATATGCGCTTCATTTTCCTTTTGTGCCGTCTTTGACTTCCCTTGTCAGCTTTGGTTGCCTCATCCTCCCTCTACCTTTGCAATGTATCTACTTTGCACCTTCCAAATTGCCACCAGAAGCCCAGCAATTGTTGTTCTGCATCCCTGATAGTGTCCCCTTCCAATCAGCTTGGGCCAGCTCCTCTCTCATGCCTCTGCAATTCCCTTTGCTCCACTGATATATCTGACTTTATCCTCTCCCCCTAAAACTGCAGAGTGAATTCTATCATATTATGATCACTAACACAAGAAAGTCTGCAGATACTGGAAATCTAAAGAAACACACACAAAGTGCTAGAGAAACTCAGCAGGCTAGCCAGCATCTATAGAAAAGAGTAAACAGTCGACATTTTGGGCCAAGACCCTTAACCACCATTTTCGATTTTGCCCCCATGTTACGCTTCAAACAATATAACTGACTGCAGTTTTACCCTCAGAGTCTCACCACACACTGCATAAACTTGTATACCAATGGCCCCATCACTCCAGATCCTACCCACTGCCAAATTCATTTAAATTTGCCCCATCAGCTCTAGTAAAGCTGCCCACAAGTTTATTGGTCCCTGTCCCCCCCCCCCCGCCCGCCCGGGTTCACATAATCCGTCCTTATCGTACAGGTCATAACTTCCCCAGAAGAGATCCCAATGATACAGAAATCTGAAACCCTGCCCCCGGTATCAATTCCTCAGCCACACATTCACCTGCCAAATCTTACCTTGACAGCTTGTTACCTAACTCCCTATATTCTCTCTTCAGGACCTCCTCTCTTTTTCCACCTTTGTCATTGGTATCAACGTGTACCACAGCTTCTGGCTATAATTACCCAAGGCCTTGATGAGACTACATGTGGAATAATGTGCATAGTTTTAGTCTCTTGCCTAAAAATACATATAGTAGAGGAAGTGAATGAAGATTCATCGGATTTGTTCCTCGTATGTTAGCAATAGAAGAGACTGAGTAGATTTGAAAATAGTTTTAGAGTTCCGGAGAAGAAGAGGCAGTCTCATTGAACATCAAAGATTCTTACCATACTTTCTTATGTGACTAGCTTGCAGATAGGACTAGTTTAGATAAGTATATTGGACAGTATGAATAATTTGGGCCGGAGAGCCTCTTTCCATGCTGCATGCTCAATGACTTTATAGTCTAGGTGCCGGGTGTATGGTCCACTTGACTGATGAGTATAGGACCAGGGGATGCAGCCTTAGTATAAGCGGTAGCCTTTCTCGGACTGAGAGAAAGAGGAGTTTCTTCTCTCGGGGTAGCGCGTCTTTGTAACTCACTACTCTGGAAGAATATGAGTTCATTCAAAACAAAGATCAAAATAGTTCTAGCTATGAGGAAAGCAAATAACATTCGATAAGTACAGGAAAGTCATGCTGAAGGTGAATATCAGCCTGGACGTTAATCTAGCTTCTGATGGTTTACTCCTGTTCCTCTTTATATTATGTTTAATTTATCTTTTTCTTGTGGATGCTGTTTATATGATGCTCTGTGGTTGTAATGCACCGCAAGTAAGTTCTTCGTTGCACCTGTGCATGCATATACTTGTACACATGATAATAAACATAACTTTTTATTTTCTTATGTTTCTATATGAATTTCTAGAACAGTTTAGTCAATCCCAGTCCTTTGCACTCTCCATCACCACCCTCCCCCACCTCCACGACAGTCCCCAGTTCTTCAAGTGATTCCATCCTAAGCTTGCATCCAAGATTTATCCGCTCAATGAGGGCATGTGGCCATCCTTGGTAGTGTCAGCATCTATCATTCCTAAACTAGGCAGGGGGTGGGGCGGCTCAGGGTCAATCCCACTGTTGAGTGAGGAGTCATTTGCAGGCCAAGAGAGAAAGGTAAGCTCCTGCTCTGAAGTGCAAGTATCGTAGCGACAGAGTCAAACAGTCCTAGAGCCACGTAGTACAGTCACAGGCCTTTTAGCCCAACTTGTCTATGCCAAACTTTGCTTACCTGAGCTAATCCCATTTACCTGTGTTTGGCCCATATCCCTCTATTTCTTTCCCATTCATGTACATGTCTAAATGCCTTTTAAAAGTCGTAATTGTACCCACCTCCACCACTTCTTCTGGCAGTTCGTTCCACATACCCACCAGCTTTTGCATGTGAAAATTGCCCATCAAGTCCCTTCAAATATCTCCCTACTCACCTTAAACCCATGCTCTCTAGTTTTAGACTCACCTACCATGGAAAAAAGAAAGTGATTATCTATCCTGTGTATGCCCTTCATGATTCTGTCTATTTCTAAAATGTTACTGCTTTGTCCAAAAAAGAAAGCTTATCCTGTCTCTCCTTATGTCTCAAGCTTTCCAGTCCTGGTAACATCCTGGTGAGCTAGATGGTCTTTAAACAACATGAGCTTACAGTCACTGTAACTATAATAACATAGAGAGAGGCTATTCATTCCATTTGGTCCATGTCATCTCCTAGCAGAGCAATCCCATCATTCCCCTTTCCCACAGTAGGCTTGCAGCCTATTGTCTCTCATATACCCATTAATTCCTCTTTGATTCTTTTGTTACGTATCTACACAAAGAAGTAATGTGGAAATAAATGAATCTTTAGCATGTAGAAGGAAACTGAAGCAAATTCTTTGCAGTAATCAAGACCAGGTCCAAATTCAGGTCCATCTTTATTTCAGATTTCTAGTATCTGCAGTTTATTTAAGTCTTTATTGGCATAAACCATGCTGCTTTGATTACCTGCCACAGTTTTTAAATTATGGCATTTAAAAAGTATGTTATTATTCAATAGTGGGTTCAATGGCATCAATAACTGCCTGATATTGAACCATGAAAAGTCCTGTGTGTGCATATAATGCTTGATGATATGACTTTATTTCACCACTTGTATAACAAGACAGTCATTATTTCCCATTTATGAGGCAGATAGTCACATCTGCTCAATGGTCAAACATGATTAATTGCAACCACACAATTGTAGTCAAGGAAAACCATATACTTATATGTCAGCTCTCCTGACCTTGGGTGTACTGAGGCACTTCACAGACAATGAAGTTTTCCTGTTCAGCAGAACAGCCAATCTTGCAGATATTTTTTAACCTCTTCCTACTTCAATCTGAGGTCCCACCTGCTTTCTGAAGATCACTATCATCCCAGTACCAAATAAGTAAGGAAATGTGCCTTAGTGTCTGCCACCAGGTAGCCTCAGTGCACTGTAATTCAACTGCCGCTGAAACAGGTCCAAAGTGGATGCCATTGCCCAGGCCCGAGTCATCTCTGTAGATTTTGGATACCATCAGGCTACTATTAATTGACAACTTCAAATTCAACACAATATCTCCAAGCAAACTGATCTCCAATCTCATAGACAAATGACTCAACACCTCCCTTTGCACTGGATCCTTGACCTCCTGACCAACATTAAGGACAGGCAGCAACACCTCAATAGTAGTGCCCCACAAGCCTTTGTCCTTCGCCCCCTACTCTAGTCCATGTAGACACATGATTTCATGGCCAAGTTCTGTTCTGAAACAATCTACTAGTGTGCAGGTGGCACCACTGCAATAGGACCAATCTCAAATAACAGTGAATTAGAGCACAGGAAGGATAAATAGACAGCGATATGATATCATGAGGCAAAATATCAATAAGGTCTTGGACTGTATACGGATTACAAAAGAGGAGGTGCCTGCTCTCTTGAGGCAAATTAGGTTGGTTAAGTTTCTAGGGCCTGACAAGATGCCCCTTGGACCTTATGGGAGGCTACTAAAGAAATTGCATAGGCCGTGGCAGAAATCATTAAAATGTCCTTAACCACAGATAAGGTACCGGAGACTGGAGGATAGCTAAGGCTGTTCCATTGGTCAAAAAAGGCTCTAAGAATAAGATGGGAAAAATGGGCTGAAAAATGGCAGATGGAATTTAATCCGGACAAGTGTGAGGTGTTGCAAATTGGGAGGACAAGCCGGGTAGGACTGACACAGTGAATGGTAGGGTCGGAGAAGTGAGGTAGAACAAAGGGATCTGGGAATACATATCCATAAATCATTGGAAGTAGCATCACAGATGGATAGGGTTAAAAAGACAGCTTTTGACTCATTTGCTTTTGTAAATCTGAGTACTGAATGCAGTAGTTGCCACGGTATGTTGTAGTTGGATAAGATGTTGGTGAGGCAAAGTTGTATTGTGACAGTTCTAGTCACCTACCTACAGGAAAGATATCAATAAGATCGAATGAGTACGGAGAAAATTTACAAGGATATTGCTGGGATTTAAGGACCTGGGTTACAGAGAAAGATTGAATAGGTCAGTAACTTTTCCCCTGGAGCATAGGAGAATGAGGGGAGATTTGATAGATGCATTCAAAATTATGAGGGTTATAGATAGGGTAAATACAAGCAGGCGTTTTCCATTGAGGTTGGGTGGGACTAGAAGTAGAGGTCATACATTAAGGGTGAAAGGGGAACATAATGAGGAACTTCTTCACTCACAGGATGGTGGAAGTGTGGAATGAGCTGCTAGTGGAAGTGGTGGATACGGGTCAGTTGGAGTATTTAAGAGAAGTTTGGATAAGCGTATGGACAGGAAGGGTATGGAGGGCTATGCTGCAGGTATGGGTCGATGGGAATAGGCAGAATAACGGTTTGACATGGACTAGCTGGGCCGAAAGGCTTGTTTTTGTGTTGCAGTTCTCTATTCCTCTATAACAATCTTTCTCTCAATGTCAACAGAACTAAAGAGTGGCCATTGGCTCCAGGAAGGGGGCAGTGTACATGTTCCCATTGACATCAAAGGTGCTGAGTTTGAGAGTGTGGAGAGTTTCACGTTCCAAGAAGTGAACATGACCAGTAGGCTGTCCTGGTCCAAGAAGGCACCTCAACTTCATCAGGAAGGCTAAATTAATTCATCCTGATCCCAATGATCCTCACCAATTTTTATTAATACATCAAAGAAACCATCCTGTTTGAAGCATCATGGCTTTGTGTGGCCATAAGAAACTCCAGGGAGTTGGGAATGCAGTTCAACAAATTGGAGGGATAGGGACGATTTACAGGCAGAAGAAATTTATTTTAATTTGGCATTATGTTTGGCACAGCCATCATGGGCCATATTCCATGTTCTATTATCAGGAGATGCAGATCTAAAATAGCTGGTAGATGTTTGGAAGGGAGATGAGGAACCATTTTTCTCTCTGAGAGTGACTGAGGGCTTGGAACTCACACCACAGAGGGTGAGGAGCCAGCAAATGTCTCTGTACGTAACCAATACTTGGTTGAAGGCCTGTGACCTAGTGCTGGATGGTGGGATAGTTTGAGTGGCTCTTTTCCAGATGCTTTGGGTTGAATGGCCTTTTGTTCTGTCAGCCTATCATTCACCTTGTATGTCTGCTCCAACACCATAGCTATGACCTTCAACTGCACACTAACACCGGGTTTCACAAACTGAGTAGAAGCAAGAGAAAGGTCAATGACAAAGCAAATTCATTTAAGTGGGATTAAACTAAACTTTGAGATCTGTCACCAGGCCTAATTTTCCACTTTGATTTAATCACATATATTAGATATTATCCTCCAAATAGAAAATCACTTCTTAGTCATAGTTAAAGGGCAAAATAGACTATTAAAACCTTTAATGATTTTACATCAACTTCTGAGAACTCAATAGGGCACAGTGAATAAAAGCTCATATTTTAAGTGTCAGCTTTTACCACTCTTGTCATTGAACCACTGGGTTGTGAGTTCAAGTCCTACTCCAGATGCATGAGCACAAAAAATTCTCAGCCATTTGTAAGGGCAATTGGAAAGACCGCATAATATAAATCATGTACAGACAGGAAATTCACCCCTACCGGATCATGCTGGTTTTGTTCATCTTCCTAACTTCATTCATACAGTTATTGACTCATTGTGTTATACAGCGGGGATTCAGCCCCGTGGTGCCTACCGACGAACACGTGCCATCCAAGCTACTGCCATTTGCCAGCATTTGGGCTATTATCTTCCAATCCACATAACCTGTCCTGCTGTCTTTTAAAGTTGTTTTCATACCTGCAATGATAAAAAGGAATAATGGGATAATATTTCTAAGAGTTCTTGGACCATTCTAAAACCTGATGATGGAAGGGAAGAGTTATTTCTGAATCATTGAATGTTAGTCTTCAGGCTCCTATACTTCCTTCCCAATGGTAGTGATGACAGGAGGGCATGTCCCGATCATAGGGGTCCTGAGGCAAGCCTTTTCCTCATTGCATTTTCAGGAATATTTTAGGAAATCAGTTGCTGTTGTTCCCATCTTAGACACACGGACTGTGGTGGGTGTGATAGTGATGAATCAGATTCAGCATCCGGTTGTTTTGCGACAGCGGTACATTGCAATACATAGAATAAAAACTATAAATTACCATAAGTATATATAAATAAATTAAATAAGTACTGCAAAAAGAATAGGGAAGTGTTTATGGATTCATTGTCCAATCAGAACTCCGATGGCAGGGGAAGAAGCAGTTCCTGAAATGTTGTGTGTGTATCTTCAGGCTCCTGAACCTCCTCTTTGATGGTTGCAATGAGAAGAGGGCTTGTCCTCAGTGACGGGGATCCCTAATGATGGATGCCACCTTTTGGGGGCATCGCCTTTTGAAGTTGCCCTTGATGCTGGGGAGGCTGGTGCTCATGATGGAGCTGATTGAGTTTACAACTCTCTGCAGCCTACGACAAGAAGGGGGCATGCCCCGATCGTAGGGCTCCTTATATATACCCTCTCACTGCATTTTCAGGAATGTTTCGGGAAATTAGTTGATGCTTTGCTCATCTTATTCAGACAGAATATGGTGGGTATATAGAACGAGCTGCCAGAGGAAGTGCTGGAGGCAGCTGGAGTAACTACGTTTACAAGATATTTGGACAGGTACAAGGATAGGAAAGGTTTTGAGGGATATAGGCCATATTCAGGCAAATGGCACTAGTTAATTTGGGAAGTTTGGTCGACATAGCTGAGTTGGCCTGAAGGGCTTGTTTCCATGCTGTGTAGCTCTATGACTCTATAACTGTGACTACATTCCTTTGGTGGGAAGGAAGTCCCGAGGTTATGAAAAGTAGTTTGTGCTTTAATTTCAAGCACTGCTTTCTGCTGTTAATAGTACACCAAAATAAGTTGATTGATTGAATTACTTCGGTTCATTAACTGTGGCTTTGATATAGTCACCAAGGAATTAGTAAAATCATGTGTTATTAGCAAATCTTAAAATTACTAGTGTCAGAATTATACTTTGCACTCTCAGTAATGGATATGTTAATGTGTTTGCATGAAATTCCTTTGACTCCCATGATGAATGGAATATTAATATACCAGATTAAAGAAATTCATTTAGGTTCATTTGCAGATATCTCATAGCTCAGCTCTAACCCAAGTTGTTTTCAAATTTGTAAATCACTAATTTATTTAAAATCCTTCCACCTTAATGCCTGACCAGCTTACAAAGCTCCATTTCTTTTCCCTCTACACTTGTTCTGATATTCTGTTCCCTCTTAACTAACTAATGTCCTTTGACCTTCATGGCAGCAACACACTTAAACAACCGAACTAATCATCCTGAGTTCTGGACCAATAACCTGGAGGTGTGAGCTCCAATCCCAGCAGGGCAACGGGAGAGTTTAAATTCAGTTAATTAAATAATCTGGAATGGAAACATTGCCAGTAACAGTGACACTGAAATAAAGAATTTGACATTAAGAGATTAGCTTTAGCATTTGTCACGTACATATCAAAAAGTACAGTGAAATGTGCTGTCTGCGGCAACAGCCGACACAGTCCAAGGATATGATGGGGGGTGGGGGCAGCCCACAAGTGTTGGCATGTTTCCGGTGCCAACATAGCATGCCCACAACTAACTAACCCTAGCCCATACATCTTTTTGGCATGTGGGAGGGTGCCAGGGCTCCCAGAGGAAACCCACACAGTCTCAGGTAGAACATATGAACTCTTCACAGACAGCAGTGGGGATTGAAACCCCACCTTCCAGCTGCTGGCACTGTGAAGCATTGCATTAACTGCTATACTACTGTGTCACCCTCTACGGTACCACGCTGCTCAGGTCTGGTAACACTCAGTCCACCTTATACTTGACTCCAAATGGGTTATGGTAACATTACACTTAATGTTTAAGTTAGTTCACTCTTCCCGGAAGGACATGCTTGCTGTGAAAATTTACTTACAGCTGCATCACAGGCATTGGACAAGCAGCCTTCACAAGAAAAAAATATAAATTAATCATAAAATGACACACAATTTTTTTCAAGAACACAACTAGAACGAAGTCCACTTTATGTGCAAAGTGTTCAAAGTGGTAATGGTGTTGCTAAATCGTAGTGATTAGGGTTGTGCCGAAGGGAAGTAGCTGTTCTTGAATCTGGTGGTGTGAGACTTCAGACCTCCTGCCCAATGGCAGCTGCAAGAAAATGGCACCAGCCAGATGGTGGGTATCTTTGACGATTGACATTGCCTTCCTGAGGTAGTAGCTCCTATAGTAATACCGGTGGTGTGGAGGGGTGTGCTTATGATGTATTGAGCTGTGTCCACTATTCTCTGTGGCTGCTTATGTTCCTGAGCATTCATATTGCCATACCTGACCACAATGAAACCAGTCATGATACCACAACTAGAAGTTTGCTGGTAAGTTCCTAGACATTACAGCCACAGTTGGATATGACTGATCTGGAAAAACAAATAACTCAATCCCAGCAGGTAGAAAGAACATGGAGAGGGTGTTCCTTATAGTGGCATGATCGAGGACCAGAAGGCACAGCCTCAGAATAGAAGGACTTTAGAACAGAGAGGAGGAGGAACTTTTGACCAGAGGGTGGGAAATCTGCAGAATTCATTGCCACAGATATTGTGGAAGCCAAGTCATTGGGTGTATTTAAAGCAGAGGTTGACAGATTCTTGATTAGTAAAGGCGTCAAGGGTTTTGGGGCGAAGGCAGAAGAATGAGGTTGAGAGGGATAATAGATCAGCCGTGATGGAATGGTGGAGCAGACTCAATGGGCTGAATGGCCAAGTTCTGCTCCTATGCTTTAGAGTCTTATGGAATTATGGATTTACATTCAAATAATTAAATACGGTGTCCTTTTAATATAGTTTAAGTTTTCAGCATTCAGGGTATAAATGCCATGAAAGTTAGCTCTTTGCAGCAGCAGCATGGTGCATTACAAAGATAAATTTAAGTTCACTTAAACTTAAATTAACATAGTGATACGAAACCTATATATGTGCAAAACAAACTTAACAGCACTAGTTCAAGATTGAAAGAGAGAAAGAAATACAGAAAAAGGTAGTGCTAAGTATTTTCAGGTTGGTTCAGGAACCTGATGGCAATGGGAATGATGTTATTGTTGAAACTTGAGGTGTGGGTCTTGAGGCTATTGTGATTCCTGTGGCTCCTATACCTCCTGCTTAGTGGTAATATCAAGAAAAAAAACCATGGTGGGGGTTCCTAATGATAAACACTGCTTTCCTGAGGAATATACGGTAACAGTAACCAGAAAACCTCAACAATATCTGGTTGAACCACATCCTTTAGGGGAAGAAACCAAGCAGTCTTAACCAAGCATAAGATTCCCAATCCTCAAATGCCTCCTCAAATAGAAGGGCAATTAAGGATGGATAACTACTGCTTGTGGTGCCAATGATGTCAGTTAGCTGAGGATGAATAAATTTCATGAAGGCCCACGGTGGTTGCCTCTTAATTACCATTTGAAATGTCTCATCAAACCACATATCTCAGGAGTAATTAGTGATTGGAATAATTGCTGTCTGTTGTAACCACAATGTTCACATTCCCATGAATGAATAGCATTAGAGTCATGCAGCATGGAAAGAGGCGCTTCGGTTCATCAAGTTCATACTGACCACTAAACACCCATTTACACTAATCCAACACTGATCCCTATTTTATTGTCCACATAAACCCATCAACTTCTCTCCACCCCCCCCACCCCCTTATGTGGCAATTTGCACTGGCGAATTCACTAACCAACCAGCAAGTATTTTGGCATGTAAGAGGCAACTGGAACAATCACAGAGAGAATGTGCAAACTCCACACAGGCAGCAATAACGAGTACAGGTTCGACTTTCCAATTCCAGTGGCCAATCATCATATAGCGATTATAATAGTTACAAGAGGTGCAGATGATGGAATCTGGAGCAGAACACATTGTGATGGAGGAACAGTTGGGATAGGAAACAGCTTCTTCCTCCAGGCTATGAGATGACTGAACACCTTCCCACCACTCAGGTCTCATTAGGTATGAAGCGCCAGTAGCATTATACTGTTTACATTTTAACTTGTGTCATAAATAAACCTTATTAATTGTTAATGTTTTTGTGTTGCTTTATGTAGTATGTGTATGTGTCTTACAGCATATGTACTGTATTGTGTGCCTTGGTCCAGAGGAATGTTGTTTCATTTGGCGGTATACATAAATTGTATGACAATAAGCTTGAACTTGAATATCCAGCAGGTTATTTATTATTGCTGTAGCCTCCACCCATTGTTGATACAATTAACATGTTGGCTTTCTGTCTCCCTGCTGCAGTTGAGAAGGACTCCTATTTGCTGGGTCTGACGGTGAATACACTTTCCCAACTACTGTGGGTGTTGAGGAGGACTGAGGCAACTTCCCTTCCATGACCCATTCCATCTCATAGAAATACTGCTGGAAAATCCCAGCAGAAGTCTTCAATTCCTGCTGATTGTCAAAGGCTCCTAGGCGTTGTCATTCATTGAGTTTTTGGGGACCTGAATATGTATTCGATGGAGTTTGGAAGGCTGAGGCTGATTAAAATCTATTGAATATTGAGATGCCTGAATAGAGTGGAAGTACAGAACTTCCATGGGAATATTCTAGGAATAGAAGGCACAGTGTCAGAATAAAAGGTTTCCCTTTATACTGAGAAGGAAAGGAATTTCTTTAGCCGAGAGCAGTGAATCTCTTGAATTCCTTGCAAGTCACTTGACATCTTTAAGGCATAGATTGATAGGTTCTCAGTTGGTAAGAGGGTTAAGGGTTATGGGGAGGAGTGAACAGAATTGGATTGAGAAAAAATTCATCCATGATTGAATGGAAGAGCAGACACACTAAACCGAATGTCCTAATTCTGCTCTTATTGTTGCCTTGTTGTCAGGACGCTGAAGCAGGGACCCAATCGTAGACCAAGTACTGTGCACACTGTGATATTTACTGAGGAACAAATCAAGAGGGGCAACAAAGTCAGTGTCAAGGTTCAGGCGGAGATCAAAAATTCCAGAGAAATCCGAAAACCAAAATCAGGAAACAGGCAGAGTCGATATTCGGGCGGACAGAGTTCAAATACAAATGCTGGAAAGGCTCAGGAAAACTCATTGGCACAATCTGGCAACAAACAGGTGATAACACAGGACTAAAATACACTGAGCAATAGACAGAGAGGCAGATGATAGGTGGAGCACAATGAGACGCAAGTGGTAGCAAAACAGGTAGTAATGAGAAACAGGTGAGAGGCGGAGTACTCAGTAATACAGGGGCTGGAGTAGAGCAGGATTGGGGACAGAAGCACATGAGGCAAGAAAACAAACAAGAGCACTTGGCAATACAAAACCACACACTGACGGCTAGGGGGAGAACACACAAAAAGACAGAGTTCAACTGGAGGTACTGACAGTTGTCCTTTTGGTCTTCCTGAGGACCATATGCCAACTAGAATCCTGTTTGGACCCTGACTTGAAAGCCTCATCCAGTGAACTGGGCTGGCAGTTGTAGTGGGCTTGGGGGAAGAAAAGACATCAAGAACATCCAATTCACATGCCTCAAGGCAAAATGATGAATAGATCAAGGTTACTTCTTGATGATGGAATATCCATAGACTATTAATAATAATAAATGATGGCAGCAATATCTGTATATCATGGTAATTAATTTCCCTGGCAGCCTGATATTGCATAACACACTTGAAACAGAAGAGCATATCTTTGCATAATTTAAACTTTAACAATGTATTCAGTATTCACAGTGACTCGTAGAGCCTGCTTTCACTTGGCTTCTACTTTAATTGACTGTGGCCATTGCAGGGTTGCAGTTTATTGCATCCTTGCTGCCCTTGGGCTGAATGCATGACCCACCACAGATCTTCCAGCCCTGGAACTGCCCTGTGGGACCTCTGTGAGTGTTGCAACCAACCAGAGACACAAGAGGGCCTGCAGATGTTGGAGCCTGGAGCAGCACATGCAAGGTTCTGGAGGAACTCAGTCAACTGGACAGCATCCTTGGAAGGAGACGGACAGTCAATGGAAGAAATAGGCAGTCAATCTGTCAGGATGGGTTGTCAAACCTGCAGGTGTAGACTCAGCAGACTGAGCTGTATCTGTGGGGGAGAAGAAGGAGCTGTGAACATTTGAGTCAATGCCTTACATCATCAAAGAAATGTTCTTTTCACCTGTACTGAGAAACAGTAAAAGAACTTTTATTTGCATGCCACACACATACACACACACACACACACACACACACACACACACACACAGGTAATCCTGTACATAAGTGCATTAAGGTATTAAAAGGAAAACAATTACAGAATGCAGAATTTTGAGTTAGAATTGCAGAGAAAGTGCAGGTAGGCAAGAAAGTGAAAGAGCCATGAAAAGATAGATGTAAAGTTTATCATTTAAAGGGGAAATTCGTTACCTTGAGCCTGGTGGCATGTGTTCTTCAATGTTTGTATCTTCTGCCTGATCGAAGGGGAAAGAGCAGAGAATGACTGGGATGGGAGTGGTCCTTGACTATCTTGTCCACTTTCCCAACACAGAGGGAATTCTAGATATACTGTAGTCAATGCAGGGAAGGCTATTTTTCATGCTAGACTGGGCTGCTTTCACAACTCTCCAAAATATCTTGGTCTTGGATAGAGCAGTTGCCAGTACAAAGCTATCCATAAGGATGCCTTCTATAGTGCATCTGTAAAAATTGCTAAAGATCATCAGAGACCTCAGAGATTTCCTTTGCCTTCTGAGGAAGTAAAGTTGTCACTATGCTTTCTTGGCAATGGTGTCAATACGGCTGGAGCAAGACAAATTGTTTGCGATATTTCCACATGGAAACTCAAAGCTATCAGTTGGCTCCTGCTCAGCACCATTGATAAAGACAGGAACATGTGTTCAACCCTGCTTCTTGAAGTCAATAATCAGTTCTTTTGCGTTGCTGACATTGACGGAGAGGTCGTTTTATGACACCATGCCACTAGGCTCTCTATTTTCTTCCTGTACTCTGTCTTGTCATTGTATGAGATTCAGCATACTATGGGAGTGTCATCTGAAAGCTTGTCAAGAGAATTAGGGAAGAATTTGGCAGACATGGTTGTGAGTGTATAAGGAGTAAATACAGGGCTGAGGACGCAGCTTGAAGGACACTATTTTAGACAATAGTCATATCAGTGCCATTGCTGCACATCTTTACTGATTGTTGTTTATTGGTTAAAGTGTCAAGGATCCAGCTGTAAAGGGAGGCTTTGAGTCCCAGAAATGGGAGTTTGGATTTGTGTTTGTTTGGAATTATTACATCGAAGGAGGAGCTATAGTCAATAAATAGGAGTCTGATGCACATACCTTTGTTATCCAGGTACTCTAGAGATGAGTGTAGGGCCAACTGGATGACGTTTGCTGCAGACCCATTTCAGCGGCAGGCAAACTGTAGTGGGCCAGGGTTAACCTGTCTAGTATATACTTCGTGTCCCCCTTGTATTCTGGTCAGTACCAATAAGATCAACCTCGTTACTTCATCTATCTATATAACCATAGCCTCCTATTGACGGAAACACTACGGTAAATTTCTTCCACTCTCTCTGTGGAAATTTTATATTCTTCCTGAAGCTTTGAGACCAGAACTGCACACAGTATTCTGGTTGTAGCCAAAATAATGTTTGATAAAGATTCCTCAAATTAAAAAAATAGAAAATGCCAAAAATACTAAGCAGGTCAGGCTGCAGCTGTGGAAAGAGAGACGGAGTTAATGATGACTTAGGTTGATGATCCGTCATCAGAGCCTCATCAGCAAGTCCATGTTTTTTGATTCACAGAATTATGGAGTCATTCAGTACCAAAGCAGGCCCTTTGACCCAGCCAATCTATGCTGACCAAGATGCACAGCTCAGCTAGGCCATTTGATTGTGTTTGGCCCATATCCTTCCAAACATTTCCTAAACATATACCTGTCCAAGAAGTTATTATATCTGCTTGAACCATTTCCTCTGGCATCTCATTCCATGCACATATCTCCCTCTGTGTAAAAAGACTGTCATTTAATTTCCTATTAAATCTTGCAGATCTTATACTCTGCTTCCATTTTAATAGCCCAGGAACCTGTGTTTGCTTATATTCAATTTCTTCCACTTGTTACTTACCACTTTCCGCAAACTAAGAACACATATCCTCAAATCTTTTCCGTTCTTGTACTCCATTTAGATTGCCCCTCTATCATTTATATAGCTTCTTCAAATCAAAATACAATATTTCTCACCATTGAATTTCATGTTAGCTGCTCATCCATTCCACCATCTGTCCAATATTAGCCTTGTCACAATTTACTGAAGTGTCCAAGTGGTACCTCATCAGCAGATTGCAAATTATGCACTGCATACCCAAGTCCAAATGACTGGCAGCTGATTTCTTGAGATCTCCCCTACCTATTTCCCTCATATTTGAAAGACAATGTTTCACTATAGGGCAATCTAATTTAAATTTTAATGAAGGAGTCCTGATGAAAGGTCTTGGCCTAAAACGTTGACTCTTTTCCATAGCTGCTGCCTGGCCTGCTGAGTTCCTCTGGATTTTTGTGTGTGTTGCTTTGGGTTTTCAGCATCTGCAGATTTTCTTGTGTTTGTAATTTAAATCTTGCTTATTTTATAACATTACTGCTATTGATATCCATACTGTAAATGTCAAGGGATGATCTTGACCTTGTCCACCAACAATGCAGTCCTCCATCGTCCATTAACAATGCCCAAATCAACTTTTGCACTCAATGGCAGTAAGACCAAGGAGTTAACTGTAGACATCAGGAAGGAAAGTCAGGGAATGCACATCAGTTCTCATTGGGGTTAGTAGTAGAGTGGTGAGCAACTTCAAGTTCCTGGACATCAACATCTCAAAGATCCATCCTGGACCCAACACTTATGCACTCATGAAGATGGCGTGACAGTGGCTCTACTTCATTGGGAATTTGAGGGGATTTGGCATGTCACCAAAGACTCTTATGAATTCCTGCAGCTGTACCTTGGAAAACATTCTGTCTGGTTGTATCACGGCCTGATATGGAAGCATAGGATTGCATTGTGGCTGCAGAGGGTCGTAAGGCTCAGCCAGATCTATCATTAGGACATTCCTTCCCACCACTGAGGACATCATCAAGAGGTGGTGCATAAAGTAGGAGGCATCCATCGCCATTGATTACTACCATTGGGCAGGAGGTATGGAATTCTGAAGACCCACACTTGACAATTCATAAACAGCTTCTTTGCCACCATCGGGTTTCTGAACAGTCCATAAAGCCATGAACACATTTTTGCCACTATTTATAATAACTTTATATCTTTGCTCTGTACTACTGCTGCTGCAAAACAACAAATTTCATGTCATCAGTTAGTTTGTTTTCATGAATTAATCTACACTTGTGCAGGTGATTGCTAGTTCTGTATTCTGTTTCAGATTTATGGCCTTTAGTTTAGATTGCCTCTTCTATTAGACTTGTTTCCTCCCACATCCCAATGATGTGCAGGTTGCTACAATCATTTGCATTTGTTAATTATCCCTGGTGTATATAGGAGGTGGGAGAATAAAAGGTATTTTAATAGTAATGTGTGAAAGAATAGGTCATGGAGAAAAATATTGGGGGGAGGGGAGTGGATTGATGGGATTGCTCTGTGACAGCATATATCAATGGGCTGAATAGTCTCCTCGGTCAAAAAACAATATGAAACTATGACAGCAAATCTTCTGTCTGATTACTGTTTCTTGAACCACACCACCACTATAATCTGCAGGTACTGGACTCATCGACACACCATTTTATTTTGAGCAAGGGTATAAAACGATGGTAATTAACCAAAGCTCAGGCACAACCCCTGAACTTACAGCTGTTTTGAAGAACTTCCAGGGCCTCTGTAATGTTCTCCCTCTCTCCCCTCAGCATGCTAAGATCCATTCCACCTAGACCAGGTGACTCATCCACTTTGAGTACATCTCCTTTTTCACCATTTCCTCTATCAAAACAGAAATTATATCAATACTGTACATCTCTCCTCATGGAGGCTCCTGCATCTTCTTGTGAATGTTACTTGGCATTTATCAGCCCTCACCTTCATGATATCCAGGCCTGCTGGCACAATTTGCCTTCTTTTCCTAAGGTATTAAGGATCAAACATCATGACTTATAATGGAAGGAAGGTCTTCAATGGAGCAAATGAAGATGGCTGGGCAGAGAAACCCAGATAGAATCATTCAGCACAGGAAGAAGCCATTCGGCCCACCATGTCATGCTCAACATTGAGAATCCATCTGTACTAATGCTATTTATCAGCACTTGGTCCGTAGCCCACCATGCCTTGGTGATTCACATGCATGTTGAGATGAATCTTAAATGACAGTGTTTTAGATTGCATTCACCCTCTGGATGTAAAGATTCTTCCACTGCTGTCCTCAAAACCTTTTATTCTTTACCTCAAGCCAATGTCATCTAATCTTGGACATGTTGCGTGGAGAAAAGCTTTAATACTATCTACCTCAAGCAACACACAAGATGCTGGTTGAACTCAACAGGTCAGGCAGGATCTAAGGCACTGGCCGAGACTCTTCTTCAGGACTGGAAAGGAAGGGGGAGGACACCGGAATAAAAGGTTGGCAAGGGGAAGGGGAATGTCGACTCCGACCCCGACCATGATAGGCCTGCGTCGGGCATTTTCATGCCTTACAAGGCGCAGATTGGAAGTCTGTGTGGGGCGCCACTTCTCACACAGACAATAGCAATGTGTGTTTAAGTGCCTTGCTCAAGGGCACAAACACTCTGCCACATATGAGGCTCGAACTAGCGACCTTGAGATAACTAGACGAACGCCTTAACCACTTGGCCACGTGCCCAACGTATCCGACTCAACATTCCCGAGGGGAAGGAGGATTCCTACCCTAGTCACTTCTCTCATAACTTAGTATGCCAGTGTTACATCCCTGACATAGCCTCCTTTGTCCCAAGGCCATCCAATCTCTCCTCATAATAGAGACCTTCCGTCCCAGGCAACATCCTGGTGAGTCTCTTCTGCAGCCTCCAGTGTACTCATGTCCTTGCTATAGCATGGTGATAGAGCTGCATCCTGTCTTCCAGCTAACGAACATTTTATAAATTTTTACCAAGACCTCGACTCTTATATAATCTGCCTTGGCCAATGAAGGTAAGCATTCCCTTTGCCTTCTTCACTACTTTATCTACCTTGCAGAGAGTTGTGGACGTATTCCAGTCTTTCACAAGAAGAAGCATTCCATCCATTGATCCTATCTCCCTTCCAACGGCCTCAAGAAAGCAGACAACATAATCAAAGACCCCTCCCCTTCAGAACATTCTCTTTTCTCCCCCATCCATCAGAAAAAAGATACTAAATTTTGAAAACATACGCCATCAGGCTCAAGGACAGCTTTTATTCCATTGTTACGAAAATCTTGAACAGACCTCTTATAAAAGTGAACTCTCGATATCTTAATCAAGATTCCACATCGTTTAATGTCAGTTACAGTACACAATTGTAAAGGAGAATGAAATAACTATTACTCCGGAACTGATGCAGAAAAAAAACACAATAAGATAAAGAAGTCAATAATAATAATAACAAAAAAACACAATTAATCTAAATATATAAGATAAGCTTATATACATACAGTAGATTGATTGTATGCCCATAAAATGACTCTAGGCATAGGAGTGTCTGGATGTAAGGTGACTGACAGGAAATGATAAAGTAGTGGTGGTTGGGGGTGTAGAAGAGTGGGTTAGTGGGTAGAGGTGTTGATCACTCTTACCGCTTGGAGGAAGTAGCTGATTTTGTGTCTGGTAGTCCTGGCTTCGATGCTAAATAGCCTCCTCCCTGATGGACAAAGAGTACATGAGCAGGGTGGGTGGGATCCTTCATGAAATTACTGGTCCTTTTCTGGCACCTTTCTGTATATATGGTTGGTAGGCTGATGCCGGTGATGCATTGGACGGTTTTGACTACGCGTTGTAGAGCCTTCCTGCCTGCCACAGCTCAGTTTCCAAACCAGGCAGTGATGAAGCACATCTACAATGACATGAGTATAGATGTGCGTAGCCCAGCTCTCATCAGCTTCTTCAGAGAGCAGAGGCATTGTTGAGCTTTTCTACTGTGTTGGGCATGTTCTCAGACCATGAGAGGTTGTGCAAGATGTGCTGTCCCAGGAATTTGCAACTGCTCGCAATTTCTTCTGCTGTGCTGCCAATATAAATAGCAGTGTGAGTTTGAGTTCTCCTAAAGTCGATAACCATTGATGAAAAGGTTATTTGCCTGACACCAGTGCTCGAGTTCTTCCACTTCCTCTATGTAGGCCTTCTCATCATTGTTGGTGATGAGCCCCACCACTGTCGTATCATTGCAAACTTGCATATGTGATTACTTAGGTGTTTGTCTCTAAAGCCACATGCGAGCAGCGTGTACAGCAATGGGCTCAGCACACAGCCCTGGGGGCGTGCGTGTTGAGGATGGTGGGGAGGGAGGAGCGATTGTACATTCTGACAATCTGAGGTCTGTTGGTTATGGAAGTCCAACACACAGTTGCACAGTGGTGTACATAGACTGAGGAGTGAGAATTTCCTCACCTAGGTCTATGGGACAATATTGTTGAATGCCGAACTGAAATCCAGAATCAGTGCATTGACATAAGCGCCTTTGTTCTCTCAGTGTGTCAGGGAGAGGTGCGTGACAGATGCTATGGTATCTGTCATAGAGCAATTCTGTTGGTAAGCATATTGGTGAGTGTCCAATGGGGCAGGAAGGGAGTTTTTGAGATGTACCATTACCAGCAGTTCAAAACACTTCTTGATGATAGGCGTTAATGCCATTGGGCGGTGGTCATTTAGCTCTGAATTTGTAAAGTTCTTTGATCCACCTTGTTGTGGTCTTTGCGCTTCATTTGCTATGCACTTTCTCTGGTAAGTGCAACAATATATGCTTCATTCTGTTTTTGCTTTTCCCTTTGTACAATCCCAATGTACTAGTGTTTGGAACGTCCTGTATGGATGGCATAAAAAATAAGATTTTATCTCAGTACATATTACACCAATTACCAAATAAGGCATCCAAGCCCAGGTCTTTTTTGTTTCTCCATACTCCCTAAGCACTCTAACATTCCTGGTATACGGTCTATCCCTATTAGAGCTCCCCAAATGCTTCACCTCACACTTGCATCAACCTTGGCATTAATGTCCTAATGTCTTCAATTGATTGATTGATCTTCAATAAATTATATAATTTATGAGTCCATCGAGTAAGTGCAAAAGGAAAAAAGAGAATTGAAAACCCTCGCGTGCATTTTATGTAGTTCCACTTTTGCCAGCACGGCCATGTGCTTCCGACAGAGCACCTGCACCTTGGCTGTTGCTAGACGCTGGATTGGATGCTGCAAAGTGTTAGTTCTATTCAAGTTCTGATCTCAGTTGACTGCCTCGCTCTGCCTTGCGGCTCGAAGCTGACAGCCTCCCCCACTTTCACAGGTTGCTGGGTAACGTGCTACACTTAATTATCACATTGCCGGTTGTGAATTGTGGATCAGGTGTAGAAAGCATGCTGGTAGCCAGCTGACATGTATCACTGCCTGAGCGATTTACCTGCCCCTGCATCGCTTGGAAAGCAATGCCATGGCAATAATGTTGGAGTTCATTGACCACTCTGTGTTAGGCAGTGGGAATACACTCCTTGTGATGCTTCCACCTCTTGCCTACTAATCTATTTCAAAAACACAATGAAATAGCAGCAGGAGTAGGCCACTGGGTTCTTCAAAACTACTCACCATTCAATTAGACTGTGGCTGATCTAAGCTGCCTTCTCCTCCTCCTCTGTGCCAGTTCCCCAGAGCCCGCAATTCCTCAATCTTTTAAATACTTATCTTGCCTTGTATCTGATGATTAGGCCTTCACAATCATCGAGCAGAGGCAGAGTATTGCAAAGATTGATTACACTCTGGGAGTAGAAATTCCTGCGCACCTGATTTTTTTTAATAACTATGATCCATTGTGAGAGATGGGGTGGAAATGTGTCTCTACCAAAGGAGGTGTAAGTTGCTCCTTCCCTCCGCCAGCCTGCAGGTCACCATTGAGCAAGGTGTAGCACCTGCTTAGCCCCACCGATCAGGGTTACGTGAAGCCCTGGGAGCAGCTGGTGGATGGTCATGTGAGCAGCTGGTACATATCACAAGACTTGGTTATGCGATGCCAGGCAGACAATCTCTGAAGAGTATTGATAATGGCTGGGCATCACCCATCTTGTAAAGACACTGCCCAGAAGAAGGCAATCGAAAACCACTTCCATAGATACATTTGCCAAGAACAATCATGGTCAAGACCATGATCTCCCACGTCATACGACAGGGCACATAATGAATGAATGATCCCCTGCTTGTGGTTCTCCCACATCTGGTAATTGGCAACTGATTTATTATTGTCACAGAAAATAAATGAAACAGATTAAATTAAGAACATTATTTTGAATGCCATCCATGCAGATCATTCTAAATGAATGTAGCACAAAGGGGAAAACAATAACAGAATGGAGAGTGTGGTGTCACAGTTACAGACAAGATGCGGTGCAGATAGACCGATAAATTGCAAGGGCCATGACAAGGTAGGCTGCGATATCAAGAATTTTTCTTTGCTATGTAATGGGTCCCTTCAAGAGTCTTATAACAACTTGGTCTTTAAGGCGTGGTTCATATTTTCAAGGTTTTATATCTTCTGTCCAGTGGAAAAAGGGAAGAAGAGAGAATGTCCAGGGATTATGTCGGTTTCTTTCTCATGGCTGTGGGAAGTGCAGACAGGCTCAATCCCCTGATCAGATCATCCCTTATTCTAAACTCCAAGCATCTCTCAAATGGTCTGAATCTATTGGCCTGAGAAAACTGTACACTGACTTGCTGCTGATGCTTGTCTTCAAAACATACATCTCGGAAGCGAGCTGTCAGTGATAGTTTTGAAGGTGCTTGTTGATTGCTACAGCTTTCTGTTTTTCACTGGTCCACTTCCAGTAAGTAGGTCATTGACTGTAAAACACATAAAAATGTCAAAGTCAAGTTTATTATCACAGACACAGCTACACGTATAGACAGGTGCAATGGAAAAACTCACTTGCAGCAGCATCACAAGCATAACATAAGCCATATTAACAAGAAAAACATACATAAATTATGAACTGTTTACAAGAAAGAACATATTTAGAGAAAGAGGACCAATTTAATGCTTCTTCTTCTTGTCCTTGGGCCCTTCGCCTCCAGTAGAGCATAGGTCATTGATAACCTCTCATCTCCATCGTCTAAAGTCGATGGTCTGGTTGGAGTTCATCAATGTTTCTGTAATCTATTGTATCCACCGTACAGGGGATTGGCTTACACAGCTTTACCAGAGCCCTGTGGGCTGGCCTTATTTGTTTCCACCTCTCACAATGGGAATGTAGAGTTGGACTTTAAGAGGCCATTTTAGTGCAAAGTGATCAGAATGGTTATAATATTGGTCAACTGTAGTGACTGCGGTTGTGCTGATTTATTCAATGGTTGAAGGGAAATAACTGTTCTTGAACCTGATGGTGTGGATTGCAGGCCTCTGTACTGGATGTTGGATGGTGGGGATCTTTGAATATGCATATTGACTTCCAGAGGCAGTGCCTCCAGTAGATGCGACTGATTGTGGGAAGCAATGTGTCTCTGATGTGTTGGATAGAGTCCACTAATCTCGGAAATTTCTTGTGTCCCTGCACATTCATAGAAACATAGAAACATAGAAAATAGGTGCAGGAGTAGGCCATTCGGCCTTTCGAGCCTGCACCGCCATTTATTATGATCATGGCTGATCATCCAACTCAGAACCCCGCCCCAGCCTTCCCTCCATACCCCGTGATCCCCGTAGCCACAAGGGCCATATCTAACTCCCTCTTAAATATAGCCAATGAACTGGCCTCAACTGTTTCCTGTGGCAGAGAATTCCACAGATTCACCACTCTCTGTGTGAAGAAGTTTTTCCTAATCTCGGTCCTAAAAGGCTTCCCCTTTATCCTCAAACTGTGACCCCTTGTTCTGGACTTCCCCAACATCGGGAACAATCTTCCTGCATCTAGCCTGTCCAATCTCTTTAGGATTTTATACGTTTCAATCAGATCCCCCCTCAATCTTCTAAATTCCAGTGAGTACAAGCCCAGTTCATCCAGTCTTTCTTCATATGAAAGTCCTGCCATCCCAGGAATCAATCTGGTGAACCTTCTTTGTACTCCCTCTATGGCAAGGATGTCTTTCCTCAGATTAGGGGACCAAAACTGCACACAATACTCCAGGTGTGGTCTTACCAAGGCCTTGTACAACTGCAGTAGTATTTCCCTGCTCCTGAACTCGAATCTTCTCGCTATAAATGCCAGCATACCATTCGCCTTTTTCACCGCATGCTGTACCTGCATGCCCACTTTCAGTGACTGGTGTATAATGACACCCAGGTCTCGTTGCACCTCTCCTTTTCCTAATCGGCCACCATTCAGATAATAATCTGTTTTCCTATTTTTGCCACCAAAGTGGATAACTTCACATTTATCCACATTAAATTGCATCTGCCATGAATTTGCCCACTCACCCAACCTATCCAAGTCACTCTGCATCCTCTTAGCATCCTCCTCACAGCTAACACTGCCACCCAGTTTCGTGTCATCCACAAACTTGGAGATGCTGCATTTAATTCCCTCATCCAAGTCATTAATATATATTGTAAACAACTGGGGTCCCAACACTGAGCCTTGTGGTACCCCACTAGTCACCGCCTGCCATTCTGAAAAGGTCCCGTTTATTCCCACTCTTTGGTTCCTGTCTGCTAACCAATTCTCCATCCACATCAATACCTTACCCCCAATACCGTGTGCTTTAAGTTTGCACACTAATCTCCTGTGTGGGACCTTGTCAAAAGCCTTTTGAAAATCCAAATATACCACATCCACTGGTTCTCCCCTATCCACTCTACTGGTTACATCCTCAAAAAATTCTATGGGATTTTGTCAGACATGATTTTCCTTTCGCAAATCCATGCTGACTTTGTCCGATGATTTCACCGCTTTCCAAATGTGCTGTTATCACATCTTTGATAACTGACTCCATCAGTTTCCCCACCACCGACGTTAGGCTAACCGGTCTATAATTCCCCAGTTTCTCTCTCCCTCCTTAAAAAGTGGGGTTACATTAGCCACCCTCCAATCCTCAGGAACTAGTCCAGAATCTAACGAGTTTTGAAAAATTATCACTAATGCATCCACTATTTCTTGGGCTACTTCCTTAAGCACTCTAGGATGCAGACCATCTGGCCCTGGGGATTTATCTGCCTTCAATCCCTTCAATTTACCTAACACCACTTCCCTACTAACAAGTATTTCGCTCAGTTCCTCCATCTCACTGGACCCTCTGTCCCCTACTATTTCTGGAAGATTATTTATGTCCTCCTTAGTGAAGACAGAACCAAAGTAATTATTCAATTGGTCTGCCATGTCCTTGCTCCCCATAATCAATTCACCTGTTTCTGTCTGTAGGGGACCTACATTTGTCTTTACCAGTCTTTTCCTTTTTACATATCTATAAAAGCTTTTACAGTCAGTTTTTATGTTCCCTGCCAGTTTTCTCTCATAATCTTTTTTCCCCTTCCTAATTAAGCCCTTTGTCCTCCTCTGCTGAACTCTGAATTTCTCCCAGTCCTCAGGTGAGCCACTTTCTCTGGCTAATTTGTATGCTTCTTCTTTGGAATTGATACTATCCCTAATTTCTCTTGTCAGCCACGGGTGCACTACCTTCCTTGATTTATTCTTTTGCCAAACTGGGATGAACAATTGTTGTAGTTCATCCATGCAACCTTTAAATGCTTGCCATTGCATATCCACCATCAATCCTTTAAGTGTCATTTGCCAGTCTATCTTAGCTAATTCACGTCTCATATCTTCAAAGTTACCCCTCTTTAAGTTCAGAACCTTTGTTTCTGAATTAACTATGTCACTCTCCATCTTAATGAAGAATTCCACCATATTATGGTCACTCTTACCCAAGGGGCCTCTCACGACAAGATTGCTAATTAACTCTTCCTCATTGCTCAAAACCCAGTCCAGAATAGCCTGCTGTCTAGTTGGTTCCTCTTTTAAATTGCTGTAGCAGACCACCATGCAACTTACAATGTTTGGGTCTTGAGAAGTTTGAGAGGTATAAAGGCAAATACTTCCAACTTGCTTGACAACCATGAAGCTTACTAATCATACTTGGATGCAAACTGACATAAATGATTGATTCAGATTAGGACATAGAACAGTACAGCATAGGAACAGGTTCTTGTGTCCACAATGTTGTACTAAGCTAAGATGAATGGGAGGAGAGGAAACATTAACTTTATTCAAGGCATGGCTTAACAACTGTGGTTTCTTAAGACAATTTATTGGAAGTCCACAGCTGGGCTGATGTGCAATCTGTCTCAGAAGTCTATAGCTGGACTGATTCAAGTTTTTTATTGTTATGAGTGTAAAGGAGAATGAAATGATTGTCACTCTGAGTAACAATGCTGCATAAAAATACAATAAGCATAAAGGGCACATTCAAAACTAAAGAAAACATAATAAATATAAATATAAAAACAATCCTATAAAACACGATGAACAAGTAACTGCTTTCTACATAGACTGATTGTATGTACATAAAGTGGAGCTAGATGCTGTGAATACTATCTTAATCTTCACCACTAGGTGAATGTGCAAAGCATCACAATATTAATAGCTTCACTGATCTGCATTTTACCTCAATATTCTAATCCAACTCACCCAATGAAGAACTCCTTAATCCCTCCTCACCCAAAGAAATACATCAATTTAATCCATTCCCACCCAATGAATCACATCCCTCTCATTCCTCCTCCTTCAATGAAGCAGACCTCTAACTCTCCTCACCCTATAATCACACATCAGTCAGTGAAATTAATCTGTAATTCTACCTCACACAATGAACTATATTCCTCTAACCCCTGCTCACCTGACAAAACATATTCCTCTAGTTCTTCTTCACCCAGCAACTCATGTTGTCCTCATCCCTCACACCAGATGAAGTACATTTCTTCAACCCTCCTCAATCAATGAAACAATCCACTAATCCCATCTCACCCAATGAAACACTCTCTTCTAATCTCCACCTCATTCACTGAAAAACACAAGCAGAACTGGGTTTTTTATTACCGTCTTATATGACATGAAATCTGTTATTTTGCAGCAGCAGCACAGTGCAAAGCTATAACTTTCTATAAATTACAAAATAAATGGTGCAAAATAAAGAAGAATATTGATGTTCATGGACTGTTCAGAAATCTGATAGTGGAGGGGAAGAAGCTGTTCCTAGATCACTGATCGTGGGCCTGTTATACTCTTGTATGCCTCCTTGTCGCCATCTGAGATTTTAGCCACAGTGCTTTACTTCCTCTACTCTATAAATGTTATCAAAAGTGCTCCTGTTGGAAATCTAAAACACTAGAAACCCACAGCAGGTCAGGCAGCATCTGTGAAGGTAGAAATGGTTAACATTTCAACTTTAATGCCCATTATTCTGATGTTGACCCAGTTGTCAAATTTTGAAAGTGAATTAACAAGTACTTCTGATAGTATGTCTTGGTTCCACTCTGTAGGATACCTGAAAATCACGCATGATTCATGTTACCACAAAGGTACTTTATGAAGCAATTGGAAAGCTTTCAGTGAGAGACAACATGATTTCACTTTCACACTGGCAGATCAGTTGCTTCTCACTGAAATACAGCATATTACACAGAGCTAATGGTGGCATGCTGCAGTTTTTAAAGGGGTACACACTCTGTAGTACAGAAGTAATGTACATTATGTAGGTTACTGCTCACCAACTTCAAGCCACATTAAGGGGACTATCAGTTCTTCTGCTTTTGTGAAACCTAATGTGTATCAAAGGTCTGCTACATATCACGCTGCATCATCAGTGACCACACTCATTTAAACACAAATTAGATATATCTCATAATATAATGTAATATATCGGAATAAACCATTGAGGAGTTGGGACCGAAAGTGGCTATTCAGTGTAATAAGGAGGTGAAGAAGGGCAATGGCTTTATTATTCAAGGCTTTGAGTTCAAGACACAGGAAGTTATATTGCAGATTTTTTCAACTCGGCAAGCCAGGCAGCATCTATGGAAAAAAGTATAGTCGACATTTTGGACTGAAACGCTTCAACAGGACGTTGTTACACAACCATCTACCACCTGTTCCCATGGCTTCACGTGACCCTGATCAGGGGCTAAGCAGGCGCTACACCTTGCCACTCCTTCCCTGCAGGCTAATGGAAGGAAGGTGGGCCTTACACTTCCTTTGGTAGAGAAGTGTCACCATCCTGCCACCATACTGCAGTTGTATAAGTGGTGAAGCTGTAGAAGCTGTTATATGGTTATAATTCGTTGCCGCAGGCGGCTGTGAAGGCCACGTCATTGGGTGTATTTAAGATGGAGATTGATAGGCTCTTGATTAGTCAGAGAGTAAAAGGTTACGGAAAGAAGGCAGGAGATTAGAATGAGAGCAAAATGGATCAGCATGATGAAACGGTGGAACGGTCTTGATAGGAATTCAAAGCTAGGGGGCAAAGGATTAGTGTGAATGGAAAACGATTTACGAGGGACCCGAGGGGCAACTTTTTCATCCAAGGTGTGGTAAATATATAGGATGTGCTGCTATAAATGTGTTGGAGGCAGGTACAATGGTATCATTTAAGAAACATGGAGGAGGGTGTGGGATCTTGGAGGACTATGGGTTGAACGAGGAAATTGAGAATAACTAGGTAGCCACTGTGATTGGTGTGGACTATTTGGGCTGAAAGGCCAATACCTTTGCTGTGCATTCCATCTTCTGTGGCAGGCTAGAGTTGATTGAAATGGAGCAGCAACAAAAGGAGTTTCTGGGATGAGTCTGGAGAAGCAGCACAATGTCATCCCAAGGAAGAAGAGGCACACTGAATGATTCCAGCAATGAAAGACATGAAATATGAAGAACGTTTGATACCTTTGGGTCTGTACTCAATGGAATTCAATAGGTTGAGAGGAATCTCATTGAAACGCACCAGACACTGAAACTTCTGGATAGAGTGGATGTGTATAAGACGTTTCCATTAATATGAACATCTATGATAATGTAGGTTTTCACAAAGAAAACAAAGTGATACATTTTATGTGTGCTGAAACCGGTAGCACATTTTTCTGAACTCCAAAATCTGAACACAAAAGTCTGTAAAAACTCTTTATGCATTAAGGGGTCATCAAGTCAGGCCAGCCTCTTAAAGCGAAACCTCAACTCAATATTGGCAGTTGTGAATTATGTACATTTCTCCCAATTATGTTACCCTACACAGGCCCGACCAGAATTAACTAAAACTGGCATTGTGAGCCGTCTGGAGCTCAGACGAGCCGACTGGCTTGGGTCCTGTGTTCCGTGGAAGAGGAACCGCGGGTGCGTCTGGCTCGTCCAGAGGTGCATTGACACGCTCATGGTCACATGGTGACAGCAGGCAGTAGAATACTTCAAATCTTGGTAGGCCGGTTCAAGTCGATCTACTAAAATACGTTTAGTTTTATCCCTCTTCACTAAGATAAAAGCCTTTTCTCACCTTTCCAATACACAAGGGGGCCTAAGGGGATGTTTGTGTGCATGATGACAGATGAAAACAAATGACGCTGAATGTAGGTCAACAGGAAAACAAGCGTGCTGTATGCCATGATGGGAGGTAGGGACAGGTGAAAAGGAATTGGACTTACTGTGGAGGGTGGAACGCTGTTGAGAGGACAACCAGGCTGTCGTAGCTTCAGGAGTAAAATCTTCTGGTGCTTATAACGGCTGCCCGAATACCAACTCAGCCATGCACAACTCTTTTGGAGCTGTTCGAAGCCCCAGCAGGACACATGGGAGACAATCATGCCACCACTCATCAGTCAGGAAGCCCTCAGAGCAGCCTTTAAGGAATGGTGAAAATGCTCACATAGGCCATTGGACTGCGGGTGATGTGATGTAGCCTAATGCTGAGGTCCTGGGCTATTGCAGCTCAGAGGTCTGAAATGAATTGGGGACTGTGGTCAGTGTAAATATCAGATGGGGTGCCAAACTGAGCAAGCCAGGTGCCGATGAATGCCCAAACCACATCTGCAGCCATCATTAGGGTTGCCAACTGTCCCGTATTAGCCGGGACATCCCGTATATTGGGCTAAATTGGTTTGTCCTATATGGGACTGCCCTTGTCCCGTACTTCCCCGGCTAAGGTAGAGCGTTCCTATGAAACCCTTCGTAAGCCGAAATGCCGTAAAGTGAAGAAGCAATTACCATTAATTTATATGGGAAAATTTTTTGAGTGTTCCCAGACCCAAAAAATAATCTACCAAATCATACCAAATAACACATAAAACCTAAAATAACACTAACATATAGTAAAAGCAGGAACGATATGATAAACACACAGCCTATATAAAGTAGAAATAATGTATGTACAGTGTAGTTTCACTTACCAGAATCAGGAAGATTAAGCCAAAACTAATTTGTAAGAAATAAATCGGTATGCACACGCATGCTTGTGTCGCGTATGGGCACGTCACACATGCGCACACAGGTGCCCGTGCAAGGCTTCATGGTCATGGTAGTCTTTCTCGGGGTAAACACAAGTGTCCCGTATTTGACTGCTACTTTTGTCCCTTATTTGGGAGTGAGAAAGTTGGCAACCCTAGCCATCATTGATGCTAGAGGGACAACCACTGGCCATCTGATGGTACCGTCCACCTTGGTACGAAGGTGTATGAAACCATGGGAGGAGGGGAAGAGGATCACCAAGTTCACATTGACACATTCAGACAGTTGCTCATGTGCTCATGGACCTCACAAGGAGCCAATGGTGTCTGAACATGGTGGTTAATTTTTGCCTGCCAGCACTCCACACAAGCTGAGGTCCATTCACGTCTATCCTTTCTGAGACCGTGCCAGACAAATTTTAGTGCACTCAGTAGCTGTGAGGCTTTTGGGCCTGGATGCAAAAACAACCCATATCCAGTTTGCGGGCATGATGGGGCAAGAGCGACGGATTGAGACATCGCACAGGGGAGAAACCCTAGCTTTCCTGAACTTAATGTCAGCCAACCACAGGCCCATGACTGCTGTTCAGTAAACCTGGACCTCTAGGTCAGTAATTTGGTGCGCTCCCATGCCGGCATAATCAACCCCGATGTGTATGGCCTCAATGGCTGGCCGTGCAAGGCAACCAGTCACGGCATTATTTCTCCTCATGATATGTTGTATGTCCATTGTTAACTCTGATATGTAAGCCAGGTGGTGTTGCCGCTGCGCAGACCAAGGGTCTGCTATTTTGGCCGTCGTGTGCACAAGAGGTTTGTGGTCAATGAGCGCTGTGAACTGGTGACCCTCTAGAAGAAAATGAAAATGGTGGACAGCCAGATAGAGATTGACCACACTCCTCTGACCAAATGAATTTTTAAAATCAAAACTATAAAAGTTTATTTGCAACACATAGACACAAGACAATCAATATTTACAAGACAGTAGCTATACTCAAATTACAATATGGTTACTAACATCTATAAAGCAGTCTATACTGCAGGGGGATCTCCGCTCACGGAAAACCCCCAATGTGCTCGCTGTGGCTGCATACTCCCTTTCCAAGGACATCTGGACATGGATGTATCCTTGGAAAAGGGGTAGGCATTCGGCCTGGGCAATGCCCTCCACCGCCCTCCACCATCCACCACCTAGACCCATGAATGGCCATCTTGGCTAGGCCCAGGACCAAGCCCACCAGGAGATCTTCCTCTTGCCCTGTCCCCCCTCCAAACTGGGTGCCCATAGATGAGGAGCACGGGATGAAAGTGCAGCCAGAACCTCAGCAGCTCTCTGAGAAACTCAAAAAGCAGCTGCAACCTCTCTCATTCCGTGTATGCACGGTACACTGACTCCTCCCTCTGACCAACTGTTCGTGCACAGTACCCACAGCATAGTCTGAGGCGTCCGTAGAAATGGCTATGGGTGCAGTGAGGAGTGGGTGTGCCAGTAGGGTCGCATTAGAAAGAGCCTGTTTGGTATTATCAAATGCCTTGGTCATATCTGCTGAGCAGTCAGCACTTGATTAGGGGTATTGTCTTTAAGCGCACTCTACGGGGGGAGCACAAGTTTAGAAGCTCGTGGAATGAAGTAGTGATAGAAATTTACCATGCCTAGAAACTCCTGAAGTTATTTTGTAGTGCAGGATGGTGGGAAATCCATAACTGCAGTTACGTTTGATGGGAGGGATCTCGCACTTCCTGCAGAGATGTGATGGCCGAAAAAGTCAATGGTTGGGAACCCAAAATGGTATTTGGCAGGGTTAATAATCAATCTGTATTGGCTGAAGTGCTCAAAGTGTGCGGATATGAGATACATATTCGAGTTTGGACGCACTGGTGACAAGTATGTTATCCAGGTAAAAAAAAAGAAAATCTGAGTCTTTTAATACAGAGTTCATCAGCCAGTGGAAAGTCTGTGCTACATCTTTCAGTCCAAATGTCACGCACAGAAACTCAAAAAGGCCAAATTGGGTTATCACAGCCGTTTTGGGAATGTCCTCCAATAGTCTAATTTTCTGTAAAAAGTGAGTTTGAAGCAATCGGTATTTATCACATTCAGGTGGGTGTTAAAGCAGACTCACCACTCTCATAGCCGTGGAACTGCTGAGGGACGCTACCACTGTGGTAACTTCTACTTTAAAAAAAGGCACACTCGACAACTTCATGCCCAAAGAAACAACTTCATCTCGAACATCAAAACCAATCTGTATATACAGAGGCTTTCACAGCCCGTACAGCATGGCAGGGACACAATATACAAAAAGCACACCGGAAGTAAAAGGAATGGAAGTGAACCCCTGCCCCCACAAAGAACGGAAGTGAATCCCCCCCATTATCCTAACTAGCATTAACTTACTTTTAATAATGCTCACATTACAACACTTCTCCCCCTTTAAAATCCAACATTCCCCAAAAGTAATGTAAGGGGGTTTCGTCTTTTATGTTACTGCGTAGGCTAATTAAAATGGCTTCTTTGTTATGTATATTTGGGAATGCTTCTTTGTTATGTTAAACGTTGAGGAAGTTCTTGCACTGGTAGTTTGTTTTGGATTATCTACTGATAAGAGGAAAAATGAACCAATTGGGTTAGTTGTTATGCCTGTGGGGTGTCTGTAAGAGATTGTATGCATGGGGTTTTGGGGCAGAAGGTGGGAGGGAGAGACAGAGGATGGACCAGGTGCTGTGAGTCCGCTAATGGGGTCGGACCCCGAGGAGGGCGTTCGGGGAGGAGAGGAGACGGAGACAGACTCACGTGAAGCGTCTGGTTGACCACCGTTGTTGGTCCCAGGCGGCTGGTCGAGGTGGTCCGAGGGGTCACAGGGTGAAGAAGAAGGGTCCTGAGCTCCAACTGTTTGTGCAAGAAGAGATTGAACTTTGATAAGTGTGGCGCCTTTTATTTTCCTTTTATATTTTATTCTCTATTAATTATATATTTCCAGTAATATCTATAAACTGTAAATCATTTACTCGTATCTGGTGTATTGTCTGGTATTTGGGCGGAGTGGGGTACATCACACAGCATCCACACAAACTAATTACCCAGTTTGGCGGGGCCGAGGGCTGTTTCCCTAGACGACAGCGAGCCGAGCGACCCGGGGGGGGGGAGGCAGGGGGGCTACAATAAAAAACTAGGAAATAAAAACAGTGGTGTTATTAACTTGCGTATCCCTGAAAACTTCTACTAATATCAATACAAAACATCTGGAAAACATGACAGATTCAACATTCAATCCAACAACAGCAAAAAAAACCCATCCCGTCAAAGATTCAGTCTGTCAGGAGGTTTACGAGTGTGCTGTGATCTGTGCACTACCCCCAGTGACCCAGCAGATACTGCTGGTAAGAGTGTTTTGGGTGGATCTGGTTTTGGGGGCATGAGAGGGGTCTGTGTGTCTGTATGAGAATGTCCTTCCCCCTCAGGGGACCTCGACCCCACTACCAGCCTTTCACCCTCTGGGAAAGTCACTGGTGGACATGCTTCCATTGTAGTCTGTCTCACAAATGGAAACTCCATGGAACTGTCTGCCTCTGAGCCAGTATCATGAGGCAGGCGCACATGGTCCTGATGTCTGCGGAAAACACATCCATCAATCAGCTTAACAACATAGGAGACGGGACCACTCTACTTAAGAATAACCCCAGGCAGCCATTGCTGATTGTTTCTCACACAGACATTGTCATCCAGTTTTAACTGCCTCTCTTGCGCATGTTGATCATGTCCCTCCTTCTGTTCTTCCTGCTTTCTCTTCACCTTTGCCTTCACGTCCAGGCGCAGCATGTCCAATCTTGAAGTGGGCCTATGCCCCATCGGCATCTCTGCTGGAGTGCGGGCAGTTGTAGTCTGTGGCGTGAGGCAGTATTTAAACAGGGAACGTGAAAGCCGAATGCTAAGAGAGTCTCCTGTCATCAGCTTCAGGCCTTCCTTCACTGTCTGAACAGCCCGCTCAGCTAAACCATTGGAGGCTGGGTGGAAAGGGGCTGTCTGAATGTGATGAATGCCATTCTGTTGCATGAACTCACTGAACAGCTCACTGGTGAACGTCGGGCCATTATCAGTGACCAGAGTGTCAGGCAACCCGTGGACTGCAAACACTTGCCTGAGTTTGTCTATATTTGAGGGGGCTGTGATGTTGCTCATGATGTGAGCTTCGGTCCATTTAGAATGCGCATCTACCATTACAAGAAACATCTGCCTCATAAAAGGGCCAGCAAAGTCCAAATGTAGCCTAGACCAGGGGTGATCTGGTCACTCCCATGGGTGCAAAGGAGCTGGTGGTGGCATATTCTAATTAGTCTGACATTGCGTGTATGATTTTACCTTGTTCTCCAGATCCTGATCCATTCTTGGCCACCAGATGTAGCACCTTGCAAGGCTTTTCATTCGAGACACTCCTGGGTGAGCCTCATGAATTTCCTCCACAATCTGTGAATGGCCAGGGGGAGGCACGATGACCCTCACCCCCCCAGAAAATGCAGCCATCCTGCAGACTGAGTTCTGTCTTGCGTTTGGCATAAGGCCTTAGTTCCTCTCCTTCCCTGACTCTGGGCCAACCTTGTAAAAGAAAAGTCTTGACTTGGGACAGGACTGGGTCCCTCTCTGTCCACTACTTGATCTGGGTCACCTTTACAGGTGTCTCTGACAGCCTCTCCAATGAAAACACAGTCTCTGGAGACACATATGTAGTAACAGGTGACTCAGGTTAAGGTAGTCGACTCAGTGCATCACTGTTTGCATTATCCCCACCTGCTCTGTACACTATAGCATACTGGTAGGCTGACAATGTAAGAGCCCAATGCTGTATCCTGGCTGAGGCTAGCGGTGGGATGCACCTAGTTTTACTGAACAGGCTCATCAGTGGTTTATGGTCCGATAAATTGTAAATACGCGTCCATAAAGGCACTGATGAAAGTGTTTGACTGCAAAACAATGGCCAGACCTATTTTGTCTAGCTGTGAATATCCCTTCTCAGCAGCTGTCAGGGTACGTGAAGCAAAACCAATAGGCTTCTCTGAATGGTCCTCCATTACATGTGAGAGAACTGCCCCGACTCCATAGGGCGAGGCATCGCATGCAAGGGTAATCTCTTTGTCTGGGTCATAGTGAACAAGCAGCTTTGCTGAGTGGAGGAATTCTTTCATTTCCTTGAAAGCTTTCTCCTGCTGGCCTCTTTAACTCATATGTTTTGGTCTTGCCCTACTCTGGAAACTTTTTGGAGAGACATTTTTAATATTATCTCCAAGGTATTGAATATAGATATCTCTCCTCACCCTATTACTGCTATCTTTGGACTACCTAAAATTTCCAGTAATCTTTCCCCTTCAGCCCGTAGAATGATTGCATTTCTTACTTTAATGGCGAAAAGATGTATCTTACAACATTGGAAAGAGCTTAATGCTCCAACTACCTTTTTTTGGTTTTCTCAGACGATATTATGCTTGAATTTGGAGAAAATTAGAAGCAATCTTTATGACTCCTCATTTAAATTTGAACAGACCTGGAGATCTTTTATTCAATATTTTCATTTAATGTAATATATACCCTTCTTGTTTTTTTTTACTGTTTTTAATGGAGGTTGGGATTGAGGACGTGATTTTAAGTTTTTTAACTCTGTTTGGTTTCAAGTTAGCCCATTGCTTTGCTTTGTTTTTAGTTAGTTGCACGGTGGGTTATTTTTTGGGGTTTTTTTTTCCTTTTCTCTATTGATATATATATAAAAATTAATATACTATTATGTTACCTTGGTACGTTATGTTTAAATTACATTGTATTATTTTTTTGTGTTAATATCTTCTGTAATTTTATTATATTCTAACAGTGTATTAGTATCTATATGGCTTACCTTTTTGTATACTTATTCAATAAAAAGATTTAAAAAGAAAGCTTTCTCCTGCTCTTCACCCCATTGCCACTTAGCGTCATTGTGAAGCAGTTGATACAGCGGGGTCAAAACCCTTGAGAGGTCAGGAAGAAACTTGCCATAATAATTCACCACGCCAAAAAATGATCTGAGGTCTGTAACGGTCTTAGGGCTTGGGGCCTCCTTATTAGCTCTCACTTTGTCCTCCACAGGGCAAAGCGCCTCAGCTGTGATCTTGTGTCCCAGGTAAGTCACACTCGATGCTAGGAACACACATTTTCCGTGTTTCAACCACAGCCCTGCGTCTGAGAGTTTCTTCAGCACCCATTCTAAATTAGCCAGATGCTCCACCTCCGTAGCCCCCGTGACCAAAATATCATCAAGGTACACTGCTACGTGCGGAATCCCCTGCAGCAAAGTGTCCATTGTCCTTTGGAAAATGGCAGGGCTGGACGCCACTCCAAACACCAGGCGATTGTACTCGAATAATCCCTTGTGTATATTAATTGTGACGTACTCCTTTGAGTCCTCGTTGAGCAGCAGCTGTTGGTAGGCGTGGCTCATGTTCAGCTTTGTGAACAGTTTACCCCCTGATAGGGTTGCAAACAGGTCATCCACCCGTGGCAATGGGTACTCCTCCAGCCTAGAGGCCTGATTCACTGTAAGTTTATAATCCCCACATATCCTCACAGTGTTGTCTGCCTTCAAAACTGGAACAATGGGAGCCACCCACCTTGAAAACTGGACTGGCTCAATAATGCCCAGCCCCTGTAAACGTTCCAGCTCCTCCTCGACTTTGCCTTTCAAGGCAGAGGGCACCGACCTGGGTTTAAAAAAACATGATGTAGCCTTAGGATCGACTTGGAGTTTCACTGTCACACCCTTCAGTGTGCCCAGCTCGTCCCTGAAAACGTCACTGTACCACTGCAGAATGTCCTCCGTCGTGTGTGCATACTTAATTTCATGCTAGTTTAGCCAGACTTTGCAAAGCCAATCGCGACCCAAAAGACTGGGCCTCCTGCCCTTAGCTATCACTAGTCCGGCTTCAGCCTTCTGACCCCCGGCTGAAATTTCCACATATAACACCCCTAAGTGAGGTATGGGCAGAACTGAAAAAGTGGGTGCAAGCAAGGAGGCCTACAAACCTGACCCAGTTACATCAGTTCTGTCTGGAGGAATGGAACAAAATTCCAACAATTTGCTGTGAGTAGCTTGTGGAAGGCTATCCAAAACATTTGACCCAAGTTAAACAATTAAAGGCAATGCTACCAAATACTAACAAAGTGTATGTAAACTTCTGACCCACTGGGAAAGTGATGAAAGAAATAAAAGCTGAAATAAATCATTCTCTCTACTAATATTCTGACATTTCACATTCTTAAAATAAAGTAGTGATCCTAACTGACCTAAGACAAGGAATGTTTTCCAGGATTAAGTGTCAGGAATTGTGAAAAACTGAGTTTAACTGTATTTGGCTAAGGTGTATGTAAACTTCTGACTCTAACTGTAACACTTTGCAGCACCAGCGAGTAGGGTTCATGTCCTGCTGCTATCAGTAAGGAGTTTGTACTTTCTCCCCGTGACCACATGGACTTCCTCCAATGTGCTCCTCTTTCCTCCATGTCCCAAAGGCAAATTGGTTACTAAGGGTTAGTAAGTTGTGGGCATGCTATGTTAGCATCAGAAGTGTGGTGACACTTGCCAGCTGCCCCAGCACATTCTGGACTGTGTTGATCGTTGGCACAAATGACCCCCTTCTCATGTATGTTTTGATGTACATGTGTCAAATAAAGGCAATCTTTAATCTTCTGCATGCTGTAGCTCATCGGTTGAGGCTTGGGTGAACTTGGCTCTGGGGTACGGCTGTCATAAGTTTTACAGTTTCCAGTTAGCTCTGACAGTTAACCGTATTCATACAGGATGTTTGTTGGAGGCACAACAAGTTTGGGAGAAGTGTTAGGGCAATGATGCACACGTACATACACTCACATGGGTAACATGCACTTACAGAAATATGCATATATCACACACATTAACAAACACATTCATGCAAACACATAGATAACATGCACATATGTAAATATGCAAATAACACAAACACATACTAGAAATGAAATGCACATATACATACATATACACACTCAAGTACACAGATAACATGCCTTTATGGAAATATGCACATAACACACACAAGCATGTAATAGAGATGTACGTGCACACACACATGAATCCAACCTCATTCTAATACAAATACACACACTTTGCTCTATAGACACATGAATCAAACACACATGACAGAAAGCAATCTAATTTCAGTTTATGAATTGCAACCATTTTTATACACTCCTCTTTATATTCAAAACCATTTTGACTTCAAGTGGACTCAAAGGCTATTGAGATGAATAGAAAATATCTGCACACTAATAGGAATATTCTGATCGGACTTGCCTGTTCTTTGGCTGTCTGAAACATACCTCCTGCTGTTGTGTCTGCACAAATTCAATCCGAATGATGCAACATTTCCCTAAGGGCTCTCAAGTGATGATCGGATCTTATGTCTACAATAATGACTCATACATCCTTTACCTGCTGAGATTCAGATTTATATAACACAGCTTAATTCATTTTAAGTTACTTTTTTGTTATTTCAATTCATGAACATTTCTTAATGCAAATGTTAATGCAGTTAAACTATTAATTCCAAACTACAGATAGGTATCCCACTATCATCCTGCAGTTTTCATTACTGCAACATGGGTTCAAAATTGATATTTCAAAGTTGCAGTCTAATTCAATTCTGTTCTCAATAAGGTCTTTTAAATCAAATATGTCTGGCCAATTGGGTTGTTCTGGGATTGAGGCTTTTCAGAGTTATCTTTATTGACTGAAAAGAAGAATTCCTACATTATAACAGTACCTGCACTTCAGCAGTCCTTCCATGGTGTTAATCTTTTAGAATGTTCTCAAAAGAATGCACTATAGAAATACACAATAAGGATAATGATTTTGCAGGGATGTGGGCAGACAGAAGAGGCTAACATTGGATGTAGGGATAGCAAGGTGCAAAACCTTATGAGGCGGGGCATAGACGATAGGAGTTAGGACATTATGTTTGTCACAACCACGGACTCGGATGTGCAATAGATTCGGCAATTCCGCTCATGAATATGCACGTGTCAGATAATTATTTCATTATTGCTGTATTTAATTCCCTTCTTTTCATTGTAGCGCTTGTCAAGACTTGAGCAAAGCACAGCAACATCACATTGCCTGCTTGCATTCAGCCTTGTCTGAGATAGTGGACTATCGCTGAGGAATTACGTATAATTCCTTTCAGTTGCGGTGTAGGCACTTAGCTTCTGTTTAAGAGTCTTAGTTAATAGCCCTGCTTGGCCTAGCATTTATTGTTTTTTTTTCCATTTAAAAAACTGTTCGCATTAAAGTCTGTGAACTATTGACCCATTTCAATGTCTCTCTCTCTGCAATTGGCCCATATCCAGATGTACTGACAGCAAGTCTCGAACACACAGAGCTGGACCCAGCAGAGAGAATGCAGCTGACCTTGGTCCTGAGATTCATTGGTCAGGTTGGTGACAAGCTACAGGCAATTGAATCTGTTCTGAGTGAAGTTGCTGAAACAATGAGGCAGATAATTTTGCCCCAACAAGCCCAGTCTCATCTACAAGAATAGGCATCAGCCCTTATAGCAACTGTTCAGCAGCCCACCACAGACTATCAGAGTCAGGTGTCTATGATTTCCACTTTCATGGCTGCCATCCATGAACTCACTGCGGACAACTAGTGTCAGCTGACAGGAATTAGTGTCCTTGCCAAAGCAATTCAGCAGCATTTGGCCACCTCAGTTCCATTCCCAGCATCATGCAGATCCTCCTTTTCTGCTGTCCCGACAACCTCTGTCGCTACTGCTCCCAGTCCAGAAATGACTCCCACTTTCAGACCATCACAGACTCCCGCGTCCATACAAGAATCAAGTATTCCACCACCAGACAGATATTCTGGTAATCTCTATGGTTGCAAAAATGTTATTACCCAATGCCAGTTCACATTCCAAGCCCAGCCTGGTCATTTGGTGATGATGCCTGAAAACTGGCATACATGGTCAATCTTCTAGATGGACCTCCACTCAGCCTGTTCAATGCTTTACAGGAACAGGGATACCCCACAGCCTAGTTGTTCTGGTATTTTGTTAAGAAGGTTTTTGACCATCCAGTACAGGGTCAGGAGGCTGTCCACCAGTTCCTGGACTAGTACCAGGGCTGAGGGATGGTGTGGGCCTATGCAGTCAAACTCCGCGCACTTGCAGTAGAGACAGGATAGAATGAGAGAGTTCTCACCACTGCCTTCAAGCATGGACTGAAGGAGGGGAGGGGGCAGCACGAGATTGCTGTCTGTGATGAGCAGGAAAGTCTGGATGATCTGATTAATCTGGCTATTCATGTTGATGATCGGGTGACTGAGTGGCACAGGGAAAGAATGTCTCAAGCTTCCTATGTGCCATCTAATGACTATCTTCCCTCACCCTCCCCTTCTACCTCTCCGTCTCCCTCACCACCAGCTCCTAGTCCATGAAGAAGCCTATGCAAGTGGGGCATGTGCGCCTGTCTCAGGAGAAACAAGAAAGACACAGGAGAACAGGTTTCTGCCTCTATTTTGGTGATCAGGATATTTCTGGGCAGCATGGCCCAAATGTCCGGTAAAAGAGTATACCCGTCAACAGGGAGGGGAGTCCTGAGGTCGGTTCTCTCTTCAGTCAGCTTCCCCTAATTTGTGTTATGCTCGCAACTTTCTTGTCGTAGGGGTCATGAACCCCTAAACTTAGAGCATTATCGACTCTTGTGCAGCCGGGAATCTCATGGACATCTCTCAAGCTCAAAGATCGGAAGTTCCCACTTGGGAATTGAGTGAAGTGATCAAGGTCAAGGCCCTGGACAGTCGACCTCTGGGCATCGGCTAGATCCACCTTTCCACTGAACCCCTCAAACTTGTGCTTGAAGGCAACCATACTGAAGAACTTGCCTTGACCCTGGTTCATTCTCTTGTACTGCCACTGGTGCTTGGTCTCCCCGGTTATCTCAACATAACCAAGGATCGACTGGACTCTTAAAGCACTCCAAGAGTGGGGACTGGCACGTCTGTCTACCTGTCTGGGTCCAGCTCAAGCTCCCCTCCTGTGTCAGCTAAGTATGTGGACCTGTCTGGAATTCCAGCTGAATATGCGGATCTCCTACAGGTTTTCAGTGAAAGAAGGGTCACCACCCTGCCTCCAGACCAGCCATACGACTGTGCCATCGACCTCCTCCCTGGGGCCAGCTCCTTTCCCTCTCTTGTTCTGAAACAGTGGCCATAGAGGAATACATCAAGGAGACATTGGCTATGGGGTTTATCTGTCTGTCAACCTTGCCAGCAGGAGTGGGCTTCTTTTTTTATGGGCAAGAACGATGGCATGCTCTGGCCCTGCATAGATTATTGGCCCCTGAACAATATCACTGTGAAGAACCACTACCCACTGCATTCAAGCATCTTCAGAGGGAGGTTGGTTAACCTGGGCCTTAATCCTTGGAATGCTGCAGAACAAAGGGCCTTATAGACGTATTCAATACTATGAGAAGCATACATAAAGTGGATGGTAACAGGCTCTTCCCCAGGGTAAGAGGGTCCAAAACTAGGTGGCATAGGATTAGGATGAGAAGAGTAAAAATTAATGGAGATGCAATGGACAAATTTTCACTCAAACAGTGGTGAATATATTGAATGATTTGCCGGAGGAAGTGACTGATACAGGTATGATTGAATTAGTTAGGAAGCACTTGGATAGATACTATATATGGAGGGGTGGGACTTGGAGGGAATTTTGGTGAATGAAGGAAGTTGGGCCCAGTTGGATTGACACAATAATTGGTATAGAGTGGTTGGGCTGAAGGACCTGTATGACTCCGTGAGAGGCCAGCACAGCTGCTGCCTCACACATCAAAGATCCAGGTTCGATCTTGATCTTGGACATTGTCTATGTGGAGTTTACACTTTCCCCCCATGACTGTTTTGGTTTCCTCTGGGTGGTCCAGTTTCCTCCTAACATCTACAAGTTGTGTGGGTTTGTAGGTTAATTCACCACTGTAAATTACCCCTAACGTGCGGCTGGTGGCTGAGTTGATAAGGATGTGGAGAAGTTGCAGAGAGAATTAGTGGAGAACGAGAATGTGACCTGGTAAAGAAGCAATGGATCAAATAGCCTCTTGCTAGGTCACAATGAAGTACAAGGACATGGATGTAATATGGAGGTTCAGTGGAATAGTCTGATGGATGGACTTTGTTCCCTCTCTTACTAAATACAGGAAAAAATACTCAGATACTACTTAACTTCTTACAGTCTGGCGGTGCTGAACTGGCAGTTTGTCTTTTGGATTGCATGTTCCACTGCACAACACACTTTAAATTGTATGTGTTCTTTTTCAAGTGAACTCAGTAAGTTTCTAGGGTATGCAGTAACTTGGTAGGGGGCAGTGTCTGGTGGTGGTGAGTGATTTTAAAGCAGTGTGGGAACTGGGGGTCCCATTGAACTTTAAGAGAGTGTGGGAACTGGGGCCACAGAGTTTCAGGAGGGTGAGTACTGGGATCCTGGTAAGTTTCAGGAGAGTTGGTACTGGGTGAGTTTAAAGGGAATGTGGTAACTGGCATCCATGTGAGTTTCATGGGAACACGAGGAATGTTGCATGTCAACCGGAGACCCAATAAAGTGTCAAAAACTATAAGTTGTCATCTTACTGTGTCGTTGCTACACCTCTCTACTCTGTAACACACTCCATGGTGAACGTAAACTAACTGAATGCTCCTGTAACTGCATTGTTTAAAGGGATTCAGAAGACATTGAAATGGAAGTAGACGGATAGTTTAGATCTATAGTTGAGAACTTTTGATAGATGGTGATAGCTATCCATGGGATGCATATAATTGAAAAGAAACACTTTTGGGAACTGCATCCACCATGGAGATGGCATGTTAAAACAACAATTTACACTTTATTGCACTATCTGAAGTTTATTTGCATTTCAAACGCATTGTATTGATTGCAGTAGCAAATCATTCAGCCCCTTGAAGACGAATTTACTTTTGCTTCATCCACGTGACATTGGTTTTAAGAGATGAGATCTTCAGCATCAAGATAGGGTCTCGCCAAGGGGAGACAGGAGACACAAGTGACTGCAGATAGAGTTAAAAAGTTCCATCTTCCAGCATCTGCAATCTCTTGTATCTCTGGATTCAAAGATTGGTTGTATAAACCTTTAATATGATGCTGAAGTAAGGTCCTGTACTCTTCTGAAATCTAATAATGTAGGAAGGTCCAGTACTACCAAACAGTACCAGTGTGGGGTCCAATACTATGGGAAAGACCAGTATAGAAAGGTCCAGTATTTGTAGGAAGGACTAGTACTGATACTGGAATAATGTCCTCATGCTTGATTCCCCACTCCCCCACCTCCACTATTCTACAAATTTGTGGTGATGTTTAACCTCATCATCACTTTCCCACTTCTCTCATTTCCCTTTTATGCCTGACACGCTACTCTCCAGTTAAAAAAAAATTCTCATCAGGGATTTCATTTCATAAAGATTCCAAATTCTGACTTCTAATTCTAGACACACTAGTAGGAGAAAATGTCTCTACATCTACACTTTCAACCCTGGAGGAATTTTGTATGTTTCAATAAAATCACCCCTCTTTCCTCTAAAGAGAAAACAGTTTGCATAGTCTTTCCTCACAGAAAAACACAGCGTCCCAGAAATCAACATGGTGAATGTTTAGCGAATAAACAAACTGCTGGAAAAACCTGGTGAGTTGAGCGACATCTGTGGAGGCAAATGGCTGAAGCTTCGGGTTAAGATCCTGAATCCTGACAGGTGCAGACCTTGTATCAGAGGCATACAGAGATGTTGCCTGATACAAAGTCCAAGTTTCCCCTCAGAAACCAAGGACATGAAGGATGGTGGGTTATAGCATGATAGCATAGCAACAGGCCCTTCAGCCCACTTCATCCATGATGACAATGTTGCCTACCTGATCTAGTCCTACTTGCCTGTATTTGGGCATAAAATCTAAACCTTTCCTATTCATGTTCTTGTCTAGATGTATTTTAAGTATTATAATTGTACCCCACACCAACTTCCTATGGCAGCTCGTTCCAAATACATCACCCTGTGTGTGAAAATGTTTCTCCTCAGGTCCCTTTTAAATCTTTTCCTTCTCATCTTACATCTATGTCCTCTACTTTTAGAATCCCCTATCCAAATAAAAAGACTATGCCCATCCACTTTAACTATGCTTCACATGATTTTGTACACATTTATAAGATCACCGCTCAGCCTTTTAAGCTCCAGGGAGAACAGTCCCATCCTTTCTAGTCTTTCCTTATAATTCAAGCCCTCCAGTTCTGGTAACATCTTTGTGAATCTTTTCTGTACCTTTCCAGCTTACTGACACCCCTCCCATAGTTGGGTGACCAGAAACGCACACAATATTCCCAGTGTGGTCTCATGAGGGATTTGTACAGTTGCAGTATCATGTCCCTACCCCAGTATTCTGTCACAATGGGGTGCTGGGAACAGACCCAAATGCGACACAGACACTGAAGTACAAGGAACGGGACTTGCTAGAGTAGGGACGTGACAGGATACAGGCAAGGAGCAGGGACAAGAACGCAGACTTGGGCTAGGGAAAGCGGGACCAGGACTAGAAATCATGGACTAGGAGACAAGGCTTCGACTCTGAGCCCGAGACTGGACAAGGACACAGAACCTGGGTCTTGCCTCGGGCTCCGACCCCAGAACCAGGCAAGGACATGACATGGCTTCAGGACAGGATGTGACTGGGTCTAGAGGCCTGAGCTTGGCTGCAGGCTGGGGTCTTGGTTCTTGAAATTGGAGACAGGCTGGGGTCTTGGCTCTTGAGGCTGCAGGCTGGGGTCCTTGGAGCTTGGCTGCGGGATCTTCGAGGCTTGGGTTCTTGGAGCTTCTCCTGGGCAGGACGCGGAGGCAAGGACGGGGAGGGACGGACCCCCAACCGCAGGGTAACGGCAAATGGCCTGCTTACCTAATGGCGGCAAGGGACAGGAAGGGACAGAACCAACCACAGGGTAATGGCAATCGGCCTGACTTACCCAACAGAGGCAGGGGACAGGAAGGGAGCTCAATCCGGGATGGCTCTGAGTCTCAGGGCAGCCAGCAACCTTGGCTGGCTATGGAAATGGCCAAATCCATACCACGATGACTACTCCAACAAGTGGCAACAAGGCTCCATGAAGCAGTGGTCCTCCAACCAGGCCTAGAGATCACAAATGGTCTCACTAGCCTTCCATCAGCAGGTTGCTCCAAGGGGAACTGACAAGACAAACCAGCAGCCCACACTTGACCCTGTTACGTACCCCATAACTGGGTTGCCAAACCAGCAGAAATGGACCACTTAGTTGGAGTCTGGATTACTGGAACTAAGAAAGTTTTATTAAAGAAATAAGCAACACAGTACTCTAATCAAAAGGATATAAATGCAACAGTTTAGCAATGATAAAACACACATGTACACAGAACTAGGATAATAGGATCAATCAAGCTCTATCGCAGTCTAGGGGTAAATGATCAGTTTCAAGTGACGTAAAGTTCAGTTCAATTTAGTTCAGTTCAGTTCACAGTAATCGCTGTTGTGCCATTGGGGCGGGGAGAAGAGAGAGAGCGAAAGCGAATGAGTATTCAAAACAGATTCCAAACAGACCTTCGATATTCCTTGCAGTTAGCTTTCAGGCGAGCCCTTTGTAATGTCTTCAGAGGTCACTGACTGTGACCCCTCTGTTCCAGATATGATCGTTCTTCTGCGGTGAACCCGGCACCCAGGCAAGGGCGGACACACACACCAGATTCCCGCCCGACTGTATCTTTCCACCCTGTGCGTCTATGGCTGGTCCTGCGACCAGACCTCCAAAACTCCCACTAACTTGTGGAGGGGCACACCGCTTCCAAGGTCTCGTTACCTCGTGGAGTCGAGTATCCCGCCTTAGCGAACCTGTCCCTTTTTATCCCCCTGCTGGGGTATCGCCTGTCCATCAAACTTCAAACAGTTCAGGGTTCAAAGCCACCAGTCTCTGACAATACTCGGATCTGTGTCTCCTTTTCGTTAATCCCTCTCGTCTCTCTCTTATTAGCACCTTGCATGTTCCCCCATTGTCCTCTTATCGGCATCAATCTTCTGATAACTGGTTCTTTTGTCACAACCCCAAGGCCACTTATATTCCAAGTCCCAAGATGGGAATCAGGTGCCTATGATTAACTCAACCAGACAAGGGACAGCTGGAAGACCCAGACTCCTGAGTCCACGGACTGGACCGTGAACCGGAATGCAGACTTCACGGACCGGACCATGACATATTCAGTGCCCTGAATGACTTCATCATTGTGAGATGTAGTGACATCAAGGATGTTCTCATCACCCGTGCCATGAGAGGTGCAGAGTGCTGGACTGACCACAGTATGATTGTGGCCAAGCTCCATATGAAAGTGCATCCCCCCCTTACAGCTGCAAAAACCCAATAAAAAGTGGCTAAATTGCAACCGCCTGAGAAACACAGAAGCAAGAAGTGAGTTTTGACATATCCTAGCTCAGAAACTAAGGGAGCTGGAACCTTGTCTGAGCTCAGAAAATACCATGGAACATCAGAGGACCTTTTTCAGCTCTGCGCTCTATGAGGCAGCAACCCAATCCATCGGCCATAAGAGCAGGAATCTCCAAGACTGGTTTGAGGATAACTCAGACACCATCCACAACTTGCTTAAGGACATGCACAAAGCACACTGGGCAACTCTAGTCAACCCTTCATCCTCCAGCATCAGGCAGTATTGGCAGGCAGCTTGGAGAAAAGTGCAAAAGGCAATACGGGCCATACAAAATGAGTGGTGGACTGAAAAGGCACATGAAATCCAGTCCTTTGCTGATAATAATGACATGCATAATTTTTACAATGCTGTCAAAGCCATCTAAGGCCCAATAAATCAATGCATTACTCCTCTGAAAACAGCAGATGGTCTAACACTTCTGAAGAATCAGAATACCATTCTGCTGAGGTGGGCTGAGCATTTTAACACCCTGCTTAATCAGGACTCTGACGCAGACCCATCCATCCTGGATGACTGCCTGAACTTCTTCCTATCCACGACCTCAGTCTACCACCAACCTTCCAGGAGGTTCTATCAGCTGTTCATTCCTTTAAGAATAACAAGTCCTCTAGTACTGACCATATCCCTGCTGAGTTACTGAAGAACGGAGGGTACATGTGTATGCGCACCCTCTACCAATACATCACCAAGGCCTGGACTGATGAGAACATCCCACAGCAATGGAGAAATGCAAACATCGTTGTCATTTATAAGATCAAGGGTGACAAGGCCATCTACGGCAATATCACACCTTTCTGTTGCTGGAAAGGTCCTGGCTAAGGTGATGCTTCAGAGACTCATCAGCAACATCACCGAGTCAATGCTGCCTGAATCGCAGTGTGGATTTAGGAAGAACAGGAGCACGATCCACATGATCCTCTCGGCTCGGCAGCTTCAGGAAAAGTGCCAGGAGCAACATCAGGACCTGTTTATGACCTTTGTCGACCTCTCCAAAGCATTCGACACTGTGCAAAGAGAGCTCTTACGGGATGTCCTCTTCAGGTTTGGCTGTCCCAATAAATTTGTTAACATCCTCCGCCAGATCAACGATGGGATGACTGCTCAGGTGACCAGAGGAGGACAAGAGTCCGAGCCCTTCCTTGTACGCACAGGGGTGAGGCAGGGGTGGTGCTAGCGCCAGTACTCTTTAACGTCTTCCACTTGTGTGTTACCAAGCTTCTCCACAACGAGATTAAAGACAGCAGCGTGGAGTGTGGCAATGGACGTCAGATTAGATGGCAACCTCTTTGACATCAGGAGGCTCCACGCAACCACCAGACGCCGTAGAAAGCAGGTCCTGGAGCTGCAGTATGCAGACGACTGTGGTCTTGTGGCCCATATTCCGGAGGATCTTCAGACTGTCCTTGCTGTGGCGGTGAGAGCGTACAGCAGGATGGGGCTGACTGTCAATACCACCAAGACAGAAGTGGTTTGCCAATGGAGTACCAGTGTCCCACCCACTCTACCTACCTTCAATGTTGGTGATGAAAAGCTGTCAGTAGTGCCATCTTTCAAATATCTGGGGAGCATTCTCTCTGAGGATAGCGGCATTGACAATGATATCCAGAGCCACATTAAACAGGTATCAGCTGCCTTTGGGAGACTTCGGCATAGAGTCTTCAGAACAGGAGCCTTCGTCCCTCCACAAAGGTCACTGTATAGTAAGCGGTCTGTGTCACCACCATCCTTTATAGCTGTGAAGCTTGGGTAACCTACAGCTGTCACATCAAGTCCTTGGAGCGCTTCCACATAAGCTGCCTCCAGCGTATCCTGGGAATTACCTGGCGTAAGCGGGTGCCTCACACTGAAATACTTGTAAAGACCAACTGCAGGAGTATTGAGGTCATGATCACCCAGCGTCAGCTGCGGTGGCTGGGGCACGTGATAAGGATGCCCCCATGTCGGCTACCCCGCAGAGTGTTATACGGCCAGCTACATCATGGTCGATGCTCAGCTGGAAGGCTAAAGAAGCGCTATAAGGATCAGATGAAGAATGCTTTAAGGAAGTGCAAGATCAGACCCGAGGACCTGGAGGATGTTGCTGCTGACCGTACCACTTGGCGACAGCTGTGTAGGGACGGGGTTCGTATTCTGGAGATGGAAAGAACAACCAGAGGACAGTAGAAGAGAGCCAGGAGAAATGCAGCCATGGTTGCCACCACTACCACATATACATGTCCCACCTGCAATAGAGCTTGTGGGTCCAGGATAGGACTGTATAGTCATCAAAGCTCTCACTGTTAAAGGAGTGGACGTCGTCATCAGATTTCGATGGACAACCGAAGAAGAAGAATTCAGTGCCCTGACTGATGAAGGCAAGCATGCCAAATATGTTACATAAAAAATAGAAAACCTACAGCACATTCCAGGACCTTTGACCCACAATGCTGTGGCAAACAAGTACTTATTTTAGAAATTACCTGGGGTCACCCAGAGCCCTCTATTTTTCTAAGCTCCATAGAAACATAGAAACATAGAAAATAGGTGCAGGAGTAGGCCATTCGGCCCTTCGAGCCTGCACCACCATTTATTATGATCATGGCTGATCATCCAACTCAGAACCCTGCACCAGCCTTCCCTCCATACCCCCTGATCCCCGTAGCCACAAGGGCCATATCTAACTCCCTCCTAAATATAGCCAATGAACTGGCCTCAACTGTTTCCTGTGGCAGAGAATTCCACAGATTCACCACTCTCTGTGTGAAGAAGTTTTTCCTAATCTCGGTCCTAAAAGGCTTCCCGTTTATCCTCAAACTGTGACCCAGTTTATCCTCCATGTACCTATCCAAGGGTCTCTTAAAAAACCCTATTGTATCCGTCTCCACCATCATTGCCGGCAGCCTATTCCATGCAGGCACCACTCTGTGTAAAAAAACTTACCCCTGACATCTCTTCTGTACCTACTTCCAAGCACCTCAAAACTGTGCCCTCTAATGTTAGCCATTTTAGCCCTGGGAAAAAGCCTTTGACTATCCATATGATTAGTGCCTCTCATCATCTTATACATCTCTATCAGGTCACCTCTCATCCTCCATTGCTCCAAGGAGAAAAGGCCAAGTTTACTCAACATTCTTCACCACCATTTCTACCTGTGCCATCACTTTTAGGGAACTAGGTACAGAATGTATCCTCAGTTCCCTCTGTTTTCCAACACTCTCAAGGCCCTACTATTTACTATTGAAGTCCTGCACTGGCTTAACAAACCAAAATGCAACATCTTACACTTGTCCAAGTTAAATTCAATCTGCTGTTCCTTGGCCCACTTTGCAAGTTGATCTAGATCTTTCAGTAATCTCATATAACTGTCTTCACTATCCACTATGTCTCCAATGTTGGTGTCATCCACAAACTTACTAAACATGGTAACAACAATGTCATCCAAATCATTAATTTCAAAGTCAATGGAGCCAGCACTGATCCCTGTGGTTCACCACTAATCACAGACATCCAATCTGAATAGCAATCTTCCATCACCTCTCTGACTCCTTCCACCAAGCCAAGTCTGTATCCAACTGGCTAACTCACCCTGAATCCCACATGATCTAATTTTCCAGCTCTTAGGTGAGATCTTGATAAAGTCAAGGTAGACAATGTCTACCACCTGCTCTCATCAATTTTCTTTGTTGCCTCTTCAAAACACTCAATGAAAATTTAGAGGCATGATTTCCTATGTACAACCATGCTGACTATCTGTTATCACTCTCCAACTTTACAAGTGCGGGTAGATCCTGTCCCTGAGAATCTCATTCACTTATTTTTCCAGCACTGATGTTTGGCTCACCGACGTGTGATTCTTTGGCACGTCTTTGTCCTGGAAGTCTCGGACAATCTCTCTCCACTGGACAAACCTCAGCATCACAGCTGGTGAATCTTTATTGCAGTTCTGCTATCTTCAGGTAGGGGGACGAGATCTGAGCACAACACCTGGTTTTGCTGGCACCTTACATTTCCTACTTGTATTCTCAACCAATAGGGGGCAAGTTATGTTTGCCTCCCTAATCAATGAAACGTCATTTAAAAACTTTAAAAAATAAGATGAGGAAGGAAAAAAAACTGATCTTTTCAAACTTGGTCAAAAACTCTATCAAATAAGTGGGGCCAGCCCATATTTTTATCAGCCATCCATGGAGTAAAGCTGAGGGTCCAGAGATAATTTGCATCATTCCAGGATTCTGGCACTAGGACTTGGACTCCTGGTCATTCCTGACTATTACAACGTGGGAGCCATTATCAGTGGGATGAGCACATACTTAATTTAGCGGTTGATTTCTGTGGAGGAACACTAAAAGCTCAATCGTGGTCACTGTTACGGATATCAACTTTGATTTCCAGTTGCCAGTGAAGGACTCAAATTTATTATTTCAGATTATTTATCCCCATGCCAGATTAACAAATCAACAGCATGATCACTAAACTATAATGGAAACTTTTTCTCCACGTCCACTCTATCCAGGCCTTTCATATCTGTCAGGTTGCAATGAGATATCCTCTCGTCCTTGTGAACTCCGCTGAGTAGAGGCCCAAAAAGACATCAAAGCAAGGCAAGTTCCACGTAAACATTTTAAAAAATTGAGCTCACAGAGAGAAGCAGGAGCATGACGTGGAAATGAACTAAATGATGTAACATAGAGAAAGCTAATGAAAGCATGAAGGGAATAAAATGGGATTAAGGTAGTATAAATGGGTGTTTGATAGATAGCATGGACTCAGTGGGCTGAATAGTCTGCTTCCATGGTGAATTTCCCCTACGACATTCGTAGACCACTAATTCTGCACTACTTCCTGAAGTTTTCTGTACCTACTGCAGTGAAGACAAATACAAGCAATTTCTGTGCCTCCTCTATTATTTCCCAATATAATTTCACCTTTGTAATGTACTCTTTTTCATCATACTTGCTGATAGAACCTTTGTGCGTTTCTAGCACTTTCTGTTTTTACTGCAGCTTTCCAATATTTGCAGGGCTTTTATTTTGTTTCTATCTCTGGAGATTAGATTTCATTTCCCTCCACACATTCTGCATCAAAAGAAGTAGTTTACAATTATTCTGCACTTCCCCAGGCATTGATTTTATCATCTTTTACAGATGTAATATAAAACCCTGCATATGACCACAGCCGTCACAGTTTCAGCTAGCTTTGATATTATTTCTGAATCAGAAGGAGAATAATCTAGGGCATTGAAGACAGGGTGCTGCACTGCTGGGGTTTACGGGTGATATGTGAAACTGTAAGCACAATCAGCCTCCTCAATTAAATATAAAGGATCCAAACCACTCTTCTTCCTCATATCCTATCCCACATTACTGAAAAATATGTTAGCTAATCATATCACCAAGCTGTTTAGTGAGATCAGGCTGTGCTGCACACATTATGCCATAAATGTCGAAGCTACAGAAATATCAGATCTTTAAAAGTAATGAAGTACTCCAGATATTTACTTCGTAGTTTTAAGATGATTGGAGGAAAGTATAGGGGAGATGTCAGAGTAAGTATTTTTTTCACATAAAGAGTGGTGGGTGTGTGGAATGTGCTACAAAGGATGGTGGAGATGGAGGCAGATAGATTAGGAGCATTTAAGAAACTCTTAGATAGGTTCATAGGGATTATTTGAAAAATGGAGGACTATGTAGGAGGGAAGGATTGAATTGATCTTGTTCTAGGTTAAAGGTCGGCACAACATGGGTCAAAGGGCCTGTACTGTGTTGTAATGTTCTATGTTTAATATTTCTTTTATTAACATACAACATAAAGGAAGCCATTTCGCCCACCAAGTCCATGAGCCAATAATTTCTATGTACGTTATCCTCTCTCCCCTGCCCCTTGATTCTCCCACTACCACCCTAGAGTCAATACAGCATGGAGACAAGCTCTTTGACCTAACTTATCAATGCCGACCAAAGTGCTTACCTGAGCTCATCCCATTTCCTTGCACTGGGCCAATATCGCTTCAAGCCTTGGAGATATAAGAGAATGCAGATGCTGAAATCTGGAGTGACAATCAAAATGTTGGAGGATATAAACTATTCCTGTCCGTGTACCAGTCCAAATGTTTTAAGGGTAATGGTAGCTACCTCTACACCTCCTCTGGCAGCTCGTTCCATATACATTGCCCACCACCCTCTGTGTGAAAACATTGGTCCTTAGATTGTCTTTAAACCTGTTATCACCAGAATCCTACGTTGCAATATAGAGCAGCCAATTAACCTACCAACCCACACACTTTTGGCATGTGGGAGGAAATCAGAATAACCACAGGAATCTTGCTTGGTCAAATGTTTTAATATTAATTTTACTTCTTAATGGTTCCAAAGACTTTTTGGCACCCGAGGACGATATTGTTCCAGTTGCTTCGGCTCAGAAGAGCTCTCTTAAAATAAAAACTGAAAATGCCTGGAGCATTCAGAAGGTTAGGCAACATTTGGGGAAAGGGTAACAGAGAGAACATACCAGATCTGAGACCCATTGTCAGAACTGGGTAACACAGGGCTTTACTGAGCTTAATGGAGCAGCACAGAGCTGGGAAGCAAGGGGGAAGAAACTTTGTGGTTGTAAGTCAATCTACCGGTGACCCTGGGGTCAGTAGAAGAGCAGGGGAAGGCTATAACCTCACAAACCTGCTGTACTGTTCACTACAATTCAGTTTCCCAGCTGATCCTTGATTCCCTTGGAAAGCCTGTGCAAGTCCAGCTCAAGTGCACTCAAGTGACTGAGTAATCTAGAGAGAATTCCTAAAGCACGGTGATGCAGCTCATCCATCTGCTACCCAGAGACCTAGGTCTTATCCTGAACTCTGATCTCCTCTCTGTGGAGAATGCACATTCTCTCTGTGATTATGAGGGTTTACTACCACTTCCCAAAGACATGGGGATTGGCAGCTTAGTTTGCCACTCAAAGTTACTCCCAATCTGTGGATCAGTGGTAAACCTGAGGGAGTTGACAGGAACGTGAAGAGGCTAGTTTAGGATTAATGTAAGCAGGTGATAGATTATTGGCATGGATGGAGGGCTAAGGGGCCTGTTTCCATGCAATATCACCCTGTTCTCTTAAACATAGAACAGTACAGCACAGGTTCATCTCAAGACCCTGTGCCCAACTAATTAAACTAGTAATTAAGTACTGAACTAAGGTAATTCTTTCTGCCAGCACAATATCCATATCCCTCCATTATCTCTATATTTATGTGCCTATCAAATGAGCTTCTTAAATTCTTTGATTGTGTTTGCCTCCACCACCACACCTGGCAGCACATTTTAGACGCTTACCTCTCCATATGTAAAAAAAATAGCTTGCACTATGTGTACTTTGAACTTACCTGCCCTCACCTTAAATACATGCTCTCTAGTATTAGATATTATGACCCTGAGGAAAAGACATCTATATCTGCCTCTCATTATCTTTTATATTTCTATCATGTTTCCCCTCAGCCTCTTGCTGATGCTCTTCTGCATCCTCTCCAAATCTTCCAAATCCTAATAACCTTTACAACGTGTCTTTGGCAATGTGCTTGCAGGTCAGCCTTACCTTTTACTTCCTATGAACATACATGGCCTGAGCGCATAAACCACCAGATTCAAAGGTATTGTTATTAGACTCTTGAACAGACCTCCATTATGCTAAAAGGTGAACCCTTAATCTCCCAAACCATCCCATCAGGTCCTTGCACTTTATTTGTCCACTTTCTCTGCACTGAACATGACTGTGTATTCTGGTTTCTCTTTAATACTTTGATGTAGTTATGTATTGCATGATTTGTCTGAGTGGCACAAAATGATAAAGCTTTTCCCTGTCGCTCAGTACATGTGACAACAATAAATTAATATCAAGGGGTAAAACTTTCTTGCATTCAACTCTTCCTGATGTGATGAGTAACACAGAAATGAATGCCAGCCCCCACTTTTCCACCACCCCTCCCCTCCCAGTAAATAAGAATAACTGCAATCATTTGCCAGTAGTTTGGGGGAGCCAGTAATAATGTCAGCGTCCACTTGATTTCATTCATTATATCTTTAATTATCCACAGCCACGTTGTTAGTGACACTGAGCAGCAGAAGAGACTGTGGGATATGGGAGTACTAGACAGTGAGGGAAAGGTTGGTAGGGGAAGGGGTGAATATCAAGCATAGAAAAGCCATCTTCAAGGACAAAAGTGAAATTAACTCATATGGAAGATCTTTCCTTTGTTTAGCTTGAAACTGAAAATTTTGCAGTCACAAATCAAGTTGAGGAAAATTAGAATGGGAGAGTATTTTTAAAATGGTGATATGTTGAACATGTTCAAAGGTTCAAATGTTCGTTTATTAAAGTATACAACTCTGAAATTCTTCAGTTCTCCAGGTAGCCAGGAAACCAAGAAAGAAATGAGAGGGTTTATAATCATCAACCCCCGAATTCCACCTCTCCATTTTAAAAAAAAACACAAACAAAAACAGAACAGGCACATCAACCTCTAAATCCCTTCTCCTGCACCAAAAAAAGAGTAAAATGGATCAGGCACATTGACCCCCAAATCCCTCTTCCTGCACAAAAAATAAAGAGAAAAAATGTAAAGCCATCATGAGCATAAGTAGACCAATGGTTTACTCTGTACTTCACTCTGAAATCAACATTTAGCAATGGACATTAAATACATTTTGTAAATGAACTTTAATCAGAGATTGGAAATTACACACCCAACATTAGCAGAGACTGCAACATTATATGTTCAGTTATGAAGTCAAGCAGTACCTTAATTTCTTTTGCTTAGTTCAGATTGGAGCAGTGGTGTGCCACAGGAATCAGTGCTTGGTCCCGTCTTCTTTGCCATTTATACTAACAATTTGGATGAAAATGTAGGTAGCATGGTTGATCAGTTTGCAGATGACACTAAAGTCAGTCGTATAGTGGACCGTGACTAAATAGGCCAGTGGACCAAGGAATGGCTGGTGAGACTAGTTCAGTTTGGCAACTTGACTGGTACAGGCAAATTGGACTGAAGTGCTTGTTTCTGTACTGTAAAGTTCTTTAAGACTTCCCAGCCTTGACAGATGCATTCCCATTAGACCCCTTTCTCCATATTCTAAAACTAGGACAATTTCTAGTAGCCATTTAACCTGTCAGGGATTTGGAAGAAACTGCAGCACCTGGGGGAACTCGCGCGGTCACAGAGAGAGACAGTACAATCTTTAAACAGGGAGCATTGAGGTCAGGATTAAACCTGGGCCACTAGAGCTGTTAGATTCCAATTCCATGAGCTACATTACTGAGATTTCCAACTATCCACGGGCCGATCTCAACATCGGTGCTCTGTGTCTGTGACTGCAATTTGAATGTAAAAATCTGCAGAGTGGTGGACATCACAGACCCACCTCTTCCCTACCATTGGTAGTATCTAAAGTACTGTGCAAAAGTCATAGGCACATATATATACAGTATCTTGCAAAAGTTTGGGCACCCTGGTCAAAATTTCTGTTACGGTGAATAGCTAAGCAAGTAAACTGGGCTTGTACTCGTTGGAATTTAGAAGATTGAGGGGAGATCTGATTGAAACGTATAAAATCCTAAAGGGATTGGACAGGCTAGATGCAGGAAGATTGTTCCCGATGTTGGGGAAGTCCAGAACGAGGGGTCACAGTTTGAGGATAAAGGGGAAGCCTTTTAGGACTGAGATTAGGAAAAACTTCTTCACACAGAGAGTGGTGAATCTGTGGAATTCTCTGCCACAGGAAACAGTTGAGGCCAGTTCATTGGCTATATTTAAGAGGGAGTTAGATATGGCCCTTGTGGCTACGGGGGTCAGGGGGTATGGAGGGAAGGCTGGGGCGGGGTTCTGAGTTGGATGATCAGCCATGATCATAATAAATGGCGGTGCAGGCTCGAAGGGCGGAATGGCCTACTCCTGCACCTATTTTCTATGTTTCTATGTTTCTAAAAGATGAACTGGTTTCCGAAAGGCATAAAGTTAAAGATGACATATTTCTTCAATATTTTTAGCCAGAAAACTTTTTTTATTTTCATCTTTTACAGTTTCAAAATGACAAAAAAGGAAAAGGGCCTGAAGCAAAAGTTTGGGCACCCTGCATGACAGTATTTAGTAACACCCCCTTTGGCGAGTATCACAGCTTGTAAATGCTTTTTATAGTCTTTCAATTCTTGTTTGGGGGTTTTCACCTATTCTTCCTTACAAAAGTTCTATTTTAAATTCATCAGTCCACAGGATTTGTTTCCAAAACGCATCAGGCTTGTTTAGATGTTCTTTTGAACCTTTTGAATGGAACTTTTTGGCCACAATGAGCAAAGGCCTGTTTGGAGAAAAAAGGGTGCAGAATTTCATGAAAAGTACACCTCTCCAGCTGTTAAGCACGGGGGTGGATTGATCATGCTTTGGGCTTGCGTTGCAGCCTGATGTTTACTGGTAGAGGGAATAATGAATTCAATTAAATACCAGCAAATTCTGGAAGCAAACATCACACCATCTGTAAAAAAGCCGAAGATGAAAACAGGATGGCTTCTACAACAGGATAATAAACCTAAACACGCCCAAAATCCACAATGGACTACCTCAAGAGGTGCAAACTGAAGGTTTTACTATGGTCCTCACAGTCCCCCGACCTAAACATCATCGAGAATCTGTGGATAGACCCCAAGAATCTCACAGAACTAGAAGCCTTTTGCAAGGAAGAATGGGTGAAAATCCCCTAAACAAGAATTGAAAGACTCTTAGCTGGCTACAAAAAGCATTTACAAGATGTGATACTTGCCAAAGGGGGTGTTACTAAGTACTGCCATGCAGGGTGCCCAAACTTTTGCTTCAGGCCACTTTCCTTTTTTGTTATTTTGAAACTGTAAAAGATGGAAATAAAAGAGTTTTCTTGCTAAAAATATTAAAGAAATGTGTCATCTTTAACTTTATGCCTTTTGGAAATCAGTTCATCTTTTACTCGCTTAGCTATTCACAGTAACAGAAATTTTGACCAGGGGTGCCCAAACATTTGCATGCCACTGTATATATAGAGCTAGTGTGTCTGAGACCTTTTAAACAGTACTGTATATGTAAATACATACTGAAAAAAAAACACTTAGATATTGTATCCCTAGTATGGGATTTGGCCCTGCAAAGAAAGGCCAGGCTGACTTCATGGAGCACTGGACAGGTCAACAGAGCAATAAGTAGAGCTGCTGCCTCACAGCACTGGAGACCCAGGTTCGATCCTGACATCAGCATTGTCTGTGTAGAATTTACACACTCTCCATGTGACTGCGTGGATTTCATCCGGGTGATCTTTGTTTCCTCTCACAATCCAAAAATGTGCAGCTTAGTGGATTAATGGATGACTGTAAATTGCTCCTAGAATGTTGGTGAGTAGTAATATCTGTGGAGGTAATGAGAGCGTGGAGAAAATAAAACAGTAGTAAAACTTGGTACTCGATGGTTCGCGAGACTTAATGGGCTGAAGGACCTGTTTCCATGCAATACCTCTCTATGGATCTCTGAACTGCTTGACCATACAATTACAGAATTGTATTGCTTAGGAATGGGCCTTGTCAAACAACCTGACTAGCTGGATTAATCCCACTTACCTGCATTAGGACCATATCTCTTCACGCCTTTCCTACCAAAGTACCTGTCCAAGTACCATCTCCTCAGGCAGCTCATTCCATATATTCAAAAGGTCACTCTGTGTATCAATTCTCCTCAGGTCCCTCCTATTTACTCTACATGTCTTACCAGAATTTGACCTCTGAATGTACATGATCTCACACTTGTTCGGATTAAGTTCCATCTTTAACCACACCGCACAGCTTTCTATGCTGCAGTGTCCTTAGACATCCTTCTTCATTATTTATGACTCCACCAATTTTCATGTCATCTGCAAACTTACTAGCCACTAATTAATTGGAATCATGCAAGCTTAAACGTGTCTGATGCTTTCAGAGTATTCAAATTCTTATCAGTAGAAATCACCAATTAACTTGTTAAACAGTTCAATAGTTCAATAGTTCCATTTAATATCAGAGAATGTATACAAAGTACAAGCTCAAATTTTTACTCTCCGCAGACATCCTTGAAACAGAAGAAAACCCCCAATGAATGAATGACTGAAGAACTGTAAGAACCTTAAAGCCCCCCACCCCTCATGCAGAAACAGCAGCAAGTATCAACCCTCCCCCACTTATTCAAGCATAAAGTATTAGCATTCCCACCAACAACCATGCTACCAACAGCAAAGCCCCCAAAGAGAGACCATGATGTACAGCTCATCAAAAACAAACTGTTCACTCCAACATTTTTGATATCCCATAGGTACTCTCTCTCACTAACAAAGGAGAGACAGATATCACTCCTCCCACAGTGACAGGGGAAACAACAGATGCCATTTCAATGTTACAGTCAGTATAAAGTGTTGCTTTTTATTTCGAGCTCCTAACCCCATGATCAACAGTAAACTCTCCCTCAACATTGAGAGAGAGAGAGAGAGAGAGAGATTAACAAGTACGGAGCCCTCTGACAGCCACTCTCGTTATCTTCGATGTTCTGGCTCCTGCTACGCTTCAGTTCGTGACACTGGCAGGAATTCATGCTACCCCATGTAGACACTATGGCCAAGAAAGCACACCAGCACCTCTACCTCCTCAGAAGGCTAAGGAAATTTGGCATGACCCCAGTTTGAATAAAATTTAAAATTTAGATGCACCACCGTTTGGTATGTCGGAAGAAGGTCTGGCAGCCTAAAACAAATGTCCTTTGGGATGTTCTAGATGTTATGTGAATGATGCTATGTAAATGCACGTGTGTGACCTTAGGTAACCTAGAATTCCCCCATCAGCAATCCTTTAGGAAATTTAACATATCCCCAATGACGCCCACCAAATCTCACAGATGCACCGCAGAAAACATCCACCCTGGATGCATCTAACTTGGTGTGGCAACTGCTCTGCTCAGCTCTACAAGAAACTGCAGGAAGTTGTAAAAATAGGCCCCTCTATCATGAAAACAAGCCGCTCCTCCATGGATTCTGTCTGCACCTCTCAATACCAATTGAGGGGCAGGGCTGTGTGGGAAACAGCCAAGAAAATCAAAGACCTTTCCCATTCTGTTTTCTCTTCTTACTCCTTCAATCAGGCAGAAGACACCAAAGTTTCAGGTCAAGTACCACCAGGCTCAAAGACAACTTCTATGATGTTTATAAAAATCTTCAGAAAACCTCTTGTAAGATAAAGAGCTCCTGTTTTCTCAGTTTACATCGTCATGGTCTTTGCATCTTAATTGACTACCTACTCTGCACTTTCATGATATTTTGCATTCTGAAGTTGCTGACCTTGAGTACTACCTCGATATACTTGTGTATGGAATGAACAGTCTGAACTGCAAGCAAACAAAACTTTCAAATCTCTTACTAGCTCTTCTTTCAGTTAGTCCTGACGAAGGGTCTTGGCCCGAAATGTCGACTGTAGCTCTTCCTAGAGAGGCTGCCTGGCCTGCTGCGTTCATCAGCAACTTTTATGTGTGTTGCTTGAAATTCCAGCATCTGCAGATTTCCTCGTGTTTGTGTTTTTAAAAACATTTTCCCTGTATCTCAATACATGTGACAATAGTAAATCAATTTCCAGTTACCAGTATGGATACTCACACTGGAGGTCCACTGGATGTTTCAAATATCAGATACGTTCAGCTTATTGTTTACTTCCTGAGGTACAGTTTTCCTGATGACATTAACCCGATCACCAACAGTTCAACTAGCTAACGGGGCATAGATTTCATGATAAACTTGGGATCTTCCTATACTTTATTTATTATTTTACTTAGTGAACTATCGAAGGAAGCAGGATCCAGTGGATGGTAATTACCTCACAAGACTTGGCAAAGACAGATTGCTGCTAACCTGTAAACTGGATCCCTAATGGTTATTACTTCAGTCCTGTGTTGCAGAATGATCAGAGCCTTGTAAAAACGCGCTGATGGCTTCATTGATTGCAAAGTAGGGAGCTGACAATTAAAGAAGGTTTAGAGCGAAGTGATGTGGAAGACAGCGTCAGCAGTAAATAGGTAGCAGTCCAGAACGGGATGAACAAACAGCAAACATCCAAGAATATACAAGATAACTAACATGCAAAAAAACAGTGGGAAGGAGGCACAGGGAGAGCAGAAACAGACCCTTCAGCCCAAGCTTTTAGCAGAATGGGTTTCAAGAAAATATGAATGCCCTGATTATTTCACTAAAAAAAAAGAAAAAGAAAACAGCAAAGCAACTGGAAATCTGAAGTAAGATCAAAATGTTCTGGAGAGCCTTATCAGGCAAGATGTCATCCCTGGATTTTGGCCCGAAACAACTACAGTCTACAAATCAGTGAATTCGAATGAATTAAGGAGAGTGGAAGTAGACAAACCAATTGTCTTTATTCTTGCCATGTACTTGAAAGAGATGGAGGTTGCCATTTTGTGATGCTGTTCTGCATCCTCCATTTTGTGAACTAGAGTCGCTTGGCTGGATGACCATTTTGAAGTAGACACAATGATGCTCCAGGTAATCTGCTGGACTAGAGATAATTTCCAAATAAAAATATAGTTGTAAGGTGTTCTTTGATATAATATTTCATTTGTGAATAGTGGGGTCTGTGTCTGCACTGAATGACTCAAGCTGGGCTGGTTGGAATTTTGGCAATTGATTTAGAACCATGAGCCACAAATTACCAGTTGTCATTTGTAGACGATGCATTAGAGCCAATACGAAGGTGTTAAATGTCAATCAGATGACCCATAGCCAATAACACTGAAATGGAAAATTCAGACTGGTAAGGAATGAAGTTATGATTATAGAGGACTTCACCAAATGGTAAGGATATGACAAAATTAAAGAGGACTGTGCCATCAACTGGGTGTATTGAAGACGGTAGTGGTAATCCATGCAATGAAAAAGATCATGGACAGATGGGTTGAGTACATCTTGGAATTATTTGAAGATAGCAGGATTGAGGATTTACCAGAATTAAATCAAATGACTAATCAACCTAAAATATTGATGTCAGAGATGGTAAGTGCGATTTGGAATCTAAAAGTCAGAAAGGCGGCCGGTGAAGGTAAGATTTCCACTGAAATTCTGAAATCACTTGGTCCGAAGGGAAAAACAAACCTTTTAGTGATATTAAACATCAGTTATATGACAGGAAGTCTTCCGGAGGATTTTCTCAAATCGGTATTTATTGCCTTACTGAAAAAGCCAAGGACGATAAAATGTAACGAACACAGGACGATAAGCATAATGTCTCACTGCATCAAGCTACTGTAGAAAATAGCGTTCGGCAGAATGAAAGGTACAATCAGAGATGAAATTGGAGAAACACAGTTTGGTTTTCGTAAAGGCGCAGAAACAAGGGAAGGAATATTTGCGATGAGAAACATCATGGAGAGATGCACTGAGGCACAAAAGACCATCTACTTATGCTTTATTGACTATGAAAAGACTTTTGAAAAAGTAAGACACGTGAAAGTAATACCGGTGCTAACCAAGTACTATCTGGGATGGGAGAATGTGCGGATAATAAGTAACTTGTATTGGAAACAGAAAGCGGCGGTCAGGGTAGAAAATGAGCTATCACCATGGGCTTGTATTAAACGAGACGTAAGGCAAGGCTGTGTTGGATTGCCAGATTTGTTCAATCTCTACGGAGAATAGATTTTTCAGGAATGCGATCATCAGGAGACAGGATTTTCCAATCGGAGGCCGGAAGGTGGATAACATCAGGTATGCGGACGACACCGTGTTGTCAGCTGACAGCGAATGTGAACTACAAATTATGCTGAATAATGTGAATGAGAAATCAGCCCTAAGAAAACAAAATCGATGGTGGTAAGCAAAACAAATACTAAAGAATTGTTTATGATGATACTGTTACAATTGAATGGACAAGACATTGAACAGGTGCGAAAGTTTGATTATCTTGGCAGTTGTCTGACAGATGACGGGAGATGTGAAGTTGAGATCAGAAGGAGAATAGGTATGGCTAAGACCCAGTTCATGAAGCTAAAAGATCTAATATGCAATTGGAAGGTAGACATCCAAAATAGAATCCCCTTCCTCGAGTGTTACGTGTGGTCAGTACTGAGGTATGGATCAGAAACATGGACCCTGAAGAAGGATGACATGAAACGAATTAATGCTTTTGAGATGTGGTGCTATCGACGAGTGTTGAAGATCAGCTGGGTAGAGAGAGTTTCAAATGAGAGGGTTTTGTCGAAGTTGATAGACCACGGATATCGCTAGAGATTATGAAGTTAAAAGTTGCTTATTGTGGACACGTTACGCAGAGAGATAACATATTGCTATATGGAAAGGTGGAGGGAAAGAAAGGAAGAGGAAGGCAAAGAACAACATGGCTGGATAACATCAAGGATTGGACCAAGCTGGACAAGACTAGGCATGTTGTGGACAAGTGTTGGGACAGAGTGGTGTGGAGGGAAATCGTCCACCAACTGGAAATTCCAGATGCGACCTAACGACGATGAAGGAATGAATATAAAAGCTGATACTTCGAGTGCACTAGCAGTGATAACTCTCTCCATCGACCCACCATTGCAGATGAGGAGGACCCCACAGACACGTGGAGATCGGAGGAATATATGGCCAGCAGAGACTCCTTTCTCAGAGATTACCTTTTCTATTCTTTGCCTGTTCGTGGAGGGTCAGAGAAACTTACCAGGTATCCACACAAGTATTCTTATGTTCTTCCTTTGAGGCAATAAAGGTACTTGTCAGTAATTATGGATTCTCTCTGTGCCCCTCTGATCATTATTACTAAGGCTTAGATGATTATTTGTAAAAGTGGAGAACAAAACTGTTAATGTTTCACATGTGTGGTTAACCAATTTTTGGGCAAAAAGGTAGGTTTTTGACAAGTTACAAAGCAGGAAAAAGATGTACTCCAAATGGGATAATATTGCAAAGAGAAAGAGGGTAGATCTGAGCAAATGAAGAAATGTGAGTAGAAGTTTACTTGAATACACAGAACAGGAGAGACCCTTCAGCCACAATGTTGTACCAAATAAATTGACTAATCACTTAATAATTCTAATCCTCCTTCCCCACACATTGACCGTTTCCCTCCCTTCTCTGCCTATCATTGTGCCTATCTCAGACTCTTTTAATTGCTCCTTTGCTATCTGTCTCTACCACTACCCCTGGCAACATATTCCATGCTCCGTGTTAAAGAAAAACTTGCCTCACACATCTCCTTTGAGCTTGCCCATTCTCACCTTAAATACCCATTTGTGCTGGAACCTTCAGTCCTGAGATAAAGGATACTGGCTGTCAACTTTGCCATTGTCGTGTATAATCTTATGAACTTCTATCAAATCACCCCTCAGTCACCTCTGCTCCAGAAAAAAACAACCCAAGTTTGTCCACGGCCTCCAAACCAGGCAGCATCCTGGCAAATCTCACCTGCACCCTCTCCAAAGCCTCCACATCTTTCCTGAGGTAACCAGAACTCAATACTCTAAATGTAGCCTAATCAGAGATTTTGGGCACCATGGTAGCAGAGCGCTTTGTGTGATGTTATTATAGCTTGGAGCGTTCCAAGGTTTGGAATTCAATTTCGGTGCTATTCTATGAGGAGTCTTTGTACGTTCTCCCCCGTGGAATGCGTGGGTTTCCTCCAGGTCTTCCCACAGTCCAAAGATGTACTGGGTAGGTTAATTGGACATTGTAAATTGTAAGGGTTAATTGGGTTTGTTGGGATAGTGTGGCTCGAAGGGCCAGAAAGGCCTACTCCACGCTGTATTGCTTAATACATAAATGTAAAAAACATATATATGTAGTATTTAAAGCTGTAAGAGAACCTCCATGTTCTTGAACTCAATACCTTGACCAATGAAAGATAAGCATACATATGTCTCCTTTACCTCCCTGTCAACCAGTCAAGACTCTTGTTGGGAGCTATGTTTATACCATTAACCATATACGTTCCATTTATATTGCATCTCCCAAAGTGCTGCACCTTGCACTTGCCTGTGAAGTCCGAGGTGAATTTGGTCATTGCAGATGTAAAGTCATCGAACTGATGTTGAGTTGCACTGGACGATTCAGGAAACTGAGGAAGAGAGTGGCCAAAACAGGATGGAGGATTAAAGCGATGCTGGAAAGTTGAGGACACAAGTGACTGGGCATGCTGGAAGTTGGACCGAAAGCCAACAGCTGGAGGAACTCCATCCATGGAGGCAAAAGGAAAGTGAACGTTTTGGATTGAGTCCCTGCATCAGGAGAAAGCTGGGAATGCGCTCATAGAGTGAATGTGACAATAAACTCAGTCAGGCTGAGCTTACGAATTGTTCCAGCAGACAGCTTGTTGATGAAATCAAACTGCATCTTTTTGATCAACATATTATATCCGTTTGATGTTAATTAACTGTGCCTTTGATGTGAAGGGAATAGTGATTCTAAGATCCAAATGAGTGCTCCTCTCTGTAAGCATCCTCTGTGCTCCTTCATTGTTATTGGTGTTGTTCTGACCCTTTGTGGCAGGTACATTACGTGGTGCATCATTTCCAAGGCAAATGAAACATCGCTAAATATCCAAACCCATCTAATTCATCCTATTACCAATTTAAAATTAACTTCCTATTTTCAACTCACGCTGTGCCTCTCTGTGACTTCCTCCAGCACACCAGACCTTTTTAAAGCTGATAACATCATGAACAGCATAAATACTGTGGGTGGTCAAAATCCTTTCCTCAGGGGAGGGGCAAGCGAGAGGGCATAAGGTTAAGGTGAAAAGGGAAAGGTTTAAAAGTGACCTGAGGGGCAACTTTTTCACGCGAGGTTTGTGTATATTTGGAACATGGTGCCAGAGAAAATGGTAGAGGCGTGCACAATTCTCACATTGAAAAGGCATTTGGACAGTTACATTGGAAATACAAGAGACTGCAGATAGTGGAATCTGGGGGATCTTGGCATTGCCCGCTCACCTCATTACAGATGAAATGAACTGTATGGACAGCATACAAAGCATAGCTCTCACTGTGCCTTGGGTACGTATGTCAATAAAAAAAAACAATTTACCAATTTACCTGGTTCATGTGTTACCTGGCTATTGTTGATCCACCCTTCCCTCCACCATTTTATAACAGGCTCATTCCCCTCCTTCTTTCCAGCTCAGGTGAAGGGTCTTGACCCAAAATATTGACCGTCCACTTTCCTCCAAAAATACAGCCTGAACTGCTGAGTTCCCCTGGAATTTTGTGTGTTGGACAGTTACAGTAATAGGAAAAGTATAGATGGGAATGGGCCAAGCACAAGTTAAGTGGGACTAGCAGAGTTAGGTAACTTTATCAGCATGGATAGGTTAGGTTGAAGGGATTGCTTCTGTGCATTATGACTCTCTGACTGTCAGTCTATATCTGATCTTCCCTTCATCTTCAGCTGTAATCATTTCAAGTTTATGTGGCCGTGCCTTTGTGACCAGAGCCTGTCTACCCTCCCTCCATCTCTCCAGGCCTTCCTCCACCTTCATTCATGGAGGCAACTCAATTACAGAGCTGGTAGAATCACTGCCTCATGGTTGCGTTATTTTGAAATATGTGGAACAGCTCAGGGATTAATGCCTGGAGCTGATCAAGCAGTCAGCTGAACTGTGCTGGGAATCAGCCAGCCACAGTGGAGCTAAGCTTTGGGAGGTCTATGTAATGTGAGCCTGCATTGTAGTGGGGACTGCCCGTGTGTACATTGGAAGCAACACTGAGTCAAAGAGGAGTATAACAATGAAACAGACCCTTCGGCCCTTAGAGACTATGCTGCTCATTTTCAAGTCAAATCAAATGGAGTTTATTGTCATTTGCACAAGTGCAGTCAGATACAGGTATAATTAAAAATTTGCTTGCAGCAGTATCACAGGCATATAGGTACAATAACCTGCAGAATATAAATTATACATAAATTATGCATAAATTATACAAGACAGTGAAGAAACAGGCTGTGAAAACAACACATTAATGCAAAAAAAATTCAGAGTCAAGCAATCACCTCTTTTAAGAGTTACTTAGATAGACTGGTGAATATGCAGAGATTGGAACGATTAATTTCTACAATTATCACTGGCTTAATTAATTCATTCTGCATTGTATCCTGAAGGGCCTGTTTCTGTACTGTACTTTGATTGATGTTCACTCATTTACACTTGCTCCACATCTGTCCCATTTTTAAATTCACCCCACATTCTCAACGATCTGCACCCCAGATTCTACCACACACTTGGACAAAGTTATATTGGTCAGTTAACTTTTTGAAATGTATTTAATGAGATATAATGTAAAACTGGCCCTTCCAGCCCTTTGAGCCATTCCGTCCAGCATCCCCCAATTTAACACTAGCCTAGTCATGGAACAATTTACAATGACCAATTAATCTACCATCTGGTATGCCGATGGACTGTGGGAGGAAGTGGGAGCACCCAGAGGAAACACATGCAGTCTCCTTACAGAGAGGGGAGGGAAACTAATCCGGGTTGCTGGTACTGTAAAGTGTTGAGCTAACTGCTATGCTACCGTGCTAACTCCCTGGACAGTTAGGACGTGGGTGGAAACCAGAACATCTAGAGGCCACACATAGTATGTACAAACTCCACACAAACAGCGCCCAAGGTCAGGATCAAATGTAAGTCCCTGGTGCTATGTGGTGGGAGTTCTGCAGGCCGTGTCACCCACAGTCTTGTCGTGAACAGACATACACGATTAAGTTGAACTTGAGTTGACAGATGAAGAGAAAGAACAAAGTATGGACTGAGAAATCTCACTCAAATTTTGCTCCTTAGACAGAGCCTTTCACAGCAGCAGATTGGATACATGAATCATTTATCGCAAAACAACAAGGGAGCTCCACTTCCTCTTTATCCTGCAGGATCCTGTAATTTGTAGCAATATTAGCTACCTGTTAGTGCTGGCAGTGTGAGTGAGACAAAGATAAAGAGACATAAGTGAGAGGCCGTTTGCTTTGGTAGGAGGAATCAAAAGGCTGACTAGTATCTTAATGGCAGGAGTTCTCAGGTAAGTCAAGGTCAACATGATTTCCAAATCCTTGTACAGGAAGCACAAGATATTACAGGTCAGCTTCAGCAAATAGGAAGGCAAATAGCATATTCAAAGGTTCAAAGGTACATTTAATGTCAGAGAAATGTACACAATATACACCCTGAAATGCTTTTTCTTCACAACCATCCACGAAAACAGAGGAGTGCCCCCAAAAAATGAATGACAGTTAAATATTAGAATCCCAAAGTATCCCCCCAGCTCCCCTTCCTCCTGTGATATTGATCTTTATTACGAAAGGCTTGGGGTTCAGAAATGGGATAGTGCTTTTACAATTCCACTGTGTGTTTGTGAGGCCGCATTTGGAGGACTGCTTACCGCTTTCTTCACCTTACAAAAAAAATAAAGCAGTGGTGTTAGAGGCAGTTGAGAAGAGATTTATTAGACTAATTCCTGGGAAGAGAGAGTTGTTCTGTCACGAAAGAGAAAAGAAGTTGAATCTACATTAGAAGCTTCAGATATTACCTTGTATAAGCATATAAAATTCTAATGGGGCTTTTCATGGTAGATATTGAAATTTTTCTCTAGTAGGAGAATCATCCAGTACAGAAACAGACTTCTCATCCCAACTCATTCTTACCATCCATTGTGATTACCAAGCTAATCACATTTGTTTTCATTTGTTCCAATTCCCTCCAAACATTTCTTATCTATTTACCTATTCAAATATCTTTTTAGATATTGTAATTGTAGCATCTCTATCACTTCCTCTGGAAGCTTATTGCATATAAGAACCATCTTCTGTGTGAAATATCTCCCCGTTAAATTGTTCCCTTTTCACATTAAACCCATGCACACGAGTTTCGGTCTTCTGTATCCTGGGGAGAAAGAGCCTTGACCCTTCACCTTATCTGTGCCCCTCGTCATGATATAAACCTCTTTGAGGTCACTCCTCAGTCTCCTCCGCTCCAGGGTGAAAAACCACAGCCTATCTCATCAAGCTCTCCAGTCCTGGTAATGAAATTGCGAATCTTTTCTACACCCCTTTTCAGCTCGATGACATTCTGCGACCAGAACTGCACACAATTCTCCAAATGTGGTGTCACCATATCTTGTACAAATGCAATGTGATGTCCCAGCTCTTGTACTCAATTCTTTATGAATCTTGAGCAAGATTACATTGTTGCAGGATAAAAAAGTAGTCATTTAAATATGTGTTGGGACTGTTTCTCGAAGAGTGATGAATCTCCCCATTTCCATCTGTCAGAGGGGTATAGGGGCTAGCTAAATGGAAAAATTGAAAAGGAGGTGGATGCATTTTTAAAAGATCAGAGAATTAAAGGCAACAGGGAACTGGCACAGAAATGGAGCTGGGTTTGGAGCGTATTATCAGTGAACAGATTGGAGGGTGGGGGAGGCTTGAGGGATCAAGTGGCTTCCCTCAGCTCTTATGTTCTGGTTCTCTGTAGGAATGGAGAAGAATGGGTTGGGGTGAGAAGTATAAGATATAGGAACAGAATCAGATCATTTGGCCCATTGATTCTGCTCCAACATTCAACGATGGCTGATTTTGTTTTTCTTCAACTCCATTCTCCTGCCTTCTCCCCATAATCCTTAATCCCTTTATCAATCTCTGCCTCAAAAGCATTCAATGCCTTAGTCTGACAGCCTTCTGTGGCAATGAATTCCGCAGATTCACCCCTCACTGCCTGAAGAGAGTCCTTCTCATTTCCGTCCCTTTATTCAGTTCTTAGGCTCTTTTTACTAATGGAAACATCTTCCCAGGTAAGCCACGAGTGGGAGGAAGAGGAGTAGAGTAAGGGAAAAGAAAGAAAGAGTAGAAAGAGTAAGTGTAGAGTGGGCTGAGTAAACATGAATGGCCAAGCACAGAGTAGGAGGGGAAAGATCAGGCTCAGGAAAGAAAGAAATACTAAATAAAGGGAAAGAAAAAATTAAGCATTGCATGGGTTAAAAGTTGAAATTGCTTTCAGTTATTGTCACACTGTTGCCTAGAACTTTCTCATCTTAGTATATGTGGTGCTGATGTATGAGTGATTGAGTGAAATGTGCATTGGCGTATAGCATTGAACCTCAAACCCTGTAAAATATCATGCTGAGTTCTAACAAAATTCATGTCAAAATGAGTTTTCTCTACAAAAGTGTCATACTGCTCAAAGAAATAAATACTTATTAACTTTGCCTGAATATATTGCTCTATCTGTCTACATTGGTAGCCCAGCAATTCACCTTCTCAATAACTTGGAGGTCCCTCTTGACCATTTCATTCTCTCTAGTAGTAACTAGATGAGGTATTTCAGAAACAAGTTTTGACCTACAACATACCAATTGGCACAGTGCCATTATATATGCTTATAGTTTCTCCTTCGGTCTACAACCTGACCTTAATTGTCCTCTCCTTATCACCTTCCTCATTGCTGAATCTATCTCCTCACTGGTCAAATTCTCCCAAGAACATGGCACCATAGCAAAGCTGCTCCCGTCTATGACTAACAATCAGCTGCCAGAGCTCAGTGGGTCAAACACTGAACGCATCTGTGGGAAGGAAAGAGTTGGCGATGTTTTGGGTCAAAACCCTGCACCAGATACTGAACCATCCCTGTCAGATGTTGCTCGGCCTACTCAGTTCCTCCAGCAGAATCAGAATCAGAATCAAAATCAGGTTTAATATCACAGTGATAAAAGGAAATTTGTTGTTACACAGCATAATATATTGTATATTAAAAACGTTAAATTAGTTAGTAGTGCAAAAAGGGAGAAATCTGATGGCAGAGGGGAAGAAGCTGTTCCTGAATCATTGAGTGTGTGTCTTCAGGCTCCTGCACCTCCCCCGTGATGGTACCAATGAGAAGAGGCATGTCCTGGGTGATGAGGATCCTGAAGGATGGATGCCGCCTTTTTGAGGCATCGCTCCTCGAAGCTGACCTGAATGCTGGGGAGGCTAGTGCCCATGATGGACCTTGCTTATTTACAACTCTCTGCAGTTTATTTTGATCCTGTGCAGTAGCTGTCCCACCCCATCCCAGCATACCAGACAGTGACGCAGTCTGTCAGAATATTCCCCACGGTGCATCTGTAGAAATTTGCGAGCATCCTTGGTAACATACCAAATCTCCTCAATATAGTGAAACATAGCCACTGTCATGTCTTCTTTGTAACTGTACAAATGCAAGGGGTGATTGATAAGTTTGTGGCCTAAGGTAGAAGGAGTCAATTTTAGAAAATCTAGCACACCTATTTTTCAGCATAGTTCCCTCCTACATATACACACTTAGTCCAGCGATCGTGGAGCATATGGATCCCTTTTTTGTAGAAGTGGTCCGGAGCAAAGGTGATTGATTAGTTTGTGGCCTAAGGTAGAAGGAGATGATTTATTAACTTCAAACTTTCTGCATTTTCACTCAAAGAGTTGAACTACATGTGCATGTAATGAGAGTGTCTTGGACCTCCAGCTGGTCCATAGTAGGGGTGATTGATAACTTCGTGCCCTAAAGTAGAAGAAGGTGAGTTATACCGCTTTCGTTACATGCACATGCAGTTCAACTCTTTGAGTGAAAATGCAGAAAGTTTGAAGTTAATAACTCATCTCCTTCTACCTTAGGCCACGAACTTATCAATCACCCTTACTGTTCACCACTTCTGAAGGTCCAAGACGCTGACCTCTACAATGAAGGGATCCGTATGCTCCATGACTGCTGGACTAAGTGTATAAATGTAGGAAAAATAAATGAGCTAGCTTTTCTAAAATTGACTCCTTCTTCCTTAGGCCATGAACTTATTAATCGCCCCTCGTATCCTTGGCCCAGGATAGATCCTCAGAGATATTGACACTCAGGAACTTGAAACCGTTCACCATTTCCAATTTGTTACAAACTCCAGCATCTGCGAACTCTTGAGTGCTCCAGACCTTCAGCTTCTTAAATTTGAGGCAGATTGTGATCATCATTGAACTCGTTGACTTTATTAACTTTGCCTCCAACTTTCACCCTGCCCTCAAGTTTACCTGGTCCATTTCCGACACCTCCCTCCCCTTTCTAGATCTTTCTGTCTCTGTCTCTGGAGACAGCTTATCCACTGATGTCTACTATAAGCCTACTGACTCTCACAGCTATCTGGACTATTCCTCTTCTCACCCTGTCTCTTGCAAAAACACCATCCCCTTCTCGCAATTCCTCCATCTCCGCCGCATCTGCTCTCAGGATGAGGCTTTTCATTCTAGGACGAGGGAGATGTCTTCATTTTTTAAAGAAAGGGGCTTCCCTTCCTCCACTATCAACTCTGCTCTTAAACGCATCTCCCCCATTTCACGTACATCTGCTCTCACTCCATCCTCCCACCACCCCACTAGGAATAGGGTTCCCCTGGTCCTCACCTACCACCCCACCAGCCTCCGGGTCCAACATATTATTCTCCGTAACTTCCGCCACCTCCAATGGGATCCCACCACTAAGCACATCTTTCCCTCCCCCCCCTCTCTGCATTCCGCAGGGATCGCTCCCTACGCAACTCCCTTGTCCATTCGTCCCCCCCATCCCTCCCCACTGATCTCCCTCCTGGCACTTATCCGTGTAAGCGGAACAAGTGCTACACATGCCCTTACACTTCCTCCCTTACCACCATTCAGGGCCCCAAACAGTCCTTCCAGGTGAGGTATCACTTCACCTGGGAGTCGACTGGGGTGATATACTGCGTCCGGTGCTCCCGATGTGGCCTTTTATATATTGGTGAGACCCGACGCAGACTGGGAGACCGCTTTGCTGAACATCTACGCTCTGTCCGCCAGAGAAAGCAGGATCTCCCAGTGGCCACACATTTTAATTCCACATCCCATTCCCATTCTGACATGTCTATCCACGGCCTCCTCTACTGTAAAGATGAAGCCACACTCAGGTTGGAGGAACAACACCTTATATTCCGTCTGGGTAGCCTCCAACCTGATGGCATGAACATTGACTTCTCTAACTTCCGCTAGGCCCCACCTCCCCCTCGTACCCCATCTGTTACTCATTTTTATGCACACATTCTTTCTCTCACTCTCCTTTTTCTCCCTCTGTCCCTCTGAATATACCTCTTGCCCATCCTCTGGGTCACCCCCCACCCTCGTCTTTCTTCCCGGACCTCCTGTCCCATGATCCTCTCGTATCCCCTTTTGCCTATCACCTGTCCAGCTCTCGGCTCTATCCCTCCCCCTTCTGTCTTCTCCTATCATTTTGCATCTCCCCCTCCCCCTCCAGCTTTCAAATCCCTTACTCACTCTTCCTTCAGTTAGTCCTGACGAAGGGTCTCGGCCTGAAACTTCGACTGCGCCTCTTCCTATAGATGCTGCCTGGCCTGCTGCGTTCACCAGCAACTTTGATGTGTGTTGCTTGAATTTCCAGCATCTGCAGAATTCCTGTTGTTTGTGATCATCATCATAGCCAGCGTTACTCCAGCACTGACACTTTGTTAAAGGGCACCTTGAGGCTAGGCGGTTCCCCTTGAAAGGCCACACACCTCCTGCTCTCCTGTGAGCTGCAGCTTCCCACCAGAACCCACCTGCAGTGTCGATACTATCTCCGGGGTGAGGAAGACAATGGTGTAATTTCCTTCTTCCTAGTTGCATCACAGAGTCATCACCTGAGTGCAACTGCCTCACTGAAGGAACTTTGGAACTATTCTGACTTGAACTTTGGATCAAGTTTTACAGACCTCTGAAATGGTTAAGATGAACTCTTGATCTCACTACTTACAGGTATCTCAACGTGGTCCTTGCGCCTCATTTGTCTCTTGCCCTGTGCTTTCTCTTTAACTGTACTGCTTTATTCTGTATTTGATTTTCCTTTTGTACTTCCTTAATGCAATTTGGTACAGAATAATTTATCCGGAGGCACGCAAAAAAAAAGAGTTTTACACTGTATTACAGTACAGGTGACAATAACAAACCAATTACCAGTTCAATAATTTATTTCAGCCTCTGGTTCCCAATGCCTGATTTAAGAAACCAGAAAGTATACAGTTCTGCCATGTTGATCCCTCAATGCTCCTTGCAGGCTGCCCACTTCACCCCCCCACCATAACATTATTAGGTTGTGTTGAGATTTTAATGCAAACACCACATTTCTCTGTATGCTTTAATGTACATGTGACAAACAAATGAGTCAGAATCTGTCCCTGGTAAATTTTGTCATGCCCATAGCTTTCAAAGGTGTTGAGTGGATTATGATGACCCTTCAAGTTTTCAAGCCCGGGTAGAGCCATTGCCTCATGGTTCTAGCAACAGCAGTTTAAATCTGACGATGTGGGGTTTGCAGGTACAGTATCTCCTGTGTCCAAGTGGATTTCCCCCCTGGATGCAGTAGTTTACTCTCGCTTCACAAAGGCATGCTGGTTGGTGGGTGGATTGACTACTGTGGATTATGTAGGAGAAGGGTAGGAGATGTTGAGAGATGATCAACCACCCATTTACATCAATAATCACCCCACGGGTGGTTGATATTCAGCGTGGAATCGAGAGTGAAGGACCTGTTTCCGTGCTGATTCTCTCTCTCGCTCTGTAACTACATTCCCGCCCCAGGAATATCTCCATTCATTCCACTTACAGAGCGAATGGCTGAGTCGGTTTATACACTCAGGCCACTAGTACATCTAATGCCCTGTCCAGATACTCGGAGACTGCTGTCCTGTATTTTCATTACGTTGGGTCAATGTCCCACAATTTCTCATTAGCAACATTCCAAAATCAAAGCCAGTGTAGTGTTGTAGGTCCTTTGAAACTGTTGCTTACAGAGACGGATCTGCCAACCAAAAAAAAACCACAAATTGTTCACTGAACATTGAAAAGCTCCTGGATTCCTACCAGACACTGAAATGCCTGGTTAGTCTATACAGTACATGGAGAGAATGTACCATTAACCCATAAAGTATTGGAGCACAATTAGACCATTCAGCCTATTCTGTCTGCTCTGCCATTTGATCATGACTGATTCATTTTCCCTCTCAGCCCCAATTTCTTACCTTCTTCCAGTAACCTTTCACACACTAACTAATCAAGAACCTATTAACCTCTGCATTAAATACACCCGATGGCTTGGCCTCTGCAGCTGCCTGTTGCAACAAATTCCACAGATTCACCACTCTTTGGCTAAAGAAATTCCTCCAGTAAAGAAACTTCCAGTAATGCCTCCCCCACCCCCTTCACCATTTCCCACCCCCTTGCCCAACTCACATGCTGTCTCCTTGCCTGCTCACTGCCTCCCTTTGGTGCTCCCCTCAATGTTGGATTCTAAATTAATAGAAGCTGTGGCCTCATAGATTAGACTCTCCTACTGTTCTCTGAACAATAGAAGGAAATCTGGCATGCCCCATTTCATCCTCACCAACCTTCATAGATGCATCGCAGAAAACCTCAGAAAATGGAACTTTGATCTTCTCAATCCTCTAACTTCCTACTATTTTTTGGTCTATTATATGCCCTCTCTTTTGCACTTGATGTTTTTAACTTCCCTTGTCAGCCATAGTTGCATCATTCTGCCTTTAGAATACTTCTCTAGGATGTATGTTTATTGTGCCTTCCAAATTGATCCCAGAAACTCAAGCCATTGTTATCCCACCGTCATCCCTGCTAAGGTCCCCTTCCAATCAAATCTGGCCAGCACCTCTCTCATGCCTCTGTAATTCCCTTTACTTCACTGTAATACTGATACATCTGATTTTAGCTCTCTCTCTCAAATTGCAGGGTTATGTCTATGACATTATTATCATTATCACCTGAGGGTTCCTTTATCTTAAGTTTTGTAATCAAATCTGATTCATTACTCAACACTCAATCTAGAATTGCTTTTCCCTTGAAGGGCTCAACCACACGCTGCTCTAAAAAGCCACCTCGTCATTATTCTAAAAATCCTCTCTCTTGGGATCCAGCACAAACCAGATTTTCCCAATGTACCTGCACATTGAAATCCCTCATGACTATCGTAACATTGCCTATTAGACGTGCGTTTTCTATCTCCCATTGTAACATTCAGCTCACTTCCTGGGTACTGTTCAGAGAACAGTAGGAAAGTCTAAACTATGAGGGCACAGACTCTGAATAAAGGGATGGACCTTTGAAAATGAGGTGATGGAGAATTTCTTCAGCTAGAGGGTCGTAAGAAACATAGGAGCATAGAAAACCTACAGCACAATCAGGTCCTTCGGCCCACAATGCTGTACCGAACATGTCCTTACTTTAGAAATTACCTAGGACTACCCATAGCCCTCTATTTTTCAAAGCTCCATGTACCTATCCAGGAGTCTCTTAAAAGACCCTATTGTATCCAACTCCACCACTGTCACGGCAGCCCATTCCACACCCTCACAACTCTCTGCATAAAACCTTACCCCTGACATCTCCTCTGTACCTACTTCCAAGCACCTTAAAACTGTGCGCTCTCGTGCTAGCCATTTCAGCCCTGGGAAAAAGCCTCTGACTATCCACACGATCAATGCCTCTCACCATCTTATATACCTCTGTCAGGTCACCTCTCATCCTCCGTTGCTCCAAGGAAAAAGGGCTGAGTTCACTCAATCTATTCTCATAAAGCATGCTCCCCAATCCAGACAACATCCTTGTAAATCTCCTCTGCACCTTTTCTATGGTTTCCCCATCCTTTCTTTAGTAAGGTGACCAGAGCTGAGCACAGTACTCCAAGTGGGGTCTGACCAGGGTCCTATATAGGTGCAACATTACCTCTCGACTCTTAAACTCAGTCCCACAGTTGATGAAGGCCAATGCACCGTATGCCTTCTTAACCACAGAGTCAACCTGCGTAGCAGCTTTGGGTGTCCTATTGACTCAGAGACCCCAAGACCCCTCTGATCCTGCACACTGCCAAAAGTCTTACCATTAAGGCTATATTTTGCCATCAGATTTGACCTACCAAAATGAACCACCTCACACTTATCTGGGTTGAACTCCATCTGCCACCTCTCAGCCCAGTTTTGCATCCTATCAATGTCCCACTGTAACCGCTGACAACCCCCCACACTATGCACAACACCCCAACCTTTGTGTCATCAGCAAATTTACTAACCCATCCCTCCACTTCCTCATCCAGGTCATTTATAAAAATCACAAAGAGAGGTGCCAGAACAGATCCCTGAGGCACATCACTGCTCGCCATCCTGCATACAGAATATGACCTGTCTACAACCACTCTTTGCCTTCTCTGGGAAAACCAATTCTGAATCCACAAAGCAATGTCCCCTTGGATCCAATGCCTCCTTACTTTCTCAATAAGCCTTGCATGGAGTACCTTGTCAAATGCCTTGCTGAAATCTATATACACTACATCTACTGCTCTACCTTCATTAATGTGCTTAGTCACATTCTCAAAAAATTCAATCAGGCTCATATGGCACGACCTGCCCTTGACAAAGCCATGCTGACTATTCCTAATCATGCTATGCTTCTCCAAATGTTCATAAATTCTGCCTCTCAGTATTTTCTCCATCAACTTATGAACCACTGAAGTAAGACTCACTGGTCTATAATTTTCTGGGCTATCTCTACACCCTTTCTTGAATAAGGGAACAATATCCACAACCCTACAATCCTCCAGAACTTCTCCAGTCCCCATTGATGATGGTCATCTCCAGAGACTCAACAATCTCCTCTCTCCCCTCCCTCAGTAGCCTGGGATACATCTCGTCCAGTCCTAGTAACTTATCTGACTTGATGCTTTCCAAAAGATCCAGCACATTCTCTTTCTTAATATCCACATGCTCAAGCTTATCAGTCTGCTGTAAGTCATCCCTACCATTGCCAAGATCCTTTTCCGTAGTGAATACTGAAGCAAGGTATTCATTAAGTACCTCTTCTATCTCCTCTGGTTCCATACACATTTTTCCACTGTCACACTTTATTAGTCCTATTCTCTCATGTCTTATTCTCTTGCTCTTCACATATTTGTAGAATGCCTTGGGGTTTTCCTTAAACCTGTCCGCAAAGGCCTTCTCATGGCCCCTTCTGGCTCTCCTAATTTCATTCTTAAGCTCTTTCCTGCTAGCCTTAAAATCTTCCAGATTTCTGTCATTACCTAGCTTTTTGAATCTTTCGTAAGCTTTTCTTTTCTTCTTGACTAGATTTACAACAGCCTTTGTACACCACAGTTCCTGTACCCTACCATCCTTCCCCATCTCATTGGAACGTACCTTTGCAGAACTCCACGCAAATAACCCCTGAACATTTGCCATATTTCTGCCGTATACTTCCCTGAGAACATCTGTTCCCAATTTATGCTTCCAAGTTCCTGCCTGATAGCCTCATATTTCCCCTTACTCCAATTAAACATTTTCCTAACTTATCTGTTCCTATTCCTCTCCAAAGGAGATAGAATTGTGATCACTATCACCAAAATGCTGTCCTACTGAGAGACCTGACACCTGACCAGGCTCATTTCCCAATACTAGATCAAGTACAGCCTCTCCTCTTGTAGGCTTATCTACATATTGTGTCAAGAAACCTTCTTCAGCACGCCTAACAAACTCCACCCCATCTAAACCCCATGCTCTAGGGAGATGCCAATCAATATTTGAGAAATTAAAATCTCCCACCACACAATCCTGTTATTATTACACCTTTCCAGAATCTGACTCCCTATTTGCTCCTCGATATCCCTGTTACTATTGGGTGGTCTATAAAAAACACCCAGTAGAGTTATTGAACCCTTCCTGTTCCTAACTTCCACCCACAAAGACTCAGTAGATAATCCCTCCATGACTTCCTACTTTTCTGCAGCCATGACACCATCTCTGATCAGCAGTGCCATGCCCCCACCTCTTTTGCCTCCTTCCCTGTCCATTCTGAAACATCTAAAACCTGGCACTCTAAGTAACCATTCCTGCCCCTGAACCTTCCAGGTCTCTGTAACAGCAGCTCCAAGTACTGATCCATGCTCTAAGCTCATTCACTTTGTTCATAATACTCCTTGCATTAAAATAGACACCTCTCAAACCATCAGCCTGAGCGCGTCCCTTCTCTATCACCTGCCTATCCTCCCTCTCATACTGTCTACAAGCTTTCTCTATTTATGAGCCAAACGCCCCTTCCTCCATCTCTTCAGTTCAGTTCCCATCCCTTGGCAATTCTAGTTTACACTTCCCCAATAGCCTTAGTAAACCTCTCAGCCAGGATATTGGTCCCCCTGGGATCCAGGTGCAACCCATCCTTTTTGTACAGGTCGCACCTGCCCCAAAAAAGGTCCCAATGATCCAGAAATCTGAATCCCTGCCCCCTGCTCCAATCCCTCAGCCACACATTTATCCTCCTATTCCTGTACTGTACTCACTGTCATGTGGCACAGGCAGTAATCCCGAGATTACTACCTTTGAGGTCCTGCTTCTCAACTTCCTTCCTAACTCCCTGTAGTCTTTCTTCAGGACCTCCTGCCTTTTCCTACCTATGTCATTGGCAACAATATGTAGCACAACCTCCGGCTGTTCTCCTTCCCACTTCAGGATATCGTGGACGCGATCAGACACATTTTGGACCCTGGCACCCGGGAGGCAAACTACCATCCATGTTCCACAGAATCACCTGTCGGACCCCCTAACTATAGAGTTCCCTATCATTGCTGTCATCCTCTTCCTTTTCCTACCCTTCTGAGCCACAGGGCCAGACTCTGTGCCAGAGGCGTGGCCATTGTTGCCTCCCCCACCAACAATACTCAAACAGGAGTATTTATTGTTAAGGGGGACAGCCACAGGGGTATTCTCTAGTATCTGACTCTTGCCCTTCCCTCTCCTGACAATTACCCTCTTACCTGTCTCCTGAGGCCCCGGTGTGACTACTTGCCTATAGCTCCTATCTATCACTTCCGCACTCTCCCTGACCAGGCGAAGGACATCTGCATCTTCAGTTCCCTAACACAGTCCCTGAGAAGCTGCAGCTCGATGCACCTGGTGCAGATGTGGCCATCCGAGAGGCTGGGAGTCCCCCGGACTTCCCACATCTAACACCCAGAACAGAACACCAGCCACATGTACATACTTCCTGTCTCTATTCTACACAAGCAACCTACCTCACCCCGACCCGTTATTGCCGAAACCCCATTGAGCCAGAGTGCTCCTACTCTATGTTCCTCTCCTCCCTAGCCCGCTATATAAAGTTGTCTTCTTTTTAAACTCTTCTCACTGTTCAAACTGGCTGACGTCCATGCGCTTGCGCAGTCATTCCACAGGTTGTGAACCTGTGGAACTTCTTGCTACAGATGGTTATGGGGGCCAAGTCATTGGGTGTGGTTGAGGGAGAGATTGATAGGCTCTTGATTGGTAAGGGGGTGAAGGTTTTGGGTATTTGGGTAGAATGCTAGAGAACGAGGTTGAAAATAAAATTCAGCCATGAATGGATGGTTGAGTTTATTCCATGAGTAGATTGGCCTAATTATGCACCTATATCTTATGATCTTAATCTGTAAATCTGATATAAAATCAAAAAGTGCTGCAAATACTCAGCTGGTAAGGTAGAATTTGTGATGAAATAATCAAGAATTAACTTAACCAGACTAATGACTTCAGAATTGGCCTCCTTTTTTAAGCTTTGCATACTTCCTGATGTACATTTGTCTTAGGAATAAGCATCAACAATGATGAAAATCTGGGGGCATTTGTACCAGCCCAAGCCATGAGTGAACATACTGAACAGAAAGTGAACATCACTTCCTTCTCCCACATTGAGAAGCTTTGCAGCTTTATTAGTCTTACTTGTCACATACATATTGAAATATTGAAATGTACGGTGAATTGTGCTGTTTGCATCAACAACCAAGCAGTCCGAGGCTGTGCAAGGGGCAGCCAGCAAGCGTTACTATGCTCCCCCTCGTACCCCATCCGTTATTTATTTACATACACACATTCTTTTTCTCTCTCTCCTTTTTCTCCCTCTGTCCCTCTCACTATACCCCTTGCCCATCCTCTGGGTTTCCCCCCCTCCCCCTTTTCTTTCTCCCTAGGCCTCCTGTCCCACGATCCTCTCATATCCCTTTTGCCAATCAGCTGTCCAGCTCTTGGCTCCATCCCTCCCCTTCCTGTCTTCTCCTATCATTTTGGATCTCCCCCTCCCCCTCCCACTTTCAAATCTCTTACTAGCTCTTCTTTCAGTTAGTCTTGACGAAGAGTCTCAGCCCGAAACGTCTACTATACCTCTTCCTAGAGATGCTGCCTGGCTTGCTGCGTTCACCAGCAACTTTGAAGTGTCACTATGCTTCTGGCTCTAAAAAAAAAAGCCCACGATTTACTAACCCTAATCCCAATATTCCTGGAATCTAGTGGGAAGCCAGAACATCTGGAGGAAAGCCACATGATCACAGGGAGAATGTACAAATTCCTTACAGGCAGCAGCGAGAGTTGAACACCTATCTTCCAATCACTGGCACTAGCACAGAGTGTAACGCTAACCTCTGTGCAACCCTGCTGTCAAAGTCAGAACTTTCTGTTAAAGGGAAACTGAAGGAAGTAAACTCTTTTTGGCATTGTTCAGTCCAATAGTTTATCAAATGTGTACACAAGTTCAAGATACACAATACTAGGAATGTAATTTTAAGGTGTTGCTACTCTAGAGAAAGAGATTCATAGATGCAGCCTCAAATGACTCTAGTGTCCATAAGTCATGAATGGTTAAAAAATATAGTTCTGCATTGTTTGGAATTAAGAATGAAGGGTAAACTTGTGAAACATATAAGATGATAAGAGGGCTAGAGAGCAGTTGTTTCAGTGTTGTGGTGTTTCCACAATTTGCAGAATGAAAGTCAGACACTTGATGTGGAGAAAGATAATAGAGTGTGACAGTGTGTGCGGGAGTGTGAAAGACAGGGATGTGATAGACAGAGGGACAGAAATAGAGACAGATGGAGGGATGCGATAGAGATGTGATAGAAATAGGGTGGCAAAGATGAAAATGTAAAGAGAGTTCAGGACATGGACAAAGTATGATAGATGGATGAGATGGGATCAAAGAGAAATGGGGGCAAAGATAAAAGTATAATTAGAAGGTACAACCATTTCTCATTTTATGAAAGGGATATCTACTTGAGAAATGCTTCCATAAGTGAAATTATATAAATTAAAATGTCTAGGTGAAATGCATTCTAGGTACTTCAGTACAGTGTTTCCCGCGAAGTTGGAACACTGTTTGTTACAGCAAAACATGGGTTCACAAAATAAAGAAGAAAGTAAATGGCATTGTAACAAAATGTGTAAATTGAATGCACATTAATCTGGGCCTACTGTAGATACAGGGACCAAGTGAGCCAAAGAGAATCAATGATCAAGGAACAAGGAGAGAGAAAGGCAGTTGCAGACAGAGTCAGAGATAGAGTTACACTGAACCAGAGATTATGATCAAGGCAAAGACCAAGAGAGAGAAAAAAGGAGATACAGAAAGAGAGAAAAAGACAGGTGATATGAAAATCATGTATGGGGAGAACTGAATAGTTAGAAGGGCATTGTAATTTACACGAAAATGTAAAAACGGGGTCAGGCAGAGATAACAACAGGGATGGAGATAGGAACAATAGTATAAACAGAGGGGACACAGGAGGCCGTGGGGCAACACACAATCCGATGGAAAAACTCATTGGTTCAAGCAGCATCAGTGGGAGGAAAGAAACTGTTGATGTTTTGGGCCAGAATGCTACAATAGAAAAGGGGCTTTGATCTGATACCTCAGCAATTCCTTTCCTTCCACAAATGCTGCTTAACCTGTTGGGTTTGTCCAGCAGATTTTTTGTCGCTCCAGTTATAAAAATAGGCAACAATGGAGAGGGAAACTAGGAGACCAGATATATATAGAGGGACAGAAATACTCAGAAAAAGTTGAAAAAAAATAAGAAAATAAAAGCAGTGTATACACAGAGTTGCATAACTTTGTTCAGTCCAGTGTTCTGGTGCAGTACCAGGGGATGTTGCATTATCAGATGTGTCAGTTTTACAGTACATTAAAGAGAGTCCTCGTGGCCCTCCTGGATGGATGTAAATGGTCCCATCTCACTGACCTAAATTAGAGCAGCAAGCCTTTCTCATCATTCAAGACCCAGCTAACATTAAACTGGATAATTTGGTCACTGATACTGTACTTATGACAGCTTGCTATGGGCTGACTCTCTGCCGTCCCCCACTACCCACCCCCACCCACAACAACATCAAACTTACCTGACTAACTAGAAAATGGTTTGGAATGTCCTGAGATTGTGAAAAGTGCTGTGGAAATGTTTTCTTTCTTAAAGCTTGCTGAAGAGTGCCATAATAATTGAACATTCCTAAGTCCAATACACACCTTAACAGAAGGAATATTCTTTAGCTACTGTTGGCTGTTGAGGCTGTCAAAAACTTCTTTGTTTCACTCTTCCAGACCAGTGATGAGGCCATTAAAAATCACCCAGACACATTTTCGGCCTGTTAGTTTGAAGATTGCTTCATTTTATTTTCTTTCTGTCATCATATCAGAAAAGTAACCTTTTCCCAGAAGGGAAAATATATCTCTAAGCTCTTTGAAAGATCAATCCAATTAGTTCTACTCCCCGACTCTCATTCATGACCACATACATGCACCCCCAGTCTTTTCCTTTTCAACAATTTATCCAATTCTCGTTCCAAAGTTGTGACCGCATCCACTTCCTGCTCATCTCCAATTCCAATTCAAAAAGTGCTGGGGGGTTTTCAGCGTTTAATCCGATTTTATCAGGCTGGTCTTCAGCTGAAAGGCAGACATGTGGCAATCCCCTGCTACTTGCTTATTGCTAGAAGCCTTCCTCATTGGTAATACACTCATTTTGTTTCCGAGATTTAAGCATGTCAGCCAGTCTCACAGCTCTGGACAACATAAGACAGCAGAGCTGTTGCAAATGCTTTTGAGAAGGTGCATCAGCTGATCCCTTAAAAAGTTCCTATGGGGATGCTTCAGTGTTCTGAAAGGGTAATTCAAAGCCCGCCATTGATAATTGGCTTATTATCGTTGCATGTACCAAAAAATATAGTGAAATTCCTTTGCTTGCATGCCACCCAGACAGATCATTCCATACATAAATATATTGAGATAGTACAAAAGGGAAACAAAAACAAGATGCAGAGTATAGCTTTATAGTTACAAACAAGTGCAATGGAGGTAGACAAATAAAATACAAGTGCCATGTCAAGGTAGATTGAGAGATCAAGAGTTTATCTTTATTATAGAAGAGGTCCTTTCAAGATTCTAAAAGCAGTGGGATAGAAGCTGGTGGTACATGTTCACAAGCTTTTGTACCATTTTCCCATTGGGAGGTGGCGGGAGTAGAGAGAATGAGCATGGTGGAGGGGTCCTCAATTATGCTGGCTGCTTTACCAGGGCAGTGGGAAGTATAGACAGAGTCAATGGAACAGGAAGCTGGACTGTGTGATGGATTTGAGCTGTGTTTCCGATTCTATGCAATTTCTTGTCTCAAGCAGAACAGTGGCCATGTCAAGCAAGATGTATCCAAGTAGGATGTTTAGATTTTTTTTAGATTTAGATTATGAGGACACACAGTCCTCTTTTATTGTCATTTAGTAATGCATGCATTAAGAAATGATACAATATTCTTCCAGTGTGATATCACAGAAACACAGGACAGACCAAGACTGAAAAACTAACAAAAAGCACATAATTATAACATATAGTTACAACAGTGCAGCAATACCATAACTTGATAAAGAACATGATATTTTGTATGGTTCACCTTTAACATTTGGTAGGAGTCATGGGGACACGCTGAATTTCCAAAAAGATTGCTGATCGGGCAAGCCAAGGTTACCTATGTTACATTCAGAACACCCCAAAGGATCTTTGATTAATTTGCTACATCTTCTTCCCACCCTCACATCTTTATGGTGAGTGTGAGCCTGTCGGTCTTTGAGTTGGGGAACCTGGAGAAGCGACGTTTTAGATTGTAATATTGATACGGCGAGCTGCTGGTCTCCTGCTCTGGTTGTTGCTGGAACAGCATCTTCCTCTGCCTCACTAATGAGAGAAAGCCTGTTGGAGAATGTTGGGATGGACTGTAAATTTTGATGGACTCTTTTTGGGGGGCTTGGCTATTGCTTGCATGGTAGGGGGAGGGGAGGGGGTGTCAGTGCTTTTGATGTTGCTTGTGCATGGGAGAGGATAAGGGGGCACTTTGGGGTTCCGATGTTTCCATCATTCATTCTTTGGGGTTTTTTTCCTGTTTCATGGATGTTTGCGAAGAATAAGATATTTAGGTTGTATACTGTATACATTCACTGATATTGAACTATTGAATTGTTCTAAGTGTTGTTTCCTTGCTCTGCAACAGTCAAATTTTATAAAAAGCACATTGGCACAAATCACAAAAGAAAATCCATTCTTTCCAAGAGATTTTTCATTGTTTGTAAAAAATGTACTCACAATCTTAAAATATGTATTCAAGACCTTCCTAAGGATAAGTCTGTCTTTCTCTATGAAACTAAACACACATTCCAGTCTAAAAAACAAACTGTTCGAGGAACTCAGCAGGTCACACAGCATCCATGGAGGCAAAGGTATAACTGATGCTTTGGGTCAATCATTGACCTGAAAGGTTGACCTTCCTTCTGCTTCCACAAATGCTGCCCAGCCCACAGTTCGTTGTCTGCCCTCAGTTTCAGCACATACAGTCTCTTGTGTCTGTTATACATTTTTACTCCTCTCATGGTTCGGCACAATTGTTAAAGTTAAGCACAAGCACTTGTCTAACAAACATAATCACAAAGGTTTCCAGTAAAGTTAATTTGAAGCCAAGTTACTTCTATTGACACCTTCACGGCTTCAGAAGAACAGGAATTTGAACGTAGAAAATGTACTTCTCCTTAAACATGCAAGTGATCTAACTTGGAACATCTACAAGTCATAGGAAGCTTAACAATGATACTTCCTCTAATCCAGAGAGCAGACCTTCAGCAAGAAGATTCTTAGCTCTTAGGAGCAATTTTAGGAAATAAAATGATCGAGGGAAAATATGTATCAGACCAGATCAATGTGAGTTGTATTGCTTGTAAGTAGCACACTGGTTAATCCATATGTAAATATAACAACACCACGTAGGTTAAACAATATTTTTTGTAGGAATACAATGACACCTCAAAAATAGATAGACTAAACGGACTTATTAATTATCTAGTTCTCCCCCGTTGTGTGCTAATTGCTTGTAAATTAATTAGCTATGAACCCAGCTTACTGTTATATTAATAAACATTGCTTTCAAAACTCTGTGCTCCCTGAACCAAGGCTAATGATTTGCAATTCAAATGCAAATACTTTAAAATATTTACTGGAGCTAAAACAAAAGCCCATATTATTTATAATAACTTGATCACAATGAATTTAAGCTAAACTATTTTTTTGTTATTTAGATAAAGGGTAAAGGATTACTAAAGGGCAATGTATAAGGGTACCACCAACATTGTCTCTGCAAAATCAATTGGATGGATAAATGAGCTCATGTCAATGTGCACTACCAGGAAAAAGTGCACTTCCTGCCTGTCAGTAGCATCAAAAAAAGCACACGACTTGTGTAGAACCACTGATTTTTAAAGCAATGCCTCAAGAGGATGATGTCAATGTCAACAGTGGGGAGGCAAACATGAGGAAATCTGCAGATGCTGGAAATTCAAGCAACATACATAAAAAATGCTGGTGAACGCAGCAGGCCAGGCAGCATCTCTAGGAAGAGGTACAGTCGACGTTTCGGGCCGAGACCCTTCATCAGGACTAACGGAAAGAAGAGCTAGTAAGAGATTTGAAAGTGGGAGGGGGAGGGGGAGATCCGAAATGATAGAAGAAGACAGGAGGGGGAGGGATGGAGCCAAGAGCTGGACAGTTGATTGGCAAAAGGGATACGAGGCTGGAGAAGGGAGAGGATCGTGGGATGGGAGGCCTAGGGGGAAAGAAAGGGGAGGGGAGCCCAGAGGATGGACAAGGAGTTATAGTGAGAGGGACGGGGGGGCGGGGGAGGGGGAAGAAAAAGAGAGAAAATAAATAAATAAATACATAAATAAATAAGGCCTCCCATCCCATGATCCTCTCCCTTCTCCAGCCTCGTATCCCTTTTGCCAATCAACTTTTCAGCTCTTAGCTTCATCCCTCCCCCTCCTGTCTTCTCTTATCATTTCGGATCTCCCCCTCCCCCTCCCACTTTCAAATCTCTTACTCTCTCTTCTTTCAGTTAGTCCTGACAAAGGGTCTCGGCCCGAAAAGTCGACTGTACCTCTTCCTATAGATGCTGCCTGGCCTGCTGTGTTCACCAGCATTTTTTAACAGTGGGGAGGGATGTGTCCACTACTCTGTACAGCCTCTTGCATCCCTGTGCATTAGGATTGCCTAGCAGGCCGTGAAGCAGCTTCACTGGATACCTTCAACAGTGCATCTGTAGACGTTAGAGTATGTGGTGACTTGCCACCTCTCCTTAAGCAACTCAGAATGTAAAGGCACTGGCATGCCTTTCTCTTTGCTTGGTTTGTCCAAACAGAAGTACCCAGCTTCGGTGGCACCAGCTCACCTATCTACTCGCCCCATGAAGCGGAAGGTTCTGCCACTCCCCCATTTGCCTTCTCAGCCACCTCAAAAGACACAAAACTAGAGTGGAAGCAAGTCATCCATGTTCCCCATGAAAGTGAAGTAAGACACAAAACCAAAAGGATGATGGCCAGAGGGGATGATGCAAAAAGATATAGTTTTAAGTAACAACCAGCTCACGGGTAATGTGACGGGGCAACAGTAGGTTGGAACTGCCATTTTAGGGGTTGTGGGTTTGGTGGAGGTGCCTTTGACTGTTGGATTTTTGACTCTCATTCTGTGTTGGTGTTGCCATGCCTACAGATGATAATGAGAGCTCATGCTAATGAAAAAAAGCTGTCCTAATGAAGAGGAATGGAACAGCCCAATTGTGCACAGCAAGCTGCCACAAACAGCAACATGACGATGTGCAGTGAATCTGTAAAGTGTGAAAGAGGGAAGGGCGGCCTGGTAACATAATAGTTAACACAACGCTTTACGGAACAAGTGACCCGAGTTCAATCCCCACTGCGGCCTGTAAGGAGCCTGTACGTCCTCCCCGTGACCCCATGGATTTCCTCTGGGTACTCCAGTTTCCTCCCACGGTCCGAAGTTGTACTGATATACCGGTTGGTAGGTTAATTGGTCATTGTAAATTGTCCCGTGATTCGGCTAGGAGTAAACTGGGCCAAAGGGCCAGAAGGGTCTCTCCTGCACTGTACCACAAAAAGTACATAACTAAAAGCTCATTAAGAGAACTGGAAGAGGGAAAAATGACAGGATTGGCAGTGCGGTAGAATGTCAGCCAAAACTACTTTTTCATTAAATAGTAAACCACTAACCAATAAAAATCTACCATTCGGATCAGAGATAATATCCTGTTGTATAAAAGTAACTGAGGAATCTATAAAAATAGAGACGCCTCGAATCTTAGCATTGGAGTTCGAATGAAATTGTTGTCCCTTCCAGAATTTGAAAAAACGTAGTCTGTCCCCCCTCCGTACATGGGTCTCTTGTAAAAATAAAATTTGTGCTTTAAGTCTCCGGAACACTTTAAAAACTTTTTTTCTTTTAATAGGATGATTAAGACCATTAGTATTCCAGGAGACAAAATTAATAATAGACTCCATAAAACCTAAAGTCAACCCACAACAAGGAGGATTGACAATAGGCGCGACCCACAAACCCGGAGAGGAAACAGAACATACAAAAGATACCGGGGAAAAGGACGCAACCAGTACTTCAATAATGTATATAGCCCAAAGAAAAACAAACTAAAACGTGAAGCCCCTCCCACCACCCCCCACCCCAAGACCTCAAGGCAAAATCTAAAGCAGACCCGCCAGAAAGAAGCAAGCGCTAAAACTACCCCCATGACTTCCGGTATACGCTCCCTAAAAAAAAGGTATAAATATGAAAAGGATCAGCTAATTGTAAAACAGTAAAAAAATAAGTAAAAAAAAGTTAGCTCAATTAGAATACACACAGAACAGAACAAAAGCCGGAAAATATATATTAAAAAAACCACAATAAACCTCAAACTCATGAATAGACACAGCAACAAAAAAAAAATAGGATTATTAACCTAAAGTGATTATAAAAAGCAAAACAGAATAAAATTTTTAAAAAAACTACAAAATTTAAGGCCGCACAGGAAATACGTAAGATGACAAAAGGGAAGTAACCACCCAGAATCCCCTGGGAAAAGAAAGAAATGACGCAGTTAAAAAAGAAAGTTTAGCAGCCATATTAAGAAATCAAAAGTAAACTTTTCTGCCCAAATAGGGCACAGAAAAGTTAAAACCAACCAATTCACAGCCTCCGATCAACGGAGAAAATTAAAAAAAAGGCAATTAAGATGTTGAAGATGAAAGTTGATCCAGATAACTCTGGGCAGAATGTCAGCCAAATCCACGTGCTTAAACATTCTTGATCGGATTTGAACCCAGTGCTTTCTGATTCAGCCACCTTCTGAGAAGTTACATTGCAAATGCAAGTTATCTCACGGGACATGAACACATGTCTGTATCATTGGTACTGAGCTGGAGATGATTTAGAGGTACAAGTTCCTGGGTGTAAATGTCACAAACAGCTTGTCCTAGTCCACCCACATGAATGCTATGGCCAAGAAGGCACTTTTACTACTTCAGGTGTGTAAGGAAATTGGGTATGTTCCTGATCATTCTTACTGATTTTTGTAGATGACTCATAAAGAGCATCCTATCTAGTTGCATCACAGATCTCTATGGCAACTGGTCTTCCCAGGACCACAAGAAACCACAGGGAATTGTGAACAAAGCCCAGTAATTCAGGAAAACCAGGCTCCCCTCCATAAACTCTGTCTGTCTCTGGGGTGTCTAAAATCAGAAGGCATACATTTATGATAAAGGTTAAAATATTTAGGTAGGATCTGATTTTGATTTTTTTTTAATCCATTAGGTGATTGGACTCTGGAATACACCATCTGAGTCAGCGGCATAGGCAGCTACTTTCACCACATTGAGAAGTATCTGGATGAGCACTTGAATTGGCAAGGTGTAGAAGGCTATGAACCAAATTCTGGTAAATGAAATTGCTACTGATAAGAACTTGAAGATCAATACGGACATGGAGGGGGCGCTGGAATGTCTCTTCCTGACTCTGTGACTCCAATACTTGCAGTAAAACAAGGGAATAGAATTTTGGGCCTCAGGAACCTGCAGATGATGGAATCTGGAGTGAAAAATAAACTGTTGGAGGAACTCAATGGGTCAAGCAGCATCTGTGGAGGGAAGATGGACCATCAGCTTTTTGGGGCGAGATCTTTCATCAGTATGGAGATCTTCTCTTCTTAAGGCCATCTCCCCTACAGGGGCATAGGTTGCAGACAGCAGCTTGCCAGAAACCTCTGCCCTGGGAAGTCTTTCAAGATGTCCCCAGGTGTAATCTATCTTCTTGGCGTATTCTTCTTCTCCCAGGAATGAGGTCTTTGAAGCTTCTGTGTGCCCTTCTCTTGCACTGATTTTTACGGGATGGGATTGCTCACTCTGGCCAATCCTCCTCCCATCGCAGCTGGGCTTGGGACAGTCCATGGTGGAGTTAGACGGGATTTGAGATGAGAGGATAAAGTTCTGACCTGATAAGTAAGAGGAAAGAGTTTGTACTAGTTCTGTCCTACCCTTACAAAACCAATACCAGAAAAAAATAACAGTGATGACTTACTTTGCTGAGATTAAATATAGTTCCTGGCTCATGAATTAATGTCTGGCAGTGCTTGCAGATGAATGACGTTGGCAGATTAGATTGTGAATTGAAAATGTCTGTGATATAACAACTGACATTAGATATTATATGTGACACCACACATAAGTTTAACACAATGTTTTAGTTGTGTGGGTGATGACTGTTGTCAATCTTGTCTCAATAGATCTTGATTCAACCTGTCAAATTGCTTTATGTTACTCTCACCTTTGTTTACAATCAAGCAACAGAATCAGGTTTAATATCTCTGGCATATGTTGTGCAATTTATTAATTTAGCAGCAGTAGTACAATGTAGTACATGATAATATAGAAAAAAAAGTAAAAAAAATTACAGAAAGTAATAAATGTGTATTAAATAGTTAAATTAAAGTAGTGCAAAAAACAGAAATAATAACAGCAGTGCAGTAGTAAAGTTGCAGGATGAGTAGCCCAGTAGGCAGGGCTAATAAACAGGAGATGTGAATTCAGATCCCTCTGTAGAAGATTAAACTCCGTTAGAGTCCTCAGAAGTTGATAAGTGTACTTATAATTTGGCCATAAAATTAACAGGTTATTGTCTAAGGACCAATAGGTCATTAGAGAAGAAAATCAGAACAAGAAATAGAAGCAGGAGAGGTAAAATAGAGACACAAGAAACTGCAGATATTGGAATGTAGAACAACAAACAAACTGCTGGAGGAGCACAGGAGCTGAGTAGTATCTGTGGGAGGAAAGGAATGGTCGATATTTTGGTTTGAAATGCTGCATCAGGATTGGATCAGTAGGAGTAAGCCAGTGCATATTGCACCATTCAGTGCCATAACACTCCTACTTCAAAGTTCAAATTAAATTCATTATCAAGGTATACATATCTCACCATATACAACCCTGAGATTCATTTTCTTGTGGGCAAACTCAATAAGTTGACATTCAACCAGTATGCAAAAGACACAAACTGTGCAAATATAAACAGAAAGTAATAATAATAAACAAGCAAATAAAATATCGAGAACCTGAGATGAAGAGTCATTAAAAGTGGAAATATTTCAATGATGAAGGGAAGTTGAGTGAAGTTATCCCCTTTGGTTCAAGAGCCTGATGACTGAAGAGTAATAGCTGTTCTTGAACCAGGTGTTGTGTGACTTGAGACTCCTGTATCTTCTTCCTGATGGCAGCAGCAAGGAAAGAGCATGTCCTGAGTGGTGGGGGTCTCTGAAGATGGATGCTGTTTTCCTTTGACAACACTTGGTGTAGAAGTGTTCAATGGTGGGGAGAGCTTCACCCATGATGGACTATGCTGTACCTACTACTTTCTGCACAATTTTCCATTCAAGGGCATTGTTGCTTCCATACCAGGCTGTAATTCGGCCAGTCAATATACTCTCCACTACACACATGCAGAAGTTTGTCAAAGTTGTAGATGTCAGGAAGATTCTTCAGCATCTTCTTCCTACAATAACCCGATATTCCTTCTGTCCTATAATATACGCCACTACAGAGCATAGAGCAGGCTCTTTGGCCCATAATGTCTGCACTGACCATGATGCAAATTTAACTAATCTAATCTGCCTGTGGTCCTCTATTCTGTGCTTGTCCATGTCTATTCTAAGTGCTCCTTAAATGTTGGTTTCACCTCTGCTTTCCCCCACCTCCCCTATCAGCACATTCTAGGCATCTACCATTCTCTGTGTGAATAACATCTTGTCCTGTAAATCTTGTTTAAAATTTCCCCCTCTCTCCTTTAATATGCTGAGCTATGCTGAGGCTTCTGTTGGTCCGGGTCGACCAGGGATGTTGCGTCCTAGCTGCCTAGATATACAAGCCAGGGCATTACCATATGGAGAGCAAGCTGTTGCCCATGTAGCAAGCTCCCCGTCTCCATGCATCTGATGAACCCAAAGGAATGGCAGAGACTGATACAGTTTGGCACCAGCAGCGTTGTAGGAGCTGCCAGTCAACGTTGAACTCAAAATAAGACTGCCTTAGTGACTCCAGATTTTCCCCTCAGGGTTTACTCCTGAAGCCTGCCCCATGAGTGGGTATAGCTGCAAGGCAGTAGAGGCTTCAGATCAGTTTTCCTTCTCTTAGATGAGTCGCAAACCACGGCTGACAAGCCCCATCTGCCAGAAATCACTGGTTTTGACGGGCACCCTCAACTATTTGACATTTCTATCTTGGGAAAAAGATTCTGGCTATCTACCTGATCGATGTTGCTCATAATTTTCTTAACTTCTGTAAAGGTTGCCTGTCAAGTGCTCCAGAGAAAACAACCCTAGTTTGTCGAACCTTTCCTTGTAGTGTATACCCTTCAGTCTAAGTAACACCTTAGTAAACTTCTTCTCCACCCTCTACAAAGCTCAAAATCCTTACTGTAATATAATTCCCAGAAAGTGAAATCTATATTGTGTATACTCAGAAACTGAGCCTCCAATGTCCTTTCAGGTAGCCCTGATTTGGACACTTCCCCAGTTTTCATTTTGCTGTGTGATATGATTTACATGTAAAGTTAGTATCAAATCCTTAGAAGTTACCTATTTAAATGTTTTCTGTCACGACTTTTAATGCTCTTTTCCAAGCTACCATAGATACTTCTTACCACATGCCTTTATTGTTTATTTTATTCAGAATTAAGATCCTGATTTCAGACTGAACTAAATAATTTCCAATTATTAATACAACCTTCAACTTTAAAATTGCTGTTCTCTAAAAGATCTGACTTGCCAGATTTTCAAGTAACTTTTTATCATTGCACTGTAATTAATTCAAAAGCTGTCCTCATTAGATCATCCACACTGATATCAGAAACAAACATCTCTTATACACTCCACTGATTTATGCACACTTTTACCACTACGTTGGTCTGCCCAGCCTTTATGTAGTTGTAGGGACATTGAATCATAGAGCAGTGGATCAGACCTTGCAGTTCACTCATCTCTGCTGATATCACATAAATGTCATAAATGTCCCACCATTACTAATGACCTTTGTATAAAATCCTTAGCTTCCCAATTTATTCAGTCCATCTTTGTGGTCATTCATCACCCTCCCCCAATGCTTTCAGCCCCCTTAGCTTCTTAGCTCCACCCAAATCAATTCTACTCCTGATTCTCTGAGCAAACACTCTTCCATTGTTTTTATTCCATTCGTTAGACCTGTCCTGCCTTCCTTTATTCAATTTGCCTAACTCATGCAGAAGGCAAAAAATTGAATATTTATTTTGCAACCTTGATCACTTTTCAGCTTTGTTTCTGAAATGGTCATTCAAACATATTAATTTATTTCTATTTGTACCATGAATCATTGCAGATGTTGCATGCATTCAGATAAGGAGCTTTGACTTTTAACTTGTTTTTCAGCTGCTCTTATCAGAATTAGAGTTAAACTCTTACATTTGAATACACTTTCTCTTCATGACAAACTGGCTAACATCATCTATTCTCCTACTCTGTGCTATTGTTTAACTTTGTAATTTCTCGCAGTGGAATTCTCCCTACCTGCGCAAGTGGTGCATGCGAGCTTGACTTCAATGTTTAAGAGAAGTTTAGATAGATACATGGATTGTAGGAGTATGGAGGGCAATGGTTGTGCTGCAGGTCAATGGGAATAGGCAGTTTAAATAGTTCAACATGGACTAGATGGGCCAAAGGGCCTGTTTCTGTACTGTGCTTTTCTGTGACGCTATGACTCCCAGCAAAATTCAGAGCCAGGCCATTTCCTTCCCAATCTTGTTTGCAGATATACATCAATTGTATAAATTTCGGGCACAGAAGGAGGTTGTAGAGTCATAAAAGATGTTAAAAGATGTAGTGTATAAGTAGTCCTTTTGGCCACTAAGTTTGTACTGACCATCAAGCACCAATTCATACGCTAATCCTATCCTGATCTATCTCATTCCCCCCCCGCCGCAACATTCCCCTCATTTCCCCTGCAAAAGCCATTCAGCCCTTCATGTTCATGCCAGCCAAAAGATGCCTTCCACCTAATCCAGCCACCATCTTGCCTGTTGCAGGTTGGTTGGTTATGATACTCCAAGTGTTCATCCAGATACAGTAAAACTCTGATAACCTGGCCTCTCACTGGGTCAGAAACCTTGATTGTCCGGTATCTTGTTCACTCACTAGTCTGGAGCGAGGGGGAGGGTTCAGATTGTAAACAGGGTGTGAAGTCAGAACCAGGAGTCTGCAGTGCTGCAGGGATCTGGTTCGAGAACTGGAGTTGGGGAGTGGGATCTGGAGATCTAGGGGTCAAAGATGGAAGTAGGTTTGTGGCTGGAGACAGGAATTGAAATGTTTCTATATTTCCCTCTCCTTTCAAACTGAGCAGATTCACTGGAAAATGTATTATAATATCGTGTAACACAGGAAAAAAGTATAGGGAGAAACATGCAATAGTCCTGAAAATCAGCACCACCAATGTCTAAAGAGTGCTAGAATATCTGAATGTTACAGTTCAGGCTAAAAGTGGTAAGGGCTTTTGCCTCTGACGCCCCCAATATCACTCTGTGAGTTCCAGATCCCAACTACCCTTTGGGTGAAAATATTTCTCCTCAACACCAACGAATTAAATCAATTTTCAACTTAGGGTGGCAAAGTGGAGACACGTCTCTGCCAAAGGAGGTCTAAGGCACACCTTCCATCCTTTAGTCTGCAGGTCACCCTTGGCCAAGTTGTTGCATCTGCTTAGCCCCTGATCAGGGTTACGTGAAGCCATGGGAGCAGGGATGGCCGTATGAGCAGCTGGTGCATATCACAAGTCCTGGTTTTGCGACCACTGACGCCAGGCAGATATTCCTCTGAAGAGTGTTGATCATGTCTGGGGTCACCCGGCTTGTAAAGACACTGCCCAGGAGAAGCAATGGTGAGCTACATCTGTGGGAAAAATATTGCTAAGACCATGATCACCCACTTCATATGACATGGCACATAATGATGATATAACCATATAACAATTATGTCACGGAAACAGGCCATCTTGGCCCTTCTAATCCATGCCGAACTCTTACTCTCACCTAGTCCCACCGACCTGCACTCAGCCCATAACCCTCCATTCCTTTCCTGTCCATATAGCTGTCCAATTTAACTTTAAATGACAACATCGAAACTGCCTCAAACACTTCTGCTGGAAGTTCGTTTCACACAGCTACCACTCTCTGAGTAAAGAAGTTCCCCTTCATGTTACCCCTAAACTTTTGCCCTTTAACTCTCAACTCATGTCCTCTTGTTTGAATCTCCCCCACTCTCAATGGAAAAAGCCTATCCACGTCAACTCTATCTATCCCCCTCATAATTTTAAATACCTCTGTCCAAAGTCACCCCTCAACCTTCTACGTTCCAAAGAATAAAGACCCAACTTGTTCAACCTTTCTCTGTAACTTAGGTGATGAAACCCAGGTAACATTCTAGTAGATCTTCTCTATACTCTCTCAATTTTGTTGACATCTTTTCCTATAATTCGGTGACCAAAACTGTACACAATACTCCAAATTTGGCCTCACAAATGCCTTGTACAATTTCAACATTACATCCCAACTCCTATACTCAATGCTTTGATTTATAGAGGCCAGCGTGCCAAAAGCTTTCTTCACCACCCTATCCACATGAGATTCCACCTTCAGGGAACTATGCACCATTATTCCCAGATCCCTCTGTTCTACTGCATTCTTCAATGCCCTACCATTTACCATGTATGTCCTATTTTGATTAGTCCAACCAAAATGTAGCACCTCACATTTATCAGCATTAAACTCCATCTGCCATCTTTCAGCCCACTCTTCTAACTGGCCTAAATCTCTCCGCAAGCTTTGAAAACCTACTTTATTATCCGCAACTCCACCTATCTTAGTATCATCTGCATACTTACTCATCCAATTTACCACCCCATCATCCAGATCATTAACGTATATGACAAATAACATTGGACCCAGTACAGATCCCTGAGGCACACCACTAGTCACCGACCTCCAATCTGAAAAACGGTTATCCACCACCACTCTCTGGCGTCTCCCATCCAGCCACTGCTGAATCCATTTTACTACTTGAATATTAATATCTAACGATTGAACCTTCCTAACTAACGTTCCATGTGGAACCTTGTCAAAGGCCTTACTGAAGTGCATATAGACAACATCCACCGCTTTACCCTCGTCAACTTCCCTAGTAACCTCTTCAAAAAATTCAATAAGATTTGTCAAACATGACCTTCCACACACAAATCCATGTTGACTGTTCCTAATCAGACTCTGTCTATCCAGATAATTATACCATCTCTAAGAATACTTTCCGTCAATTTACCCACCACCGACGTCAAACTCACAGGTCGATAATTGCTAGGTTTAGTCTTAGAACCCATTTTAAACAATGGAACCACACGAGCAGTACGCCAATCTTCCGGCACCATCCCCGTTTCTAATGACATTTGAAATATTTCTGTCAGAGCCCCTGCTATTTCCACACTAACTTCCCTCAAGGTCCTAGGGAATATCCTGTCAGGACACGGAGACTTATCCATTTTTATATTCCTTAAAAGCTCCAGTACTTCCTCTTCTTTAATCATCATCGTTTCCATAACTTCCCTACCTGTTTCCCTTACCTTACACAATTCAATATCCTTCTCCTTAGTGAATACCAAAGAAAAGAAATTGATGATGACCTACTCATTTAGCAAATTCTTGACTTCTTGTGTTGGGGCATTGAGCACGAAAGTTAGCAAGTCATGTTGCAGCTGTCTAAAACTTTGTTCACAGTTATTGCTACCAAGTTCAAATCCAAATTTGACTCAACCACATTTGGAGTTTAGAGTAATGATGTGGAGCCCTTGGAGAAGGTGTTGAGGAAGTTCATTAGGATGTTGCACGAAATAGAGAGTATTAGTTATCAGGAGAGGTTGCACAAAGCTTACATTGTTTTCTCCACACAATTTTTTGGCTTGTCTTGGAGGATGTGGAGGGAGGGCAACCTGATAGACATTTGTAAATTTATGAGAGGTATAGATAGAGTATTAGAAAAGTGCAGCACTGGTTGGACCATTTTGACCCAGGATGGTCAGTCTTTTTTCCAGGGTGGAAACTTCAAATACTAAAGGGCATGGATTTAAGGTGTAAGGATAATGGTGTTGGTATTGATTTATTATTGTCATGCACCGAGATACAGTGAAAACTTTGTCTTCGCATTGCTGTTCATACAGGTCAAATCATTACATAGTAATTAAGATAGAACAGGGTAAAACACTAACAATGCAGAATAAACTGTAATGGCTACAGAGAAAATGCAATGCAGGTAAACGCTAAAGTGCAAAATCATAAGGAGATGGAATGTGAGATCGAGAATATTGCTAGGTAACCATTTAATAGACTTATTGCAGTGAGGTGGAAGCTGTACTTGAGCCTGGTGGTATGTGCTTTCAGACTTTTGTATCTTCTTCCCAATGGAAGAGGGGAGAAGGAGGAATGTCTGGGATGGGTGGGGTCTTTGATTATGCTGGCTGATTTACTGAGCCAGCAAGAAGCACACTCAGAGTCCACAAATGGGAGGCTAGTTTCCGTGATGCACTGGGCTGGGTCTACAACCCTCTGTAGTTTCTTGCAGTCATGTGCAGAGCAGTTGCTATACCAAGTTGTTCGACATTGAGATAGGATGCTTTCTATGAGTAAAATTAGTAAGGGTAGACGGTGGCATGCCAGATTTCTTTAGACTCTTGTGGAAGTAGAGACCCCAGTGAGTTTGCTTTGCCATTAAATTAGCATGGTTGGAACAGGACATTCTATTTGTGGCATTCACTCCTAGGAACTTGCAGCAACCAATCTTAATCCTCTCAACTTCAACAACATTGATGCAGTCAATTCCTGAAGAACCTCCCTTCCTGAAGTCAATGCCTAGCTCATCTGATTTGCTGACATTGAGGGAAAGGTTGTTGCCAAGATACCACGTCACCAAGCTCTCTGTCTCCTTCCTGTACTCTGACTCATCGTTATTAGCAATATGGCCACTGTGGTGATATCAACCACAAACTTGTAGATGAAATTAAAACAGAATGAGTGTACAGAGAGCGGAGTGGGTTGCAGAGGGCATATCCTTGTGGAGCACCAGTGTTTAGAATAATCGTGCTGGAGGAGTTGCTGCCCATTATTACCGATTGTGGTCTGTTGTTCAGGAAGTCAATGATCCAGTGCAGAGGGAAAGTTTAAGGAGATAAACAGGGCAAGTATTTTTTTACACAGAATGTGAGAGGTGACTGGAATTTACCACCAATGGAAGCAAATATAGTAGTAAAATTTAAGAGGCAGGGACAGGCACATAAGCAGGGAGGGAATGGAGGGATATAGACCATGTGCAGGTAGATAAGATTAGTTTAAACTGACATCATAGTCACCACAGACATGATGGAGCAAAGGGCCTGTTCCTTTAACATACTGTTGCCTAACCATATTCTGTGTGTTGGGCACATGGCCAAGTGGTGAAGGCATTCATCTAGTGATCTGAAGGTCGCTAGTTCGAGCCTCAGCGTGTTAGTGTCCTTGAGCAAGGCACTTAACCACACATTGCTCTAGTGTCTGTGCGAGGAGTGACGCCCCACACAGACTCCAATCTGCACCTTGTAAGGCATGAAAATGCCTGACGCAGGCCTCTCATGGTCTGAGTCAACTTTCCCTCCCCTCCCTCCTCCCTCCCCTAACCATATTCTACACTATTTCATGCTCCTCAGTACCTGGTGTCATTGGTAAATCTTCATGCAGAAGCTAAATAAATAAAAATGAAACATAAAAGCCTTAAAATAAAATTTCACTGCAAATGTTCGTTGAACTCCATACAAAGTTCCTTCATCTGTTCTTTTGAGAATGTGTGACTTTCTTTATTCAAGGAATAAAAAGAGTCACTGGAGAAATAATGTCAAGTGGTCCTGGTCATTGAATATCCATTCAAGATGGAGTTTGAAGGTGGAAGTAATTAGCCAGCTTTGGCTTTTACAGGAGAACACCAAAGCTCTTTGCTTAAACCATTGATATTCCCCTAGGAACATGTTTAATGTCATTGATGACTGCTTGCACAGAACTGTATTGATTTCATCAAGCAGATTTTTAGAGGCTTAACTTAATTGAGAAGCAGATGAGCTGTTGTAGAGGGAGAACTCTTGAGATTGTTTTTGCCTCACTTACTGCATTGTGTTTTCTGGAAGGCATTGAATTGACAGTCTGATAGAGACTGGCTTTCAGACAGGTCCAACACTATTGTTTGGAATTGCAATTCAGTGAACTCCCACGTAATCGTACAACAGCAACAACAGAAGCAAATGAGAAGCCAAAACATATTTACCAACGAATACCCAGAGGTGATGAGAAAGAGAAATTTAATTTTACACTGATATTCATTTTATTCGAACACTACATTTAGAACGTACTCTCGGGTATCCACTCTGCTATGCATCAACATTCCAACCTGTAATCACTTGAGTATCCTTTACTATTTCTCCTTCTTCTTTGGCAGTCCCTCAGTGTGGAGTTTGGTTGGGTTCTGAGGTGGCTGATGAGGGACCCATAGCATCTAGCACATGTGGGGCAACATTTAAATCTTCAATCATTATGGACCTCAGGGAGGAGCTGATACTTCAGGAGTCTGGAGTTGCTGGAATCTGGAGCAAAAAGCAAACAGCTCAATGGGTCAGTCCTCATTTGTAGAGAGAGATGAATAGCCAACATTTCGGGTCAGGACCTTCATCTGGTCTGAAGGAGTAGAGAGAAGATAGAGAATAGAAGGAGGTGAAGGGAAGGACTGAGGCACAAGCTGGCAAGTGATAAGTGGATCCAGGTGAGGAAAGTTGATTCACAAATGAAGGAGAAAGGGAGGAAAGGATAGCTGAAGACAGCAAAGACTGCAGATGTTGGAACCTGATAGGAAAAGAAAGTGGAGCATAGAAGCAAATAAGGCAGAACATATGTTAGAAGTGTGGGAAGGGGACCCAATGGAAGGAGCTTTTCCCTTGTTCCTCCTTTGCACACGACTCCTACACTCCACTCAGTCTCTCCTGTACCCAAGTTTCTTACCACTGCTGTCCCAGCTCCATCTGCCCATCACTCATATACCCCCACCATTCTTTTTGCCATTAATCCAAGCTATGAGGCAATTTACAGGGGCCAATTAACCTAGGAACACTTCTGTGGGGTGTGAGAAGAAATCGGAGCATGACATGGTCACAAAGAGAACAGGAGCTCAGGATTGAACCCAAATCCCCAGGGCTATGAGACAGGAAATCTATTAAGCAAAACTCTTCAAATGAGGCTGTGAATTGGTGCCTGAAGCTTTTTTCTCACCATGTTCTTGAGCTTCAACATGGACACTGCCTGTCTGGCAGGCCACGTTATTTATCAGTTGCCATGTGACTGTTTGAACTTCACTCAGGGGGGTTGAGTGAGCAAGGGCTGGATAAGTTTCCTTGTAATGCAGCCAGAACTGGGCAAATGTTGATGAATAAGTGTGGCTAGTAGAGGGGGAAAATTGTCTCGGTTATAGAAGACTGAGAGTGATAGCAGAGGGTTGTTCTTTGTGCTAGGAAGGTTGTGACAAGCAATGTACTGCAGTGATCAGTGCTGGGACTATTGCTGTTTCTTATCTATATTAGTGACTTGGCTATGAATGAAAGATATAATGACTAAATTTGAGAATAATAGGAAAACTGGTGATGTTGTTGATATTAAGGGGATGGTCTGATATCACAGAATGGTATTGATGAGATGATAATTGGGTGGAATAAAGGCAGAATTTAATTTTGATAGAACAAGCTAATGAATTTTTGGAGGAATAATAAAAGCAAGAGATCTACCATGAACCATTGATGTCCTGAGGAATATTGATGAACAGAGGGATCCTTGTGTACAGGTTCATAGGAAAAGAAGGCAGAATAGTTAGTTCAGGTTGTGAAGAAGGCAATCAGAAATGGGACAAGAGTGGGGAAAGAAATACGATGGGTAGTGGGCTCAAAATGTATCTGACTACATCTAACTCCAATAGACTGAGGATGATAGTAGAGGGTTGCTTCTGCAAGGGTTGCTTTTGTTCTGTCCAGAGGAAGTATCTTGACTCAAAATGTTGACTGTCCAATTCCCTCCATAGATGAGGCTTGACCTGCTGAGTTCCTCCAGCATCTTTTGATGTGATACACAATATTTGCCTTCAGTAGCCAGAGTATTAAACAAAAAAAGAGAGAGGTCATGGTGCAACTTCATTCAATTGTGATTAGGCAATATCGGGAGTATTACACACAGTTCTGGTCACCGCATTATAGGAAGGATGTAATTGCACTGGAGAGGGTGCAGAGGAGCCCACCAGGATATTGCCTGGGGTGAAATGTTCTGGATTTAATGAGAGGCTGGAGAGGCAGGGTTTCTCTTCCTGAGTGCAAACTAGGTTGAGGGAGCACCTGGAAAAGGTACACAAAAATATGCAAGGCATAAATAGGGTGAACAGTTGTAATTAGCCTGAAAGTGAATAATAGCAAAATATCAAAGAGCCAGTATTCTCCAGGTTGTACCAATAGCCCATGATATACCTTATTCTGATAGAACCCATAGAAGATCAGTGAAATTCCTTCTTTCTCTGCTCCACCCTCCTCTTACCTGCTCTCACTGTGTGCAAAAGCAAACCTTGGAAACATCTAATTGGACATCCCTTAAGCAAGCTGCCAATTCCTGCGAATATTGTCAATCCACAATCCCTGTACAGTGAGTTGATACAGTTATAACTACTGGTTCAGGTACCACTGAATGAGCTCAATAATGATTTCTACAGCTGCCCTGTCTCCTATTAGCAGGGCATGAGAAAGTAAGGTTATACATTTTCTAATTTTATTCTTTCTTAACCCTGCCACCCTGAAGAGTTCTTCACACTTTGAATGTTGCAAGGAGCAGGAAATAAGGAACTAGAAATATGAAAAATATGCACTTCACGGATTGGACAGTGCATTCAACAATTTCAGATATACCACCTTTCCTGTTTGTGTCACAGCTGGTCAGTTCAGAAGTCAGATCATCCACCTGTAACATTAAATCATTTGTTTTTTTCCAATAAACGCAGCCTGACTTGCCAACCTTTTTCCAGCACTTTCTTTTAATTCCCACAATTCCAATATTCTTTTTTCTCCTCTCCTCTATCTCATCATAACCTTCTGGTTACATGTCCAAACAGATAATTTGTAATCTTCACACCTTTACCACTCTCCCGTTGGTGGAACCATCATGTCTCACTCAGTCTCCACCATCTTAGACATTTCCTTTGTTCTCTCACTCTTCAAACCCTCTCTATAATTTAAAACATGCTTGTTTCCTCAAATTTGCTTAGTTCTGAGAGAGTCATTAAGGAAAACACTAACTCTGGTTCTTTTACCATAGATGCTGTCTGATCAGCTGCATATTTTCAGCATCTTTTTTTTAAAGCACATCATAAGCACCTTCTTACCACAGGGGAAAAAACAATGCTGGAAGATCTCAACCGATCAGGCAGCACCTCTAGAGGGAAATAGAGGTTTGAAGATGGCAGCACGACGCACTGTGCAGCAGCCACTCCGGTGAATGATATCTGTAATCTGTCAAGTAGGGTGCCTTGCACAATCCTGATTTGATGGAGACAGACGTGAGGGCATGGAGGAACATCTGGTGAAACTTCTGAAATTCGTTCTTTGCTGCCGCTGCTACTGAATCTGTGATCCAGAATCTCCGGAGGAGAAGGCCCCGAGTCCTCGGCTTTGCTTGTTGCTCAGCAGAGGATGGTGCTCGGGAGGCTGTATCAGAGGGGCTGGTTGGAAGCACAAAGTTTTCGGATGGACTCAGGGTTGGCTGTGGTCGGGTGCTTCCAATACATTGGCAGTTGTCGGCGCCTGGAGCTTTATGGCAAGGAGAGTTTCTCCCTTTTGCCGCCTGCTATCAGGACTATTGGGAGTCGCTCGGAACTTTGAGACTTTTTTTTACCGTGCCCATGGTCTGCTCTTTATCAAATTATGGTATTGCTTTGTACTGCCGTAACAACAGGGGTCCGTGTTGGGGCCGCTTCTTTTTACATTGTACATCAACGATGTGGATATGGAATAGATGGCTTTGTGGCTAAGTTTGCTGACGATACAAAGATAGGTGGAGGGGCCGGTAGTGCTGAGCAAATGGAGAGTCTGCAGAGAGACTTGGATAGATTGGAAGAATGGGCAAAGAAGTGGCAAATGTTGGAAAGTGTATGGTTATGCATTTTGGCAGAAGAAATAAACGGGCAGACTATTATTTAAGTGGGGAAAGAATTCAAAGTTCTGAGATGCAATGGAACTTGGGAGTCCTCGTACAGGATACCCTTAAGGTTAACCTCCAGGTTGAGTCGGTGGTGAAGAAGGCGAATGCAATATTGGCGTTCATTTCTAGAGGAATAGAGTATAGGAGCAGGGATGTGATGTTGAGGTTCTATAAGGCGCTGGTGAGACCTCACTTGGAGTACTGTGGGCAGTTTTGGTCTCCTTATTTAAGAAAGGATGTGCTGACGTTGGAGAGGGTACAGAGAAGATTCACTAGAATGATTCCGGGAATGAGAGGGTTAACATATGAGGAACGTTTGTCTGCTCTTGGAGTGTATTCTTTGGAGTTTAGAAGAATGAGGGGAGACCTCATAGAAACATTTCGAATGTTGAAAGGCATGGACAGAGTGGATGTGGCAAAGTTGTTTCCCATGATGGGGGAGTCTAGTACGAGAGGGCATCACTTAAGGATTGAAGGGCACCCATTCAGAACAGAAATGCGAAGAAATTTTTTAGTCAGAGGGTGGTGAATCTATGGAATTTGTTGCCACGGGCAGCAGTGGAGGCCAAGTCACTGGGTGTATTTAAGGCAGAGATTGATAGGTATCTGAGTAGCCAGGGCATCAAAGGTTATGGTGAGAAGGTGGGGTAGTGGGACTAAATGGGGGAATGGATCAGCTCATGATAAAATGGCGGAGCAGACTTGATGGGCCGAATGGCCGACTTCTGCTCCTTTGTCTTATGGTCTATATGTTATAATTTTGTGGTCTTGTCAGTGTTAGTCTTTGGTTTGTACTTTTTTTTTGTTATACCACTCTGGAGGAAAATTGTATCATTTCTTAATGCATGCATTTCTAAATGACAATAAATGAGGACTGAGTGTCCTCATAATCTAATCTAAAAAAAATCTAAAAAATAGTCAAAACATCTATTTCCCTCCACAGATATTCCCTGACCTGATGAGTTCCTCCAGCTTTTTGTATTTTTTGCTCCAGATTCCAGCATCTGCAATACCTTGTGACCATAACCTCCAGCTACATACTAGGGATTGCAACCAGTAGGGTTCCTGTGACTCTGGGAATGTTTATGTGGAGTTTGCTTGTGACCGTGTGTTTTTTTTCTCCTGGGTGTTATGGTTTCCTTCCACATTTCAAAGATGTGGGAGATAATATTTGCCCCTGGTGTGTTGATCTGGAGGGAGTTGACAGGTATGAAATAGGACCAGTATTGGATTAATGTAAATAAGATCCCAATGATCAACACAGACTCTGTGGTCCAAATGGGCTTTTTTTCCCCAAGCTGTTTGTCTCTACGATCCTATAGCTCAACCATGATAGCTCCCTGTTAGTGATGGACATCCTAGGGAGAACAGCAAAATACTTAGGGAGTAACTGAAGAACTTTTCTCTCAGGATTAAAATGTCAAGCATTAGAGAGCATGCACTTAAGGGGAATGGAAAAAATTTCAAATGAGATATGCGGGGCAGCTTTTTAAAACAGAGAGTGGTAGGTGCCTGGAATGCTCTGGGTGGTGCTGGTGGAAGATGTGGTAGAAGCATTGAAAAGGCTCTTAGAAAGGCACATGAATAGGTCATGTTCAGGCAGTTGTTGGGGGTGGGGTTAGGACTCATTAGCTATTTTAATCTGGCACAACATTATGGGCCAAAGGGCCTGATATGATGCTGTACTGTTCAATGTTTTGTGTTCTATCTCCTATCCCTGCACTCAGACACAAGGAGATCAGTCACAAGTGATAAGTTTGGCTTGCACCCCAAAGCTTCTCTTCATGTCATTTGCGTTTGACATCTGTTGACCAAAATAAACCCTGCGCTTTGGAACAAACATCCACATATTTTGTACAAACCTAATGCATCACACGGGTTTAAATAGAAATACGTGAGACGAAGAAGAATTGTACAATTGAAGAGCAGTTCTAAATTTGTTTGCTGAGAAGAGGTGTAATTGGTATCAGTTCTGGGCTGTTGCAGAGCTTGTTGTCACCACTGGTATTGCTTAAAAAAGAATCCTCACAGTTCTTGTGCTGTGAAAAGTAATTTTTCACTTCTCAATATGTCATCGGGCTGCTTGTTTGACGATAATTTTTGTGTCATTTTTGACCTCAGTGGAACTAAATTCAGATCAAGACCCCAGAATGGAGTCATTATCATAGCATCAGCACCAGGCTGTTAGTTGGAGGAGAGCCTATCCAACTTGTACTGTCTAATCATAGTGGTCACATGACATGTCATTATGGGTATATTGGCTAATCACATTGCTCATCTCTCTCAGTTAGTCTTCTTCACTTCTCCCTAGATTGTCCCTCAGGACTGACGATGACATTTTTCCACTACAACATTTTGAAGAAGGCTTTTAACATGGGTAACAGTTATACATCAGCTACTACACAGTCTTAACAGAAAGAGGACTTAGATTTTAAAGGTAAAATTTAGCCTTATTTGCCACATGCACATTGAAACATTGAAATGCACGGTTTTTTGCACTAACAACCAACACAGTCCAAAGATTCTGCTGGGGGGTAGCATGCATGTACTGCTATACTTCAGGTGCCATCACAGAATGCCTACACCCGCACATCTTTGGAATGTGGGAGGAAACTGGAACAACTGGAGGAAATTCACATTGTAATGGGGAGAACGTGCAAACTCCTTACAGTGGGTGTTGAGAATTGTAACCTGATCAAATTGCTGGCAATGTAAAGCATTATTCTAACTGCTATGCTACTGTGTTGACCTGTCCAATAAAAGGAGACCAAGCTATGCTGAAAACGTTTTTCAGTCTCTCTCTCTCTCACTCACTCACATGCATGTACATTTGTAGACATATATGTAGACATGTAGATAGAGGCAACCACAGATTCAGATTGTTACAAACAAGTATGTTCTCCAGAATCAAAGGTTGTTTATTGTTATTCTTCGGCACTCGAGTGTCAACGAGAACAAAATGATTGTTGCACTGGATCCACTGTAGTATAAAGAAAAACTCAAGAAACATAAAGGACCCAATAAAAACACACAATAAATATAAATATAAAAACAATTCTGTACAAATCACAAACGAGAAAATCCGCAGATGCTGGAAATCCAAGCTGGAAGTCTATGGAAAAGAGTAAACAGTCCAACGTTTCAGGCCGAGAGCCTTCAACAGAACCGGAGAAAAAAAAGATAGGGTCCGAATAAGAAGGTTGGGGGGAGGAGAGGAAGAAATACAAGGTAGTAGGTGATTGGTGAAACCAGGACAGGTGGAGGCATGAAATAAGTTGAATGGTGAAAGAGATAAAGGGCTGGAGAATCAGATAGGAGAGGACAGAAGACCATAGAAGAAAGGGAAGTTGGAAGAGCACCTGAGGGAGGTGATGGGCAGGTAAGGAGATAAAGTGAGAGAGGGAAATGTGGGGGGGGGCGTATTACCAGAAATTCGAGAAATTGATGCTCATACAATCAAGTTGGAGACAACCCAGACAGTGTATAAGATGTTGCTCCTCCAACCTGAGTGTGGCCTCATTGCAGAAGTAGAGGAGGCCATGGACTGACATGTCAGAATGGGAATAGGAAGTGGAATTAAAATAGGTGGTCACTGGGAAATCCTGCTTTTTTTAGCGGATAGAGTGTAGGTGCTTGACGAAGCAGTCTCCCAGTCTACATCGGGTATCACTGATGTACAGGAATCCACACCGGGAGCACCAGAATCTTTAGATGACCTCAACAGGCTCACAGGTGAAGTGTCACTTCACCAGGAAGGACTGTTTGGAACCCTGAATGGTAGTGATGGAGGAGGTGTAGGGGCAGGTGAAGCACTTGTTCCACTTGCAAGGATAGGTGCCAGGAAGGAGATCAGTGGGGAGGGGTGAATGGTCAAGGGAGTCGCATAATGAGTGATCCCTGCAGAAAGCAGACAGTCGGGTGGGGGTAAAGATGTACTTGGTGGTGGGATCCCATTGGAGATGGCGGAAGTTATGAAGAATTATGTGCTGGACATGAAGGGAGATAGGGTGATAGGTGAGTGCAAGAGGAACTCTGTCCCTGATGGAGTGGTGGGAGGATGAGTGAGGGCAGACGTGCGTAAAATGGAAGAGATGCGGTTGAGGGCAGTGTTGATGGTGGAGGGAAGGAGGCCATTTTTTTGAGCTCCTTAGTTCTGGAATGGAAAGCCTTACCCTGAGTACAGATGCGATGGAGACGGAGAAATTGAAAGAAGGGGGTGGCAGTTTTACAGGTAACAGGGTGGGAAAGTTTGCCAACCAGATGCTCTGTTCTATACACACACTACTGTGTGGCAGAATTCAGCTTCACAGATCACACCATCATAGTAGGCTGGATCTCAAATAATGACAGATGGACCATAAGACCATAAGACAAAGGAGCAGAAGTCGGCCATTCGGCCCATCGAGTCTGCTCCGCCATTTTATCATGAGCTGATTCATTCTCCCATTTAGTCCCACTCCCCCGCCTTCTCACCATAACCTTTGATGCCCTGGCTACTCAGATACCTATCAATCTCTGCCTTAAATACACCTAATGACTTGGCCTCCACTGCTGCCTGTGGTAACAAATTCCACAGAGTCACCACCCTCTGACTAAAAAAATTTCTTTGCATTTCTGTTCTAAATGGGCACCCTTCAATCCTTAAATCATGCCCTCTCGTACTAGACTCCCCCATCATGGGAAACAACTTTGCCACATCCACTCTGTCCATGCCTTTCAACATTCGAAATGTTTCTATGAGGTCTCCCCTCATTCTTCTAAACTCCAAAGAATACAGTCCAAGAGCGGAGAAACGTTCCTCATATGTTAACCCTCTGATTCCCGGAATCATTCTAGTGAATCTTCTCTGTACCCTCTTTCAACGTCAGCACATTCTTTCTTAAATAAGGAGACCAAAACTGCCCACAGTACTCCAAGTGAGGTCTCACCAGCGCCTTATAGAGCCTCACCATCACATCCCTGCTCCTGTACTCTATTCCTCTAGAAATGAATTCCAACATTGCATTCGCCTTCTTCACCACTGACTCAACCTGGAGGGTATTCTGTACGAGGACTCCCAAATCCCGTTGCATCTCACAACTTTGAATTCTTTCCCCATTTAAATAATAGTCTGCCCATTTAATTCTTCTGCCAAAGTGCATAACCATACACTTTCCAACATTGTATTTCATTTGCCACTTCTTTGCCCATTCTTCCAATCTATCCAAGTCTCTCTGCAGACTCTGTTTCCTCAGCACTACCGGCCCCTCCACCTGTCTTTGTATCATCAACAAACTTAGCCACAAAGCCATCTATTCCATAATCCAAATTGTTGATGTACCCTATAAAAAGAAGCGGCCTCAACACGGACCCCAGTGGAACACCACTGGTAACCGGCAGCCAACCAGAATAGGATCCCTTTATTCCCACTCTCTGTTTCCTGCCAATCAGCCAATGCTCTATCCACGTATGTAATTTTCCCGTAATTCCATGGGCTCTTATCTTGTTAAGATAATATCAATATAACGTCAATATAAATGTAACAGCTGCTCATTGACATTAGGAAGCAAAACAGAGCACAAACCCCTCTTTGTATAGATGGTGCTCAGGTGGAGGTGCATGTGAACTTCCAGTTCCTAGGACAGAGTATCACCATTAGTCATCCTGGTCCAACCACATGGACTCCAAGGCCAAGAAAGCACACCCGTGCCCCTTCTTCTTCAGAAGGTTAAGGAAACTCGACCTGTCCCAGTTAACCCTGATCACCTTTAATTGATGCACCATCAAAATCATTGTATCCAGACGCATCACAGCTACTCTGCCCAAGACTGCAAGAAATTACAAAGAGCTGTAGATACAGCTCAGTCTATCACAAAAGCCAGCTTCCCCTCCATGGACTCTATCTGCACTTTGTGCTGCCTTGGAAAAGCAGCCAATATAATCAAACACTGGTGCTACCCTGGAAGGAGATACAAAAGCACATGCCACCAGGTTCAATACAGCTTCTATCCTACTGGTACGTCTATTGAACAGATCTCTTGTATGATAAAGATGAACACTTGACCACACAATCTACTTCATTCTGGCCCTGGCACCTTATTGTTTACCTGCACTGTGCTTTCTCTGTAACTGCAGCTACTAAATTCTACATTCTGTTATAACTAATTGTATTGCGAAATGATCTGTAAAGATGACATGAAAAGCAAAAGTTTTTCACTGCATCTTGGTATATGTGACAATAATAAAGTAATTACCAATTACCAATTGAAGATGCCATCACAGAATCTTCTCACTTTCTGCTATCCTATTTCCAGCATATCTCTGCCACTTTTTACTGAGCAGTAACATTCAATATGCAGCCCAAGGGAATGGAATTTGCAGGGCTGTCAATTACCAGCCATCACCTCTTCCAGCATCTTTTACATGAAACAGAGTAACCATTCAGAACTTAGTGCATGAAACTTACCAAGATACTTTGATAATAATTAAGTGCAGGGAAATGTCTGACCTGGGGAAGGAAGGCCAGGAAGATAGCAGATTGGTGGAGTGGGTCGGTTTTAACAATAGAATATAACAATATCCTACAAAGGGGACAGAAGATAGTCATTGGAATGGCTACAAGGCTATACAAAAAGCCCAAGAATTTATTCTATCAAAGGAAATATGATGGATTTATTCAAATGGCATAGATAGAACGTAAACTCTACCTGTCTCCTCTGTCCATTGTGCCACTGGCATTTAGGGTAGCAATGAAGGTCCTCCATTTCTAGCTGTGTTTAGGACTTCCTTCGTCATGTTAGTCTCTTCCTCTTGGTTTTTACTACTGTCAGTCACTTAAGTCCCTGGTACAGACACAGGAATACTGTCACACTCAGATGTAGAGGATTCTTCATTGCTGTCTTCATAACAATTTTGTTTTACCAGTCAGTGTTGTTAGCCCTGAGTTGAACCCCTGAACCTAGAGGACCAGTGGACCACTCTTAGTCTGGCCTCTACCCTTTGACCTGTTTGGCATTGGTGACCCTACCAAGAGCCAACACATAAAACCCTGACTCCAGCCAATGTAGCTATCTGGGTCTTTGAGGTATGCAAGCCTCCAAACCCAATGACAAGTTTGTGGACCTCTTGGTGGAAGCTATACCGCTATACCTATGGATAGGGTGATTTGCCAAATGAATGTGTGGCTGAGGAGCTGGTGCAAAGGGCGGGGTTTCAGATTTCTGGATCATTGAGATCTCTTCCGGGAAAGGTATGGCCATATGAAAAAGACAGTTTAGACCTGAACTCAAGGGGAACCAATATCCTTCTGAGCAAGCTTGCTAAATCTGTTGGGGAGAGTATAAACTAACTTGGCAAGGGGATAGGGCAGGGAATGGGGAAGTCAGTATACAAGTAGATGAAGTGTGTAATGAGACTGTGTGGAAGTAAAGGCAGATGATAGGAGAAAATTGCAGTCAGTGGGATGGGTTATAGTGTGTCTTTAAACTAAATCGAAGGCTGAGCAGTTTAACAGTTTGGAAAAGAGAGGATAAAGTGAAAGGGAAGGAGAGTGCAAAAGAGGTTATAAAAGTTTCAAAATAAATAAAAAGACAAAAAGTTTAGAAAGAGGTAAGAATTTAACTTCTGGAAACATGGGAGGAAAATTGGAAAGGGTGATGAATACAGGACCGAATGTATGAATGCTTGTAGCATATGGATAAGTGAGATGATCTACAGTGCAGTTGCAGATTGGCAGGTGTGATGTTTTGAGCATTACTGAGTTGTGGCTGAAAGAGGATCATGGTTGGAAGCTTAATATCCAAGGATACACCCGCATGGAAAGGATAGTCAGGTAGGCAGAAGGCTTGGGTGGCTCTTTTGGTAAAAAGTGAAATCAAATCCTTAGAAAGAGATGACATAGGATCAGATAATGGAGAATCCTTGTGGGTAGAGTTAGAAACTGCAAGGATAAAATAATCCAGACTGGAGTTTTATACAGACCACCCAACAGTAACCGGGACATGGGATATAAATTACAACGGGAGATAGAAAAGGCATGTAATAAGGGCAATATTATGATAGTCATGGGGGATTGAAATATGCAGGAATATTGGGAAAATCAGGCTGGTGTTGCATCCTGAGAGAGGGAATCTGTAGAATGCCTATGAGACGACTTTATAGAGCAGCTTGTGGTTGAACCCACTAGAGAAAAAGCAATGCTGGATTGGGTGCTGTGTAATAAACCAGATTTGATTAAGGAGCTTAAGGTAAAGGAACCCTGAGGAGACTGTCATCATAATATGATGGAGTACATCCTCAGTTTGAGAGGGAAAATATGAAGTTGAATATATCAGTATTACTGTGATGTAAAGGTAATTACAGAGGCATGAGACAGCAGCTGGCCAAAGTTGATTGCAAAGGGACACTATCAGGGATGATGGCAGAAGAGCAGTGGCTGGGGTTTCTGGGGGCAATTCAAAGGCACAGGATAGATGCATCTCAAAGATGAGGAAGTATCCTAAGGGAGGATGAGGCAACCATGGCTGACAAAGGAAGTCAAAGACAGCATAAAAGCAAAAGAGAGGACATATAATATAACAAAAATTTGTGGGAAGTTGGAGGATTGGGAAGCATTTAAAAATCACCAAAAGCAACTAAGTAGCATAAGGAGAGAAATGATGAAATATGAAAGTAAGCTTGCCAATAATATAAAAGAGAATGCCAAAAGTTTTTTTTTAGTTATATAAAGAATAAATGAGATACCAGAGTATATATTGGACCACTGAAAAATGACTATGGAGAGGTTGTAATGGGGATTAAAGAAATGTCAGATGAACTTAATAAATATTTTGCATCAATCTTCACTGTGAAAGACATGAGCAGTATGTCAGAAATTCAAGTGCATCATGGGCAGAAGTGAGTATAATTGCAATTACTAAGGAGAAGATGCTTGGGAAGCTGAAAGGTCTAAAGGTAGATAAGTCACCTGGACTGACTTGAATTATTGTAAGCAGATTTGGCCCCTTATCTAAGAAAGTAGGTGCAAGCATAGACATGGTCCAGATCATCTTCCCAGGAATGATCCCCGGAATGGAAAGGTTACCATATGCTGACGGTTTAATAGTGTACTCACTGGAGTTTAGAAGAATGAGGGGCCATCTCATTGAAACCTTTTGAATAGTGAAATGCCTAGATAGGCTGAACGTGGAAAGTGAAGTTTTTATAGGAGGGAAATCTTGGACCAAATGGCACAGCCTCAAAATAGAAGGACATCCTTTTAGAACAATGATTTGGAGGGATTTCTTTAGCCAGAGTGTAGTGAATCTGTGGAATTCATTGCAACAGACCACTGTGGAAACCAGGTCATTGGATATATTTAAAGTGGAGGTTGATAGGTCCTTGATTAGTAAGGGCATCAAAGGTTACAGGAAGAAGGCAGGGGAATAGGTTTGAGATGAATAGTTGATTAGCTATGATGAAATGGTCACATAGACTCCATGGGCCAAATGGCCTAAGTCTGCTCCCATGTCTTATGGTCTTAATTCTTCCTGCTGTGAGTGGACATGTCTGCAGATATAAAGTCAGAGAATCAGAGAGTCAAAGAGTCATGTTGAATGAAAAGAAAGCTAGTGGGTCCATAATGGCCCATGGGCACTCGTTCGTCTTAAACCAGCCTTCCGTTACTGGGCCTCCAAAGTGCTGGTCTGTTTACCTTGAATGGCAGAGCAGAATTGAAGTGTCAAATTGTTTGCACCTACCTCTACTCTGAATGTTGAGGAACTGGGAATGCAGGCTAAAAATGTTGGACATAATGTGCAAATGGAGATGCAAGGAAACACTTAGAACATAGAACACACAATGTCTGCACTAAACATGATGCCAAATTAATCTGTTTCCCTACTGTCTATTCATGTTCTCTATCTCTCAATTCCCCACATATTCATCTGTCTATCCTATCAGCCTTTTAAATGCCACTGTGATCTCAGTTTCCACCGGTACCCCTGGCAGTCTGTTCTAGGCACCTACCACACTCTGCACATCTCCATTAAAGTTTAACTTTGAATGCTTTCACTTCAAGTGCATTACGTCTTATATTTGATTATTCTACCCTGGGAGAAAACTCTGACTCTTTGCCCTGCCTATACATCTCATTAACTTATAAATCTACGTTCTCTCTTCTCACCCTCCCTATCAGGTAAAAGATACAAAAGCCTGAAAGCACGTACCACTATGCTCAAGGGAAGCTTTTGTTTCACTGTTACAAGACCATTGAATGGCCCCCTTGTATGATAAGATTGATTTTGGACCTCACATCCCACCTCATAATGACCTTGCACCTTATTGTTTACCTGCACTTCACTTTCTCTGTAACTACAAGTTTTCTCTGCATACTGTTATTGGTTTAATTTGTACTACCTCAATGCACTAATTTGACAAAATGATCTGTATGGGTGGCATGCAAAACAATATTTTTCACTGTACCTTGGTACACAGGGCAATGATAAACCAAACAAACTTCTACTTGTGAAATTACCCTATGGAAAGATTAGGGTAATGGGAATAATGAGATTGTTTCATTAGGAGCCAGTATAGTCATGATGGGCAGATCAGCTTCTTTCCAATCTGTAACAATTGCAGGATTTTAAGGAGGATCTTCGGTGAAGTACAGAGCTTCATGCAAGACACTGATCATCAGTAAAATCTCTTGGTTTGTCCCAAAATTTCCAAGAATTTTTGAGGGGATACTGAGGATGTCCATGTGAGCACCGAGTCTTGCACCCCACTTTCCTTCTCTTCGGTCTTAGGTATCGAACAGTGGCTGGTGCCTTGGTCGGTGTCACACTCCAATCTCGAGTCTGGGAAGCAGGGAAGAAGGAGCACTCCTTCAACCCAGCCCAGTGTTCCGGTGTTTGTTAACAATGAGAAAAGAATTGTGTTTTACTGTTAAACCTTAAGCAATTTTCTTGGACTCTAAAGGTATACAAAATGTTGAGTCAAGTTGAGTTTATTGTGAAATGTATAAGTACAGTAAGGTAGAGGTATCTAAAGAGCAGTTTTCCTTCCTATATTACTCTACAGATCTGAATCATGGACCATCTATAGTAGTCAACTGAAAGCCCTGGAACAATACCACCAACAATTCTTACAAAATATTTTGAGTGTCAGCTGGAAGGACCATCACACGAACACCAGTGTACTGGAGAAGGCTAACATGAGCAGTATCTTCACAACGATAAAGCAGTACCAACTCCAATGGATAGATCATGACATCTGAATGTCTCACTAATGCCTCTCCGAACAGATCCTTTACTCCCAGTTGAAGGAAGGGCAGTGAGCCCCTGGTGGGCAAACATAACATCAGAATCAACCTGAAGAAATTCAACACTACGTCTAAAAACTGGAAAGACATCACGCTCAGTAGATACACCTGGAGGAAATCTGTTCATGAGGGAGCTTTGTTACATGAGAACGATCTCTGCCATACCTAAGAGGGCAAACGGCTGCTGCAGAAGGATAGACTAAACAACCAAAGGACCCAGCCACCAACCACAAACACCACTTACACTTGCCCACACTGCAGAAAAATGTGTGGATCCCAGATCAGCCTCTACAGCTACTTGAGGAACACTTAGGAGAACAGCATACTCAACTTGAGTGATTGCACTACTACATTGAAAACTTTTCTTGCAGCCGCATCACAGGAATGTAGGTACAGACAACACAAAGAATATACTGTAAAATCTACATAAATTATCCAAGACAGAAAAAATATTAGTGCAAAAGTAAGACATTGGTGCAAGAAAAAAAAATACACCATCAGAGACAGGTCATAGATTCTTGAAGCATGGGAACAGGTCTTTCAGCTCAGTTTGTCCATGCCAATTGTGTCACCCAGTGAGCTAGTCCCATCTTCCCATATTTGGCCCATAGCCCTCTAAGCCACTTCTATCCATGTTCTTACCTAAATGGCTTTTAACCATCGTGAATGTGCCCACCTGAACCACTATTTCTGGCAGCTCTTTGCAAATGAGCACCAAGCCTCTGGATGAAGTTTCTGCCATGGATGTCCCTTTTAAGTCTCTCACCTCTGCTCGCATTCGTTCTTGCCTTTAGTACCTCCTCCCGCTGGGAAAGAGATTGTGCATTTCACCCTGTCTACGCCTTTGACGATCTTATATACTTCTATCAGGTCACCCCTCAATCTCCTACAGTCCAGGCTATAAAGTCCTAGTCTACTCAGCCTTTCTTTGTAATTCAGGCCCCCAAGTCCAGGCAATATCCTGGTAAATCTTTTCTGCACTCTTTCCAAAATCTTCCCTAAAGTATATACAGTACTCCAAGTGTATTTCTTATATAACTGCAACACACCTTTCCAACTTCTAAACTCAATGCCCTGAATGATGAAAGCCAGTGCGTCAAATTCCTTCCTCAGCACTTGAGATACTGCTTTCAGTGAACTGTGCACATCCATTCTCGTGTCTGTCTGTTCCATTACACCCGTAAGGGCCCTACCATTCACTGTATGAGCCTTACCCTGGCTTGATCTCCAAAAATGCAATGCCTCACTTTTATCTACAGTAGATTGAAAGCTCTTTGCCATTCTTCCTCCCATAGTCTTAGCTGATCGAGACTCTCTGCAACACCAGCTATTCTCTTATAATCCACAGACTTACTAACCATATACATTTACATCCAAATCAATTATATACATTACAAATAACAACGTCCTCATCACCAACCCATGTGGCATAGGATTCCAGTCCCTAGAAGTTCAGGCGAAAGTGCAGCGTCTCTTTTAGCAAATTGTGATCAAGAAGATCTGCAATGCAGAACCTCTAGAGTTCAAGCTCTAGGCAGGCCTTCCACTGCAGTACTGACGGTAGGCTTCACTGTCACATGTGCCTCCCTTTGGATGAGGTGTTAAACTATCAGTTAAGTGTAAAACAATTTCTGAGAAGAACTATGTAGTTCTTCACAGTACCTTGGTCAATATAAATCTCAGTGGGGGCAAGGTTATGACAGAGCACTTGTGGGAGAGTGAGGCTCCTCAAAGTTCAAAGTACATTTATTATCAAAGTATGCATACATTATACAACTTTGAGATTCATTTCCTCACAGGCAGCTACAAAACAAAGAAACCTCAAAAGAAACTATTAAAAAAAATTCCTCAAACGCCCAATGTACAGAGAGAAAGAAAATCGTGCAAACAGTAAAAGTAAGGAAATAGCTGTAGATATGAAGTTTTATGAAAGACCCTCAGCCAGGCGGCATCTCGGCAGCTGGAGCAGACCACAGCCTCAGTTTTGCACGGAGCGGCTAGCAGAACCATGCAGAACTGACCCTCATCAACACCCTGACCTTTCTAACGTAGCCCGGCACTTAGGTTGTCCAAACATTGGGTTACTCCTTGCTCTCAAACTTCACTGGGGCCTAAACCCCACTGCCACGATTCGGGCTTTACCTAACCTTTCCAATTCACCCAGCACTTAAATCGATCTGACATCAGGACCTCCTTCGCTCTTGGGGACACCTTGGTTCTGCTTTGACTGTGCCTCTGCCTTTGCTTGCCTCCGCTTTCCTCGGACAGTCTTCGCCTGCGCCTCTGACTCTGCTCGCCTCTCATTGTTAGCACTGATCGTTTTTTAATGAAGTGTTATTAATAAGGTATTTAGCACTGTGGCTCTCCAGGGAGTGTGGGTGACAGCACTCCCAAGCATTTCTGGCGGCCAGCATTACTTAGTGTTCTTGTTTTAAAATGCATTCGTGGGATTGCGGTGGGATGTTCAAGTTCATTTATTGTTACATTTTAGCTTGGGTTATATGGTTATTCGCTTGTGTGTTTGGGGGTCACCCTGACTGTGACCGGGGTGTGTGATAATCACCTCCTCCATCTACATGTGTCTGAGCAGTTCTCTCCCTAGGTCGTAGTGCCCAGTCTGTTTTTGTGCTTGTTGCAACAAAAATGGCTGTTGAGTTAAACGAGCTTTTCTTATCTGTCATCATGCACGAAATGCTCGCCACAGAAGCTTTTTTTCTGCTGCTGATAAGTAGTTGCTGGCAATCACCAGTGCCACCTTAAACTCTCCTATATTATACTGATGACTATCACCAAGTGCCACATAAAATGCATGCCTTCATTCTTACAGTGCAACTGTTTGGCCCCTGAAATCTGTACCTGCTTCCATAAGTCACACTCCCCCTCTCCTTATTTCCTTGTCGTTCTCTCACACCATGTTCAACTCTCCTTGGATCCTTTTGCCACTCACCTACACTATGAGCAACTGACAGAAGCCAAGTGATCAACCAGCTGATCTTTGAGATGGTGCATCCACAGAGCCATTGGAGGAACATGCAAACTCCACACAGACAGCACCAGAGGTCAGGCTCAAACCAGGTCACTGGAGATGTAAGGCAGCACCTCTGAACACCACGATGTCACCACACCATCTTGTAGTACAAGATAATTGTCAGAGGAGGGCTGAGTACCCATGCAGACTAATATCTGCATAATATTAGTCCCCACAAAGTGCTGGGATGAATTTGCTCAACTGGAAGGTTATCAGGTTTTTTCAGAATCTAAGAGGCTCTGAAAAGAGTACAATTCAGCTCGTGTTATAGTGCCTGACAGCTGGGTAACAAGGGTCAGAAAAGAACTTCACAGCGTTGACGTTGCTTATCACACAATCTCCAGAAGGCATGATGAACTGATTGCCATTGACATGAGCAGCATGTTTATTAAAATTGCACTGGAGCATTAATCAGCCCATTCATCTCCTTCTCTAACAGGCAACCGCTCTGCTTCACACAGGATCGACAATCCCTACCGCTTCAAAAAGCCCACCAATAAATCAGAGTAGGACTACAGAAAGCAGTAAAAGACCATTTAGCCGCATAAACCTGCTCACTCCCCATCACCCATAGGCTAACTACATACAGTATCTTCAGTCCATTGTAACTGATCAGCAAACATCAGCCTCAGAGTTCGGGTCAAAAACAGAACAGTTTCAGTTGTCATTGTAGAACAGGCTCCAAATTCTCACCACCTTTTCCCTGTTGATGTGTTTAACCATTCAAGTGTCTGACCCTGACTTTTTAGACTCTAGTCCTCTACCCCTAGTCTGCCAGCTGATGGAAGTCAGATAGAGTCTAGGGGAGATGAATGATCCCAGCAAAGAAAGGGTTAACACATGAGAATGATTTGATGGCTCTGGGCCTGTACTCGCAAGAATGAGGGGGATCTTACTGAAACCTACCGAATATTGAAAGGCCCAGGGAGAGTGCATGTGGAGTGGATGTTTCCCATAGTGGGACAGTCTAGGACCAGAGGCCACAGCTTCAGAACACAAGGACGTCCCTCTAGGGATGAAGAGGAACTTGTTTAGCCAGAGGGTGGTGAATCTGCAGAATTCATTGCCAAAGATGGCTGAGGAAGCCAAGTGGAGGTTGATAGGTTTTTGATTAGTCAGGATTGAGAGGGATATTGAATTAGACATGATCGAATGATTGAACAAACTTGATGGGAAGAATAGCAAAATTCTGCTCCCGTGACTTAAGGTCTTATGATCTTATGGAAATAACCATACTCCAGATTTGAATAGAGACACAAGAAATTCTGTAGATGTCGGAAATCTTAAGCAACACACATAAAATTCTGAAGCATCATAACAGTTGACTTTTCAGACCAAAACCTTACATTAAGCCTGAAATGTCAGCTGTTTTGCTCGGTCCATAGATGCTGTCAGACCAGCTGAGTTCCTCCAGTATTTTGTGCACGTTGCTCCAGACTTTAACCTTTCCTAAAGAGACAACACAAGAAGCAATAGAAGTGCTGTAGAGAGATGAAGTATTCAAGGGAGGTTTATCAGACTTTTTTTTAAATACAGAGAGTGGTAGGTTCCCCTTTTAGCTTCTCAAGCCTGCCGTGCTATTCAAACATCTTCCTCAGAAACTCTTCCCTTTAGTAACACTATGGTTCCTCTAATTTCTAAAAGTCCATTGATTCTGATTGGGTACAGGCAGCCAGTGTGGAGTTTAGAGATTTAGTACAAGCAATAGGGAAACTGATAATTACATAGAACATTGAACATGTCCTTCAGCCCATGATGTCTGTGCTAACCACGATGCCAAATTAACATAATCCCTTCTGCCTGCACATGATCCATACCTTTCCATTCCCCTGCATGTTCATATGTCTGTTTAAAAGCATCTTGATTACCATTATCATCCCTGCTTCCATCGCCATCCCTGTCAGCTTGTTCCAGTACCTACTGCTCTCTGTGTAAAAAACTTGTCCCACGCGTGCCTTTGCATTTCTCCCCCATTTGCTCAGCTTAAACCTATGCCCTCTGGTATTTGACATTTCTACCCTGAGGATGGTGAAGTGGAGATACATCTCTGCCAAAGGAGGTGTTAGCTCCTTTGCTCCGCTAGCCTGCAGATCACCCTTGGGCAAGGCGTAGCACCTGCATAACCCCCCGATCAGGGTCAGGTGACACCATGGGAGCAGGTAGTGGATGGTCGTTTGAGCAGCTGGTGCATATCACAAGTCCTGATTATGTGACCACTGATGCCAGGCAGACAATCTCTGAAGGGTATTGATAATGGCTGTGGTCACCCGTCTTGTAAAGACACTGCCCAGATGAAGGCAAACCACTTCTGTAGAGAACTTGCCAAAAACAACCGTAGTGATGGAAAGACCAAGATTGCATACATCAAATGACAGGCACATAAACAAAAAAAAACACCCCGGGAAATAGATTCTGCCTGTCTCCCTATCTATGCCCCTCATAATTTTATAAACTTCTATCAGTTTTCCCCTCAGCCTCAGATTCTCCAGGTAAAACGATTCTAGCTTGTTCAACCTCTCCTTATAGCTAATATCCTCCCAACCTAGGCAGCATCTCTGCACCTTCTATAAACCCTCCACTTCCATCTTGTAAATAGGGTGACCAGAACTGCACATATACTCTTAGTGCAGCCAAACCAAAGCTTTATATAATTCCATCATGATTTCCTGACTCTTCTACTCGATGCCTCTAGCAAACATGCCACACGTTTTCTTTTCTACAGTATCTATTTGCGTTGCCATTTTCACGGAGGTAGGGACTTGGACCACAAGGCCCCTCTGTGCATCATACTGGGTACAAGAAGTGGGTTGCTCGCTTGCGGTCTGGGTATAGGTGGTGGGCAGTATATTTGATGATCTTATTTAGAAGGTTGCTGGGTGTTTGCAAGTTGGATATAGGTGGTGGGTATATTGTTTGCAAATTGGAGACAGGCTTGGCCTGAGAGTTCATTTTTTTGAATACAGGCTATGATTACCACCAGCACCAGAGGAAGAGGACATTTAACAAAAAATCAGAAATGGGAAGATTAAGCAACTAAGAATTTGCCTTTTATGAACTCACTTTCCTCAGAACTGTTTCTTCTGAAGATATGCAATGCTTTCTTTGCAGTGCTGTACATTGCCTTGCTACAGTAATGTAAGTGTCTTCAGGGTATTGTGTCAAGCATAAATTGAATCTTTGAAAAGTTAGATCTAAAGTCTATAAGGAATGGAAGGGAATTTTCAAAGATTTATGAAGTGTATGCTATAGGGCTGACTAACTTTGATTCCTGTGCTGACAGGCATACCTATCTGAGTCAAGGGTTAACACATCAGAATAAATTGGAAGGCCTTTTCACAGCACAGGGCAAAGTGACTTCACAACAGCACAAAGACAGAAGTGCCAAAGACAGATTCAATATAGTTACAACCTTGTGGTAAAACAAGGCATACAGAGCTTGTTAAATGGGCCCGATGACATCCATGTAGTAACTGTGGTACTGGGGAAACTTTCCTTCAATATTCAGCAAAGATAACAGCCTCACTTAGATAGAACTAAACCTTATTTTGCTGACCAGCTGGTTTCGTTTTGCAAATGCCCTGCTTAAGACTGCGTGAAAATGTAAGTAGCGTGGTCAGCACATCACGGAAACCAGCATCCCCTCCAAAAGTTCTGTCTACACTTTTCACTGCCTTCCTAAAGCAGTCAGCATAATCAAAGACCCCACACATCTCTCTTTCTTCCTCCCCACCTCCCATTGGCAGAAACACCAGGTTGAAGGACAGCTTCTATCTTATTATTATAAGACTACTGAACTATCCTCTGAAAGATGGCTTCTTGACCTCACAACCTACCTTGTTATGGCCTTGCACCTTATCGTCTGGTTGCACCTCACTTTCTCTGTAAGTGCAACACTTTATTCTGCATTGTTATTGTTTCCCCTTTGTACAACCTCAAGGCACTGTTGTGATGAAATAATCTGTCTGGATGGCAGCAAAACAAAGTTTTTCACTGTACCTCAGCAAGTGTAAAAATAATAAAACAATTTAGCGACTTAATAACTGAAGCGATAGGTCAAAATTCAGAGTATGTGACTGACGTGTCAAACCTATTGATGAGTCTGGTGTGATATTGGGAGAGGACACTGGTTATAATGCTCCGGAAACCTGGGGTCAATTCTGACCCTGTGCATTGTCTGGGTGACGTTTGTCTGTATGGATTTCCTTCAAGTACTCCTACTTACCAACCCCATCCCCACCTCCAACAGCCCAAAATTCATGTAGATTGGTAGGTTAATTGGCTACACCAAGTCTGTAGGTGAGTGATAGAATCTTGAGGAATTGATGAGAATAAAGTGAGATCAGTGCAAGATTAGTACCAATGGATGCTTGATGTCCAGTGCAGACTTGATGGGCCGAAGGACTCCATCACTCTCTATGGAGCATACAGTACATTGTTAGGATGGCAGACTTAATTCCATGAAGACTGTAAGAGCAGTTATAATTATTCAATAGTTTCATACCTCCAAGAGGACCACAAACTTGCCGTAGGGTTTGGAGGCCTGCATGTCTCAATGGCTTGGAGGGCTATGTTGGTCGGGGTCAGGGCCTTGTGCTTTATCTGTTGGTGGAGTCACCCATACCAAACAGGTCAAAGAGTAGAGGCCAGACGAAGGTTGTCCATCAGTTCTCCAGGTTCGGGGGTTCAGCTCAGGTTACCGAAACCCTGAATGGTCAAAAAGAATTGTTAGAAAAACAGCAGTGAAGAATCTTTCTATACAGACAGGGATGGAGGACCTTCATTGCTGCCCTAAACGCCAGTGGTGTAATGGTCAGTAAGTAAGTAAACAGTTTTGCAGTTACAATAATGATTTCCTCTGGGTGCTCCAATTTCCTGCCACATTCCAAAGACATACAGTAATGCTGAGTGAGTTGTGTACGATCAAGGTTGGCACCAGGAGTGTGGTGACACTTGTGGGCTGCCCTGTACAGTCCTTGTGATTTGATTTGACACTGAGTATTTCATGGTATGTTTTGATGTACATACGATAAATAAAACTATTTTTTTTTTAAACCTTTATCTTTAACTGAGACTAAGACCATCAGACACAGAAGCACAATTAAGGCACTTGACCCATCAGGTCTGCTCTACCATTCAAATGTGGCTAATTTACTTTCCCTCTCAATGCTACTCTCCTACCTTCTCCTGGTAACCTCTAATCCCTACAAATCAGAAACATATCAACCTCCGCTTTAAATATACCCAGTTTGGTCTCCACAGCTGTCCATGCCAAAGAATTCCACAGATTCTCCACCCTCTGGATAAAGAAATTCCTCTCTATCTCTTTTCTGAAGGACTGTGCCCTTTTGTTCTAGACTTTTCCACTATAGCAAATAACCTCTCCAGGCATGTCTAGGCCTTTCGATATTCAATATGTTTCAGTTTTAATCCCCATCAATCTTCTGAATTCCAGTGAGTACAGGCCCAGATCCATCAAATGCTTCTCATCTGTTAACCCTTTCGTTCCTGAGAGCATTCTTGTGAACCTCCTCTGGACCACCTCCAATGCAGGCATATCTCTTCTTAGATAAGGGACCCATAACTGCTCACAATACTCTAGGTACCGACCAACCAATGCCTTACAAATCCTCAGCATTACATCTTTACTTCTATTTTCTCCCTATTAGTCTAAAGCTACTGGCAAAAAGACCAGGAAGGTGGTAAGGGAAAATCCCATAGCAGCAAAAAGTTATGATCTGCAATATATCACCTGAAAGTGTGGTTGGTGCAGATTCAATTATGGATTGCGAAAGAATGTGAAGCATATTTTTAGGCAAAAATTTGCAGATTTAAGGGGATCTGGGAAATGGAATTCAGTTCTTCCAATACCCAGTACAGGTCTGATGGGTTGAATAGCCTTCTGCTGTGTAGCAACCCTTTTCTCTGATCCAAATACCAGGGGAGCTATCTTGGAACCTTGTCCTATATATGTTTCTATAATTAAACTTTGTTCATGAAGTATACTGTAGTACTATTGTGACATGCCATTATGTTCATTTCCTGCACCATGCAATTCAATGCATTCACTTACAATGTATCGACATCACTGTTTCATCTTCAAGTAGAGCATCAGTGAAATATTTGCAAGGCTGTTACACATTTAGATTGGCATATGAACATGCATGGAGTAGAGGGAAATGGACTGTGTGCAGACAAATGGGATGATTTTAAATTGGCATCAAGTTCCTATGCTGTACGCTTTCTCTGTTCTAAGGAGCCCAGCCATTCAGTGTTCAGTGAGGGCAGGAGTTTTGACTGTGGGCTTTATCCCCAGAACCTTGGAGGTGGCTGTGCCAGTCTTCACTGTGTCAATCTTGTACCCTGCTGTGTGGCAGTTGACAGCATTTGCTTGCAGACTTCTCTTTACAATGAAAGACCAGCAAATTTAAGGCACAGCAAAACATCTTACAGCACTGGTAATCTTCAATTGCATTCAATGTTTGACAGAGAATGTGCCCCTGGGAAAAAATCACGGAGCAGTTTCCCACCTTATGCAACTGCTAGGGTTTAACCTCAACAAGCATCCCCTTCACAAAGAACCATCTCATCCATTCTGTAGCAACCTTGAAGGGACAGCGGGAGTGATTCTCCAGTGGCGCAGGGAGAGTTCTTCTCTTCACCAGCCAAATGAGGTTTTTTTAAAAAACGCAAACAACAGGAATTCTGCAGATGCTGGAAATTCAAGTAACACACATCAAAGTTGCTGGTGAACGCAGCAGGCCAGGCAGCATCTCTAGGAAGAGGTGCAGTCGACGTTTCAGGCCGAGACCCTTCGTCAGGACTAACTGAAGGAAGAGCTAGTAAGAGATTTGAAAGTGGGAGGGGGAGGGGGAGATCCAAAATGATAGGAGAAGACAGGAGGGGGAGGGATGGAGCCAAGAGCTGGACAGGTGATAGGCAAAAGGGATACGAGAGGATCATGGAACAAGAGGTCCGGGAAGAAAGACAAGGGCGGGGGGGGGGACCCAGAGGATGGGCAAGGGGTATATTCAGAGGGACAGAGGGAGAAAAAGGAGAGTGAGAGAAAGAATGTGTGTATAAAAATAAATAACAGATGGGGTACGAGGGGGAGGTGGGGCATTAGCGGAAGTTAGAGAAGTCGATATTCATGCCATCAGGTTGGAGGCCACCCAGACGGAATATAAGGTGTTGTTCCTCCAACCTGAGTGTGGCTTCATCTTTACAGTAGAGGAGGCCGTGGATAGGCATGTCAGAATGGGAATGGGATGTGGAATTAAAATGTCTCCCGATGTGGCCTTCTATATATTGGCGCTCCCAATGTGGCCTTCTATATATTGGCGAGACCCAACGCAGACTGGGAGACCGCTTTGCTGAGCACCTACGCTCTGTCCGCCAGAGAAAGCAGGATCTCTCAGTGGCCACACATTTTAATTCCACATCCCATTCCCATTCTGACCTGTTTATCCACGGCCTCCTCTACTGTAAAGATGAAGCCACACTCAGGTTGGAGGAACAACAGCTTATATTCCGTCTGGGTAGCCTCCAACCTGATGGCATGAACATCGACTTCTCTAACTTCCGCTAATGCCCCAACTCCCCCTCGTACCCCATCTGTTATTTATTTTTATACACACATTCTTTCTCTCACTCTCCTTTTTCTCCCTCTTTCCCTCTGAATATACCCCTTGCCCATCCTCTGGGTTCCCCCCCCACTCCTGTCTTTCTTCCCGGATCTCCTGTCCCATGATCCTCTCGTATCCCTTTTGCCTATCACCTGTCCAGCTCTTGGCTCTATCCCTCCCCCTCCTGTCTTCTCCTATCATTTTGGATCTCCCCCTCCCCCTCCGACTTTCAAATCCCTTACTCACTCTTCCTTCAGTTAGTCCTGACGAAGGGTCTCGGCCTGAAACGTCGACTGCACCTCTTCCTAGAGATGCTGCCTGGCCTGCTGCATTCACCAGCAACTTTGATGTGTGTTGCTCAACTGAGGTTTTTGTATTGTTCGAGTGATGAGACTTTCTGACAAATACTTGAGGAACCATCCTATAGGACCCACCATCACCTTCTCCCACAGAGGCTCCAGGACTTTTTCTTCTGTCCACTGCCTGACTGAGATGTGGTGTACAGTATTTTTCCTGCAGAAACCATTCCACAAAGGACAGATGGCATACCTTGGTCCAATGAACGGGTTTCTCTGTGGCAACAAAACAAGGCCTATCCTTTGCAATGCACAGAACATGTAGAAATCAGACTATAACTATACATGGCATTTTTGTACAGGAGGATGGAAGTTTAAACTGAAATTTTCAATATTCTCTCAGGCAGAACCCCAGGTCTTATAATGCTACAGAAGAGTAAGAGGCAGAATGGATACTGTTGGTAGCTTGTTTAAAATTTATCACTGTGACAAGTAAAACAAGAAAAAAGAAACTGCTCTGCCCATGAGCATTAGAAGCGGCAGAGTTGTGAATGCAGCCCATCCATCACATAAGCCAATCTCCCCAGCATCTATACCTCCCACTGCATCAGAAAAGCAGCCAACATAATCAAGGACCCATCCCACTCTGGTACTTCTCTCTTCTCTCCTCCACCCATTGGGAAGGAGATACAAATGGCTGAAAACACGCACCACCAGACTGAAGAACAACCCGTCCCATTGTAATTAAACACTCTATTAGACCGCTTGTACACTAAGGGATGAACTGTTGATCTCCTGATCTACTTCATCATGGCTCTTGTACTTTGTCTACCTGCACAGTACCTCCTCTGCAACTGCAACAGTATATTCTGCACACCTCGATGAAATTATTTGTGGAATGATCTGTCTGAATGAAATGCAAAACAAAAGCTTTTCACGTTATCTTAGTGCAAGTGACAACTATGGACCAATAACAACCTTGCATTGTGTGTCACTACTATCAGTGCTTCATGTCTCCAATAGCAACCACGCTGCAAAGTTCCTTATTGACTCTCATGTTCTTCTGGATGCCATACTTGTCAGAAATGCCCTGTCAATGAGATCAACACTAAAGCAGAACACTCAAAATTCTCAGAGGTGAGAAACCTATGTTGCCATTTTTAGGTGGTGGATGAAATGGGTGAAAAATGGCTCATCTATAAATAGAGGACAACAGGCTGAGGAATCCAAAAAGATGACAAAACCATGAGAAATCCTCTCTGGGTCATATGAAGATCCCACTATGAATCTGTGAGCACTGCAGGTCTGTGAAACAGCCTTGCTGAGGGACGATGCTACTTACTAAATGTAGGATGAACCTTCACTTGAAACTCAGGCACTGATTTCATAAATCCCTCCAAGCAAATATTTGGCTTCTTGACAGCAGTTCAGAGATCAATGCTCTCTCTGCCGGCCTAAGCCACTATCCTTTAATCTTGCTCACTGACTTAGTGCAATTGATCTGTTCTCCACCATCTTGTTCCTCTGTTGCCTGCTCTCCACATTGCTTTGCCTCTCCTCGTGCTGTGCTTGTTCAGCACTGTGCAAGGTGACGCGCTGCGCCGCTGGGTGCCGCTTGCGCGAGATGATTGGCGGAGGGAGTAGGGGACGTTTGCTTTCCAGCCAGTCCATACACAGCCAGATCCTACTGCAATGTGGCAACCAGGTGATTTGTTTTACGCGTGGTGTTGGTTGAGATTGACGTTGACCTGTGGGTTGCCAGCTCAGGAATGCAGAGAATTCTTGAAGAAGAGGAGGCGACCCGTTAAATATGCTGATTGGTTCAGAGACCCATTGATCACAGTGATCATTGAGCACAGTGTAGAAACAGGCCCTTCAGCCCAACTGGCCCATGCCAGCTGTGCTCCCTACCAAGGATAATTCAATCTGCCTACTGTACATTACAATCCTATCCCTCTGCACCTTTCCAATCCAAGCACCCATCTGGAATACCTTCTGAACATTGTAATTGTATTTGCCTTTACTATGTCATCTGGAACTCATTCTATGCACCCATCACCCTCTCTGTGTAAAGCCTCTCCTTGGATTTCCTGTAGATTTTTCCCTTCTCATCTTAAATCTATTCTCTCTAGTTTTAGCTTAACCTGTCCTGGGGCAAGAAGATACTGATTTCCTAACACCTTGTTTAAACCCCTCAAAATTTTAAAACCATAACGTCATTCTTCAATCCAGTGACTACAAACCCAGCTTAGACTTATAAGTAAAGCCATTTTTCTTCTGTACCCATTCCAATGCTACCACACCCTTCCTGTATGTTGTGAGGGCTGATCACTTTTTACTCTCAGTGCCTCAGCCTATGAAGCCAAACACATCGACTCTCCTCTTCAATACCAGTTTCAGCTGTGTTGTCATGTAGAGAAAGCTATGAACTTACAAGCAAACATCTACTGTATCTGTAAGTAAAAACTCTTGGAGTCCCTGCCCTTTACTGTCTACGTCCTGTTGGGTCAGAATCAGAATCGGATTTAATATCACCGGCACATGTCGTGAAGTTTGCTGTCTTTGCAGCCACAGTAAAAGGCAATGCATAATAATAGAGAAAAAAAAACGTGAATTACAGTAAGTATATGAATATGAAATAGTTAAATTAAATAAGTAGTGCAAAAATAAAAATTTTAAAAAGTAGTGATGTAGTGTTCATGAGTTCGATGTCCATTTAGAAATCGGATGGCGGAGGGAAAGAAGCTGTTTCTGAATCACTGAGTGTGTGCCTTTTGGTTCCTGTAGCTGCTTCCTGACGGTAGCAATGGGAAGAGGATATGGGATATAGGAATAGGAGAGGACAGTGGGAAAGAGACTGAGATGAAGGGATGGGGAGAAGCAGAGGAAGTGGTAAAGAGCAGTGGATGGGAGGGAGGGAATGGGAAAGCAGGGAAGAAGGAAAGGGAAGCTGAGAGGTGAGGAAGGTGAGGGGAGGAGGAGGGAGGGATGAAGGTTGGAAGAACAAGGGAATCTGTGATGGAGAAAGGAAGGGTGCAAGCAGGGAGAAAGGCAGAAGAGAGGAAGGTAAGGGAAACATGCCATATGATGCGTGATCAGACATGGTTTCCCACGTATTGCTGACAAAAGTTTTCACTGTCCTTCAAGAAGGGGAATGATATTATTGGAAGGTGTGCTTCAAGATAGGTAATTTTGTAATCAGTAATTTGTAACTGGTTGATTATTATTGCATGTAGCAAGATGCAATGAACAATTTTTGTTTGCACGTAGATCATTCCATACATAAGTTAGTACAAAAGGAAATAAAAAAAGCACAGAATGCAGGATGCAATGTGTTATAGTTACAGAGGAAGAGCAGTGTGGATAGACAAATAATGAGTAAGGGGCCTGATAAGGTAAATAGTGAGATTAAGAGTCCATCTTTATCATAAAAGAGGTCCATTCCTACATGTTCTCAAGATTTTGCATCTCCCACCTGATGGGAAGGAGGGAGAAGTGACAATGACTAGGGTGAGAGGGTGAAGATTTTACATCTCCCACCTGATGGGAGGGAGGGAGAAGTAAGAATGACTAAGGTGGGAGGGTGTCCTTGGTTTTATTGGTTGCTTTCCTGAGGCAGTAGGAAGTGTAGGCAGAGTCAACTGAGGGACTGGTGTTTTTTGTGATGTACTGGGCTGCATTCACAACTCCGCAATTTCTTGCAGACTCAAGCAGGGCAGTTGCTTTACCAAGGTGTGATGCATCTGCATAGATTGCTTCCTATGGTGCATCAGTAAAAATTAGTGAAGGTCAAATTTCCATAGACTCCCGAGGAAATTGAAATGCTGGTGTGCTTTTATTTTAGCAGTAGTGTCTACGTGGCTTGACTATGACAAATCTTTGGTGAAACTTCCACCTAGAAACTTGAAGTTCTCAACCATCTCCATCTCAGCACCATTGATACAAATGGAATGTGTTCTATCCTGCTTCCCGAAGTCAATGACCAGCCCTTTTGCTCTTCTGACAATAGAAGGATGAAGTGAGGTATTAATCAGCTGTGTGTCAGTGGGCTTGGCTAACACTAAGTGGATTCAAGATCTGCTCCTGCAACAAAAAAGGCAGTGAGTCCTTCTGGTGCAGTGCTGTACAGGTGTAAACATCCCTTCCTTCAAATTCCCAGGAGCCTTACAGAATGGATGCTTTTGTTGGGCAAGAGTATTGGGTGGATTTGGAGCAAAAGCAGATAAATGGATTTGAGGTGCAAATCAGACCCTCCCTCAGTTGTTGCAAGGACGTGGTGGTAGTACAAACCCAAGTGCTGAACACAGGCGTGGAGGCTGAGTCAGGAGGCATTATGGTCGTAGTGAGTGTGGAATTGGTGTCCAGAGAGAGTCTTTAGCCAAAGTCTTGGTTTTACTAGAGAATTCAGGAACGATGTTAGACTTAGAACTGATAGTCCTAAGAACCATGGAACGAGGTTGCTCATACAAGAGTCAACCAACAAACTGGCAACTCCTTGATGTGGTCACAGGGTCTTTATTCTGCAGTTTCTGATGGGAAGCAGGTGTGTGTAGTTAGTGGGACCTGGGAATGACTGGAATTTAAATGAAGTGATTGAGGCCTAATTCCTGAGGTAAATGGCATGGTGGGGAATTGCCAGAAGGGACCATGACATCAGTGGATAATGAGACATGGTTGAGGGGTCAAGTGTCCCGTATTTCTCCATAATGTTGCTACATCCTTGACATCTCTTTCAACAAAAATGTTAGGGTTTTAAAATTAGAAAAGAAACTCTGCAAAATTAGAGCAATAAATTTGAATTTATCCTGGAATATTCAAAGCTAATGATTCATCAGTATCTTCATAATTAATGAGACCAGCCACTTCTTGTATATGCAGCACCCCTTTCAAGTGAGCTAATTAGTTTTCTTTGGGCTCCAACAAGTCCTTTTCAGCAAGTTTTATTTCTTAGCACCTCAGATAAACTGGACTATGATCCGTCTTCCTCTCACCAAAAGAATCAGATTCAGCATCTTCATAAAAGTCGTAGTATTATTCATTTTGCTCTCCTGCAGCCCACAAACTAAGCCACTTCAAGTCCCAAACCCTGGCCAGTGAGGAAAAGTATATAACTCTGATGGTGGTGTCTGAAAAGAGGATGCTGTCCAAGTTGCATGCCATCTTGGACAATGTCTCCCATCCACTACATAATGTACTGGTTGGGCACAGGAGTACATTCAGCCAGAGACTCATTCCACCGAGATGCAACACAGAGCGTCATAGGAAGACATTCCTGCCTGTGGCCATCAAACTTTACAACTCCTCCCTTGGAGGGTCAGACACCCTGAGCCAATAGGCTGATCTTGGACTTATTTCCTGGCATAATTTACATATTATTATTTAATTATTTATGGTTTTCTTACTATTTAATTATTTATGGTTTTCTTACTATTTAATTATTTATGGTGCAACTGTAATGAAAACCAATTTCCCCCGGGATCAATAAAGTATGATTATGACTATGTTAGAATAAGAAGTAGGCTACTCGGCCCTTCAAACCTGCTCTACCATTCAATAAGGCAGATCAGATTGTTACCTGGCTTTCCTGACAATCCCCAGTAACAATTCATTCTCTTGCTTATCAGGAAATGATATACTGCTGCCTTAAAAGTACACAGAGACTCCTCTTCCACTTCCCTTTAAGGAAGAGAGTTCCAAAGGCGTATGACCCTCACCCTGAAATGTTCCTTCAATTTTGACTTCAAAAGGCAGTGACCCTATAGTTCTAGATTCTTCCAGGAAAGGAAACATTCTCTCCGCATCATCTTTGTCAAAATTCCTACTGCTCCTGTAGGAAAATTCCTACTGTTCCTATTGGAAAAAGTTGTATGTTTGACAGAGGAGTAATGGATGGGACTGCTTTTTGCTTGTGTAGGGTAGACAGGGGTGGTGGGGTGCAGATAAGTCTCTATCAAAGGAGATGTAAAGTGCTCCTTCCTTCCTGTAAGGTCTCCCTTGGGCAAGGTGTAGCACCTACTTAGCCCCCCGATCAGAGTCATATAAACCCATGGAAGCAGGTGGTGAATGGTTGTATGAGCAGCTGGTGCATATCACATCTTGGTTAGGTGACTGCTGACGCCAGGCATGAAATCTCTGAAGAGTATTGACAATGGCTGGAGTCACCTATATTGTAAAGACACTGTCCGGAAGAAGGCAATGGCAAATTACTTCTGTGGAACAATTTGCCAAGAACAATCATGGTCATGGATAGAGTAAAGATTAAGAACAACAGTGTGAAGGGGGTGGTCCCCACAGGCCGATTAGAGACAGATGGAAGACCATGCATACATAATACGACAATGCATATAATTATGATAACGATTAGGATAGGCAGGAAGTAAGAAAACGGGGTGGAGATGAGGATGTGATCACAGTTTGTACATTATGGTGTCAAATTCCCTTTGAGCTTGAGCTTTCTCCTGAGGATTCCCATAGGATTAAAAATTCACTGGCATTACGTTAGGTGAATGGTGAAGCACCAATCTGCTGGAGGAACTCAGGGGTCAAGAAGAACTTATGGGGAACAAGGAATAGTCAGCATTTCAGGTCAACCCCCTGATCGATTCCTTTCCTTGCACAGATACTGAAGTTCTCCAGTAAAGTGCTTTTTGCTCCAGATTCCAGCAGCATCTGCAGCTATTGTGTACCTGAAGTAAAGATGGTGGTGTGTGTAGCTCTGATAATCTTTCATTGATCCAGTGACAGCAGCTGCAACCCCACTCCAGTAGCAGATGGATTTAAATTCAGCTACTTAGAAAATCCTGGAATTAAAAGATAATGATCAGTCATAGCAACATGAAACTGTTGGACTAGTAAAAACCATCAGCTTCACAAATATCCTTTCGGGAGGAAATGTGCTATCCTTATCAGGTCTGGTCTATATGTTATTCCAGATCAGAGAGAGGCAATTTTTTAATACTGATGATCACTTGGAGGTCAGTATTTAATGCCCAATCTCAAATGCCCTTGAGCAGGTGGTGGTAAGCCTCCTTCATGAACTGCTGTAGTCTTTCTGGAGAAAATTCTTCTTACGGTACTGTGCAGAGGAAGTTTCAGTATTTTGGCTCATTGACAATGAAGGATTGACGATATATTTCCATGCCAAGATAGTATGTCTTTTGAGGGGAACCTGCGGGTGGCATTGTTCCCATGAGGCTGCTGCTCTTTTCCTTTTTGGTGTTTGAGCTCATGGGTTTGGAAGTGTTGTCAGAGTAGGCAGGGGTAGTAAGTGCAGTTTGTTTTGTGGATGGTATACACTACAGCCATTGTGATTCCCAGAGGGAACCAACAGTTAGGGTGTTTAGTGTGGTGCCAGTCATGTGGGTTCCTTTTGTTTTGAATGGAGTCGAGCTCCATGAGAGCTTTTGCTTCTTCATACAGGCAAGTGCAAAGTATTCCATCACACCCCTGATATAAGCCCATTGATGGTGGAAAGGTCTTGATATGTCAGAAGGGGAAGCATTCCCAGCAGGATACCTTGCCTTTGTCCCATGAGTGTAGCCTGAGTATTCCTGTTCCTGGTCTAACTGAGGTTCTGATGCCTCCTGACTTCAGTTTGATTGGAATATTGTTGATGGTAATGTTATTGAATGGGCTGGTGGTCACTTCTCCCGTTTTGATGATGTGCTTTGTCAGGCAAGTTTGTAGCTTGAATGTTACTTATCACATTCAGCCCATGCCTGGATGTTGCCCAGGTTCTGCTGTGGGAATGGGCAGCTCCAGTTGCTGATGAATTGTGAATGAAATTAAATGCTCGGGATTCATCAATGAACATCCCTACTTCTGACCTCATCTTGGAAGATCTTTCATTATGAAGATGTTGAGTGTAGGACACTCCCAGAGGAACTTCTGTGGTGGTCTTTTGGGGATAGAATGATCAGCCTTTGACAACTACAAAGGCTCCCTTGTGCAAAGTCTGACTCAAAACACTGGAGTACTTTTTCCTTTGATGCTCATTGACTTCAGTTTGATGGGCATCCTTGATGTCACAGTTGCTCTAATGCACCTTGATGTTAGGTGCATTCACCAGCAGAAATTGGCTCCTTAAACCATGTTTTGAGCCAAACTGGGAATCTGTGAGTAGATTGTTGGTAGGTATATGCCACTTGATAGCACTTCTAACAATGATATCTGTCCATTATTGATGATTGGGGGTGGTGGTAATTAGTCAGTTAAATATTGGTATTGGTTTATTGATGAATTATTGTCACATGACTTCAGATCAAAAACCTTTATTTGTGTCCTGTCCCCACAGATCATCAATACTTGAAATCGTATAAAGAAAAACAGATTGCAGAATAGACGCACATTGACTATTTTATTCAGTGCAGCAGTGGAACCCAGTGTGGTCTTCTGCTGCCGTAGTCCATCCATCTCAAAGTCTGACATGTTGTGCATTCAGAGAAACCCTTCTGCAGACCACTGTTGTAACCTTTGGTTATTTGAGTAACTGTTTCCTTCCTGTCACTTTCAACCAGTCTAGCCATTCTCTTCTGACCTCTTTCATTAGCAAGGTATTTTCACTCACAGAACTGACACTCACTGGATTTTTTCGTGTTTGTTGCATCTCTGTAAACTCTAAAGACTGTTGTGCATGAAAATTTCAGGTGATCAGCAGTCCCTGAGATACTCAAATCACCCTGTCTGGCACCAACAATCAATCCACGGTCAAAATCTTTTAGATCACATTTCATCCCAATTCTAATGTATGATCTGAACAATAGCTGAACCTCCAATGCTGTTTCTAAGTTTGCTGATGACACCACTTTCAATGGCCGAATCATAGGTGATGAATCAGCATATAGGAGGAAGACTGAAGATCTGGTTGAATGGTGACAGAACAACAACCTCTCACTCAGTGTCTTCAAAACTAAAGAGCTGATAATGACTACAAGATGAGGAAAGCAGAGTCTTTGAGCCAGTCCTCGCTTAGGATCAAAGGTTGAGAGTGTCAGCAACTTTAAATTACTTGGCATGATCAGTTCAGAGGATCTATCCTGGTTTCAATATGTTAGTGCCTTTACTAAGAAGGCACGGCAGTGCCTCTATTTCCTAGAAGTATGCAATGAATCACCATGTCATCTAACACTTTGACAAACTTCTGTAGATGCATTATTGTACATTGATTGGCTTCATCACATTCTGACATAGAAATGCCAATGCCCTTGAATGGAAGATCCTACAAAGAGTGATTGATACAGCTTAGTCCATCATGGGTAAAGCCCTCTCAAACATTGATCACATCTACAAGGAATGCTGTCACAGAAAAGCAGGATCTATCATCAAGGCTTCCCACTATCTCGGATATGCTCTGTTCTCATTGCTGGCATTTGGAAGGAGGTACAGGAGCCCCAAGATCCACACCACCAGATTCAGAAACAGTTACTACCATTCAAACATCAGTTCTTGAACCAAATGAGATTAGCTCGCCTTTGGAGTGCCGGGATATTGTGGCTCTGGAGGCGGGCGAACTCGTGGTTGGTGCCTCTGCAGGAAATCGGAGTGTCGTGGGAGACAGAAGTTCAAAAGCAGCGAGCTGGCTGCTGGCTGTGTGCCCAGAGACCTGAGTTCTTTGGGCACAGAGCTCAGAAATAGCAATGCAACGGACTCTTAAGATTGTAAATCAGTGAGTTGCTTGTTATGTCTCTCCTCTCACTGTGAAACGGGGACACCTCTTTTTTTGTTATTAGAGAGAGAGCCTGTGGTATGTCAAATTGCAGGGTGAACAAGTTGTCCTTGGGGTACTGCAAGTTTGTGTCTTTATTGATGCTTTGCTGTACGCATGAGTGCTCGGTGGAGGTACCAATGTTTTTTTTGAGGGTGGGGAGGGGGGAATCATTGCTTTGCTGCCGCTTATGCATGGGAGGGGGAGCTGGGGGGGCTTTGGGGTTCTAACATTTAACTGTCATTCATTCTTTGGGGCACTCCTCTATTTTCGTGGATGGTTGTGAAGAAAAAGCATTTCAGGATGTATATTGTATACATTTCTCTGACATTAAATATACCTTTGAAACCTTTGAACTTCATTCACTGCAATACTGTGCTATTCCCACAGTCTAGGGACTCACTTTCAAGGACTCTTCATATAATGTTTTCAATATTTATTGCTTATTTATTTTGGAAGTTGGATTTGGCAATGGTAATCCTTCTTTATATTCCTACTTTACTAAAAAAAAGTATTGCCATTGCCAAAACCAACTTCCTGAAAATGAAACCCATTTTCACCAACAGACACATTTCTATGACAACAAGGCTTAGGCTACTAAAATGTTACATCTGGTCAATCTTGCTGTATGCTTCCGAAACATGGACTATAACACCAGAACTCCAAAGAAGCAACAGAAATGTGGTTTCTTAGAAGAATGCTGAAAATATCATATAGAGATAGGGTACCTAATGAGACAGTACTCCAACGTGCCCACACAAAAAGATCTTTAATGAGAACATTAAACGAGAGGAAACTTAAATTCCTGGGCCACGTCATCAGAAAGGGAGAAAAAGAATGCCTTACATTACAAGGCCATATGCCTGGGAATCGCAGAAGAGGAAGGCAAAGAAGAAAATCTGTGGACACTGTGAAAGAACTAACAGATCTAAGTGTGCGAGGTATCAATGATGTTGCGAGGGATCGTTCAATGTGGAAAGCCATGATCGCCGAAGCGTGTAATGGGCAAGGCACATGAAGAAGAAGATTTATTTATTATCATTTTGTTCTATTTTTCTTTTTGTATTTACACAGTTTGTTGTCTTCTGCACATTGGGTGATTGTCTTGTGAGTGGTTTTCATTGATTCTGTTGTTTCTTTGTATTTACTGGGAATGCCTGTGAGAAAATTAAGTGGTGACATAGATGTACTTTGATAATAAATTTACTTTGAACTTTGAACTCCTGACCATGTCTGCATGCTTTTATGCATGAGTTGCTGCTAGGTGATTGGCTGATTTTTGCATTAATGATATGTACTGGTATAACTAAGATAGTGACCACTGAATGTCGTTTTGCAGCCACAGAGAATGTATACTGCAAGTACACAAAGTACAAGGACTATGACGATGTAGGTTTGGCAGATCAGGAGTTAATCTTTAAGAAGTGCATGGTAGAACAAAGAGATCTGGAAATGCATATCCATAGAGCCTTGAAAGTGGCATCACAGCTAGATAAGGTCGTAAAGAGAGCTATTGACACTGCTTTTCATAAATCAGCATATTGAATTCAGTAGTTGGGATGTTATGTTGAAATTGAATAAGACTTTGGTGAGACCAAAATTGGAATACTGTGTGCAGTTCTGGTCATCTACCTACAGGAAAGACATAAATAAGATTGAAAAAGTACTGATAAGATTTAAAAGGATGGTGCTGGGACTGAGTTATAGCGAAAAGTTGAATAGGCTGGCTGGGATGTTTCACCTTGGAGCATAGGAGAATGAGGGGAGATTTGGTAAAAGTACACAAAATTATGAGGGATATAGATAGGGTAAAAAAAAACAGCTTTTCCCACTGAGGTTGGATGAGACTAGAAATAGAGGTCATAAGTTAAGTGTCGAAGGTGAAATATTTAAGTGGAACCTGAGAGGGAATATATGCACTCAGAGTGTGGTGCAAATGTGGAAGGAGCTGCCAGTGGAAGTGCTGGGTACAGGTTTGATTTCAATGTTTAAAATAGTTTAAATAGGTATATGGATGCGAAGGGTGTGGAGGGCTCTGCTCCCTCTAGCCGCAAGTCGATAGGATACATCTATGATTATCTTAGCCGCTTTCAGAAGATGTAGATGGAGTCTGTGGAAGGGAGTTTGATTTTCACGATGAACTGCACTGAACCCACTGCTCAGTGGATTTAGTCCTTCTTCTGAATAATGTGCATACCTGGACAAGTTTCCACACTGTGGATAGATGCCAGTGATGAGAGAGTGGTGGAACAGCCAGGTTAGAGGTGCAGCTGGTTCTGAGCGCAAAATCTTGAGTAATGCAGCTGGGATGTTGCCTGTTCCCAAAGGCTCTGCTGAATCCAATGTTCTCAGCTTTTCTTGGCACCGTGTTGAATGCATCAAATTGACTGTAGTTTGGCTTCTGCAGCAGGGAGGATCTCAGGAAGAAGTAGAGATGGATTATCTATTTAGTACTTCTGGCTGAACATAGTTCTGGATACATCAAACTCGCACAATACTGGAATTGGCCTAAATGATTATGGGGATGTTCTTGAAGCCTCCTTCCGTCTGTTTTCTGTTGACCTATCCACTATCATTCGTAGCTGATTTAGATAATGCTACAGTCTGATCTGGTGTTTGTGAGGTAGCATATGTCTCTGTTTCTACAGACGGTTCTCCACAGAAGCTTCAAAATACTGTTGTTTTATTTGTAGGTATGTCTGGAGCTACTTCCAGCATCCCTTTCTGTCCTCCTCCTTGAGCTAGTATTAATGACTGGCTTGATCCACATGGTAAAGTTAGGGCTATGCTGGGCCATGTCCTGTCCTCTTACAACATAGAAACAATTTGGTCCATTGAGTCTATGCTGCTTGACAGAGCAATCCCATTCAGTCCAAACATCAGAATGGGGATTCAAATGTGGTCTAAGTGACTTTGACCATGGAATGATTGTTAATACCGGATGGTTTGGTTTGAGTATCTAAGAAACTGCTGAACTCCTGTGATTTTCACTTACAGCAGTCTCTCATGTTTACAGAGAATGGTGCAAAAAACAAAAAAAGAGGACATCCAATGAGTGACAGTTCTGTGGGTCAAAATGCCTTGTTAATGAGAGAGGTCAGAGGAGAACGGCCATACTGGTTCAAGCAGACAGGGAGGAATGACTAACTCAAAACACTAACAGTGGTGTGCAAAAGAGCACCTCTGAAAGTATAACACATCAAACCTTGAAGTGAATGAGCTTCAGCGGTGAAAGACTATAATTATACACATAGTGATAACTTTATTAGATACAGGAGGATTCTAATAAAATGGCCATTGAGTGTAGGCTACCACTAAGGAGCAAGGGCAAGATGAGGTAGATTGTAAGGTCAAGAGTCCAATTTGTCATACCAGAGATGTTTAGAATATCGAACATAGAACAGTACAGGACTGGAACAGGCCCTTTGGCAAACAATGTTGTGTTGAAACAATTAAATTAGTAATCAAATAGCCAATTCAACTAATCTCTTCTGACTACACAATGTCCATATCCTTCCATTTTCCTCTCATTCATGTGTCAATCTAAACATCTCTAAAAATTCTCTAATGTCTCTAACTCTACTACCACCACAGGCAGCACATTCCATGCACTCTCAAAGTCATAGTCATAGTCATACTTTATTGATCCTGGGGGAAACTGGTTTTTGTTACAGTTGCACCAAAAATAATAAATAGTAATAGAACCATAAATGGTTAAATAGTAATATGTAAATTATGCCAGTGAATTATGAAATAAGTCCAGGACCAGCCTATTGGCTCAGGGTGTCTGACCCTCCAAGGGAGGAGTTGTAAAGTTTGATGGCCACAGGCAGGAATGACTTCCTATGACGCTCAGTGTTGCATCTCGGTGGAATGAGTCTCTGGCTGAATGTAATCCTGTGCCCACCCAGTACATTATGTAGTGGATGGGAGACATTGACCAAGATGGCATGCAACTTAGACAGCATCCTCTTTTCAGACACCACCCTCAGAGAGTCCAGTTCCATCCCCACAACATCACTGGCCTTACAAATGAGTTTGTTGATTCTGTTGGTGTCTGCTGCCCCAGCACACAACAGCAAACATGATAGCACTGGCCACCACAGACTCGTAGAACGTCCTCAGCATCGTCCGGCAGATGTTAAGGGACCTCAGTCTCCTCAGGAAATAGAGACGGCTCTGACCCTTCTTGTAGACAGCCTCAGTGTTCTTTGGCCAGTCCAGTTTATTGTCAATTTGTATCCCCAGGTATCTGTAATCCTCCACCATGTCCACACTGACCCCCTGGATGGAAACAGGGATCACCGGTACCATAGCTCTCCTCAGGTCTACCACCAGCTCCTTAGTCTTTTTCACATTAAGCTGCAGATGATTCTGCTCACACCATGTGACAAAGTTTCCTACCATAGCCCTGTACTCAACCTCATCTCCCTTGCTGATGCATCCAACTATGGCAAAGTCATCCAAAAACTTCTGAAGATGACAAGACTCTGTGCAGTAGTTGAAGTGCGAGGTGCAAATGGTGAAGAGAATGGGAGACAAGACAGTCCCCTGTGGAGCCCCAGTGCTGCTGATCACTCTGTCGGACACACAGTGTGGCAGCACACGTACTATGGTCTGCCAGTCAGGTAATCAAGAATCCATGACACCAGGAAAGCATCCACCTGCATCGCTGTCAGCTTCTCCCCCAGCAGAGCAGGGCGAATGGTGTTGAACACACTGGAGAAGTCAAAAAACATGACCCTCACAGTGCTCGCTGGCTTGTCCAGGTGGGCGTAGACATGGTTCAGCAGGTAGACGATGGCATCCTCAACTCCTAGTCGGGGCTGGTAGGCGAACTGGAGGAGATCTAAGTGTGGCCTGACCATAGGCCAGAGCAGCTCCAGAACAAGTCTCTCCAGGGTCTTCATGATGTGGGAGGTCAATGCCACCGGTCTGTAGTCATTGAGGCCGCTGGGGCGCGGCGTCTTCGGCACAGGGACGAGGCAGGACGTCTTCCACAGTACAGGAACCCTCCGGAACCTCAGGCTCAGGCTGAAGACATGGCAATGTACTCCACATAGCTGAGGGGCACAGGCTTTGAGCGCCCTGGTACTGACACCATCTGGTCCTGCAGCCTTGCTTGGGTTGAGATGTTTCAGCTGTCTTCTCACCTGTTCAGCTGTGAAGCCCACTGTGGTGGTTTCGTGTGGGGAAGGGGTATAGTCATGAGAACAGGGTGGGGGACTGTGAGGAGGGGTAGGAGGGGAGAGTGGAATATGTGTTGGTTGGGGGCCCACAACAGATGGCTCGTGTTGGGGATGGGCAGGGGCCACAATGTCAAATCTGTTAAAGCACAGGTTAAGTTCGTTGGCCCTGTCCACACTGCCTTCAGCTCCTCTGTTGCTAGTTTGCCAGAACCCAGTGATGGTCCTCATCCCACTCCAGACCTCTCTCATGTTGTTCTGCTGGAGTTTCCGCTCAAGCTTCCTCCTGTACCTGTCTTTAGCCTCCCTGATCCTGGCTTTCAGGTCCCTCTGTATTGCCCTCAGCTCCTCCTATTTCCATCTCTAAACGCCCTCTTTTTAGCATTCAGGATGTCCTTAATGTCCTTTGTCACCCATGGCTTGTTATTTGAATAACAAAGGACAGTTCTTGTCAGAACATTGCAGTCCACACAGAAGTTGATGTAATCAGTGATGCACTCTGTGAGCCCATCAATATCCTCTCCATGTGGCTCACAGAGTGCCTGCCAGTCTGTCACCTCAAAACAACCCGGGAACGCCTCATAAGCCTCCTCCGACCATTTCCTCACTGTCCTCGAGGTTGCAGGTTTACTCTTCACCAGAGGCACGTAGCAGGGTTTTAGATGCACCAGGTTGTGATCTGACCTTCCCAGTAGGGGGAGGGGAGAGGAGCTGTATGCATCCTTAACGTTAGCGTACATCAAATCCAGAGTCCTCTCCCCTCTGGTTGTACAGCTCACATACTGCGTGAAGTTGGGCAGTGTTCTAGCCAAGGTAACCTGGTTGAAGTCACCCGAGATGGTAATGAGGGCACTCGGGTGCTGGGTTTGTAGTCTGGCTATGACAGCGTAAATGATGCTACACGCCGACGTCGGGTTTGCAGAGGGATGGATGTACACAACAACCACAATTGCATGCGAAATTTCCCTTGGCAAATAATATGGCCGGAGTCCAACAGCAAAAAGTTCAATATCCGGGCTACAGACACGTTTCTTGATCGTAATATCATATTTCTCCACTTTCTGTATAAATTGCAGGACAGCTTCGTCAAGCACCTCTGCCCCTTCTGACAAAATTGGAACTTAGTGGTGGTCAAACATTTAAATTCTAATTTCAACATGTTGGTTCATGGGTTCCTCTTGTGCTACGATGAGGCCACCATCAAGCTGGAGGAGCATCACCTTATATTCTATCTGGGTTGCCACCAACCTGATGGCATGAATATTGATGGCTCCTTTGGGTAATTTTTTTCCTCCCCCTCCTCACTTCTTCTATTCCCCATTCTGGCGTTTTACCTCTTCTCACCTGCCTATCCTCTGCTCCGGGGTCCCTTCTTCTTCCTTTTCTCCAATGGTCCACTCTCTTCTCCTATCAAGTTCCTTCCTCTCCAGCCCTTTACCTTTCCTACCCACTTGGATTCACCTATCACCTTCTAGCTTCCTCCTTTCATTCCCTCGCCTTTTTATTCTGGTGTCTCCCCCTTCCTTTCCAGTCTGAAGAAGGGTATAGGCTCAAGATGTCAACAGCTTATTCATTTCCATAGATGCTGCCTGACCTGATATATTCTTCCAGCTAAACTAACAACAGGAATTCTGCAGATGCTGGAAATTCAAGCAACACACATCAAAGTTGCTGGTGAACGCAGCAGGCCAGGCAGCATCTACAGGAAGAGGCGCAGTCGACGTTTCAGGCCGAGACCCTTCGTCAGGACTCGTCAGGACTTCGCCAGCTAAACTAAGTCTCTTTGACCACTACCCTCTGTTTTCTATAGGCAAGCCTGTTCTGAATCCAAACAGCCAATTCACCATGGACCCCATGCACCTTAATCATCTAGATGAGCCTCCCCTGAGGAATTTTGTCTAATGCCCTACTAAAATCCAAGAAGATAACATCTACAGATCTGCCTTCATCAATCAAACTTGTCAAAAAACTCAATCTAGTTTGTAAGACAAAACTTCGCCCACTCAAAGCCATGTTGGCTCTCCCTAAATGGGCCATGGTTTTCCAAATGCCCAAACATTGTATCCCTAAGAATTCTTTCCAGCAACTTTCCTGCCACTGACGCGAGACTCACCAGTCTAAAATTTCCAGGATTATCCCTGATTTATTTCTTGAATAAAGGAACAACTTTCACCAGTCTTCTGGGACCTCAGCTGTGGCTGGAGAGGACACCAAAATATTGATCAAGGCCCTCAGCAATCTCTCTCTCTTGCCTCTCTCAATAACCTGAGGTATCTCCCATCAGGCCCTGAGGACTTATCCAACTTAATTCTCTTTAAGAGACCCAACACTACCTCCACATTTACCTCAAGATACCCTAGCATATCAATATGTAGCCAACACAATCTAATACAACTACCCACCCCAGACATTCTCTCTTTTCCCTCCTCCTGTTGGTCAGGAGATACAAAAACCTGAAAGCATGTACCACCAAGTTTAAGGACAGCTTCTATCCCCCCGTTAAAAGACTACTGTTATAAGTCTGCAGAGAAGGAGATTGCAGGTGAGTCGGAGACAGTTTTTTGTAGACTTCACATGCCAGTTTTAAAAAACAAACGGGTCCTGTTGGGACTTGTCTGTGGAGCAGGAGGTTGCTTGGGTTATTAGTAACTCAGCAAGAGCCAATAAAAGAAGCAAGGTTTATGTGGAGTGGCCATCATGAGTGAGGTTATTGTGTGAGTAGGCCAGTGTTAGTGGCCGAGTTTTTGCAAGAACAGGTTTAGGCAAGAACTTAAGCTCAAGAAGTTAGAGCCAAGGGTATAACAAGCGTAGGCAGGATGGATGGCAGTTAAAGCAGTGGAATGCTCCTCCTGTAAGATGTGGGACTGTGGGGTATGTAGAGGCCTTCCTGAAGTCTGCATCTGCAGGAAGTGTACCCAACTTCAGCTCCTGACTGACAAAGTCAAGCAACCGGAGCAGGCGATGGATGTACTCAAGATTTTCTGAGAAGTTGAAAACCTCAGAGACAAGACATTTATTGAGGTGTGATAGATAGGTTCTTGATTAGCCAGGGCATTCAAAGGGTATGGGGAGAAGGCAGGGGATTGGGAAAGACTGGAAAAATTGGATCAGCCCATGATTGGATGGCAGAGCAAACTCGATGGACCAAATAGCCTACTTCTGCTCCTATATCTTATGGTCTGATGGTCATGCCCAGAGTGCAGGCTATAAATAATAGAAACCACAATAAAAGATATCCGGCAGGAGGAGAGAGCAGCAGCGCACCACACGTGCGCAGCCCATTGGTGAAAAATGATATTGTTTCCATTAAATAGGGCCGTGGACAATTCTGATTTGGTGGAGACAGACGTGAAAGCACAAAGGAACATCTGGGGAAATTTCTGAAACGCTCGCTTGCTGCTGTTGTTACTATGTGGTCGGGAATCTTCCAGAGGGAAGGCCTCAAAATCCTCGGCTTTGCCTGCTGTTGGCGACTGAGATTGAGGTCGAATCGCTCGGACAGAGATGGCGCTCAGTACACGGTGTCAGAGAGCTGAATCGGAGGCTCGACGTTTTCGAATGACTCAGAGTCGGACTGTGGTCAGCATGGCAGGGAGAGTTTTTCTTCCTTCTCCCGTCTGCGTGAGATGTGGGACATTTGAGAGGCTTTGAACTTTTTACTGTGCTCATGGACTTCTTCATCAAGTTATGGTATTGTTGCACTGTTGTAACTATATGTTATAATTATGTGGTTTTGTTAGTTTTTTCAGTCTTGGTCTGTCCTGTGTTTTGTGATATCACACCAGAGGAAATATTGTATCATTTCTTAATGCATGCATTACTAAATGACAATAAAAGAGGACTGTGTGTCTTCATAATCTAAATCCTCAATGTGAAAGTGGGACTTGGTCTAAGAAAGGCTGGCTCTGTTAAAGGAGTCTGTGTTAGAACAAAGGGCTCTATGAAAAATCTGGCAATTTTGGACAATGTTTTGCATCCTTTGCATGCTGCCTTGACTGAACAGAGGAACACCTTTAGTAATAGACTAAGACAAGTGTGCTGCTCCAAAGAGTGCTATATGAGGTCATTCTTACCCTCGGCCATTAGGCTGTGTAATGAGTCAACCTATAGCTGGGGAAGTTATAACCCCCTCCTGTTAAACTGTTGGAGGTAAGTTGTTATTTATTCTTTCTTACTTCTCTTCTAATATTTGTATATCTGTGAACTTGTAATGCTACTGTGACATTGTAATTACCTTTGGGATCTATCTATAAGGACTGTGCAGTGTTGCCACTTTCTACCAATGCTATTTTGCAAAGGTGCATCTGTCACAGATAGATTGGTTAGGGCAAGTAGGTTTACCCCCTGTGTTGGGTCACTTATTATCTCCTGCAGACCTAGTCTGGCAGGAATCTGCCAGTTCAGAACTTAATGTTGTGACTCAATTACTCTCAGAAATAGCCCCGAGACTTTCTCTAGGCAGGGGTAATTAATGCTGTCAGTAATGTCACAACCTGTGAATGAGTAACTAGATAAAGACATCCTTCAAGAAAGGATTTCTAATAGATGCAACATTCCTTGAGGGGGAAATTTTCCAAGTTATGATTAATCAGGAATTGATTTTTGTCCATGATTAGAATTTGCATGGAAATGGGAAGGATGTGACAGGAGTTGAACATCTTGTGTACCAGGGTAGGACATACTTTATACAGTGAACGGTAGGGCTCTGGGGAGTGTGATGGAACAGGTATATAGTTTACTGAAAGCGATATCACAGGTAGATGGGGTACCACTGGCCTTCATCAGTCAGGCATTGAGTACAGGAGTTGCAAAGTTGTGATGGCTGTCATATAAGTTATTGGTGGCTGCACCTGGGAGTATTGCGTGGTACTAAGTCGTTTGGCAGCACTGGATGAGTCTGACAAAAGGGCCTATTTTCTTGCTATGTGATACTTTAACTATAACTCTGCAGATACTCAAAAATCACTCAATGTGGTAATGAATGGCATCAAAGCAGACTGATAAGAAAAAAACACTACTAACAAGGAAGAGAGGGAGAGAGAAATTAGTTCTGCCATACGTAGTAACAAGAGTAACAAGTGTGTGTACATATATTGGACTTTTGAATTTAATAATATTTTGGAGATCTTTCATATGAAGGGATGTCCATAAAACATGTGTTCATGACCTGTGGATGGTCTGTGTTCTAGATATGGGCACACTGGTGTCTATATAACTGAAGCATAATCTCCTTTGCTTTATATTCAGTTCCCCTCACAATAAAGAATAATATATTGTTAAATTTCTTCATGACTTTCAGTACCTGAATAATACCCCCTTGTTACCAGACATCAGAATTGTTAGTGCCTCTACAGCTCTGCGGTTCCTCATCATTTACACTTAGTAGCCACTTTATTAAGTACTCCTTGTAGAAGACAATGAACATACACTCCTGCACCTCAAATTAGCCCATTCACCGAGGGTTAACGTGGTTTGTGTTCAGCGATGCTCTTCTGCACACCACTGTTGTAACGCCTGGTTACTTGAGTTACTGTCACCTTTGCATCAGCTTGAATCAATCTGGCCATTTGACTCTGACTTCTCTCATTAACAAGGCATTTTCACCCACATGACTGCTGCTCACTGGATGCTATTTTTTTTTTGGTTTTTTTGCACATTCTCTGTAAACTCTAGAGACTGTTGTGTGTGAAAATCCCAGGAGATCTGCAGTTTCTGGGATACTCAAACCATCCTGTCTGGCAGCAAGGACCATCCATAGTCAAAAAAATTATTTAGATAACATTTCATCCCCTTTCTTATGTTTGGTCCGAACAACTGAACCTCTTCAGCATGTCTGCATGCTTTTATGCATTTAGTCGCTGCTACATGATTGGCTGATTAGATATTTGCATTAATGAGCAGATATACATGTGTTTCTAATAAAGAGGCCACTGAATGTAAATGCCATTCTTTTCAACTGCCAGAATGGAAAATATCTAATTTTCTTTTTGCCAGGTATGTATGTACTTAGCCAGTCTATTCCTTTATAACCTCCAAATATCCTGTTTACGACTTCCTGTCCTGTCTATCTTGGTAATAACCTTAGCTTGCAGTCGTTTATATGAAGTCCAAAGATTGGGGTCCCATCCCTAATTCCTGCAGCCCACAACATGTTAATCTTTAGTTCTGGAACTCACTTTGGGGACACCTTCACCTGAAGGGTTGCAGTGGTTGAAGAAAGTGGTTCCTTACCGTGTTCTCAAGAGCAGTGTTGGTTGCTCAGCAAATGTGAGGGCTTTCCATAAATGGTCATAGGGTAATAATAGAGTGACTCCTCTATAGAACTGAGCCTGCATTCACACTGTGTACATATCGCACTGCTTTGGGAAAGCTGACAGCCTAATCAAAGATCCCTCCCATTCTGGACATTCTCTTTTCTCAGCTCACCCACCAGGGAGACAACACAAAAGCTTTGAGAGCTTATACCTTCAGGCTCAAGGACAGCTTCTATCCTGCTGTTATAGGAACAGACTCCTGTACGATAAGAAGAACTCTGGAGCGCTCAACTTAGTTTGCTGTGGCCTTGTGTATCTGCACTGTACTTTTGATATAACTGCAGCACTATATTCTGCATTCTGCTATTGCTCGTCCCTTTAATACTACCTTGATGTATGTGTGCTTTGGAATGATCTGCATCTATTTCTGGTCACTCCTTTCTTTAATTGCTAGTTTGGCTGAGGTTGAATCGGGACGGACTGCAGATAATCAACATTGAGCTGAACTGAAATATCCCTTCTGATTTTACATTTTATATTCTGTGCTTTCACTCATTGTTTTTTGGTTACTGCTTGCGCAATTCGTTTTTTTTGCACATGGGGGAAGGGATGGAGTTTTTTCTTTGAACAGTTTCATGGTTCTTTTTTGTTTTGTGGCTGTCAGGAAGACGAATTTCAGAGATGTATACTGCATGCATACTTTGATAATACATGCATTTTGAATTCTTTGAATCATTTGATAGCATGCAAAAAAAAAGACACTTTTACTGTATCTTGGTACAAGTAACTATAAACCAATTACCAATGACTTCTTCAGCCCACTGAACCCATGCTGGCTATCAGTCACCCATTTATAACAATCTGCACCTGAGTTTTCTCCCACCTCCCAAAGCCATAGAACATGAGATGGAGAAGGACAGGAACAGGCCCTGTGGCCCACAGTGTCAGTGCTGAACCTGGTTTCATTTTAAACTGTGCAGCATTCAATCCCAGATGTGCGGCAGGCTAATTGGCCACTGGTGTGTAGGCGAGTGGTAGGATCTGGGAGTCAGGGTGGAGAGTTGAAGGGAATGTGGGAAGAATGAAATGAAATTATTGTAGGATTAGCACAAAGGGGTACCTGATGGTTTGTTTGTTTGCTTATTTATTGAGATACAGCTCTTCTGGCCCTTTGAGCCACGCCACACTGCAACCCCCAAATTAACCCTAGCCTAATCATGGAACTATTTACAATAACCAATTCAAAGGTTCAAAGTTCCAATCTAATGTCAGAGAAATGTATACAATATTCATCCTGAAATGCTTCTTCTTTGAAAAATCCACAAAAACAGAGAGCTGCCCCAAAGAATGAATGATAGATAAGTGTAAGAACCCCAAAGAACCCCACAGCTCCTCTTCCTCCCGTACGTAAGCGGCAGCAAGCAACAATCCCCTCTCCCCCCACTGGCAAAAAACAGTAGGCATCGGCACCTCCACCGAGCACTCTGTGTGAGCAAAGTCACAGACTTGCAGTTACCCTAAGGATTTCTCATGTAACCCAGCACTCGACATACCGTAGATTCTCTCTCTCCTTTATAGGGGAGAAAAAGGTGTCTCTGTTTTTCACCAGCGAGCAGGGAGACATCACATCAACTCACTGGCTTACAATGTTAAAAGTCCATTATGTCATTTTTTCGAAGCTCTGTACCCGAAGATTGCAAAGATCTCGGGTCTTCGAGCCCACAGCAGATATCCTGACTCTCCAAACAACACATGGTCTCCTGTTGTGACACCGTTCCTTGATCTGCCCGTCTCCAGAGCCCCGAGATCTTAGGTTTCCGAATTCAAGCCGGGCCCTCAGGCCAAACCCTTGGCATGCCAAACAGCGGCCAGTTATGGAACCCCAACAGTGAATCCCATTCCTGCAAAGAACCGAAATGAAGAGAACCCTGAAAGGGAAAAATAAAGATATTAAAGTTGGAAATAGAGCTATTTCTGAAGATGCAAGTAAAGGAGTCGTCGTTTAGCGCCATCTTAACTTCACTCTGTCTCCAAATTAACCTATTAACTGGCATGTCTTTCAGCTGTGGGAGGAAACTAGAGCACCCGGAGGAAACCTATGCAGTCACAGAGCGAATGTACATGTAGCAGTGGGAATTGAACCTGGGTCGCTAGTACTGTAAAGCGCTGTGCTAACCACTACTATACTGTGTCCCTTTCTGGGCCCAGTGGGTCACAGGGCCTGTTTCTATGTTATATGACCTTATCAGACAGTCTGCAATGCAAGGGTGAGCACAGCATTGGCTGTTTCCTATGACCAGTTCCATTTAAATTATTCTATCAGTTCTGCTCTTCACCCTTTTTAAGGTGGATTCTCCACCTTGGTGTTAATGCCATTTGACACAACTACAAAACCGGACCTGCCGAGTGCTCCCGGCATTTTCTGTTTTCGCTTCAGATTCCCAGCGCTCGCAGCATTTCGCTCTTGTGGCAAGCCAACTAATTGGCAGGTAGAAAGTTTGTTCTCTTCTGGAAGATTTTTATAATTGGCCACTTGTTAGCCTACCCTGGTAAAGAGTCATGAAAGTGTTGTGCTTGCATCCGAGTTGCATTCTGCTGGGTCGGAAGCCCTGTGCATGATCAAGTGAATCGGAACTTTTAACAGAGTGACAAGACAGGCTAGATTCATTGCTCAGACTTGACATGAGCTGCTGCAAGTTGAACCAACTGTCCTCTAATGAAAGCATGACACTTCTGCTCACTCACATAATCAGCACTGTAAATAACATACAAATGGAGTAAGGAGTGAAGCAGACAAGCATTGTCGATACTAATAATTGCACGACGGGAACTGTATGAATGATTCAGTGGAGGAAGATTGAATCTTTCTTCATTGTAATGCCAGGCAAGTGGGCTCGGTAAATCACAAGGAGGTTCCTAAAAAAAGAGCCAGGAATGTTGCACTTGCAGACGGAAGATGCATTTTGACCATCGGGACAACCAGCCTCACATTATGCATATCTCTGCGGTAAATAACATGAGACAACAGCAGCTAAGTTGTGGGTCTGGATGGCAGCAGTGTAGGGGACCTGGCAGCACTGTCGCCTTGCAGTTCTGGTGACGCGGGTTCGATCCTGATCTCTGGCGCTGTCTGCGCAGTGTTTGCACATTCTCCACATGATGGTGTGGGTTTCCACCGGGTGCCCTGGTTGACTACAATTTCCCAAAAGTCTCAAAAGTTGGAAGGTTGATTTGCCACTGTAAAACACAGTAATTACCCCATATGTGTAGGTGAGTGGTAGAATCTAGGGAATTGATGGGAATGCAGGGAGAATAAAAAAGGGATCAGTATTGCTTTTATGTAAATGGCTGCTTGATGGTCAGTATGATTCAATTGACTGAAGGGTCTCGTTCCACGTTATTATCACTAACACCTTGAGGCTGAGTTTCAGCACACTGTGGATACATATCTAAGAGTCAATTATAGTCACAGAGCCCTACCCATAGGTTTATGCTGACCACAAGTATTATCTACATTAATTCCACTTACCGGCACTATGCCTTTGGATCCGCTGGTCCAGACGTTGAAAGAGTCTCCATCTTCACCACTCCCTCGGGTCATGTTTTTCAGGTTGCGATCACACTTTGGTTGAGAAAGTTCTTCCTCAGATCCCCTCTAAACATCTTGCTGCTCAGGCCTTAGGCTTATTGGGGCTTTCTGGAGTCCACCATGTTGGCTGGACTGACCACCACTGAGCCAGATTGAATAAGGTTACACCCGTCCTTGACTGAAGGATTAATTTAAAAAATTGGGTTTATAAACCAACATTCTGGTAGTTTTGTGGCCATCATTACCAATGACAGACATTGAAAAAAATCCAGATCATTAACTGAACTAAAATTCACCAGCTGCTGTAATGGGGTTTGAACTTAAGTCACTGGCTATGTAGTTTGGAAATTATTCATTGCACCATCAGACTATCCTGAGTGAGCTGTTATTCTTTTTAATAAATAACAATCCATCCAACAGCTCCATGGCTAATAACATTGATTCTATTACAATATACTTTAGCTTAAACCTCTGGGAGGGTGGGATTTAAACTCATATTGCCAGAACATGAATTCAGAATATTGTAAGTTATCCCAGGTGCTTAATCACTCAACAGCTTCTTTCCCTCCACCTTAAGTTCCTGAATGGACAATGAACCAACCTATGAAAACTACCACACTTTATTTGCACCACTTTTTAAATTTAATTTTTATTTATTGAAATACAGCTCAGAATAGGCCCTTCCGGCCCTTCGAGCTGCGCCACTCAGCAATTGCCGATTTTAAACAGCCTAATCAGGGGACAAATTACGATGACCAATTAGCCTACAATCAGTACGTCTTTGGACTGTGGGAGGAAACTAGAGCACCTGGAGGAAACCCACGCGGTCACAGGGGGATGTATTGACTCTTTACAAACAGTGGCAGGAATTATATATACCTGTATATTTTTCTTTTGTAACTTAAAATAATTTTTATGCATTGCACTATGCTGCTGTTGCAGAACAACAAACTTCTCCAAGTATGTCAGAGATATTGAAAATGATTCTGAACTATACAGAGTGGAGGAGTTGGAGTGTTATGTGAGAAGCTCCGCTCAAGAAGGAATTCATTGTCCTTATAACTCTGACGTTACAGATATTAAACAGTTAATTCAAGATTTTCACAACTGCGGCTGCTAAAAAATAATTACTAATTTTTCTGTCTGTTCAATTCCTTTCCTGTTTTAAATCCTTCAGATTATGTCTATGTATTAGCTTATTCCCACAGTGAGTATTTTGATCCTCACTACACCAAGTCAGTGGACCTTCACACTGAGAACTGAGCCGGTGATCAATGCAGTCTCACAGATCGAACCGATAGTACAAAGTACGTTTGTTATAGATCAGAGCATAGATTTGTGCAGGAGCTGAGATGATCATATTAAATAAAGAGAGCAGCTCTGGAGCAGAAGCAAAAAGTAGCTAAAGGTTGAGTACCTCTAACCCTCTGAAGGATTGTCCCCATTAATGATAAAGGTAAGGAAGTAGATAGAGTTATGGAGTAATAGAGCACAAAAACAGGCTTTTTGGCCCAACTCATCCATGCTAACCAAGATTCCCATCTAAGCCAGTCCAATTTGCTGACAATTGACCCAAATCCTTTAAACCTCTCCTATCCTTGTACTAATCCAAATAACTTTAGGATAACTGGATTCCCTCCAGTTCTTAATTCCCTTTATTGTGAAAAGAACTATGTGCATTCCTCCTCTCTGTGTCTCTCATGGTTGCACAGACTTGGATAAGACCATTGCTCCATTTGTTCCAAGGTCTAGCCTTCCTAACTACTCCCTCTAACTCAGGCCCTCAAGTCTTGGCATCCTCATTAATCTTCTTTGCACTCTTGGGTGGTGGGGTGGAGATAGGTTTCTACCAAAGGAGGTGTAAGGCACCTTTCTTCCCCTAGCCTGCAGACCAACCTTGATCAAAGGGCTTATTCTTCCTTCCCCCCCTTCCAACCGATCAGGGTCAAGTGAAGCCTTGGGAGCAGGTGGCAGATGCACGTATGAGGAGCTGGTGCATATCACAAGTCCTGATTCTGCAACCACTAATGCCAGGCAGATAATCTTCAAAGAGTATTGATAATGACTGGGATCACCTGTTTTGTAAAGACACTGTCCAGAAGAAGGCAATGGCAAACCACTTCTGCAGAAATTTTTTAATTTCAAAATATACTTTATTCAAAAATAAAATGATGTTCAATAAACCATTCAATGCCTCTCAATCCTTTTCAGATGTTTCCATCACGGTCTGCATTTGCACACTTTTAGCCACCCATGTGGCACTCTGTTGTTTCACCTTTCCACACCATTGTTGAGGGGTATACTCCCCGCCACCCGAACCCTCCCACTCCCGCGGGAGAAGAACCCTAAACAGTGGTCCTTCCCCACCGGGCCCTTGTGGTGGCTGCACCAAGTTTCAGTGCGTCCCTCAGCACGTACTTCCGCAGCTGAGAATGTGCCAGTCGACAGCATTCTCCCACGGACATTTCCACGTGCTGGTAGATCATCAAGTTTCCGGCCGACCAAAGGGCGTCTTTCACCGAGTTGATGATCTGCCAGCAGCACCGGATGTTGGTCTCTGTGTGCATCCCTGGGAACAGCCCATAGATCAGAGAGTCCTCTGTTACGCAGCTGCTGGGGATGAAACATGACACTAGCCCATCCATCCTCCTCCACACCCACTCTGCGAACTGACAGTGTGCAAAGAGGTGGGTCACAGACTCCTCGTGGGTAGCGGGGTGTGGAGACGATGTTCTGGGCGCACAGGAGGGATCTGACTGGGAAGGCCCCTCTCACTTCCAGCAAGGCGAGGTCCTGGTGCCTGTTGGTGAGGTCTGGCGATGCGGCATTTTGCCAGATAACTGGACGGTCTGCTCAGGGAACCACCCCACTGTGTCCATTACATTCTTCTCCTGCAGTGCCTGCAGGACATTACGTGCTGACCACTGCCTGATGGTCCTGTGGTCAAGGGTGTTCTCCTAGAAGAACTTTTCTATGAAGGACAGGTATGGCGGCAACGGCCAGCTGACTGGGGCCTTGCGCGGGAGTGGGGCCAGACCCATCCTTCATAGCCAGGGCGACAGGTAGAACCTGGGCACATAATGGTACTTGGTGCCCACATACCTGGGTTCTACACACAACCTGATGCTGCCATACACGAAGCTGGCCATCAGGGTAAGGGCGACATTGGGGATGTTCTTGCCCCCATTGTCCAGGGACTTGTGCATAATGCTCCATCTGACCCCCTCCATCTTGGATCCCCAGATGAATCTGAAGATAGCTTGGGTGATTCTGCAGAAAAAATTGCCAGAAGTAAGCATGGTCATGAGATCATGATTGCCTACATCATACAACACGACACATAATGATGTTGATGATGACTCTTTTCAGATGTAGGGCTTTGGTCAATATCTGAAAGGGAAAAGGTATTTGTTGTGGGAAGGTGGCTGCTGATAAATCTCAGACTCAGCTGGGTCGGGGGAAGAAATATGCCTCTGATTGATAGTGTCAAATAGATGCAAGAGCACAAGCTCCTGATTGGATGAAACTTCCATCCATAGGTCTCACTGGTAACTGGAAATGTTGGTATTGGCTGTAGGCACAGAGAACACTTGGACACAGGAGCAGGGGTAGGAGACTCTCCCCTTCGAGCCTACCCTGTCATTCATAGGGGTAGGGGGGATGAGGGAGAGGGTGGGGCTAGAAGGTTTGCAGGAAAGGGAAAGTGGGGGAATCACTCGAGATGTCATTAAACTGGAAGGAGTATAGAGAAGAGTCACAAGGATGCTGGCACATTTGAGGGCATGAGTTATCGGGAGAGGTTGGGAGACCCAGGACTTTATTCCTTGGAGCGTAATAGTCTGAGGCGTGACCTGACTGAATTGTATAAAATCATGAGGGACATAGGTAGGGGAATGCACACAGTCTTTATCCTATGGCACGGGAATGAAAAACTAGAGGGCATAGGCTTAAAACGAAGGTGAAAGATTTAAGAAGAACCTGAGAGGCAACTTCTTGTGGTTCGTCAATGGAACAATCTGCCAGAGGGAGGTACAGTAATAACACTTGGGCAAGTACATGGATAGGAAATGTTTAGAGGAAGATTAGGCAAATTCAGGCAAATGGGACTAGGTTGTTGGGCACCATGGTTGGCGTGAACCTGGAGGCAGAAGGTCTGCATCCATGCCAACTCTTTCACTCTATGAATGGGAGACAAAGGGGTTGAGAAAGATGTCAATGGGGAGAAGGGAAGGCAAGTGGGATAGGGGATGATAAAGAAAGGAGAAGGAAATGGAAGGTGAGCAGAGAGGGATGAAGGGGTGATGGGGAGGAAAGTGACGGGGTAGAAACATCATTCTGTCAACAAAACTGACATTGAAGATTGCTTCCGCTTCCTACTTGGAATTACTCACTGCTGCTGAAACCTGGCTCACCCTTTGATAAGAAATTAAATAGTGCAGGCGGAATTGAAAGTGACAGAGTTTCCCGAATGCCTTTTCACGGCGACTTCTCCAGAACAAATTCAATATCTGTTGGCCATCTGAGACAGAACTATTGATTACCTGTCTCAACCAATGAGCGTACAATCCCACTGGCCTCTGCTGATGTTGTGTTACTAAATCATCACTTCATTTTCAGTGCACTTGTAAGGTTATTATCCTGTTCCTCTGGACTTTCACTGTAATAAGTATCTGGGAAACATCTCTTTTTTTCAGACTCACAATTCAGTCTTTCATGTTTTTTCCTCTTCACTTCAACTTTGTGTTAAAGGTATGCAGTTGTGTCTAGGACCTTCACCAGCTTTAGCTAATGGCCTTGACAATGGGCAGAAAAACTTTCTTCCTTTACTCATAAACACACGTGGACTGCTCTCATGCTGAATTATTTGGTTAGAGACCAAATTTTTCAGACTGGGAGCAAGAGTTCATTCATTGCCTAACATGTGAGGTAACTTAACATACAACAGAAGTTCTCCAGTCTGAATTGTTTCATCTTAAAAGATTGTCTACCTAAAGAGCCAACTCTGTTTCTCTGTCTGTCTGCTTGCCTATCAGAGTGCTTTAGATGTGATACCTACAGTGTTTTGTTTATGGAAGTGCAGAGGAGGGGTTTAGAGGCACATGGGCCAAACTTGGGCAGATGGGACCAGCTCAGTGTGTGCCATGGTCAGCGTGGATAAATTGGACTGAAGAGCCTATTTCCATACTGTGTGTTACTCTATGAATATGACTCTGTAACACTAAATTATACTAACAACAGTGGGAACCATTCATCACCTGATACAATCCTTCAGACAATACAGCCTCAAAACAGCTATAATTATTCTCAACCAATATCATATTTGACACATGGATTACAACTTAATACAGGAAGAATTTTGCGGTGGAGAAAGATTTAACTAACCGCTGTTATGATGCAGTGATAAGGTATTTCCAGAGAAGAGACTGGGGTCATACTTGCCATTAACTGGATAGCAGCAACACACAATGGAGCTAGGTAAACTCAGCAGGCCCTACAGGCAGCATCAATGGAGGGAAATGAACGGTCAACGTTTTGGGTCGAGACACTTTACTTGGAGTGAAAGCAAGATGGGAGATGGGTAGTAAAAATACTGGGGTAAAGAGAGGTGGGAGCAAGAGCTGGTGGATGATACCACTGCCATAAAAAAATCATTTTACATTCGAGCGATGCTTCTGATCTGGGTGTTCATTGTAGACTGAAAGTGGGAAGGAGGCTGGGAGAGGGGAGGGAGTGGGAAGCACCAGAGAGACATACTCTAATGATCAATAAACCAGTTGTTTGGAATCAAGTAACCTTGTCTAGTGTCTCAGGGCTGGGTGTGTCTACAACCGCACCACAGTCCATCCCTGGCACCCGTTCACTGCCACAGAAGACAGAGGGTGGTAGTAGATGGAGTGCATTCTGCCTGGAGGTCAGTGAGCAGGAATGTTCTGCAGGGCTCTTTTCTGGGACTCCTGCTGTTTGTAATTTTAATGAATGAATTGGATGAGCAAGTGGAATAGTGGGTTAGAAAGTTTGTAGATGAAACTCTGGGCAGTAGTGTTGTAATGGCGCAAAGGTTTATCAGAGGCTACAAAAGGACGCTGATAGATGCAGAGCTGGGCTGAGAAGAGGCATATAGAGTTCAATCCAGAAAACTGTGAAGTGATACAATTTGGAAGATTGAATATGAAAGCAGGATGTAGGGTTAATGGCGACATTCTTACCAGCGTGGAGGAACAGAAGGATTTTAGGGTTCATGTACACCAATCCCTCAAAGCAACTGTTTAAGAAGCATATGTTGTGTTGGCCTTCATTAGTTGACATTGATCTCAGAAGGCAATGTTGCAGCTCCTTAAAATTGTCATTAGACCATTCTTGGTGAATTGTCTTCACTTCTGGTTGCCTCATGATAGGAAGGATGTAAAAGCTTTATAGAGGGTGCAGAGGAAATTTACCAGGGTAATACCTGGATTAGGATGCTTGTCTTATGATCATCGTGTGAGTAAGCTAGGGCTTTTCTCTTTGGAGTGAAGGAGAATGAGAGAAAATTTATTAGAGGTGTACACGATGATAAAGAGGCATAGTTCAAGAGGATAGCTAGAGACTTTATCCTAGGGTGGAAATGGCTAATATGAGAGGCCATTGTTTTAAGATGTTTGGAGGAAAGTAGAGAGGGGATTCAGAACTTGATGAGAAGTCTCGGCCTGAAATGCCGACTATTTATTCCTCTCCATAGTTGCTGCCTGACCTGCTGGGTTCCTCCTGCACATTGTGTGTATTGCTCTAGATTTCCAGCATCCTCTGTATACCTCTAGTGTCTATGACGGGGTGTCAGAGGCAGGCCTTTTACACAGTGTGGTAGGTGCGCAAAACAGTCTGCCAGGGTTAGTGTAGAATTAGACACAATGGGGTACAGTTAACGGACTCTTAGATGTGCACATGGTGACAGAAGAATGTAGGGCCACGTTGAGGGAAGGGTTTGATTGATCTTGGTGTAGGTCAAAGTGTCAATGTAGCATCATGGACAGAAGGACCTGTACTATGCTGCACTGTAACACATAAAATGCTGAGGAATTCAGCAGGTCAGGCAGCATCTATGGAGAGGAATAAACAGTTGACCTATCAGGCCAAGTCCTTCATCAGGACTGGAAAGGAAGGAAAAAGAAGTCAGAATGAGAGAGTGATGGAGATGGGAAGGAATACAAGTTGGAAGGTGATAGGTGAAGCCAACTTAGGGGTGTGGTAAGTGGTGGGAGTTGGGGGGGGAGAAACTAGGAGGTGATAGTTGGGAAAAAAGGACTGAAGAAGGAGGCATCTAATAGGAGAGGAGAGTGGACCATTGGAGAATGGGAATGAGGAGGGGCCTCAGAGGCAGATGATAGGCCAGTTAGGAGAGGAGACGGGGTAAGTAGGGAGCCAAAATGGAGAGTGGAAAAAGATAAAAAGGGGAGGGGGAAGAAATTACTGGAAGTTAGAGAAATTGAATTTCATGTTGTCAGGTTGAAGGTTACGCAGGTGGAAAATGAGGTGCTGCTTCTCTAAAATCAGTTTGACTAGATTGTGGCAGTAGAGGAAGCCATGGACCGACATATTGGAATGGGAATAGGGCAAGGAATCAAAATAGTTGGCCGTTGGAAAATCCTGCCTGTTCCAGATGGAGTGAAGGTGCTCAACAAAGCAGTCCCCCAAATCTATGTTGGTTCTCACTGATGTAGAGGACACTACAAAGGGAGCACCAGATACAGTAGAATAGATGACCCAGACAGACTCGCAGGTGAAGTGTTGCCTCACATAGAAGGACTGTCTGGGGCCCAGAATTATGGTGAGGGTGGAGGTGAATAGGCAGGTGTAGCACTTCTACCTGCAGGGATAATTTCCAGGAGGGAGATCAATGGGAAAGGATGAATAGATAAAGGAGTCATAGAGAACACAGCCCCTGCAGAAAGTGGGGGGAGGTAAAGATGTGTTTGGTGGTGTAGTATCCTGTTGAGGATGGTGGAAGTTGTGAAGGATGATGAGCTGGATGTGGAGGTTCATAGCTAGGTAGTTAAGGACAAGAGGAGTTCGATCCCTGTTATGGCAATGGAAAGATGGGGTTGAGGGCGGGTCTGCGACATGGAGGAAATGCAGGTTAGGGCAGCTTGAATAGCAGAGGAAGGGAAGCCCTGTTCTTTGAAGAAGGAGGACATCGCAGACATTCTGGAAGGGAAAGCATCACCCTGAGAACAGATGCAACGGAGATGGAGGAACTGAGAAAAGGGAGTGACATTTTCACAAATGACACGATGAGAAGAGACAAGAGTAAGCATAGCTGTGAGAGCCCATAACACCATAAGACATCGGAGCAGGATTGGACCATTTGGCCTTTCGTGTTTGCTCTGCAATTTCATTATGGCTAATCAATTTTTTTGCTCAGTCCCAATCTCCTGCCTTCTCTCTGTATCCCTTTGTATCCTGACCAGTCAAGGATCTATCAATCTCTGCCTTAAATATACCTAAAGACTTGGCCTCCATAGCTGCCTGTGGCAATGAATTGCACAGATTCACCACTCTATGGATAAAGAAATCTCCATTCTAAAAGGACACTCCTCCATTCTGAGGCTGTGTCCTCTGGTTTTTGAATCTCCCACCAATGCTCTCAGCATCCATTCTGTCAAGGCTTTTCACCGTTCCATAGGTTTCAGTGAGGTCATCACTAATTCCAGTGAGTACAGGCCCAAAACCATCAAGTGCTCTTCATTCAACAAGCCATTCAAAACTGGAATCATTTTCATGAACCTCCTTTGAACCATTTCCAGTTTCAGCATATCCTTTCCAAGAAAAGATGCCCAAAACTGCTCACAATACACCATAGGAGGTCTCACCAGCACTTTAGAAAGTCTCAACATTACATCCTTGCTTTTATATTCTAACTCTTTTGAAATGAATGCTAACATTGCCTTTGGCTCACCACAGACTCAACCTGCAAAGTAACCTTTAGGGAATTCTGCACAAGCACTTGCAAGTTCCTTTGTGCCTTAGTTTTTTGTATTTCTCTCCATTTAGAAAATAGTCATCTCTTTAATTTCTTCTACCAAAATGCATGACCATATCCTTCCAAACACTATATTCCATTAGCTACTTCTTTGCCCATTTTCCTAATTTGTCTAAGTCATTCTGTAGCCTCTTGACTTTCTCAAAACTACCTGCCCCTCCACCTATCTTCATATCATATGCAAACTTTGCAGCAAGGCCATCAATTCCATCAACCAAATCATTAACATATAACGTAAAAAGAACCAGATCCAACACAGATCCCTGTGAAACACCACATCACTGGCAACCAACCAGAAGAGACTCTCTTTATTCTCACTGTTTGCCACCTGGCAGTCAGCCACTGCGTTATCCAATCTAGAATCTTCCCTGTAATATCATGGGCTCATAGCTTGTTGGGCAGCCTTATGCATGGCATCTTGTAAAAGGCCTTCTGAAAATCCAAATACACAACATCTACCAATTCTCCTTCAACTATCCTACTTGCTATTTCTTCAAAGAATTCCAACAGATTAGTCATGCAAGATTTTCCCTTGAAGAAACCATACTGACTATGGCCTATTTTATCACGTTCCTCCAAAATACACTGCAACAACATTCTTAACAATTGACTCCCAACATCTTCCCAACCTCTGAGGTTAGACTAACTGGTCTATAATTTCCTTCCTTCTGCTCTCTCCCTTTTTGAAGAATGGAGTGATTTTTGCAATTTCCAGTCTTCCAGAACTATTCCAGAATCTTGAAAGGTCCTTACTAATGACTCCACAATTTCTTCAGCCGCCGTTTTCAGAACCCTGGGGTGTACACCATCTGGTCCAGGTGACTTATCTACCTTCTGACCTTTCAGTTTCCCAAGAACCTTCTCCCTAGTAATGGGACTTCACACGCTTCATGACCCTGGAGACCTGGAATTTCTTCTGTACTACTGGTGTCTTCCACAGTGAAGGCTGATGCAAAATACGTATTCAGTTCATCTACCATTTCTTTGTCCCCCATTACTACCTTGTCAGCATTGTTTTTCAGCAATCTGATATCCACTCTTGTCTCTCTTTCACACTTTATGGATCTGAAGAAACTTGTGGTATCCTCTTTAATGTTATTTTTTATAGGCATCCGTTAGTCTCATGAGACCATGGATTTGTGCCTTGGAAGGTTTCCAGGGCGCAGGCCTGGGCAAGGTTGTATGGAAGACCAGCAGTTGCCCATGCTGCAAGTCTCCCCTCTCCATGCCATTGATGTTGTCCAAGGGAAGGGCATTAGAACCCATACAGCTTGGCACCGGTGTTGTTACAGAGCAATGTGTGGTTAAGTGCCTTGCTCAAGGATACACACACTGCCTCAGCCAAGGCTCGAACTAGCGACCTTTAATTCACTAGATGAATGCCTTAACCAGTTGTTCACACGCCAACACAATGTTATTTATGTCATCTGTACCTTAATGACTTTTTTAGTTGCCTTCTGTTGGTATTTGAAAGCTTCAGCTAACTTCCTACTAATCACAACACACTGAAGGAACTCAGCAGGCCAGGCAGCATCCGTGGAAAAGATCGGTCGACATTTCAGGCCGGAACCCTTCGTCAGGAGGGTCCTGACGAAAGGTTCCGGCCCGAAACATCGACCGATCTTTTCCACGGATGCTGCCCGGCCTGCTGAGTTCCTCCAGCGTGTTGTGAGTGTTGCTTTGACCCCAGCATCTGCAGATTTTTTTGTGGTTAACTTCCTACTAATATTTGCTCTATTATATGCCCACTCTTTAGCTTTTATGTTGGCTTTGACTTCTCTTGTTAGTCACAGTTGTGTCATCTTGCCTTTAGAATACTTCTTCATCTTTGGGAAGTAATATATCCTGTACTTCCAAATTGCTTCTCTGCACCAACCCTGCCAGTGTTCTTTCCCTATCAATTCTCTCAACTCCTCTCTCATGCCTCTGTAATTCCCTTTACTCCACTGTAACAACAGTACATCTGACTTTAGATCTCCTTCTCAAAATTCAGGGTGAATTCAATCATACTGTGATCACATCCCCTAAGAGTTCTTTTACCTTAAGCTCTCTGATCAATTCTGGATGACTGAACATCACCCAGCCTAGAATAGCTGATCCACTAGTGGACTCAACCACAAGCTGCTCTTGAAAGCCATCTCGTAGGCAGTCAAGAAATTCTCCCTTCTGGAATCAAGCACCAACCTGATTTTCCCCATCCTTACTGCTGTTTGGGGGTCTATATATAACTCCTATCAGTGTCCTTTTACCCTTGCAGATCCTTAGGTCTGTCCACAATGTTTCAACACCTTCAACCCTTTGTCACCTCTTTCTAATGATTTGATCTCATTTTTTTTTTACCAACAGAGCAATGCCACACCCTCTACCTTCCTGCCTATCCTTTTGATACAATGTGTATCCTTGGGCATTCAGCTCCGAGCTATACTCTTCTTTCAGCCATGATTCAGTGATGTCTACAACATCATACATGCCAATCTGTAATTGTTTTACAAGTTCATTTACCTTATTCCATATATTGAGCTCATTCAAACCTAACACCTTCAGTCCTGTATTCACCCATTTTGATTTCATCCACCTTTTACATTACAGCTCATCCTGTTAACTGCAATTTTGCCCTATCATCAGCCTTTCCTTGCTTGGAGTCTCACCATGCACTTACCCCGTCTGTAAATGAATTTCCTCATCTTCAGCACTATCACTCAGGTTCCTATTCCCTTGCCATGTTAGTTTAAACCCACCCAAGCAACTCTAGCCAACCTGCCCACGAGGATATTGGACCCCCTTAGGTTCAGGTGTAACCCATCCCTTCCCCAGAAGAAATCCCAATGATCCATGAACCCCTGCCCCTTGCATCATTTCCTCAGCAACACATTCACTGCTAAATCATTCTATTCTTACCCTCACTTGCATGTGGCACAGACAGCAATACAGATTACCACTCCGGAGGTCCTGTTTCTCAGCTTTCTACCTAGCTTCCTAAAGTCTCTCTTCAGGATTATCTCACCTTGCCTACCAATGTTATTAGTGCCAATATGCACAGAGACTTCTGGCTGCTCACCCCACTCTTGAGAATGCCATGGACCCGATCCGAGACATCCTGGCAGCAAGGAGGCAACATACCATCTGGGTGTCTCTATCATGCACACAGAACCTCGTCTCTGTTCCTCTGACTAAGCAATCCACTATCAACACTGCAGGCCTCTTCACCTCTCTGCTCTTCCCACAGGTTCAAGAGGACACCTCCTCAGTCCCTTGGGATTTATCCACTCTAATTGGCCTCAAGGCAGCAAGCACTTCCTCTTCCATTATCCAGATAGAGTTCATGCTTTCACTTCTGTTTCCCTTCAGTTATATGGACATTGTATCTGTCTCCTGAGTAAACAGACACAAAAAGATCATTTAAAACTCCCCCTCATCTCTTTTGGCTCCGTGCATTGTTGATCACACTGATCTTCAAGATGACTAATTTTTTCCCTTGCTATTCTTTTGCTCTTGATTTATCTACAGAAGCCCTTGGGATTCTCTTTCACCTTGTCTGCTAAAACAACCTCATGTCCTTTTTTAGCCCTCCTGATTTCTATCTTAAGTGTTATTTTTTATTTTTATACTACTCAATTGCCTCATTTGACCCTAGTTGCATATACCTAATATGTACCACCTTCTTCTTCTTAATCAAGGACTCAATATCCCTCAAAAGCCAAGATTCCCTAAAACCTGTTAGCCCTGCTTTTTATTTTGACAGGAATGTACAAATTCTGGTTACTCTCATTATTTCACTTTTGTAGGCGCCCCACCTACAAAGCATCTATTTGCCAGAAAACTACCAATCCCAATTGCTGCCTGCCTTATCCCTTCTGATGCCATAAAAATTAGCCTTTCCCTGGTTTAGAATCTTAACCAAAGGACTAGTCTTATCCTTCTCCATAATTATCTTGAAACTAATTTGGAATTATGATCACCCTACACTGACTTCTGTCACCTGCCCTGTCTCATTCCCTTAGAGGATATCCACTATCACTCTCTGTAGCTGGGATCTGATTAAGAAAAAGTTACTGATTACTTCTGACGAACTCGATCCCTTTTCCAATATGGGAGTCTTAATCAATATATAGGAAGTTAAAATCACCTGTGATCACAACTTCACATTTCTAGCAACTCTCTGTCTATAAATTTGCTTCTCTAAATCTCATTAACCATTGTGAGCTCTATAATATATTCAGTTTCCATGGTTTTAGAAACATAGAAAACCTACAGCACAATACAGGCCCTTCGGCCCACAAAACCGTGCCGAACATGTCCTTACCTTAGAACTACCTAGGCTTACCCTTAGCCCTCTATTTTTCTAAGCTCCATGTATCCACCCAGGAGTCATCCAATTTTTATCTTTCAATTCCAACCAAAATTGCCTAGGTGGATGTGCTCTCTAATATGTCCACTCTAAGCATTGTTGTGACATGTTCCCTGATGAGTAATGCCAACCCATCCCTTTTAATACTTCTCTCTCTATCATGTTTAAAACATCAGAAAACTGAAACTTTGAGCTCTCGGTCCTGCCCCTTTTGTAACCGAGTCTCACTAACGGTTATAACATGATAATTTCACATATGGATCCATCTCTAAGTTCATCTGCAATACCTAAAATACTCCTGACATTGAAGCACTACCAAGCTCAACCATTCTGCTTCCATCTTTGCTTGTAATCTTGCCATCTACTTTCTCCACAGCCACTCTGGTTACCACTTCAGTACATCTGCAGTTTAAATTCCACCCCAGCCCACCCCCCCACCTTCCCAAGCTGCACCACCCGCAAGGATATTAGCTTCCTCATGAAAGCATTGGGAGGAGATGGGTGGAAATGCCAAAGGGATGAAGAAAATGGAATCTGATAAGAGAGTTCCATGTACCATGTAATGAAGGTTAGGAGGGGAGGGGAATGATAAAAGAAGCTTCCAAGGTGATTAGAAGGTGGAGAAGATGGTGTATGATGACAGGTTGTCTCCAGTCTTCACAACCTTTTCTCCCCAACTTACTGCATCTGTTTTTTCAAAATGTTATTCCTATCTTTCTTTGTCTGCCTCTAGCTATCACTCACCACCCACCGTCTTCCAACACCACCTCTGTTCCCCTCACCTACCTGGCACCACCTCCCTGTCACCTTTCACACATCCTCAGACCTCAGATAACTTCAGAGTTCTTCCTTGCCATTTGTCTTCCCCTCTTTACATTGGCAATCTTGCCAATCCTTTCTTAGTCCCGATGCATGGTTTTGATCTCAAACATCGGCAATTCCTTTCCTCTCACAGATTCCAATTCACCCATTGTCTTCTTCGAGCAGATTGTTCATTGCTCTAAATTTCTGCATCTGCAGTCTTCTGTGTTCCAGTTTAGATGGGCATCTTGATCAGTATGAACCAGTGGGATAAAGGACCCATTTCTGTGCTATGTAACTCAATAATACTATGACCACTGTGTAACATCTTGTAGAAAATGGAAATTTTATGTGTTCTGGGTGTTAAAAGCAATAATATTTGATAGTCAAGTCCCACTTGACAGTCTTTTGGGTTACTGGACTGAGCAGAGAAGTAAATTATTTATCTAGAAGGTGGTGAATCTTTGGGAATGTCCACCCAACAAGTCTGTGAAGGCTCAGTAACATATTGAAGGAAAGGATCAATGAATTTTTGGATACAAAGGGAATCCATGTTTTGTGCTAGACACTGGTATGAAAGGAAGCTAGCAAATAATATCAAAGAGGATACTAAAAGCTTTTTCAAGTATATAAAAAGTAAAAGACAGGTGAGAGTAGGTATAGGACCAACAGAAGATGATGCTGGCAAAATTGTAATGGGAGATAAGGAGATGGCGGAGGAACTGAACGACTATTTTGCATCAGTCTTCACTGAGGAAGACGTCAGCAGTATACTGGACACTCAAGGGTGGCAGGGAAGAGAAGTGTGCGCAGTCACAATTACAACAGAGAAAGTACTCAGGAAGCTGAATAGTCTAAGGGTAAATAAATCTCCCGGACTGGATGGAATGCACCTTCGTGTTCTGAAGGAAGTAGCTGTGGAGATTGCGGAGGCATTAGTGATGATCTTTCAAAAGTCGATAGATTCTGGCACGGTTCCAGAGGACTGGAAGATTGCAAATGTCACTCCACTATTTAAGAAGGGGGCAAGGAAGCAAAAAGGAAATTATAGACCTGTTAGCTTGACATCGGTGGTTGGGAAGTTGTTGGAGTCGATTGTCAAGGATGAGGTTACAGAGTACTTGGAGGCATATGACAAGATAGGCAGAACTCAGCATGGTTTCCTTAAAAGAAAATCCTGCCTGACAAACCTATTACAATTTTTTGAGGAAATTACCAGTAGGCTAGACAAGGGAGATGCAGTGGATGTTGTATAGTTGGATTTTCAGAAGGCCTTTGACAAGGTGCCACACATGAGGCTGCTTAACAAGATAAAAGCCCATGGAATTACGGGAAAGTTACATACATGGATAGGGCATTGGCTGATTGGCAGGAAACAGAGAGTGGGAGTAAAGAGTTCCTATTCTGGTTGGCTGCCGGTTACCAGTGATATTCCACAGGGGTCCGTGTTGGGGCCACTTCTTTTTACATTCTACATCAACGATTTGGATTATGGAATAGATGGCTTTGTGGCTAAGTTTGTTGATAATACAAAAATAGGTGGAGGGGCTGGTAGTGCTGAGGAAACAGAGTCTGCAGAGAGACTTGGATAGATTGGAAGAATGGGCAAAGAAGTGGCAAATAAAATACAATGTTGGAAAGTGTATGGTTATGCACTTTGGCAGAAGAAATAAACGGGCAGACTATTATTTAAATGGGGAAAGAATTCAAAGTTCTGAGATACAGCGGGACTTGGGAGTCCTCGTGCAGGATACCCTTAAGGTTAACCTCTGGGTTGAGTTGGTGGTGAAGAAGGTGAATGCAAAGTTGGCATTCATTTCTAGAGGAATAGAGTATAGGAGCAGCGATGTGATGTTGAGGCTCTATAAGGTGCTGGTAAGACCTCACTTGGAGTACTGTGGGCAGTTTTGGTCTCCTTATTTAAGAAAGGATGTGCTGACGTTGGAGAGGGTACAGAGAAGATTCACTAGAATGATTCCGGGAATGAGAGGGTTAACATATGAGGAACGTTTGTCCGCTCTTGGACTGTATTCCTTGGAGCTTAGAAGAATGAGGGGGGACCTCATAGAAACATTTTGAATGTTGAAAGGCATGGACAGAGTGGATGTGGCAAAGTTGTTTCCCATGGTGGGGGAGTCTAGTACGAGAGGGCATGACTTAAAGGTTGAAGGGCGCCCTTTCAGAATGGAGATGCGAAGAAATTTTTTTAGGCAGAGGGTGGTGAATCTATGGAATTTATTGCCACGGGCGGCAGTGGAGGCCAAGTCATTGGGTGTATATAAGGCAGAGATTGATAGGTATCTGTGTAGCCAGGGCATCAAAGGTTATGGTGAGAAGGCGGGGGAGTGGGACTAAATTGGAGAATGAATTAGCTCATGATAAAATGGCGGAGCAGACTTGATGGGCCGAATGGCCAACTTCTGCTCCTTTGTCTTATGGTCTTATGGTCTTATGATTGCAAATTAACCCTGATCTTATTGATCAACAGAGCAGATGAGTAACCTACTCCTACCTTCTGTTTCTTACGTTCTTGGGCAGAAAATCCAGAGTGACACTCCAGTGCAGTAGTGATGAATTTGAGGTGCTGTTTTTCAGATGAAACATTAAGCCACGTCCTCTTCTTTAGTGGGTGTAAAAGCTCAACACTTGGAGTAAAGCAAGGCAGCTCTCCTCGATGCTCTCGCCAATATTCACCCTCCAAGCTCATTTGACTTATCTGCTGATATACTTCCTTCCCATTTGTGGAAGTTTGAAGTCTGTCGTGATCCAGCTGCTCCCTGCAGGATGACGGGGACCACAGCAAATACGTTATTGGCACTTTGGGATGCTGTGAAGTTGTGGCAGGTGCTACATTAATGCAAGTTTGCCTTTCTGCCACCGTTGTCAACAGCTCTGATGTTCTCAGGACTGTTATGTGTCGGAGGTTGAGGGACCCAGTGCTGGAACGAATGCAGGCAGCCTTTGTTCAGTATTGCACCTATCCCGTGCTTAATGTAAACCCAGTATTTAGCGAAGATTCCAAGTAAATTTATTATTGAAGTATGTATGCAGTAAACAACCCTGAGATTCATCTTCCCACAAACAGCCAGAAAACAAAGAAAGCCATCGAACCCATTCAAAGAAAAGTCTCAGATCCCCAACATTCCAGGTTCAGCCTGAAGTTGGGTGCTTTGGGGTGCAGCCTTCCGTGGCCCCGTGGACAACAGTTCTCATTGGAGTCACAATCTGAAGTGTAGCGGGAGCTGGAACATCGAAGACATGAGAGCAGCTGTTGGAAGGCTCGGCACTCAGTGACGAAGAGTCTCGGCCTGAAACGTTGACTGCACCTCTTCCTAGAGATGCTGCCTGGCCTGCTGCGTTCACCAGCAACTTTTATGTGTGTTGCTTGAATTTCCAGCTTCTGCAGAATTCTTGTTGTTTGCACTCAGTGATTGATCATTTTCTCTCATTCTCCTTCTCTCTCTCTCTCTCTCTACCTATCTCTATCTCTATCTCTCTCTATCTCTGTCTATCTCTCTATCTCTCTCTCTCTATCTCTCTCCTATCGCTATCTCTATCTCTATCTCTCTTTCTCTCTCTCTATGTCTCTGTGTCTCTGTGTCTCTAAGTCTCTCTCTCCATACCTCTCTATCTCTCTCTCTCTCCTTCTAGCTCGATGGTGACAAAGTCTTGAGCAAGGTTAATCAAAGTGGTTTGTGGATTGAACTTTGTACTTCATGTTATGATGTTTCTGGTTTCCAGTTGCTCCTTTTTTAGTTGCTAATTTGTGTGATCTTGATCAGGGCAGATTAGCTGTGTGGCCTGCAGATTATGAATAACTCAGATCTAGAGACAGAGAGAGAGAGAGAGAGAGGTCACGTGCAGGTAAACGGCACTGAACACCCACCTGCCTTCTGCACAGAAATGGAGTTGATCAAGAGCTTGCACCCTGCCTCCAGTCTCTTACCCTCCAGATTGCACACTCTGCTCGAAATCTCACCGAATGCTCACGGAGATGGCAAAGTACTTTTGCTCAATTGGCCTGAAACCACATCACAAAGTGTAGATCACAGGCTCCAACGATAGCAGAATCACATCTGAAAGAAAAAGATGTAAAAGAAGTGAAAGAAGTAGTTTTGTGAATCGTGAGAAGGATGTCCCCCTTGGGTGTGTTGTTCGCTGGTACCATCTTCTAATAATGCACCAAAATCCCCATCATCATCCAACTTAGAAAGCAAATGCTAAACTAACAGTGATGCATAAATACTTAGTAGCTCTGTAATCAGGCTTCGCTTGATCAGTCCTGCCTGGGATGTGCTATTGAGATTGCAGTAACACAGGCTCCAAAACTATTCTGTCTGAAGCTGTTTCAAGGTGTTGGAAAAGGACAAGGTGTGGAGGTTTGTGTTTGTTGATGGACTTTACAAGGGGAAGCCACTGGGAATCAGGACCGCAAGAAAATAAATTGTTTTGACATCTCTCACAGCCCCCTAAAGCACTCAGCACAGCACACCTTCTGTGCTCTGGAAACCTGGAAAACAGAACACAAAGGGTCATAGATTAATCCCTCTTATCAGAAAGGAAGAATTTGCTTCTATATTAGGCTGAGCATCTCAAAATTCTTTAAAGCCAATTAAGTACTTTTTGAAATGCAGTCACAGATTTAACACAGGAAAATGCACTGGCAGATTTTCCTGCAGATTGGTCCCTCACACAGCAAGGCAATAATGTCTAGATAAAGAATTGCCTTTGGCCACTCATGCTGTTTGCTTGTGGAAGCATTGATTGTCATAGAGTCATTGAGAATGACAGCACAAGAGCAGGCCATTCAGCCCCTGTTTCCATGCCAACCATCCATTTCCACCAATCCTACATTAATATATTTTTTGTTCTCTCTATATTCTCCATTGCTATCCAATTTTGCATATTTGTATCTATTGAACAAGACCCAAAGAGTTGATTATAAAATTCTTCCCTAGCACATCCTTGTGAGTTGGCAGCAATAAATTTCATTAGTCTGGCTCAGCATTGTCACTAAACATCGTGGAGGTTCTGCGGTTGTCACAGACTTGTAATCCAGAAGACAAAACTAATAATTCAGAATCCTGAGTTCAAATCTTAACAAAGGTAGATGTAGAGTTTAAACAGAGACGTTTGAAACTAATCGTGAAGTCCACTAAACCACTATGCCTATAAAATCCAAACAGGTTCAAGCAAATAGATGGGATGATTATAAACTCGTGTCATGGTCAGTGTTAGAGGTGATAGGCTGAAATGTTGAGTTGTTCTGTGTTCATCTATGTTCTTCACTAGAGAGAATCTGCTGTCTTTCATAAGCAAATTGCAGTGTCTAGATTTATGAAATGTAAACTTATTGGAGACTCCAGGTCCACCAGTGTATGGGTTCTAGAATAGTTCAGTGTAAGAAAGTAAGTGTGGAATACAGAATAGTCAAATGCAGTAAGGAAGGTTACTAGATTCTAAAAGGATAATGAGATTTAGAGGAAATCATTTCCTGCTTGGCATTGCTACCTGCCACACCTCCAACTGTGTCCAGAGGTCAGCTGGTAGGGTCATCAGCCAGGGACCACCGCTCATTGTTTCATTCCCTTAGCTCTGGTACATCTCCTGGTGGCAGATCAGTAACAGGGACGTCTCCCTGCCACACCCTGCAGCTTCTAATGGGGTTAATTGGTCCACTATTTTCTGTCCTTCCTCAGCCACCCTTTTCCGCCTCTTCAGCCAACCCTTTGGTGGCCTTCCTGAGATGTGCTGATGAAGCCCCGGCATCTGACTTCCACAGGGTAGATGATGGTCCTCCAGCCAATTTGGTTATGTTCAGCTGCCAGGTCTGAGTACTTCAGCCTCTTCCGCTCATGGGCAGCCTCCACTCCTTCCTCCCAGGGATGAGGTGGACTGTCTTGGCAGCTGTGGACCACAGTACTATGTCTGGGCGGAGAGATGTGGCACTGATGTGAAGGTAAGAATGTTTTATCTGAAACAATCTCAGTGAACATGTGACACAAGGCAGTACAAAGGGATATGAAGGAAGAATTAGCATGAAGGTAAGGGGAATGCAGGCAGTCATTTCTTCCACTGAGGTTAGGTAAGACTTGAAGTAGAAGTCTTAGGTTAAGGGTGAAAAGTGAAATACTTAAGGGAAACATGAGGGAGACCTTCTTCACTTAGAGGGTAGTGCAAGTCCACACTAGTGGAAGTGGTGGACGTGGGTTCAATTTCAATGTTTAAGAGAAGTTGGGATAAGTACATGGATAGGAGGGGAATGGTGTAATACGACTCTGAATCTAATCCCAGGCAGACAGAACTCGTTAGCCATGGCAGTCAGTTCATCCAGGAGAAGGAGAACTCCGAATCCAACCCTCAATGTCAAGGTGTGGTGGGCAGTCTCGATGTGCGACACGCTTGAGCACCCATTCAACTGTGCCGCAGCCATGGTCAAACGGCCCACCTCCTTGTGGGTCTGTCTCAGGAGAACCGAAGGCTAAGGGAGCAGACCCTGACAGCAAAAATATAGAGTGGTGACCCTAGGGCAGCTGGATTGCGTACTGTGCCTCCTCCTGGCAACTCGTGCAGCCACGCTCATACCAAATTGTGCTGGTTCTACCTTTCCTTTGGATTATATCAGCAAAGCCAGGTGGAGGATCTTGCTGTTTGGGCAGTCCAAGGTCTACATAACCCCTGCCCAGGCCTGTGGAACCCTGGAGAGGTCACACCAGCGACGTCACAAGAGTTCGGTACAACACGGGAAGTGACAGTTACCGGTTCTAAGCTCACGTCGATTGGTGTAGGTATGAGCATCAGGGGTCACTTCTGACAGCGGGAGAGATGTCTGCATCTCATTGGACAGCTACTGCCTGCCTCGAGCTGGGCAGCCCCAGACAGTAAGGTGCTGTTCCACCATGGCCTGCCTGTTTCACTGGGTGCATGCAGATTAGAGACTAGCCTCAATAACCCACACCAAGCAAACCTACAGGAACCAAGAAGGCTCCAGCTCTCATATTGCAAGCTGGAGTGTCAGGACCATGTGTCCAGGGCTCATGAATGACATCCAACAGCTCGATGAAGCATGCAAGGCTGCCACCATAGACAGAGAACTCTGCAGACTGAATATTGACATTGTCTGCCTTCAGGAGACTCGTCTGGCAGACAGCAGCTCTATCAGAGAGTTGAACTACAACTTCTTCTGGGAAGGAAGATTTCTAGAGGAGCCAAGACTGTGTGGTGTTGGCTTTGCAATGAGGAATACACGCAATTTAGCTGTTGAGCCTCCCATGGGGGGGAGGGGGAACAGACAGAATCTTCACTCTCTGTCTGTCAACATCATCTAGTCCAGGAAACTTCATCAGCATCTATGCTCCCACTGTCAGTGCCACCCCTGAAGATAAAGATCTTCTCTACAGGTCACTGGATGAAGTATTGTCCAAGATACCTAGCACTGAAGGGATATAAGACCATAAGATATAGGAGCAGATGTAGGCCATTCAGCTCATCAAGTCTGCTCTTCCATTCAATCATGGGCTGATCTAATTCTTCCATTCATCCCTGTTCCCCTGCCTTCACCTCATACACTTTGATGCCCTGGTTAATCAAGAACCTATCTATCTCTGCCTTAAATACACCCAATGACTTGACCTCCACAGCTGCTTGTGGCAGCAACTTTCACAGATTTACCACCCTCTGACTAAAGTAATTTCTCCACATCTCAGTTCTAAATTGATGTTTTTTCAATCCTGAAGTCATGCCCTCTTGTCCTAGGATCCCCTACCATGAGAAATAACTTTGCCATATCTAATCTGTTCAGGCCTTTTAACATTTGGAATGTTTCTATGAGATCCCCCTCATTCTCCTGAATTCCAGGGAATACAGCCCAACAGCCGCCAGACATACCTCAAACAATAACCCTTACATTACTGGATTCATTCTTGTGAATCTTCTCTGAACCCTCTCCAATGTCAGTATATCCTTTCTAAAATAAGAGGCCCAAAACTGCACACAATACTCTAAGTGTGGTCTCATGAGTGCCTTATAGAGCTCTAACATCACATCCCGGCTCTTATATTCTATACCTCTAGAAATGAATGCCACCATTGCATTCACATTATTCACAACTGACTCAGCCTGGAGGTTAAACTTTAGGGTATCTTGCACAAGGACTCCCAAGTCCCTTTGCATCTCTGCATTTTGAATTCTCCACCCATCTAAATAATAATCTGCCTGTTTATTTCTTCCACCAAAGTGCATGCCCGTACACTTTCCAATATTGTATTTCATTTGCCACTTCTTTGCCCATTCCCCTAAACTATCTAAGTCTCTCTGCAGGCTCTCTGTTTCCTCAACACTACCCGCTTCTCCACCTACCTTTATATCATCGTCAAGTTAAGCCACAAATCCATTAATACCGTAGTCCTAATCATTGAAATACGTCGTAAAAAGCAGCGGTCCCAACACCGACCACTGCGGAACTCCGCTGGTAACTGGCAGCCAGCCAGAATAGGATCCCTTTATTCCCACTCTCTATTTTCTGCTGACCAGCCAATGCTCCACCCATGCTAGTAACTTCCCTGTAGTTCCATGGGCTCTTACCTTGTTAAGCAGCCTCATGTGTGGCACTTTGTCAAAGGCCTTCTGAAAATCCAAGTACACCACATCTACTGCATCTCCTTTGTCTACCATTCTTGTAATTTTCTCAAAGAATTGCAGTAGGTTAGTCAGGCAGGATTTTCCTTTCAGGAAGCCATGCTGGCTTTGGCCTATCTTGTCAGGTGCCTCCAGGTATTCCATAATCTCATGCCTAACAATCGATTCCAACAACTTCCCAACCACTGATGTCAGGCTAACAGGTCTATAGTTTCCTTTCTAAATAGTGGAGTAAAATTTGCAATTTTCCATTCATCCGGTACAATGTCAGAATCTATCAATTCTTGAAAGATCATTGTTAATGCCTCCGCAGTCTCTCCAGCTACTTCCTTCAGAACCCAAGGATACATTCTATCAGGTCCAGGAGATTTATCCACCCTCAGACCATTAAGCTTCCTGAGCACCTTCTCAGTCGTAATTTTCACTGCACAAACTTCACTTACCTAACACTCTTGAATGTCCGGTATACTGCAGACGTCTTCCACTGTAAAGGCTGGTACAAAATATGCATTCAGTTCCTCCGCCATCTCTGTACCTCTCATTACAACATCTCCAGCGTCATTTCAGATTGGTCTTATATCTACCCTAGACCCTCTTTTACCCTTTATATACTTAAAAGTTCTTAGTATCTTCTTTGATATTAGTCGCCAGCTTCCTTTCATAATTCACCTTTTCCTTCCTAATGACCTTCTTGGTTTCCTTCTGCAAGTTTTTAAAAGCTTCCTAATCCTCTATCTTCCCACTAGTTATGGCTTCATTGTGTGCCCTCTCTTTTGCTTTTACTTTGGCTCTAACTTCACTTGTCAGCCACAGTAGTGTCCTTCTTCCCTTTGAAAATTTATTCTTATTTGGAATATATCTGTCTTGCACTTCCCTCATTTTTCACAGAAACTCCAGCCATTGCTGCTCTGTTGTCCTTCCTGCAAATGTCCCTTTCCAGTCAACTTCGATCAGCTCCCCTCTCATGCCATTGTAAGTTCCTTTATTCCACTGGAATACTGACACATTGGATTTTATTTTTTCCCTCTCAAATTTCAATGTGAATTCAATCATATTGTGATCATTGTTCCCTAAGGGTTTTTAATCTTTAGCTCTCTTATCACCTCTGGATCATTGCACAACACCCAATACAGCACAGCCGATCCCCCAGTGAGCTCAACAACAGGCTGTTCTAAAACGCCATCCCTTAGACATTCTACAAATTCCCTCATTTGAGGTCCCATACTGACCTGGTTTTCCCAATCCATTTTCAGGTTAAAATCCCCAGCAATTATCATGATATTGCCTTTCTGACACGCCTTTTCTATCCTGTTGTAATCTGAAATCCACATCCTGGCTGCTGTTTGGAGGCCTGTATACAATTGCCATTAGGGTCCTTTTACCCTTGCCATTTCTTAACTCACCCATAGAGACTCTACACCTTCCAATCCTATGTCATTTCTTTCTAATGATTTAATTTTGTTTCTTATACACAGAGCCACACCACCCCCTCTGCCTACTAATCTATATTTCCGATACACTGTATGTCCTTGGACGTTCAGCTCCCAATGGCAGCCATCATTTAGCCAAGTTTCAGAGATGGCCACAATGGCATATTTGTCAACCTGTAGCTGAATTTCAAGATATATCTATTTGTTGACTTCAATGCCAGAGTAGGAGTTGACAACAATGCTTGGCCCATCTGTTGGGCCCATGTGGAGGGGAAAAGATGAATGATAATGGACGGATGCTGCTGGAACCATGGGTTGTGTGCGACCAACCCCTGTTTCCAGTGCAAGGAGATTCATAAGCTCTTGTGGAAACAGCCAAGATTTCACCGCTGGCATCAACTAGACCTTGTCATCACCAAGCGTTCAGATCTCAGAAGTACCCTTATCACCCAGAGCTATCACAGCGCTGACTGTGACACTGATCATTGCCTAGTAGCCAGCAAAGTGATGATGGCACCAAAGAAGTTGCACCACTCTAACAGGAAGGGTCGACCTGTTGGGCATGATCACTCCCTTCTATGAAGACATGCACAGTACTGTCTGCTTTAACAGTGCAACTTCAGAAGCCTTCCCAGTGAGAAGTGGAGTAAAACAATGCTCATTCTAGCACAACACTCTTTGGTATCTTCTTCTTCTCCATGCTGCTTCAGTATACTTTAGGAGAAGGCACTGTGGGCGTCTATCTGTGTACCAGAGCTGATGCCAAACTCTTCAACATTGGTCACTTTTGTTCCACCACTTCCTATCCCAAGACAATGGACCACTTCCTATCCCTACCCCAGCTCCCGTTGTTTTGTATCAACCTAAGTGGGGGAAACCAGGGTTCAGCGTCTCATCTAAAGCACACATCTCTGGCAGAGGCAGCTCTCCCTCTGCACTGCCGACTTCAGAGCCTTCAAATCAATCAGTATGAAATAGGATCTTTGTCCCATCATATCTATGCTGACCATCAGTTACCCATCTTTAATAATCCCATCATTCAGCACCAGAATCTGGAGTAAGACCCTTACAGAAGGGATCTAATCTGTTCAATAGTACAGTTCACTATTTTGTAATTTCTAGTACATTTACTCGCTGTATGGTCACTGCAAAACAACAATTTTCACATTATATAAGACAGAGATGATAATCTTGTTTCTGATTCTGGTTCTGATGACGAATGGGAAGTGGAATTGGGAATTGCTTTACTATTGTCACATACAGTGAAAAGCTTCTGTTCATGTGCTGTGCAGACAGATTACTCCATACATTACATTTGAGGCAGTAGAAAAACAAAATAGAGATAGAAAAAAGTAGCTAATAATTCAAAGCACCAAAAAAAACATTTTATTAAATTGAAGTTTACCGTGTTAGGACATCATTTTCTTTTTGGTCTTTCTTCCTAGCCCAAGGTAGACTCCATTTTTCCACACCACATAAGCTTTCCATTCCAGGTCATCAAAGCTGTTCTCCTTCTTTAAAGAATGGGGTTTCCCTCCCTCTAATATTGATGCTGCCCTCACCCGCGTCTCCTCCATTTCTTGTATATCCCCAATCACCCAAGCTTGCCAGCTTAATAGTGATAGAGTCCCTCTTGTCCTTGCCTACCATCTCACTGGCCTCCACATCCAACAGATCATCCTCTGCAACTTCCACATTCTCCAAAGGGATCCTACCACCCCCTTCCCCCTTCCCCCTCCACTTTCCACAAGGATTGCTCCCTCCATGATTCCCTTGTCCATTCATCCCTCCACACTAATCTCTCTCCAAACACTTACCTCTGCAAGCGGCCGATGTGTTACACCTGTCCATACGCCTCCTCCCTCACCTCCATTCAGGGCCCCAAACGGTACTTCCAGGTGAGGCAACACTTCACTTGCAAATCTGCTGGGGTTGACTATTGTGTTAGGTGCTCCCAAAGTAGCCTGCTCTACTTTGGTGAGACCTGTGGAAAATTGGGGGACCGCTTTGTCGAGCACCTCTACAAGTGGAACTTCCTGGTGGCCAAACATTTTAATTCCGATACAAAATTCTGGAGGAACTCAACAGAGCAGGCAGCATCTATGGAAAAGGGTACAGTCAATGATTCTGGCTGAAACCTTTCAGCAGGACCCAGCATTTTGTGTGTGTTGCTTGACTTTCCAGCATCTGCAGATTTTCTCTTGTTTGTGATTTTAATTCCGATTCCCATTCTTGTTCTGACATGTCAGTCTATGGCCTCCTCTTGTAGAGGAGCAATAGCTTATATCCCGTCGGAGTAGCCTCCAACCTAATGGCAAGAGTATCGATTTCTCTTTCTGGTAAACAAATTCTCCCCCCGCCTTCTGTTCCCCACTCTGACCTTTTACTTCTTCTCACCTGCCTATTACCTTCCCCTGGGTCCCGTCCTCCTTCCCTTTCTCCTATAGCCCACTCCTATCAGACTCTTTCTTCTCCAGCCCTTAACCTTTCCCACCCACCAGGCTTCAACTATCACCTCCCATCTAGCCTCTTTCCCCTCTCCGTACATTTCCATTCTAGCACTTTCCTCCTTCTTTCCCAGTTCTGAAGAAGGGTCTCGGCCCAAAACATCGACTGTTTATTCTTTTCCATAGATGCTGCTTGACCTGTTGAGTTCCTCCAGCATTTTGTGTGTGTTGCTATTAACAAAATGCTAAATAGATAACTTTCCTCTTCCTTCCTTCTGGAATGAGGTTACAGATTTATGTTAATGAACTGGACGGGACTGTGTTGGGTGATTCACAAACTTTGCATTGCTGGTTCTGCACCACACATCACCACTCATATTTTAAGCAAAAAATGATTATATTATACATTGGTACATGAAAATTCAAAGAATGGGGGGGGGGATATGAACCATGTAAGGTAGAAAAGACTCATTTAATTAGGTATTGAACTAATTAGCCTAGTTAGTTTGGCAAAATATCATGGGCTGAAGGGCTTGTTCCTGTGCTATGTTGCCTATCTAGAACAAATACGATGGAGTGATTTCCATGTCAATCATCTTAAGGACCAGATTATAATTAATGGACTATCCTTCATTACTGTATTTTAACAGAAAAATGCTCAAATTTTAATAATTGTTTCTCTTTTGTCTTAATTTTTCTACAGTTTTCCAAGCAAAGCAACTTTATGACTGAAGAACAGACAATTTCTTCTTTGCTTCCTGTTCATTGGCTGATGTGCTATCAATGTGCAAGAATCTTAATTTAATGTTTAGATAATAGACCTATTGTGTGAAGGTTGTGTCAAAGTTGGAAAGTGCAAAGATGAGCACACAGAAGCCTATCTGAAGATCTTGTTTATTAATAATAATAGTAATAGGCATCTGTTAGTCTCATGAGACCATGGATTTGCACCTTGGAAGGTTTCCAGGGTGCAGGCCTGGGCAAGGTTGTATGGAAGACCGGCAGTTGCCCATGCTGCAAGTCTCCCCTCTCCACGCCACCGATGTTGTCCAAGGGAAGGGCATTAGGACCCATACAGCTTGGCACCGGTGTTGTCACAGAGCAATGTGTGATTAAGTGCCTTGCTCAAGGACACACACGTTGCCTCAGCCAAGGCTCAAATCTTCAAATCACTAGACAAACGCCTTAACCACTTGACCACGTGCCAACATGTATTAATAATACATGTGGTAAGAAGGGAAGGTATAATTCATGGGGAGTTCTTTGAACACTTGGGGAACTAATGACTTGCAAAGGTGTGGGAATCTACACTCAAATTGTTTCATAAGCATGAGCTCATAGAATCAGAAATAATACTGCACTACAGTTATTATTCTCAACCAAGCCTGCTCCATTGTTTGGTCTCCATAGAAACAAAACAGGTTCCTACAGGAAACTTTACCTAACATTTAGAGGAATCTAAACTAGAAAGGCAGGTATTCAACCCTGAGTTAACACTACAAGTGAAAAAGGCAAAATGATGACGTGAATTGTTCTACTTAACCTCCCAGAATGTTTGCGCATCCTGATATTTGAATTTCATCTTGATCAGCCTCCTGGCTTGTTCATAGTTAATAATGGATATATTCTTGAGTATTTTGCATCCTTCAGGAGTAGAAAATTTGCTCCCTATGTTAAAATTGTCCACCTTTTACCTAGTTAAGAAGGGCTACAGTTTCTTTGGCACCTTCGGTTAAATTCTGAATCTCAAGACATAGAGTTATGCAATACAAATAAAGGCCAACCACCAAGTTGGATTGGCGGTAAGGAAAGCGAATGCTATGTTGGCATTCATTTCAAGAGGAATAGTGTATAAGAGTAAGGAGGTGTTGATGAAGCTCTATGGGGTATTAGTGAGACCTCATTTGGAGTACAGTGTACAGTTTTGGGCCCCCTATCTTAGAAAGGATGTACTGATGTTGGAGAGAGTTCAGAGAAGATTTACGAGGATGATTTCTGGAATGCAGGGGCTAAAATATGAGGAGCGTTTGTCGGCTCTTGGATTGTATTCATTAGAGTATAGAAGAATGAGAGGGGATCTCATAGAAATATTGCGAATGTTGAAAGGGTTGGACAGAGTAGATGTGGAAAGGTTGTTTCCCTTGGTGGGTGAGTCGAGGACAAGAGGCCATAGTCTTAGAATTAGAGGGTACCCAGTTATAACAGAGATGAGGAGAATTTTTTTTAGCCAGAGGATTGTGGATTTGTGGAATTCGTTGCCGCATACAGCTGTGGAGGCCCGATCATTGAGGAGATTGACAGGTATCTAATTAGTCAGGGTATCAAGGGATATGGGGAAAAAGCCGGAAATTGGAACTAGATGGGTGAATAGTTTAGCTCATGGGGGAGCTGCGGAGCAGGCTCGATGGGCCGAATGGCCTACTTCTGCTCCTTTGTCTTGTGACCTTGTGATCTTGTAAACTACATCAATGTGCTTTGTCACTTGAATGAAAATTTGGTCATTTTGATCACACTAATCTTACACTGTCACACAGCACAGAAACATGTCCTTCAGCCCACTGTTTGCATTAACCATCAAGCTCCATGTCTTCCATTAACCAAGAAGGGTCCATGGATCTCAAGTTGAGAACCACTGATTTTCAACACTTATCAAAGGAAGATTTTTGGGGTGGAGAAGGATTTAACTCTTTGCTGTTATGATGCTGTTATGAAATCTGCATTCTGCATCAGTTCTGCACTAATCTCTATCTTATTCTCCGAACATTGCCAATAGCTTCCCCCAGGTTCTACCACTAACTTACACAATTTACAGTGGACAATTAACCTACCAAACTGCACATCTTTCGGATGTGGAAGAACACCGGAGAACCCAGGAGAAACTGTATGGCAGGGAGAATATGCAAGTGCCACACATACCAGACTAGAATTCAGGGTTTTGGACACTGTTCATTGGAATTGTGAGACATTCACTCTATTAGCTATGCAACTCATCAATGAGCATAACTGTGGTTAAACTATTGGTCAAGTATCTAGATAGTCATAGCACTGAAATAGAAGCAAAAGTTTTACTGTGGTAGTTGTGGAATCTAATTGAACTAACTAACTAAATCTGGAATTAAAACAAGGCTCTTGTAAGAGAGTGAGTTATTTAGTCCTGATGAAAGATATTCCCCTCCAAAGCTACTGCCTGACCTGCTGAGTTTCTCCAGCATATTGTGTGTTTAGACTCTTGAATGATCTAGCTAGCACTCTAAAGTCCCTGTGGAGGGTAAATCTGCTGGTCCTACCACATGGGGTGGTTGCACAGAATGGTAGAGCTGCTGTCTCAAAGCTCCAGTGACACAGATCTAATCCCAGCATCTAGTGACATCTGTGTGGGGTGTGGACTTGTGACTGAATGTGTTTTGGCCTGTACCTTTCTGATTTCCTCTCCCATACAAAGCCAACATGGATGGTAGGTTATATTGTCCCTGGTGTATTGATAAATAGCAGAATTTGGGGCGTTGATGGGAATATCTGCTGGAAGAAAATAGGATAGAAGTAGGACCATTGAGCACATCTACATGAAACGCTGATGTAGTAAAGTAGCATCCATTATCAGAGATCCTCACCACCCAGACCATACTCTTTTCATGCTGCTGCCATCAGGTAGAAGGTACAAGAGCCTCTGGACTTGCATCACCAGGTTCAAGAACAGTTAGTGTCCCTCAACCATCAAGTTCTTAAACAGAAGGGTTAATCACATTCACTTGCCCATCCATTGAGGTGTTCCCACAACCGATTATCTAACTTTAAGAACTCTTTGTCTTGTTATCTCATGTTCCCATTATTTATTTCTATTTATTTCTATTTGCATTTGCACAGTTTGTTGCTTCTGCACTCTGATTAATCTTTCATTGATCCTATCACAGTTAATAGTTTAGAGATTTGTTGAGTATACCCACAGGAAAATGAATCTCAGGGCTGTATATGATGACATATATGTACTTTCATAATAAAATTTACTTTGAATTTACTTTGATTAGTGTAAATGGATGCTTGATGGTCCTCATTGACTCCATGTGCTGAACGGTCTGCTTCTGTTCTGTGTGACTCTGTGACTTAATCACCTTCCTTCAGACTGTGACACCAGAACAAAAGCAAAGCAGTTGATCCTTAGCAGTCCCCTGACATGACCAAAAATTCAAGAGCGGTATAAACATAGAACATAGAACATAGAATGGTACAGCACAGTACAGGCCCTTCAGCCCACAATGTTGTGCTGACCCTTAAACTCTGCCTCCCATATAACCCCCCCTCCGCCTTAAATTCCTCCATATACCTGTCTAGTAGTCTCTTAAATTTCACGAGTGTATCTGCCTCCACCACTGACTCAGGTAGTGCATTCCAGGCACCAACCACTCTCTGAGTAAAAAGCCTTCCTCTAATATCCCCCTTGAACTTCCCACCCCTTACCTTAAAGCCATGTCCTCTTGTATCGAGCAGTGGTGCCCTGGGGAAGAGGCACTGGCTATCCACTCTATCTATTCCTCTTAATATCTTGTACACCTGACAGGCAATGAATGTCAGCATTGATATGACGCCCACAACAAAGTTGCCTTTTATTGTGGAATGGCGGCTTGCTGTTTCACAGTAATAATTAAGAGAAGTTTCAGAGCAAATCCCACATGTTACCTCTGCTTTGTTCTAATTGTTGTCTGCATCACCTTACTTTCTGGGCTGAAGTAAATCCCATGCAGAGTCCCAGGTTGCAAATACCCAATTTATGGACATTCCTACATGTGAATGAGCTCCAGTAATATTATTTTAAATTCAAAATTGCTTACATAGATTTGTTCTGTATCTTTTCACTGTCAGTAATTGGTAGTTGGTTTATTATTGTCATATGTGGTTCCTTAAGGTTACAGCTGGTGATGGTAATGGGGATAAGCTCCTACTATCTGTTAAATGCTCCCAGTGACCTGTGTTTCAAAAAGCCTCTGACGATCAAGTCGAGCTCCTTGCCTTCATGTGAGGCTTAGCTACTAAGCCCAGCAGGTCTGTTTTTACTGACAGGAGAAGGGGCAAAGGCGGGTTATTAGTGCCTTAAGACCAGTCACTTTGGCAAATGGGGCTCATCAGCCGTGGTTGGCAGCTCATATAGACCATAAGACAAAGGAGCAGTAGGCCATTCGGCCCATTGAGTCTGCTCCGCCATTTTATCATGAGCTGATCCATTTTATCTTATTTAGTCCCACTGCCCCGCCTTCTCACCATAACCTTTGATGCCCTGGCTACTCAGATACCTATCAGTCTCTGCCTTAAATACACCCAATGACTTGGCCTCCACTGCTGCCCGTAGCAACAAATTCCTTAGATTCACCACCCTCTGACTAAAAAAATTTTTTCGCATTTCTGTTCTGAAAGGGCGCCCTTCAATCCTGAAGTCATGCCCTCTCGTACTAGACTCCCCCATCATGGAAAACAACTTTGCCACATCCACTCTGTCCATGCCTTTTAACATTCGAAATGTTTCTATGAGGTCTCCCCTCATTCTCCTAAACTCCAAGGAATACAGTGCAAGAGCGGACAAACGTTCCTCATATGTTAACCCTCTCATTCCCGGAATCATTCTAGTGAATTTTCTCTGTACCCTCTCCAACGTCAGCACATCCTTTCTTAAATAAGGAGACCAAAACTGCCCACAGTACTCCAAGTGAGGTCTCACCAGCGCCTTATAAAGCCTCAACATCACATCCCTGCTCCTATACTCTATTCCTCTAGAACTGAATGCCAACATTGCATTCGCCTTCTTCACTACCGACTCAACCTGGAGGTTAACTTTAAGGGAATCCTGTACGAGGACTCCCAAGTCCCGTTGCATCTCAGAACTTTGAATTTTTTCCCCATTTAAATAATAGTCTGCCCATTTATTTTTTCTGCCAAAGTGCATAACCATACACTTTCCAACATTGTACTTCATTTGCCATTTCTCTGCCCATTCTTCCAATCTATCCAAGTCTCTCTGCAGACTCTCCGTTTCCTCAGCACTACCGGCCCCTCCACCCACCTTCGTATCGTCAGCAAACTTAGCCACAAAGCCATCTATTCCATAATCCAAATCGTTGATGTACAATGTAAAAAGAAGCGGCCCCAACACTGATCCCTGTGGAATACCACTGGTAACCGGCAGCCAACCAGAATAGGATCCCTTTATTCCCACTCTCTGTTTCCTGCCAATCACCCAACGCTCTATCCACGTATGTAACTTTCCCGTAATTCCATGGGCTCTTATCTTGTTAAGTAGCCTCATGTTGGCACCTTGTCAAAGGCCCTCTGAAAATCCAAATATACAACATCCACTGCATCTCCCTTGTCTAGCCTACTGGTAATTTCCTCAAAAAATTCTAATAGGTTTGTCAGGCAGGATTTTCTTTTAAGGAATCCATGCTGAGTTTTGCCTATATTGTCATATGCCTCCAGGTACTCTGTAACCTCATCCTTGACAATCGACTCCAACAACTTCCCAACCACCGACATCTAGCTAACAGGTCTATAATTTCCTTTTTGCTTCCTTGCCCCCTTATTAAATAGCGGAGTGACATTTGCAATCTTCCAGACTTCCGGAACCATGCCAGAATCTATCGACTTTTGAAAGATCATCGCTAATGCCTCCGCAATCTCCACAGCTACTTCCTTCAGAACACAAGGGTGCATTCCATCTGGTCCAGGAGATTTATCGACCTTTAGCCTATTCAGCTTCCTGAGTACTTACTCTGTCGTAATTGTGACTGCGCACACTTCTCTTCCCTGCCACTCTTGAGTGTCCGGTATACTGCTGTCTTCCTCAGTGAAGACTGATGCAAAATACTTGTTCAGTTCCTCTGCCATCTCCTCATCTCCCATTACAATTTCTCCAGTATCATTTTCTATCGGTCCTATATCTACTCTCACCTGTCTTTTACTCTTCATATACTTGAAAAAGCTTTTAGTATCCTCTTTGATATTATTTGCTAGTTTCCTTTCATAGTTAATCTTTTCTCTCTTAATGACCTTCTTGGTTTCCTTTTGTAAGGTTTTAAAGACTTCCCAATCCTCTGTCTTCCCACTAATTTTTGCTTCCTTGTATGCCCTCTCCTTAGCTTTAACTTTGGCTTTGACTTCTCTGGTTAACCACGGTTGCATCCTTTTTCCACTCGAAAATTTCTTCTTTTTTGGAATATACCTGTCTTGCACCTTCCTCACTTCTCACATAAACTCCAGCCACTGCTGCTCTGCCATCTTTCCCGCCAGTGTCTCTTTCCAGTCAACTTTGGCCAGTTCCTCTCTCATGCCACTGTAGTTTCCTTTACTCCATTGAAACACGGACACATCAGATTTCGGCTTCTCTTTTTCTAATTTCACAGTGAACTCAATCATGTTATGATCACTGTCTCCTAAGGGTTCCTTCACCTCAATCTCTCCAATCACCTCCGGTTCATTACACAATACCCAATCCAGTACAGCCAATCCCCTAGTGGGCTCAACAACAAGCTGTTCTAAAAAGCCATCTCGCAGACATTCTACAAATTCTCTCTCTTGAGATCCAGTGCCCACCTGATTTTTCCAATCTACTCGCATGTTAAAATCCCCCACAATTATCATAACACTGCCTTTTCTAACAAGCCTTTTCTATTTCCAGTTGTAATATGTAGTCCATATCAATGCAGCCGTTTGGAGGCCTATAAATAACTGCCATCAGGGTCCTTTTACCCCTGCTATTCCTTAGCTCAACCCATAAAGATTCTGCACCTTCCGATCCTATATCACCTCCTTCTAATGATTTAATATCATTTCTTACCAATAAAGCCACGCCTCCCCCTCTGCCTACCTTCTTATCCTTCCGATACACCGTGTATCCTTGGACGTTCAGCTCCCAGAGACATGCATCCTTTAGCCACGTCTCAGTGATGGCCACAATATCATACCTGTCAATCTGTAGCTGTACAACAAGATCATCCACCTTATTCCTTATGCTGCGTGCATTTAAGTACAACACCTTAAGACCAGTATTTGATACTTTTTGCTTTGATTTCACTGCAACTTAATTGCACTGCAACTCATCCCAATGGCTACACATTTGCCCCATCACCTGCCTGTCTTTCCTGACATCTTTACTGCTCACTATCTTAGATTTATTTCTGTTTTCCCCTTCCTCCGCTCCATCATTCCGGTTCCCACCCCCCTGCCAAATTAGTCTAAACCCTCCCTAACACCTCTATTAAACTTTCCCGCCAGGATATTGGTCCCCTTCGGGTTCAGGTGTAACCTGTCCTTTTTGAACGGGTCATACTTCCCCCAGAAGAGATCCCAATTATCCAAGAATCTGAAGCCCTGTTCCCTACACCAGTCTCTCAGCCACGCATTCATCTGCCTGATCCGACTACTCTTGCCCTCGCTAGCACGTGGCACAGGTAGCAATCCCGAGATTACTACCCTGGAGGTCCTGCTTCTCAGCTTCCTTCCTAACTCCTGGAAATCTCTCTTCGTTTCATATAGGAGAAGGAAAACTCTGGTCTTAAACCTCCGCTGCCTTGCGGCTGTACCCACTCACGGGGAAGGCTTTGGAAATAAACCCCGATGGAAAAATCTAGAGCTAGAGTCCCTAAGGCCTGACATTGACTTCAACACGCTGACTGGCTGAGACATTACTGGTGCCAAACTGTGTCAGTCTCTACCATTCCTTTGCCTCATCAGATGCGTGGAGAGGGGGAGCTTGCTACATGGGCAACAGCTTGTAGTCTATGTTATACTGCCCTGGCTTTGAGTGCCTAAATATCTAGCATGCAACATCTACGGGCGAACCTGACCGAGGCCTCATAACTGTCATAAGTACTGAGGTACAGCGAAAAACAATGTTTTGCAGGTCATCCATGCTGTTAATTTCAGCATATCAGTACATGGAGGTAGTACAAGGGAAAATCAGTAACAAAATGCAGAGTGTAATGTTACAGTTTCAGAGAACATGAAATGCAGGAAGACAGTAAAGTGTAAGGTCATATTGAGGTAAATTGTGAAGTCAAGAGTGTAAATTAGTCTATGTGCTTTTGATTCCATTCAGTACAGTAACCATATTAAGTATTTTTGTGGAGCTTAGGAGGGATGATAGTGCCTAACAGCAACTCCTTTGTTTGCATCTTCGGTAACAGCCCTATTCCTACCTATAATATCTTTATTTTTTTCCTTTCAGGGTTCTCTTGAAGACCCTGACCTGGAGTTACATGCAAGCTTTGATTCTTTGCGGGAGTGGGACCTATTCTAGGGGTTCCATGACTGTCTGTTATTCAACATGCCAAGGGTTTGGCCTGAGAATCTCGATCGTGTTCGGAAGCCTTCGGGGCTCTGGAGACGGACAGATCAAGGGTCAGTGTCATGGCCAGAGACTCGCGTGTCATCGGGGAGGCCGGAAAATCTTTTGCTGTGGGCCCAAAGACCCGAGGTCTCTATGATCTTTGGACACAGATCTCAAAAAAAGCGACGAAACGGACTTTTAAGATCGTAAACTAATGGGTTGTTATGTCTCCTGCTCGCTGTGAAAATGGGGGACACCTCCCTCTCCCTTGCCAGGGAGAGAGAGAACCTGTGGGTGGTCGAATTCGGATGAAATGTGAAGCCTTTGGAGTAACTTTGCACTGTGGCTTGACTATTGCTTAGCACTCACTTGGGCTTGGTGATAGTATCAATGTGCATTATTTTTGCTTGTTTATTTTTGAGGGGGGATTGTTGCTCGCTGCTGCTTCTGCGAGGGAGGGGGGAGCTGGGAGGACTTTGGGGTTCTCACGTTTAACTGTCATTCATTCTTTGGGGCACTTCTCTGTTTTCGTGGATTTTTTGCCAAGAGAAAGCATTTCAGGATGTATATTGTATACATTTCTCTGACATTAAACTTGACCTTTGAAACTTTGACTTTCTAACTTATGGACAAATTCGACTTATGAATATCCATAAAATAACCCATTCATTATCCAGACAGCCTGCAGTGTGACTGTCTCAGTATATTATCAGTTATCTATCCTGGTAACCTGGGAGCATCCATTTTGTGACACACCTAGCCACCATTTAACACACAAATATTTTTGCCTTGTAGCCCATGGATTAGGAATGAAAGAACCACGAGAGACAGGTTACTCGCTTAAACTCTGACATATTTTTACATAAACTCTGTGATTATTTACTTGCATATTTACACAACACACTTCCTGTTGTTTTATTTACTGATTTATGCACATGTCCTCAGCAATGTAACAGCTATGCCTGTTTTAATATGCTTCACGCTGCTGATAGATATTTTGAATTCTAAGGAGAGCTGCTGCTGCACTTAAGTCAATATTTCTGTTTCCCTCAACTTTGCTGTTATGGACTATCTGTCAGTGGTCAGCGATAATTGATACCTTGCCTGAGAGCTTTCATTCTTTGCACAGTGGGGTAGATATATGTCCTGTCCCTCAAACTCTTTCATTAGGATTATTCAATCCGTGACCAGGACATGGCCATTTAGCTTCTCAAGATTAATGTGCTAAACAAAACTGCAGATTGTTAAAATCTGAAATAAAATCAGAAGATACTGGAAACATGAAGCAGGTGCCTGGAAAGAAAAGCAGTTAATATCTCATGTCTAGTGCTATGAAAAATAGAAAGAGAAGTTAGCTTGTGGTAGGAGAGAGGTGGAAAGAGGGAAAAGTAAACAATGTTTTATATCTGAAGTATTTAATAGGCATCCATTAGTCTCGTGAGACCATGGATTTGCGCCTTGAAAGGTTTCCAGGACACAAGCCTGGGCAAGGTTGTATGGAAGACCGGCAGTTGCCCATGCTGCAAGCCACCGATGTTGTCCAAGGGAAGGGCAGTAGGGCCGATACAGCTTGGCACCGGTGTCATCGCAGATCAATGTATGGTTAAGTGCCTTGCTCAAAGACACAACACGCAGCCTCAGCTGAGGCTCAAACTAGTGACCTTCAGATCACTAGACCGACGCCTTAACCACTTGGCCACGCGCCAACACAATCTGTATTACATTTGAAGTAACACACATAAAATGCTGGAGGAACTCAGTAGGTCAGGCAGCATCTATGGAAATGAATAAACAGTTGATATTTCGGGCCCAGACCCTTCTTCAGGACTGAAATGGTGGGGGAAAGGGATGGAGGCTAGCTAGAAGGTGATAGGTGAAGCTAGGTGGGTGAGAAAGGTGAGGGCGAGAAAAAAAGGAATGTGATAGGAGAGGAGAATAGACCATAGGAGAAAGGGAAGAAGGAAGGGTGCTATGGGGAAGTGAGAGACAGATGAGAAGAGGTAAAAGGCCAGAATGGGGAATAGAAGAAGAGGGGAGGGGAAGGAGAAGGGGAAAAAATTATCAGAAAGAGAAATCGATATTTGTGACGTCAGTTTGGAGACTATCCAAGTGGAATATAAGGTGTTGCTCCTCCACCCCGAGGGTGGCCTCACCTTGGCACAAGAGGAGGCCTTGGACTGACATGTTGGATTCACAAAAGGAGGCCATGGAGAAACATGTCAGAATATCTGACAGGGCAAGACCATATATATTTAACGTGAACAGTTAGAATTCTAATAGGATTTCATCTGTTGGCTTTCAGTTGGCCAGGGTCTTCACGAACATTTTCAATCTGTCCCTGGCCCAGGCAGTTGTCCCCACAAGCTTCAAGATTGCCACCATCGTGCCAGTGCTGAAGCATTCCACTGCCGCGGGCCTGAATGACTTCCGCCCAGTGGCACTCACCCCCATCATTGCAAAGTGCTTTGAGAGACTGGTTCTATCACATCTGAAATCCTGTCTGCCCACTACTCTGGACTCCCATCAATTTGCCTATTGCGCCAACAGGTCTACAGAGGACGCCATTTCCACGGCACTTCACTCTGCCCTGACCCACCTGGACAGCCCCAACTCTTATGTCAGAATGCTGTTCATTGACTTTAGTTCAGCATTCAATACTGTGATACCCTCCAAGCTGATCGCCAAACTTCGCCAGCTTGGTATCAGTTCATCCCTCTGCAATTGGACCTTGGACTTTCTGACTAACAGACCCCAATCGGTTAAATTAGACAACCTCTCCTCCTCCACTCTCACCCTGAACACCGGCGTGCCTCAAGGCTGTGTGCTGAGCCCTCTTTTGTACTCCCTTTTCACCTATGACTGCATTCCTGTACATGGTTCTAACGCCAGAATCAAGTTCGCAGACAACACCATGGTGGTTGGTCTGATCAGAGGGGATGACGAGACGGCCTACAGGGACGAGGTTCAGCACCTGGCCGTGTGGTGTGCTGATAACAACCTGGCCCTTAACACCCAGAAGACCAAGGAGATTATTGTGGACTTCAGGTACGCTGGGAGCCACACTCATGTCCCCATTTACATCAATGGAGCTGTAGTGGAGCGTGTATCAAGCTTCAAATTCCTTGGCATCCACATTTCCGAGGATCTCACCTGGTCCCTGAACTCCTCCATCCTGATCAAAAAGGCACAACAGCGCTTTTATTCCCTGCGGGGCATCAAGAAAGCTTACCTCAGTCCCAGGATACTGACGGACTTTTACCGCTGTACCGTTGAGAGCATACTCACCAACTGCATCTCAGTGTGGTATGGCAATTGTCCCGTATCGGACCGCAAAACACTTCAGCATGTGGTGAAAACTGCCCAGCAGATTATCGGCACCCAATTGCCCACCATTGAGAATATCTGCCATAAACGCTGCCTGGGCAGGGCAAAAATCATTATCAAGGCTGCATCTCACGCTAACCATGGACTTTTTACTCTCCTCCAATCGGTAGGCGCTAAAGAAGCCTCCGCTCCCGCACCAGCAGGCACAGGAAGAGCTTCTTCCCTGAGGCTGTGACCCTGCTGAACCTCACATCACAGCGCTAAGCAGTATTGCACCCATATTGTACTGTCTCAGTACTTATATATTTGTATGCTGTAGCATTTACTTTTTATTCGCAGTTATTTTGTAAATAATACTATTCTTTTGCACTTCTGGTCAGATGCTAATTGCATTTCATTGGCTTTGTATCTGTACTTGGCACAATGACAATAAAGTTGAATCTAATCTAATCTAATCTAATCTAATATGTCATGTGTTGTTAATGGTGAGGATGTAGGACATCCCCACAAACCAGACCATCCAATAGAAGAAGAAAATGATGACAGGAGAAATGGCCAGTTCTGATACAGACATAAACAAAAAGAGCAAAAGCCACTTAATTCTGTTAGAGTCTTAGAGTCATACAACACAGAAGTGGTCCCTTTGGCTCAACTGGTCCATGCTGACCAAAATTCCTGAGCCAAGTTCGTTTGCTTGCATTTGGTCCATCTCCCTCGAACCTTTACTTTTTAATTGTTTTACTCTTTAAATTTTATTCAGATACAGTACCCGCCTCAAATACTTTCTCTGGCAGCTCATTCCATATAACAATCACTCCCTGTGTAAAAAAAAGTTGCCCCTTGTCTTCCAATTAAACCTTTTTCATCTTACTTCAAACCTAATCCCTAAAGTTATTCTTCTTTAATCTGGAAAAGAAACTGTGTTCATTCATCCCATCTATGACCCTCATGATTTTGTACACCTCCATAATATCACCTCTCATTCTCTTACGCTCTAATTAAAATAGTTCTATCCTGCTTAACCTTTCTCCATAATTCAGTCATAGATTTTTTTCCCTTAACCAGGGGTTCCCAACCTTTTTTATACCGTAGACCAATGCTATTAAGCCCAGTTTGGGAATCCCTGACTTAAACTCATCTTGACACTTGGTGTCTTAGGATACTTAACATGATCATATCGATCTCATTTGTGAAAGGAAAATGGTGAAAACACTCAGCAGCTCAGGAGAGAGAAAGAGGGTTAAAAATTTGGGTCCACCTCTGCAATCTGACAGTAGAGTTCCGGATGCATTTTTCTTTCTGTTAATTATGTAGTTCAATAAGTAAGTGCTCCACAGTGCAAGTTCAGAGCTTCAATTTGAGTCTAGGTCCAAGAAGACTAAAAAGGTCTCAAAAGTTGTTTCTAATCCACACCATAGTGGGATGGACAGGAGTAGAGGGGTTCACTGGGAAAGGCATAGCTGGTCTCAGAAATACAGGACCAAGGAGCTCTCTGGGCAACCCTTCTCGAAGTGGCAGGTAACTGTGTTAAGGTCAGATGTTTCTTTTGGTTGCTTCATTGCCAAAACTTTCAACTATATAGCAGGGAATCAGACCACTTGGATTATTCCATCTGCTCAAAGCTCCATTGAACCATATATTTCTGGAGTCCATCAGTTCTCCTGCACTAACTTATTATCCTGTTACCCATCTATACAAAATATAATTTATGATGGCCAATATACTGCTCTGTCTAACCTACTGCTCTGTCCAAGACTACAAGAAATTACAGAGTTATTTTCTGCATAGCCTGAGATCATGGATCAGATATTTGTAGAGAGTAACTCGACTTAAAAAGAGAGCGGTATGTGTTGGGGCTTTCTGCAGAGATTGAGATTATTTGTGTTATTAGGTGCTTGGCAAGGGCCAAAAAAAGGAAGCTAGGTTTAACCAGAGTGGCTATTGTTGGAGAGTGGAACTGAGGCTTTGGCAAAAAGGGGCAGAGACTAGCTTGAAATTTAAGTCAAATGTCTTTCTTTCCTTCTTTGTACCTCGCTAGTGTGGTGAGAATGGATCCCGGGTCACTGGTTGTACCTCATGCAAGTTGTAGAATATCTAGGTTTCCTGATTGCTACACATGCTTCAAGTGCATCCAGCTGCAGCTCTTTACCGACCATGTTAAGGAATTGTAGCTGCAGCTGGATGACTTTTGAATGGTATAGGAGAATGAGAAAATGATTGACAGGAGCTATATGGAGGTAGCCATGCCTATGCTGCAAGAGGCAAGTATCTGGTTTATTGTCATGAGGGAAAGGAAATAGGCAGATAGTTCAGACTACTCCTATGCTCATTCCGCTCAATAACGAATATACCATGTTAGATATTGTTGGTAGTAGGGGGGTAGGGGAGTTAATGCACTAGAGGGAAACCACAAGGACCAGGTCTCTGGCACTGGGTCTAGCTCTGTAGCTCAGAATGGAAGTAGGGAGAAGAGTAGTGGTAGTAGGATATTCCATAGTTAGGGGAGCAAACAGGAGATTCTGTGGATGTGAAAGAGACTCCTGGGTGCTGGGATCAGGAATATCCCAGTCTGGGTCCACAGCATTTTTAAAGGGAAGGGTGAACTGCCAGAATTCATGGTACATATTAGTATGAATGACATAGCTAGGAAAAGGGATGAGGTTCTGCAGATCAAACATAAGGAGCTAGGTAGGAAGCCGAAAATCAGGACCTCAAGGGTAGTCATTTCTGGATTGCCCTCTGTGCCACTCACCAGTGAGGGAACAAAGAGGATGATCTGGCAGTTGAATAAATGATGCATGGGGCAGGGTTTCAGATTTGTCGATCATTGGGATCACCTTTGGGGAATATATGATCTGTCAAAAAGGGATGGATTACACCTGAACTCAAGGGGGATCAGTATCTTTGCAAGTAGGTTTACTAGAACTGTCGGGGAGGATTTAAATTTGTTTGGCAGGGGGTTGGGAACTAAGGTGATAGGTCAGACAATGGAGCAGATGGTGTAAAGATAGATGCAGTATGTAGAGAGACTGTGAGGAAGGATAGGCAGTGGAAAGGGTGTAATTGCAGTCAGTTAGAATGTTTGGAATGTGTCTATTTTACTGCAAGAGGTATCAGTAACAAGGGAGATGAACTTAGAGCATGGATCAGTACAGATCCATTGATGAGGATTGGCTTGTGTTTACTCCATGGCCTTTCTAATGTTGAGTACAAGGTTGTTATGACATGATTCAACCAGCTGATCTGTCTTACTCTTGTGAACCTCTTTGTCGCCATCTGAGATTCAGCTAACGACAGTTGTGTCATTGGCAAATTCATAGATGGTGTTGGAACTGTGCAAGCCACACAGTTATAGGTATAGAGATAACAGAACAATGTATCCTTGAGCTGTGCCGGGTGCTGATTGACAGCAAGGAGGAGATGTTATTTCCAAGTTCAAAGCAAATTTTATTATCAACCTACATGTATGTCACCACATACAACTCTGAGATTCATTTTCCTGTGCGCATAGACAGCAAATCTATAGAATAGTAACTATAACAGGATCAATGAAAGATCATCCAGAGTGCAGACGACAACAAACTGTGCAAATGTAAATGAACAGCAATAAATAATAAGAACATGAGGTAATGAGATAAAGCGTCCTTAAAGTGAGATCATTGTTTATAGGAGCATTTCAATGATGGGGCAAGTGAGTGTAGTTATCCTCTTTTATTCAATAGCCTGATGGTTGAGGGGTAGTAACTGTTCTTGGTGCAAATCCTAAGGCTTTTCTACCTTCTACTTGATGGCTACAGTGAGAAGAGACCATGACCTGGGTGGTGGGGATCTCTGATGATAGGTTATTTTTGATCCGCACAGACTGTGATCTCCTGATGAGGATGTCAAAGATCCAGTTGCTGACTGAGGTACAGATGCCCAGTTTTTCAAACTTGTTGATTGGTACTGAGGGGATGATGGTGTTGAATGCTTAGCTGTAATCAATGAACAGCAGCGTGACGTAGTTATTGGTGTTGTCCTGGTGGTCCAAGGCCTAGTAGAGAGCCAGTGAGATTGCTTCCATTGTAGAATTACTGTGGTGGAAGGCAAACTGCAATGGGTCCAAGTCTTTGCTTGGACAGAAGCTAATTTTGGCAATGGCCAACCACTCAAATCCCTTCATCGCAGTAGGTGTGAGTGCAACTGGGCAATAGTCTTTGAGGCAGTTCACCCTGCTCCTCTTGGGCACTGGTATGATTGACACTCTTTTGGAGTAGGTGGGAACTACAGCAGTGAGAGATTGAAGATGTCCTTGAACTGTCCTGCCAATGGATGGCACAGGTACCCTACCAGGGTCGCCATGGGGACCTGACAGCTTGCAAGGATTCACTGTCTTGAAAGATGCTCTGATGTTGGTGTCTGATCCAATGGTCACAGGCTCACCAGATGCTGCAGGGCTTCACACAGGAGTGGTTTAAATCCCCCTTTCAGAGCATACATTAAAAGTGTCAGCTCATCCAGGAGTGAAGAGTTACAGCCACTTACGGTGTTAAGTTTCACCTTGTAGGAAGTAATGGCCTGCAAACCCTACCAGAGCTGATGTGCATCCGATTCCACCTTTAACTTCAATTGGAGTTCTTCTCTCGCTCTTAAAATAGCCTTCCACAGGGTATACATAGACCCCTTGTAGAATTCTGGATCTAGCTCTCAACAGACTGCGAGTCTCCTGTTTCGTCCATGGCTTCTGCACTGGGGTTGTCCAATATGTTTTCAAAGGCACACTCCCATCCACACAGGTCTTGATGAAGTCGGTGACAATTGTAGCACATTCATTCAGGTCCAAAGATGGCTATATGAATATTGTCCAAAATACCAATTCAAAGCATTCCTGTAAGTGCTCCCCACCATCCCCCCCCCCCACCTCCCATCGTGATCTTCATCACTGATGCTGCAGTGCTCAGCCTCCCCCTGTATGCCAGGAGAAGAAGTACAGCCCGGAGTTCAGTCTTGCCGAAGTGCTGGCAGGGGGTGGCACAACACGTGTTCTTGATGGTAGTCAAGTGCGTTGGCTCTTCTGGTTCCGCTGGTGATATGTTGATGGCAGTTGATCAGGGACTTCTTCCAGCAGGCCTGGCTGAAGTACTCTGCAATAATCAGGAAGGCATCAGATTGCGCTGTTTCAGAGTCCTCAGCCCCTCCAGCACCAACCTGATCTTCCACGTCTACCCGCTTATTGAAATCCCCCATGACTAATGTAACATTGCCCTTATTAAATGCCTTTTCTACCTCTATTTTATATATTATGAGGATAGGTCAAGCAATCTAGGGCTTTTCTATTTGGAATGAATGACGATAAGAGGTGAATTGATGGAGGTGCACAGGATAATAGATTATGAGAACACTCAGTCCTGCTTTATTGTCCTTTAGAAATGCATGCATGCATTAAGAAATGATACAATGTTTCTCCAGAGTGATATCACAGAAAAACAGGACAATCCAAAGACTACACTGACAGAACCACATAATTATAAGTTAGTCCTGACGAAGGGTCTCGGCCTGAAACGTCGACTGCGCCTCTTCGTATAGATGCTGCCTGGCCTGCTGCGTTCACCAGCAACTTTGATGTATGTTGCTTTAATTATAACATATAGTTACAGCAGTGCAAAACAATACCATAATTTGATAAAGAGCAGACCACGGGCACGGTTAAAAAAAAGTCTCAAAGTCCCGATCGACTCCCGATAGTCCCCGATAGCAGGTGGCAAAAGGGTGAAACTCCCTGCCATAAATCTCCAGGCACAGACAACTGCCGATGCATTGGAAGCACCCGACCACAGCCAACACTGAGTCTGTCTGTCCGAAAACTTCGAGCCGCCGACCAGCCCCTCTGATACAGCCCCCTGAGCACCATCCTCTGCCGAGCGCCTTCGACCTCGCCCCGGCTGCTGAAACAAGCAAAGCCGAGGATTTGGGGCCTTCTCCTCCGGAGATTCCGGACCACACAATAGCAGCGGCAGCGAAGCGGGCATTTCAGAAGTTTCTCCAGATGTTCCTCTGTACTCTCATGTCTGTCTCCATCAGATCAGAATTGTGCGTAGTACCCTACTTGACACAAAACAGGTATCATTCACCAGAGTGGCCGTGCGCGCTGTGTCACACTGCCATCTTCTCCTCCTCCCAATAACAAGCACACTTCAAGTTACCAGTCAGAATCTTTTTTTCCAGGGGGCAAATGTCTAAATACAAGGGGGCATAATTTCAAGGTGCTTGAAGTAAGTATAGAGGGAATGTCAGAGGTAGTTTTTTAGGCGGTGTGAGTGTGTTGCCAGGGGTGATGGTAGAGCCAGATATATTAGGGCCAATTGAGAGACTCAGGCACATAGATAAAACAAAAATGGAGGGCTATGTGGGAGTGAAGGGTTAGATTAGTCTTAGAGTTGGTTAAAAGTCTGGCATAGCATCATGGGCTGAAGTACCTGTACTGGCACTCTGCTGTACCGTTCTGTAACTATGTTCTGTGCTAAGGTCTAAAAGCTTGAGGACACGTACCTGCAGGATCAAGGACAACTTCTATCCTCCAGTTATAAATAAAAGTAAAGTCTTGATCTTTCAATTTACTGTCTCGTGGCCTTTGCACTTTATTTGTCTGCCTGCACTGCACTTTCTCTGTAAATGTATCATTATATTCTACATTCTGTCATAGTTTTTCCTTTTGTACTACCTTGATGTGCTTATGTATGGAAAGATCTGTCTAGATGGCATGCAAATTAAAGCTTTTCACTGTATCTTGGTAGAATTACTGACTTGTAGAGGCATACAGAACTGAAATAGCTCATTCATCCTAATAAACAAGCAACACACACAGAGTGCTGGAGGAACTTAGCAGGCCAGGCAGAATCTAGGAAAAGAATACAGTTGACGTTTCAGGCTGGAACCCTTCAGCAGGACAGGAGAGAAAAAGCTGAGGAGTAGATTTAAAAGGTGGGGAGGAGGGGAGAGAAAAACACAAGGTGGTAGGTGAAACTGGGAGGGGGAAAGATGAAGTAAAAGAGCTGGGAAGTTGATTGGTGGAAAGAGACAGAAGGCCATGGAAGAAAGAAAAGGAGGTCGAGCACCAGAGAGAGGTAATGGGAGGGCAAGGAGATAAGGTGAGAGGGAAAAAAAGGGATGTGAAATAGTGAAGGGTTGGGGTTAGGTCAATGCTAACCATCAAATACCCACCCATAATGATGCCATTTACCATTGCTTGGTCTATAGCCTTCTATGCCTTGGTGATTCAAGTTCCCAAGATGTAGAAGGAAACTAGAGCATCCGACCACAGTCACAGGCTGAACCTCCAAACTTCACATAGACAGCACCTGAATTTAAGATTGAACCTTGGACCTGCAAATGTGAAGCAGCAGCTCTACCAGCTACTTCTATGAGGTCAATTAGCTAATCAATGGGACGTTCGGCTTCACTGTAAGCCACACAAATTCATGAAACAATTGTTTGCATTTATAGAAATTGGGAGCAGCCTTTCCTACAAAGCACATTCGGTCAAGGGATTACCCTTGCTCTGAAGCAATCCTTCTTGAATCACTGGAGACCTCCCTCCCTTTGGGAACTGTCTTTCCCTGGAGACCACCCTCACTATGTGGATATCCTTAGTCTGGGGCTAACCCTTCCTCTCAGGATTACCTTCTCTATTTAGAGCACTGATAGAGAACTAAGAGAACGATGGAGAGGGAATCAGCTGCATCCACCTTTCAGTCACTTTGCTGAATGCCAAGGAGAAACTTCCTTTATGCTTGGCTGCTACTTGCAAGTTGAGACTGTTGCTCAGTTGTTAACATCCAGGGCAGTTCCTGATTTCAGATCATGGTTTCAAGATCCGCACCTGCTGCAGACTGATGCCTATCTCCCCCTGATGCTCCTAAACGATCCTTGTTACTGACTGGCTCAGGTAAATGAACTTGCTACCTCACAGAATATTGAGAGGTCATCCCTGGCCAAAGGATAACCAAGGATTGCTAGTGGGGACTTGGCTTGTGTTAATCATTTGCTGCTTTACTTACATTGCATCCTGCATGTCAATTGCTATGAAATGACTAAGGATATATTGAGGTTGTGGAGGTTACTATATAAATTCAAGACTTTCTGTTTTCTAACTGGCAATGATGGCAGCCCAGTTTGACATTTCCTTACAGTGCCTGAAACCTAGGTTTGAGGCTGACCTTGGGACTGCTTGCGTGGAGTTTGCACGTTCTTCTTATGACCACGTGAGTGCTCTGGTTTCCTGCCAAATCCGAAAGATGTGAATTTAAGGAGAGAGAGAGAGAGAAGGAAAGTTTAAAGGAGATATGTGGGGCAAGTATTTTTACACAGGCGCCTGGTTCAGGCTGCCAGGGGTGCTGGTGGAAGCAGTTATAACAGAGGCACTTAAGATGCGGTTAGCAGGATATATGAATATGCAGATAGTGTACAGCTATGAATCGTGAATAGGCCGAAGCGGACTAGTTTAATTCAGCATCACATTCAGTACAGGGTGGACCTATTCTCATACTGCACTGTTCTAAGCAAATAGGTGGTTGAAGGTTGGCATGCACTTGATGGTTCAGAGGGGCTGTTTCTGTGCTGTAAGCTGTAAGCTATGATGTGCCCTTGGGCATGAGTGTTCTCAGCAGAGAAGTGTTAAAAGCTGAGCCAAGCAGTGCAGTCTTCAACATGCTCAGTAACAGCAAAATCAGTGAGAAGCATAGGCGAAGGTTCAGGACAAAGGATTGATGGGGCTAACTTATTCATGGACACATGAAGGACACCCCGTGAAGTCAAGGAGGCAATCTGCGAGCCATCATTTACAAGACACACTCAACCAATGACGTCTTGACAAGGCTAAGCAGCAGTGCCAGGAATTACTGCCCTGTGGTTGACCCCCTGTCACTCTGGCGGAATTGCTGTGCAAGGGGGAATGAAGCTAATTGTCTCTGCACAGAGGTTGTGCCGATTGGAGCTTGCAGCTGCAGCTAGACCTCTTTGCAGAACGCCTGCCTGTTGTGCTCCAATTTCGTCCAAAATAATAACAGATTGGCTCTTTACAGTAATTATTAACTGCTACAGAATGAGTGGTGGGGACTGCCTCTGTTCCTGCAGAAAGACAGTATCAGATAATGAGATAAGCTGAGACCTGGATTTGCAGCACAATACCTCATTACAAGGAATCAGTTCAATGCTGCTAGTTTGGGTTTACTAAAAAAAAGTACAGATGGAAGAGAGGAAAGGAAGAGGGAAAGGGTAAAGATGTTGTGCATGTTAGAGGGAGTGAAGGAGAGGCACAAGGAAGGAGGATAGGGAAAATGGAGGGATTGGAGTGAGACAGAAGAGGGTGCAATGTTGAGGATGGAAGTTGAACAAGATGCTTGGCCTGCTGGGTTCCTCTAGAAAAGGGGTTCCCAACCCGGGGTGCACAGACCCCTCAGTTAATGGCTGGGGTCTATGGCATTAAAAAAGGCTGGGAACCCCTGCTCTAGCAGAATTTTTGTCCTCTGTTTCAGAAGTCTTGTGTTGGGCTTGTGATCAATGTAGTCTATCCAACGGAAATGACTGAGTATAACTAAGGCCTCAATACTGAGGTGATGGCCAGAAAGAGGTTGCTGATGTTGGTTGGTTTGTCATTCCACTGAAGTTTGAATCTCTGCCATATCACTGGTGAAATATCAGTTACACATAATTAATGATTTAGAAAGATAGAGGAGAGCAAGAAATACTGTGGACCGTGAGTATTGTGCAGGGTGTGAGTTCTGTATCTTCAGAAGGACCTTAGGGTCCAAATCTATACCTCCCTGAAATTGCTGCACAAGTAGTTAGTGCAATAAAGGAGGTTCACAGCATGCTTACCTTTAATAATCAAGGAATTGAGTTCAAGAGTCAGGAAGTTAGGTTGCAACTTTACAAAACTTCAGTTACATTGCACTTATAACACGGCATTCACTTTTGTCATCCCATTAGAGGAAGGATGGGAAGTCTTTGAAGAGGTTTACCAGGTTGCTGTCTGGACTAGAGGGCACGTGTTTTCAGGAGAGTTTGTTTCCTCTGCAGTGACAGAGGCTGAAGGAAGGTCTGATAGATATTCTACAAAATTATGAGAGGCATAAATGGGGAATACAATGGGTACCTTTCGCTCAGGTCCAAATGTCTAATTATGGAGGCCATGTGTTTGACATGACAGGGGGTTAGCTCAAAGTACACGGATTATTCAAAGAGTGGAAGGTGCCTGGAGTAGACTACCAGGAGTCGTGGTGGAAGTAAAAATGACAAAGGCATTTAAGAGGCTCTTAGATAGGCACCAGAATGTGCAGAGAAAGGAGGGACATGGACCACTTGCAGGTGGAAGGTATCCACGCAAGTAGGTATCAGTAGCTTAATTAGTTTGGCACCACATCAAGGGCTGAAAGGCCTGTTCCTGTGCTGGACTGTTCTATTTTCTAAGCACTCTTTTCCTCAGACAGCCAATGACTACGCTGTAACACCAAAGGCTTCATCGATATCTACCTTTACTGAGGCATGGCTCCCTAGTTACGGGAAGTGGCCCACATCTTTTGGGGTTTCCCCGCCTACATTTTCGTGTGTGGCGAATTGGCGACAGGTTGGCGGAGGACCATTGTTTTGCAGGTGTCGTATGTAAGGCCCGTCCTCTTGCATGTGTCCGTGAGCATGTTGATGAGATGATGCAGTTCAGTGACTGAGCACATACATCACAAACTCTTGACTGTGCTGTGACCTTGGTCTGGCAACCTAAATTAAACAGGTTTCCATGAGGGAATGCAGATTAAGAAGAAGTTTCCAGATGTGAGCTGTACCATTTCAGGAACAAAAGGTTTAAAACAGGATTGGGGCAAATGCTGCACATTAACAACATTGAAGAGATACTTAGACAGATCTATGGCTAGGACAGTTGTTGAAAGAGATGAGCCAAAAACAGATACGTAAATGGAACTAGCTTAGCCCCAGTCAGTATGACCCCCTTGGACTGAAGGGCCTGTTTCTGTGCTGTATGGATCTAAGACTCCAAAGGCACAGCATGCCCTGACATCAGTCTGCAGTGACCATGTGTTTTTGGACCCACTGGTAAGGCTCATAGCTTGCATGTCACTATGAAGCAGAAGTAGAAGTGATATCAAAAAGAAGACCTTCATCAAAGGTATCAAGAATTCTGTAAAGATGCCTCTGCTTTTACTACTGATGCAATCCTTGGGAGAAGGAGGACCTGCCTTTCATTGCTTTGAAGGTAGCTAATGAGGCTAATGTGGGAACTACCGAAGGGACTGATGGTGTGAGCAAGTAAGACGTTAGTTTTCAAAGGGTTTCCAGGTGTAGGGGTGCAGCTAAAGATGACACCAGAGGGCGAATTCTCCCAGCTCATCAGCGAAAAACAGTTAAATTCTTCCTTTCTTAATGTCTCTATTTTCCTTCTCAGTGTGACTGGGGTCTGGTTGGGACCTTTGATCTACAGTGACACTCAGACTGAGGTTCTGCACAGTGGAGTGCTCCCATAGACCTCACTGATCGGCCACCTTCTGAGATGCCCAGGTTCAGCCTGAAGTCGGGTGCTTTGGGATGCAGCCTTCCGTGGCCCCATGGATATCAGTTCTCACTGATGACACGATCTGAAGTGTAGCAGAAACCGGAAGATCAGACATAGGAATGGCAGTTGGAAGGCTCAGCACTTAGTGATTGATCATTCTCTCTCATTTTCTCTCTCTCGCTCTCTGTCTCTGTCTGCCTGTCTGTTTCTCTGTTTCTCTCTCTCCTTTCTGTCTTTCTCTCTCTCCTCTGTCTGTCCCTCTTGATGGTAACAGAGTCGCAGAACTCAAAATGAAAAACAATGCTTCATACTGACTGTAGCATCGAAATAGCGACTGCTGTCTCCCCTCTCGCTCTGGAAGGAGCGATACCTGTCTCTCCCTTGTTAGTGAGAGAGACAGCCTGTGATATGTTGAACTGTTGGAGTGAATAGTTTTCACTTTGACATGAAAGAATCTTTCTCTGTTGATCAGTGTCAAAAAAGCCAAATTAAATCCACTGTGATATAATGTTATAAAACAATAAAACATGAAAAATCCGAAGGGGTTGGTGAATACTTTTTATAGGCACTGTATATGCGCTGAGGCTTTTACGCAGTACTGTACATGTGACAAATACCTATAAAGCTAAACTAATCTTTGCTAGTACTAGCAGACACAGATTACACGATCATTTGATGTTTGTATTTCCCACTTTGTACAAATTGACTGCTGTTGTAGCTCACCTAACAACAAGTCATGAAACAGTGAGGTAAAGATGAGATGTTGTATCATTGCAGGAATTCTCTCTTTCCCTGTGTACTTCAGATTTGATTAACTTCCACTTTATGAAAAAACCTGACCAAGCATGGAAGGCTGAGTAGATTCATTGCAATCTCCCTACAGCCCAATGAACATAAGGTGTTCAATTCACTCTCAGTGTATTGAATGCCAGTTCATTGGGAACAAGTGCTGTTTGGAGAGAACAGAAATGACGGAGCTCTTCTCCTGGCTGAATGAACCAGCTATTGCAAATAAACACACAGCAGAGTGCGGCAATGCAAACACTCTGGAACTTTATATTCAGTTCCTATCCCTCAAAGGTACCTGGGCTCAAATAGTACAAGGTGTCTACTGCCATAGCAGCACCCAGGTGTATGGTTAACAACACGCAAGTGCAATACTTGATCAGAAACATTATCATTTGATGTTCTCACAGAGTCCTGTGGAATTCCCACAACAGTTTATTCACCAAAACTTAATTGCTGAATATCCATATTCTTAATTAGTGATGTTATATAACTGCAATATAATTTTCCGTATGGATGTGGTTTTCATTCGTGATGAATCTTCCACATTGACATCAGGGATGGTTGAACAGCACAACCTGTGGCGCCGCGGCCTCGTAAGTCTAGAGATTCAGGGTTCAAACCTGACCTTTGGTGCTGTTTCCTCCCAATGGTAAAATTATGTTAGTGGGTACATTAATTGATTAGTTACTCCTAGTGTGTAGGTGAGTGATAGAAACTGGGAGTGTGGATTTGATGCAGATGTGGATCGAATAAAAAGGAACTTAGATGGGTGTTTAACAGCCGGAATATAGCTGAAGGGTCACTTAGCCTTTTGCTGTGCTGTACAGTATGTTTGTCTAAGACTATATGTATGGGATTGATTAATCCATGTTAATGCAAGGCCAGTTTGCGATAATTCTTCCATACTGACATGCAGTACATTTAGGATAACATTTTTTCATACTCCCATATATCCATGATACATGGTGCTTCTAAATTAAAGTTACATATATTTGTGATGGCTTTTCTATTTTCATATAACATCATCAGATATACGCAATGGCCACTTGGTTAGGTAATTCCTGTACCTGATAAAGTGGCACTGAGTGTATGTTTGTGGTCTTCTACTGCTGTAGCCCATCCTCGATAAGGTCTGACATGTTGTGCTTTCAGAGATCCTCTTCTGCACACCACTGGTGTCATACGTGGTTAGTTAAGTTACTATCGCCTCCCTGCCAGCTTGAACCACTCTGACCATTTTCCTCTGACCTCTCTCATTAGCAAGGCATTTTCTCCTACAGAGCTGTCACTCACTGGATTTTTTTTTTTTGTTTTTTGCTCTATTCTCCATGAACTCTAGAGAATGCTGTATGTGAAAATCCCAGGAGATCAGCAGTTTCTGTGTTACTCAAACCATCCCCTTTGGCACTAACAATTATTCCACAGTCATAGTCATTTAGAACACAATTCCTCCCCACTCTGATGTTTGGTCTGAACAACAACCGAACCTCTTGACCATACTTGTATCCTTTTATGCATAGATTTGCTGCCACATAACTGCCTGACTAGGTACTTGCATGAACGAGCAGTTGTAACAGTATACCTAATAAAGTGTATAGGTCCTTGAGACTATAAAACATAGGAGCAGAATTAGGCCATTCATCCCATCGAGTCCGTTCTGCCACTTCATCATGTATGATTCTGGATCCCATTCCACCCAGTACACCTGCTCTCTCACCATACCCCTTGATGTCCTGACCAATAGGAATCTATCAGCTTCCACTTTAAATATACCCACTGACTTGCCCTCCACCGCAGTCTGTGACGGAGCATTCCACAGATTCACTACTCTTTGCCTAAAAAATTTCCTCCTTACTTCTGTTCTAAAAGGTTGCCCCTCAATTTTGAGGCTGTGTCTTTAGTTCTGTATAGTCCCACTATAGGAAACATCCTCTTCACATCTACCCTATCAAGTCCTTTCAACATTTGGTAGGCTTCAACAAGATTCTCCTGCATTCTTCTAAATTCCAGTGAGTACAGGCCCAAAGCTGCCAAACACTTTACATATGTTAAACTTTTCACTCCCAGAATAATTGCCATGAACTTCCTTTGGACTCTCTTCAACGACAATACATTCTTTCTGAGATAAGGGGCCCAAAACTGTTGACAATCCTCCAAGTGTGGTCTGACTAGTGTCTTATAAATCTTCTGCATTATCTCCTTATTTTTATATTTTATTCCCTTGAAATGAATGCCAACATTGCATTTGTCTTCTTTACCACAGAGTCAACTTGTAAATTAACCTTCTGGGAGTCTTGCATGAGGACTGCTAAGTTCCTTTCCATCTCTGATATTTGAATTTTCTCCCCATTTAGGTAATAGTCTGCACTATTGATCCTTTTACCAAAATGTATTATCATACATTTCCCAACACTGTATTCCATCTGCCACTTTTTTGCCCATTCTTCCAACTTGTCTAAGTCCTGCTGCAATCATATTGCTTCCCCGGCACTACCTACTCTTCCACCTATCTTCATATCATCCATAAAATTTACCACAAAGCCATCAATTCCCACTATCTAAATCATTGACAAAGTGAAAAATAGTGGTCCCATTACTGACCCCTGAAGAACACCACTATCCATTGTGTACTATGGACCACTACCATTGGTACCAATGACATTGATAGGACAAGGGAGGAGGTCCTGAAGAAAGATTTCTGGGAGTTAGGAAGGAAGCTGAGAAGCCGGACCTCCAGGGTAGTAATCTCGGGATTGCTACCTGTGCCATGGGCTAGCAAGGGTAAGTATAGTAGGATCAGGCAGATGAATGCGTGGCTGAGAGACTGGTACAGGGGGCAGGGCTTCAGATTCTTAGATAATTGGGATCTCTTCTGAGGGAAGTATGACCTGTTCAAAATGGACAGGTTACACCTGAACCCGAAGGGGATAATCTTGTCGTACAGCTACAGATTGGCAGGTATGATATTGTGGCCATCACTGAGACGTGGCTAAAGGATGCATGTCTCTGGGTGCTGAACGTCCAAGGATACATGGTGTATTGGAAGGATAGGAAGGTAGGCAGGGGGGAGGCGTGGCTTTATTGGTAAGAAATGATATTAAATCATTACAAAGAGGTGACATAGGATCGGAAGGTGCAGAATCTTTAAAAGTTGAGCTAAGAAATAGCGGGGTAAAAGGACACTGATGGCAGTTATTTATAGGCCTTCAAACAGCTGCAGTGATGTGGACTACAAATTACAACAGGAAATAGAAAAGGCTTGTCAGATGGGCAGTGTTATGATAATTGTGGTGGATTTTAACATGTGAGTGGATTGGGAAAATCAGGTCGGCACTGGATCTCAAGAGAGAGAATTTGTAGAATGTCTGCGAGATGGCTTTTTAGAACAGCTTGTTGTTGAGCCCACTAGGGGATCAGTTGTACTGGATTGGGAATTGTGTAATCAACCGGAGGTGATTAGAGAGATTGAGGTGAAGGAATCCTTAGGAGGCAGTGATCATAACATGATTGAGTTCACTGTGAAATTTGAAAAAGAGAAGCTGAAATCCGATGTGTCGATATTTCAGTGGAGTAAAGGAAATTACAGTGGCATGAGAGAGGATCTGGCCAAGGTTGACTAGAAAGGGACACTAGCAGGAAGGACGGCAGAGCAGCAGTGGCTGGAGTTTATGCGAGAAGTGAGGAAGGTGCAAGACAGTATATATTCCAAACGAGAAGAAATTTTTGAAGGGAAAAAGGATGCAACTGTGGTTGACAAGAGAAGTCAAAGCCAAAGTTAAAGCAAAGGAGAGGGCATACAAGGAAGCAAAAATTAGTAGGAAGACAGAGGTTTGGGAAGTTTTTAAAAGCTTACAAAAGGAAACTAAGAAGGTCATTAAGAGGGAAAAGATTGACTATGAAAGGAAGCTAGCAGTTAAAATCAAAGAGGATACTAAAAGCTTTTTCGAGTATATAAAGAGTAAAAGACAGGTGAGAGTAGATATAGGACCAATAGAAAATGATGCTGGAGAAATTGTAATGGGAGATAAGGAGATGGAGGATGAACTGAATGAGTATTTTGCATCAGTCTTTACTGTGCAAGACATCAGCAGTATACCGGACACTCAAGGGTGGCAAGGAAGAGAAGTGTGCGCAGTCACAATTATGACAGAGAAAGTACTCAGGAAGCTGAATAGTCTAAGGGTAGATAAATCTCCCAGACCAGATGGAATGCACCCTCATGTTCTGAAGGAAGTAGCTGTGGAGATTGCGGAGGCATTAGCGATGATCTTTCAAAAGTCGATAGATTCTGGCATAGTTCCGGAGGACTGGAAGATTGCAAATGTCACTCCGCTATTTAAGAAGGGGGCAAGGAAGCAAAAAGGAAATTATAGACCTGTTAGCTCAACATCGGTGGTTGGGAAATTGTTGGAGTCGATTGTCAAGGATGAGGTTACAGAGTACTTGGAGGCATATGACAAGATAGGCAGAACTCAGCATGGATTCCTTAAAGGAAAATCCTGCCTGACAAACCTATTACAATTTTTTGAGGAAATTTCAAGTAGACTAGACAAGGGAGATGCAGTGGACATTGTATATATGGATTTTCAGAAGGCCTTTGACAAGGTGCCACACATGAGGCTACTTAACAAGATAAGAGCCCATGGAATTACGGGAAAGTTACATAGGTGGATAGAGCGTTGGGTGATTGGCAGGAAACAGAGAGTGGGAATAAAGGGATCCTATTCTGGTTGGCTGCCGGTTACGTGGTATTCCACCGGGGTCCGTGTTGGGGCCGCTTCTTTTTACATTGTACATCAACAATTTGGATTATGGAATAGATGGCTTTGTGGCTAAGTTTGCTGATGATATGAAGATAGGTGGAGGGGCTGGTAGTGCTGAGGAAACAGAGAGTCTGCAGACAGACTTGGATAGATTGGAAGAATGGGCAGAGAAGTGGCAAATGAAATACAATGTTGGAAAGTGTATGGTTATGCACTTTGGCAGAAGAAATAAATGGGCAGACTATTATTTAAATGGGGAAAGGATTCAAAGTTCTGAGATGCAATGGGAATTGGGAGTCCTCGTACAGGATACCTTTAAGGTTAATCTCCAGGTTAAGTCAGTGGTGAAGAAGGCGAATGCAATGCTGGCATTCATTTCTAGAGGAATAGAGTATAGGAGCAGGGATGTGATGTTGAGGCTCTATAAGGCGCTGGTGAGACCTCATTTGGAGTACTGTGGGCAGTTTTGGTCTCCTTATTTAAGAAAGGATGTGCTGACATTGAAGAGGGTACAGAGAAGATTCACCAGAATGATTCCGGGAATGAGAGGGTTAACATATGAGGAACGTTTGTCCGCTCTTGGACTGTATTCCTTGGAGTTTAGAAGAATGAGGGGAGACCTCATAGAAACATTTTGAATGTTAAAAGGCATGGGCAGAGTGGATGTGGCAAAGTTGTTTCCCATGATGGGGGAGTTTAGTACGAGAAGGCATGACTTAAGAATTGAAAGGCGCCCATTCAGAACAGAAATGTGAAGAAATTTTTTTAGCCAGAGTGTGGTGAATCTATGGAATTTGTTGCCACGGGCAGCAGTGGAGGGCAAGTCATTGGGTGTATTTAAGGCAGAGATTGATAGGTATCTGAGTAGCCAGGGCATCAAAGGTTATGGTGAGAAGGCGGGGGAGTGGAACTAAATGGGAGAATGGATCAGCTTATAATAAAATGGCGGAGCAGACTTGATGGGCTGAATGGCTGGCTTCTGCTCCTTTGTTTTATGGTCTCTTATAGTCACTCGCAGCCAACCAGAAAGGCCCCCATTATTCTTGCTAACTGCTTCCTGCCTATCAGCGAATCCTCTATCACGCCAATGTCTTTCGTGTAACACCATAAAATTTAATCTTGCACAGCAGCCTCATGTGAGGCACCTTATCAAATGCCTTCTGAAATTCCAAGTAAATGACATCCACTGCTTCCCCATTGTCCACCTGCTTGTTACATCCTTGAAGAATTCAAACGGATTTGTCAGGCAAAATTTCCCTTCACAGAAACCACGCGGACTTTGAATGATTTTATCATTAGTCTTCAAGTACCCCGGAACCTCATGCTTAATGGATTCCAACACTTTCTCAACCACTGAGGTTAGGCTGATTGGCCTATAATTTCCTCTCTTTTGTCTTCCTCCCTTCTTTAAGAGTGGAGTGACATTTGCAATTTTCCAGTTCTCCAGGACCAAGATCGAATCAAGTGATTCTTGAAAGATCATAACCATTATCTCTTCAGTAACTTCTTTCAGGTTTCTGGGATGTAGTTCATCTGGTCCAGGAGATTTATCCACCTTAAGGTCTTTGAGTTTGCCTAGCACTTTTTCCTTTGTAATAGCAATGGCACTCACTCCTACTCCCTGACACTCACAGACAGGTAGCGTCTTCCACGGTAAAGACTGAAGCAAAGTACGTGCTAAGTTCATCTGTCATTTCTTTGTCCCTCATTGCTACTACACCAGCATCATTTTCCAATATCAACTCTCACCTCCTTTATTCTTTATATAGCTGGAAAAAATCTTCATATTTTCCTTTATATTATCAGCTTGTTTGCCCTCAGATTTCATCTTTGCCCTTCTTATAGATTTGTGGTTGCACTTTGTTAGATTTTAAAATCTTCCCAATCATCCAACTTCCCACTCAATTTTGCTACCTTATCTGCTCTTTTTTGACTTTTATGCAGTGTTTAAGATTATATTTGGATTTAATCTGTAAGCCTGAAAGGAAAATGCTGAAATAGATTGCTTTATTTCATGGCTAAGGTGATGTACTGGAGCGACTGTTAGATCTACACCATTTAGCTCCTGGTTTCTGTTTCAATCCCACCACCAGCTTCAATCCTTCACAGTCTCCCTAAAATTGAATACCTTTCCTCCAGTTTTCTTCCAGTTTTCAGTATTTGACAGCTCCTTTTCAATGAACATTTAGAGACAAATGTGATTGACTTAAATCATTAAAACACTGAAATCATATTTTTAAAAAATAACTATTTAAAAAGAATCACAACACGCTGGAGGAACTCAGCAGGTCAGGCAACATCCACGGAAACGATCAGTCGACGTTTCAGGCCGGAACCCTTCATCAGGACTGTAGAGGGAAGGGGTCTAAGTAGTCTCCAGCCCCTTAGTATGAACATAGAATTCTCCAACTTCTGGTAATTCCCTCCCCCTCCCTTCCCCTATCCCTATGTCACTCTGCCCCTCCCCCAGCTGCCTACCACCTCCCTCTTGGTTCCGCCTTCTTCCACTACCCATTGTGTTTTCCCCTATTCCTTCTTCACCTTTCCTGCCTATCCCCTCCCTGCTTCCCCTCCCCCACCCCTTTATCTTTCCCCTTGCTGGTTTTTCACCTGGAACCCACCAGCCTTCTCCTTCCCACCTTCCCCCCCACCTTCTTTATAGGGCCTCTGCCCCTTCCCTCTACAGTCCTGACGAAGGGTTCCGGCCCGAAACATCAACTGATCGTTTCCATGGATGCTGCCCGACCTGCTGAGTTCCTCCAGTGTGTTGTGAGTGTTGCTTTGAACCCAGCATCTGCAGATTATTTTGTATTTAAAAAGAGTGTAAATTACTTATAGTATTACTATTCTGGAAGATTGTATCAGACAGTATCCAGAATAAGCTAATTAATTGGATACAAAATTGGCTTGGTAGAAGGAATAGATAGTAGTAATGGAGGGAAGTTATTCAGGTTGGAGGCCCTGAACCAGTAGTGTGCTGCAGGGATCAGATCACTATTGTTTGTCATCCATATTAATGGCTTGGATGACAATGTAGGTGACATGGTTTGTAAGTTTGCAGATGACATCAATATTGCTATTATAGTGAACAGTGGAACATGCTTGGACCTTTTTTTCCCTGGGGTGTAAGAGGCTGAGTGTTGACTTTATGGAGATATATAAAATCATAAGTTGTATACACAGATAATGTCGACAGTCACAGTCTTTTTCTCAGGATACGGAGATCTAAAACTAGAGGGCATAGTTTCAGGTGAAATAATTTTTTTTTGGAGGAGCAATTTTTTCACCTTTGTTGGTGGGTACATGGAAGTGGTAGAGCCAGATACAATTACAATGTTTAAAAGACAATTATACAGGTACATCAGTAGAAAGTATACGGGATTAATGCAGGGCTAGTTCAGATCAACAGCTTGGTTGGCACAGAAGATTTGGGCTGAAGGGCTTTTTACTAGGTTGTAAAATTCGATTACTCCATGAAAATTAAAATATAAAAATACATGCAAAGCTAACCTTCTGATTATATACATTATATATCACTGCCGTAATACTGAAGAGCCAGATACAAACAATAGCCAGCTCCATCTTTCTGGACACTTCTGGGCAGAATGGTGAGTTCAGAGGCAGAACTTCATCCTAACAACATGTTCCAGACTTCTGCTCTGCAGGGCTCTGGCCCAGCACTGAAGGACATATTATATTTTTACCTGCACTGCTAGTGACAGCCATCTGATCACTGGTGTGATCTGATTCATGGATTGTGTATGAATCTGCTTAGTTACATTTGGCAATCAAGTCAATCAAAACTCGAATGTAGAGCTGAGTGCCCCTTGAGACCTGGTATCGGAGAGCATACTGAAACAATTTCTTGGTACATGGAACTACAAGCATAGATTGAAGAGGTAGGGGAAAGAAGGCTGAAAGTTTATTTAATCAAAGTAAATAAAATGATGACTATTCTGGACAGATGGTGGTAGGTGTTGGGTTGGATTCTGAATGTTTTAAACCTGAAATCTTAACTTTTGTTTCGCTTTCTTTGCTGTCTGACTTACTGAGTGCTTTTAAGCATTTTATTTTTGCCATTTAAATTACAGATGGACTCAGTTTTCAGTTATAAAATCTATGGTTAAGTTCAGATATTTGGTTTGTCCAGTGGAAAATGCTTTAATTCTTATTTCATGACCTCAATATGAAAGGGAAATGCAAAATATTGAATAAATACTACAGAGAAATGATTGAAAAGTTGGCTCTTTCACGGCAGAGTAATAAAATCAGTGCAGTATCTTGCTCAAAAACTTACTTGTTGTAAAAGTCAGTGAGGCGTGGTCCACCCACAGCTGACTGAGGAATAGGTAACCTCCAGAATTGGATCGGGCTCTGAACTTCAGTTGTTCATCCCAACATGCAGATGATCTGTTCAATGAAATTTGTGGTGCAGATCTTTATATTCAGGACCTGTTTTGTGCTTTATGACTCTATAAATTTGAGAAATGGAATCTGCAGCCGAATAAGTTTACACCAACTAGATAGCATGGGTATAAAGGGGGTAGGAAGATTAGAGGAGAGTCACAAAAAGATTTGTTTTCCTTTCTGGCATCGGAATACACTTCACAGTTGATTCAGAGACTCTTGCAACATTTCAAGTTCAAGTTCAGTTTATTGCCATTCAATGGTATACATAGAGTATATACCTCCAAACGAAACAAGACGTATAACTCACACACAAACAACACACTAAGTAATATTACCACAAATAAAGTAACAAATAATAAAGTGTGTTTATGACACAAGTTAAAAAACTAATCCTGGACAAACACTTGGATAGCCAAGGCAAAGAAACCATGGGACATGTGTAGGTAAATGGGATGAGTATGGATGGGTACTTGAAGATCATCTTGTGTACCCTTAGTCTCAGAGCTCAATAATGTTCCTTTCTGATAGAAGTTTTTTATTTCTGTCAATTTTCTTAGTAGTTTCCATAAGCTTAGGTTGTACTTCAGAATGAGAAGCTTGTCTTTGCAGCATTGGTTACATGATAGTGAATTCATCTTGGGAATAAATGTGCAATGCTGAGGTAGACATTGCCTTTGACACTGCATAAGATATTGAGATGATATTGTGGTACACCTTGATCCCAATGATGCTTCTTTTATATTGGTCAGCCATCTGAAGAAAGAGACATTTACCTAGAATATCCTTAGAGAAACCTTTGATAAAGTTGAAATTTGGTAAATATACTTTCTTTGTAATTTTATATTGGTATACGACCTGTCATTTCTTAGTGAACAATAATTGTGTATGGGCAGTATTTGCACAGCATTCGCTACTGTTAATTTTCCTCAATTGGAACATCCCAACCTTCCAGTCTGGTTGAACCCCAAATCATACTGAGCCTCGACATATTTGGCTTATGTAGAGTGGCCTTCTCACTGGTGAGTCACATGGCTGTTAGCAGAGTTAGATAATGAGCCACGTTGGTATACAAACCCTGGTGAGAGGGTTGCAATGGGAAAGAAGACATATGGCAAGTTTGCCTTTATTAGTTCAGGCACCAAGTTCAACAGTTTGGAAGTTATTTTGCAGTTTTATAAAGCTCTGGTTCATCTGTATCTGGAGTATTGCATTTAATTGTGACAGCCCCATTATAGGAAGGATGTGTAGGTTTTGGAAAGGGTGCAGAAGAGGTTTACCAGGATTCTGCCTGGATTAGAGGGCATGTGCTGAACAAACTTTGGTTGCTATGTCTGGAGCGGCAGGGACTGAGAGGAGATTTGACAGTTTATAAAGTTATAATATAATGAAAGGCATTCATTGGATAGAGAGCTGGTAACTTTATCCCAGGGTCAAGATGTCTAATACTAGACAGCATGCATTTAAGAGGAAGCAGATGAGTTCAAAATAGATGTGAAGGGCAAGTTTTTTTGCACAGAGATTGGTGGGTGCCTGGAATGTATTGCCAGTCATGGCAATGGGAACAGGTATAGTGTTGTTAGAAAGTTTGTGAACCCTTTGATGACCTAAAATGACATCAGATCTGCATGCAAGTCCTAAAACTAGGTAAAGAGAACCCGATTAAATAAATAACACAAAAAAAATGGTACTTGTTCATTTAGTTATTGAGAAAAATTATCCGATATTACATGTATTTATTGGAAAAAGTATGTGAACCGCTAAGGTTATCAGTTCATTTAAAGGCGAAATTAGAGTCTGTTGCTTCAGTCAATGGCATAACAATCAGGTGTGAGTGTGTGGGAGGCTCTACTCTATGTAAAGAACATAAACCTGAGTCTTCACTACCCAAGTTTGTTCTTCACCACACAAGTTTTTGGAAGTGTGCCATGCATTGATCAGAGGACATTTCTGAGGACCTCAGAAAAAAGTTGTTGATGCTCACCAGGCTGGAAAAGGATACAAAACCATTTCTAAAGAGTTTGACCTCCACCAATCTACAGTAAGGCAGATGGTATACCAATGCAGGAAATTCAACACCATTGTTACTCTCCCCAGGAGTGGTTGACCAACAAAAATCACTCCAAGAGCAAGACGTGTATTTAGACCATAGGACCATAAGGTATAGGAGCAGAATTGGGCCATTTGGCCCATCAAGTCTTCTCCACCTTTTTATAATGGCTGATCTAATCTTATTCTCAGCCCCAATCTCTTGCGTTCTCCCTGCATCCCTTCATGCCCTGACCAGCCAAGAATTTATCAACCTCTGCCTTAAATATGCATAAAGCCTTGGCCTCCACAGCTCCCTGTGGCAAAGAATTCCACTGATTCACCACCCTCTGGTTAAAGAAATTTCTCCTTATCTTCATTTTAAAAGGACACCCCTCTATTCTGAGGCTGTCCTCTGGTCTTAAATTCTCCACCATAGGAATCATCCACTCCATATCCACTCCATCAAGAATTTCCACTGTTCAATAGGTTTTAATGAGGTAACCCCTCAAGATCACAAAGAATCCTAGTGTAGCATCTAAGGAGCTACAGGCCTCTCTTGCACTGGCTAATGTCAGTGTTCACGAGTTTACCATCACACAAGCACTGAATAACAATGGCAGGATTTCAGGGAGAAAGCCATTACCCTCCCTGAAGAACATTGCTGCCCATTTAAAATTTGCTAAAGACCACCAGAAGGCTATTGAAAGAATGTCCTGTGGATGGATGAGTCCAAAATAGAACTTTTTGTCTTAAATGAGAAGCCTTATGTTTGGCAAAAAGCAAACACTGCATTCCAACATAAAAACCCCACCCCATCTGTGAAACATGCTGGTTGCAGTGTCATGGTCTGGGCCTACTTTGCTGCCTCGGGACCAGGGCAGCTTGCCATTAATGATGGAACTATGCATTCTGAATTGTACCAACAAATTCTACAGGAAAATGCCTGGGTGTCTATCTGTGAACTGAAGCTCAGGAAAAAGTGGGACATGCAGCAAGACAACAACCCTAGACACACAAGTCAGTCTACCAAAGAATGGTTAAGGCAGAAGAAATCCCACTTTTGGAATGGCCAAGTTAAAGTCCTACCTTAATCTTACAGACATGTTGTGGAAGGACCTGAAGCAAGTAGTTCATGCAAGGAAACCCACCAACATCCCAGAATTGAAGTAGTTTTGTAAGGAGGGATGGTCTAAAATTCCTCCAAGCTGATGTGCAGGACTGATCAACAGTTACTGGAAATGTCTGGTTGGAGTTACTGCTGTACAAAGGGGTCACACCAGTTACTAAAAGCAAAGGTTTACATACTTCTTCGAACAAATACATGTAATATTGGATCATTTTCCTCTATAAATAAATGCAAGTGTATTATGTTTTTGTGTTATTTATTTATTTGGGTTCTGTATCCAGTTTTAGGACTTATGTGAAGATCTGATCACATTTTAGGTAATTTTTATGCAGAAATAGAGCACATTCTAAAGGGTTCACAAACTTTTTGGCACCCCTATATATTAGAGGTGTTCAAAAGACTCTTAGATGGGCAAGATAAATGCGCAGAGAATGGAGGGATAGGGATCATATGCAGGCAAAAAAGATAAGGCATCATTCAGTTAGTTCAACATTACATGATAAGCCAAAGATCCTGTTCCTGGGCTCTACTGTTCTATGTTCGATGTTCTATAAACCTGCCTGTAATGTTGTGGGACATGATGCCCCTCTACTTCTTCAATCCAATAATCAAATAACCTCTCACCAACTCACTTTCGCTGCTTTGCTTTCTTTCTGTTTTGGTATGAGGTGACGGTGAATGAGAAAGAGTTAACCCACTCCACCCAACCAGACACCAAAGTGCAAACCAAACAGAGTGAGCCTCAACTGCAAAATGGCACTGACAGGCTGCTATCAGTTATATCAACTCTGACAAGTCAGTATACATCCACAGATTTACAATGATGGCAATGCAAATCTGCAGTGTTGCCTGTGTGCAGAGGTGTCTAATAGAGACTGAAAATACATTAATGTTATCTCTTTCAGACACTTCCTTCTTTTCAGTCATGCAGCCAATACATATGACTATGTTGATTGAGTGTCCAAAGAAAGTTTTTCTCTCTCTGGGTGTGGAAAAGAATGCAGTGACCTCTAAAATAAAATGTTAATATCCGCTTGTGAATTACCTATCAGTTTGTGGCCAATCTTCAGTCAGCTTGAACACAAGCGAGGCTGAAATCCATAGCAACAATTACAAAATATTGGAGGAACTCAGCAGGTCAGGTAGCATCTATGGAAAGAAATAAACATTTGATGTTTTAGACCAAGACCCTTCATCAGGACTGAAGGGAAGGGAGAAGAAGCTAGGAGTGGTGGGGGGTGGGTGGGATGAGGAAGAAGTGCAGGCTGGCAAGGTGTTAGCTTGTAGTCAGGTTTCAGTTAACTTGCTGTCTTTCCAGCAAATGGTTGCTGTTTAGACTGGTAAGGAGCACAGAGGTGCAGCAGGTAGTACTTCTTCCTCACGACAACATCGAATCAGGCGCTTCCTCGTGACAACAGCGAATCAGGCACTTCCTTATGACCACAGCGAATCAGGTGCTTCCTGATGACAACAGCGAATCAGGTGCTTCCTCATGCCAACAGTGAATTGGGTGCTTCCTGATGACAACAGCGAATCAGGTGCTTCCTCATGCCAACAGTGAATTGGGTGCTTCCTCATGCCAACAGCGAATCAATGTGTTTGTCAATTGGAGCAGAGAGCGAGTTTGTAAATCTGGCGGGAACAAAGGATGTTGGGAATGGCAAGGGTAGAGCACCTTGGGAGGGTTGTGGGACAGGTGTCAGAGAAGGAGTGTCAAAGGCAAAGGGTTGGCATGGGGTGCAGACACACACAACCCTGAGACACCAGGCAGGGTCATTGGATTATTGATCATTACAGAATGTCTCTCTGCTGCTTCCCACTCCCTCCCCTCTCCTCTCCCCTTTTCCAGCCATGATTCCCCTCTCTCTGCCCTCATCCTACTCTCAATCCACAATAGAGACCCCTATCTGAATCAGGTTTATCATCACTCACGAATGTCATAAATACTTCTGCTGGAGTTGCCACCTTGCTGTCGTTGAAAGGCTATCACGTTTCAATGAATCCAAGAACAGGTGGAGCTTGCTTTCCTGGTAAGACCTACCTCGGTTGTAGGGCCGAGGGAAAAGTTCCAGTCGAAATCCTCAGCAGTGGGGCAGGTTGAGAAACCCCACTGCCTCATGGGTGTGTAAATGAAAGAAAGCTGCAATGGAGAGGTAGTCATTATTGTCCACCCAGCTGGTGAACCCAACAACCAACCACCATAGCTGGTGGACCTGATTTACCTGCATTTGTACCATATCCTTCTATGCCTTGCTTATTTAAGTAAATGTTCAAATGAAAAAGTGTCTAGTGCTTTCTCGGCTTATATGATGAATAAACTCTTCTTGGGCTTCCATCTGGGCACAGGTATTGATTATAAGCAACGTTTCGATGACAAACTCTGCCACTTTCATCAGGAATGATGCCTGCCATGCCTAGTCCGGTGTATTTATTCCCCTGTTGTCCATCCGTCTTAGAAACATAGAAACATAGAAAATAGGTGCAGGAGTAGGCCAATCGGCCCTTCGAGCCTGCACCACCATTTATTATGATCATGGCTGATCATCCAACTCAGAACCCCGCCCCAGCCTTCCCTCCATACCCCCTGAACCCCTGTAGCCACAAGGGCCATATCTAACTCCCTCTTAAACATAGCCAATGAACTGGCCTCAACAGTTTGCTGTGGCAGAGAATTCCACAGATTCACCACTCTCTGTGTGAAGAAGTTTTTCCTAATCTCGGTCCTAAAAGACTTCCCCTCTATCCTCAAACTGTGACCCCTCGTTCTGGACTTTCCCAACATCGGGAACAATCTTCCTGCATCTAGCCTGTCCAATCCCTTTAGGATCTTATACGTTTCAATCAGATCCCCCCTCAATCTTCTAAATTCCAACGAGTACAAGTCCAGTTCATCCAGTCTTTCTTCATATGAAAGTCCTGCCATCCCAGGAATCAATCTGGTGAACCTTCTTTGTACTCCCTCTATGGCAAAGATGTCTTTCCTCAGATTAGGGGACCAAAACTGCACACAATACTCCAGGTGTGGTCTCACCAAGGCCTTGTACAACTGCAGTAGTACCTCCCTGCTCCTGTACTCGAATCCTCTCGCTATAAATGCCAGCATACCATTCGCCTTTTTCACCGCCTGCTGTACCTACATGCCCACTTTCAATGACTGGTGTATAATGACACCCAGGTCTCGTTGCACCTCCCCTTTTCCTAATCGGCCACCATTCAGATAATAACCTGTTTTCCTATTTTTGCCACCAAAGTGGATAACTTCACATTTATCCACATTAAATTGCATCTGCCATGAGTTTGCCCACTCACCCAACCTATCCAAGTCACCCTGCATCCTCTTAGCATCCTCCTCACTGCTAACACTGCCGCCAAACTTCGTGTCATCCGCAAACTTGGAGATGCTGCATTTAATTCCCTCATCTAAGTCATTAATATATATTGTAAACAACTGGGGTCCCAGCACTGAGCCTTGCGGTACCCCACTAGTCACCGCCTGCCATTCTGAAAAGGTCCCGTTTATTCCCACTCTTTGCTTCCTGTCTGCTAACCAATTCTCCACCCACACCAATACCTTACCCCCAATACCGTGTGCTTTAAGTTTGCACACTAATCTCCTGTGTGGGACCTTGTCAAAAGCCTTTTGAAAATCCAAATATACCACATCCACTGGTTCTCCCCTATCCACTCTACTAGTTACATCCTCAAAAAATTCTATCAGATTCGTCAGACATGATTTTCCTTTCACAAATCCATGCTGACTTTGTCCGATCATTTCTCCGCTTTCCAAATGTGCTGTTATCACATCCTTGATAACTGACTCCAGCAGTTTCCCCACCACCGACGTTAGGCTAACCGGTCTATAATTCCCCGGTTTCTCTCTCCCTCCTTTTTTAAAAACTGGGGTTACATTAGCCACCCTCCAATCCTCAGGAACTAGTCCAGAATCTAACGAGTTTTGAAAAATTATCACTAATGCATCCACTATTTCTTGGGCTACTTCCTTAAGCACTCTAGGATGCAGACCATCTGGCCCTGGGGATTTATCTGCCTTCAATCCCTTCAATTTACCTAACACCACTTCCCTACTAACATGTATTTCACTCAGTTCCTCCATCTCACTGGACCCTCTGTCCCTTACTATTTCTGGAAGATTATTTATGTCCTCCTTAGTGAAGACAGAATCAAAGTAATTATTCAATTGGTCTGCCATGTCCTTGCTCCCCATAATCAATTCACCTCTTTCTGTCTGTAGGGGACCTACATTTGTCTTTACCAGTCTTTTCCTTTTTACATATCTATAAAAGCTTTTACAGTCCGTTTTTATGTTCTCTGCCAGTTTTCTCTCATAATCTTTTTTCCCCTTCCTAATTAAGCCCTTTGTCCTCCTCTGCTGAACTCTGAATTTCTCCCAGTCCCCAGGTGAGCCACTTTCTCTGGCTAATTTGTATGCTACTTCTTTGGAATTGATACTATCCCTAATTTCTCTTGTCAGCCACGGGTGCACTACCTTCCTTGATCTATTCTTTTGCCAAACTGGGATGAACAATTGTTGTAGTTCATCCATGCAACCTTTAAATGCTTGCCATTGCATATCCACCGTCAATCCTTTAAGTGTCATTTGCCAGTCTATCTTAGCTAATTCACGTCTCACACCTTCAAAGTTACCCCTCTTTAAGTTCAGAACCTTTGTTTCTGAATTAACTATGTCACTCTCCATATTAATGAAGAATTCCACCATATTATGGTCACTCTTACCCAAGGGGCCTCTCACGACAAGATCGCTAATTAACCCTTCCTCATTGCTCAAAACCCAGTCCAGAATAGCCTGCTCTCTAGTTGGTTCCTCGACATGTTGGTTCAAAAAACCATCCCGCATACATTCCAAGAAATCCTCTTCCTCAGCACCTTTACCAATTTGGTTCACCCAGTCTACATGTAGATTGAAGTCACCCATTATAACTGCTGTTCCTTTATTGCACGCATTTCTAATTTCCTGTTTAATACCATCTCCGACCTCACTACTACTGTTAGGTGGCCTGTACACAACTCCCACCAGCGTCTTCTGCCCCTTAGTGTTACGCAGCTGTACCCATATCGACTCCACATCTTCCCGGCTTATGTCCTTCCTTTCTATTGCGTTAATCTCTTCTTTAACCAGCAACGCCACCCCACCTCCCCTTCCTTCATGTCTATCCCTCCTGAATATTGAATATCCCTGAACGTTGAGCTCCCATCCCTGGTCACCCTGGAGCCATGTCTCTGTGATCCCAACTATATCATAATCATTAATAACAATCTGCACTTTCAATTCATCCACCTTATTACGAATGCTCCTTGCATTGACACATAAAGCCTTCAGGCGCTCTTTTACAACTCTCTTAGCCCTTGTACAATTATGTTGAAAAGTGGCCCTTTTTAATGCCTGCCCTGGATTTGTCGGCCTGCCACTTTTACTTTTCTCCTTTGTACTTTTTGCTTCTACGCTCACTTTACACCCCTCTGTCTCTCTGCACTGGTTCCCATCCCTCTGCTGTGAACTAACCTCCTCACGCCTAGCCTCTTTAATTTGATTCCCACCCCCCAACCATTCTAGTTTAAAGTCACCTCGGTAGCCCCCGCTAATTTCCCCGCCAGGATATTGGTCCCCCTAGGATTCAAGTGTAACCCGTCCTTTTTGTACAGGTCACGCCTGCGCCAAAAGAGGTCCCAATGATCCAAAAACTTGAATCCCTGCCCCCTGCTCCAATCCCTCAGCCACGCATTTATTCTCCACTCCCTCAGCCACGCATTTATCCTCCACCTCATCGCATTCCTACTCTCACTGTCGCGTGGCACAGGCAGTAATCCCGAGATTACTACCTTTGCGGTCCTTTTTCTCAACTCCCTTCCTAGCTCCCTATATTCTCCTTTCAGGACCTCATCCCTTTTCCTACCTATGTCATTGGTACCTATATGTACCACGACCTCTGGCTCCTCACCCTCCCACTTCAGGATATCTTGGACACGATCAGAAATATCCCGGACCCTGGCACCAGGGAGGCAAACTACCATCCGGGTCTCTGGACTGCGTCCACAGAATCGCCTATCTGACCCCCTTACTATCGATGATTGTCTTGATTGGTTAATCCTCATCCAAACAGGTTTCCACTCTCCCACCTTCTTTACAATTGAATTCCATTTCTTAATTAGAGCGAGACCTTCATCTTTGTTAAAGTTCTTTTCCTCTAGTTTTATTTCAATGGCTTTCTTTACCAGGTGGTCCCAAAAACTATTAGTGCAGCACAGAAGTTTTGTGCTTTTGAAGTCAATCCTATGGCCATTGCGAATTGTCTAAAAGCCTCTTAAATGTAGTCATTGTATCTGTTTCCACCACCTCATCAGACAGTGTGTTGCAGATATTAACTACTCACAGAGCAAAAAACGCAAATGCCTTTTAAAACTCCTTTTTCTCACTTTCAAACTAAGCTGTTATCTGTCTGATATTTGTTTCTGCTCCTTTAAGAAAACTGCCATCAACATAACAAGTGTTTTGCTGGGGTCATTGCAGGGGCTGGTTAGTATTGGGCAGGAGTCAATTAGGTGTCAGACTGGTTGACAGTCATGGGCCTGGCATGCCAGGAGACATTAATCATCCATTTGTGATCTAGGGCAGTATGACAGCTTCAGGACTACTTTTATAGAAGCTTACAAGTTTCATGCTGTCATTATGCATTTTGAACATCTATTAGCAATGGAGAACACAAGAGATTCTGCATGGGCAAAATGCTGGACCAATGCAGCAGGTCAGGCAGCATCTATGGAAATGAATAAACAGTCAAAGGTTCGAGTTGTGACCCTTCATCAGGGTCTCGGCCCGAAACAGCGACCGTTTACTCATTTTCATAGGTCGTGGGTTCCCAACCTGGGGTTCATGAACTCAGTTAAACAAAGGGGCCCTTGGTATAAAAAAATTTGAGAACCCCTGTCTTCGATGCTGCCTGATGTGCTGAGACCCTTCAGCAGGGTCTTGGCCCAAAACGTCAACCACTTATTCATTTTCATAGATGCTGCATGACCTGCTGAGTTCCTCCAGCATTTTATATGTATAAGCAATCAAGACTTTTTGATCAATGGTCAAGGTACACAACCATTGGATAACCATGATATACCATGATTGGATAACCGGAGGGTTACACATTTTTGTACTCTATTTGTCCTCCCACTCGACCTAGGAGGACAAATAGAGTACAAAAATGTGTAACCCTCCGTTTGACAAAAAAAGAAGAAAAATATTACCTAAATGATGAGAGATTTTATGATTTGCATAGGAAAGGTTCAGAGGAATATGGACCAAATGCAGGATGATGGGACTGGCTTCGGTGGGCACCTTGGTCAGTATGAACGGGTTGGTCTAAAGGGCCTATTTCAATGTTGTATAATCTATGACACTATGGCCATCCATGATTTTCAAAGCTAGTAAAACTGGGACAGTAATAATTAGAAATAAAAACTAACATTATTGGGAGGGTTATTGAATACAAAAGTCAGGAGGTCATATTTCATTTAGGGTACTGTTAGCTACCTTTGTTAATTGTGTATCAAGCAATGTAGTCAAGTCACGTTTATTGCTATCCGCAGAAGTACAATGCGGTACAGGTATAATGAAAAGCTTGCTTGCAGTAGCATTGCAGGCACATAGATTCAAACACACAGAACATAAATTATACATGTTATGCAAGATAGTGAATAAAAAGTCTGTGCAAAACAAGAATTAATGCAAAATAACATGAACAAAATGCTGGAAGAAACCAACAGGTCAGGGAGCATCTATGGAAAGGAATAAACAGTTGGTGTTTTGGGCCAAGTATCTTCATCAGATGCTGCCTAATGGGTTGAGCTCTTCCAGCATTTCTATGTGTTACACTGGACTTCCAGCATTTGCAGAACCCCTTGTGTTTATTAGTGCAAAATAAAAGACCACAATCAGACCACAATTTATGGTGCAAGAATTGATCCAGAGTGTCCCATTTCAAATGGTCAAAGGTCCAATTTAACGTCAGAGAAGTTTATACAATATACAATTGATTTTTCTTCGTAAAACATCCACGAAAACAGGAGTGCCCCAAAGAATGAACAACAGTTAAACGTAAGGACCCCAAAGTCCCCCCACCCAGCTCCTCTCCCTCCTGTGCATAAGCAGCAGCAAACAACGATCCCTCCCTCTCCCCACTAGCAAAAAAAAAGCATTGGCACCCACCACCAAGCACTCAGGCATGAGCAAAGCAATAGCAAAGACACAGATTTGCAGTTACCCCCAAAACTTCGCATTTCATCTGGCACTCGACATACCACAGGTTCTCTCTCTCCCTAATAAGTGAGAAGGAGGTGTCTCCGCTTTTCCCCCAGCGAGTGGGGAGACATAACAAGCACCTTGCTGGTTTATGATGTTTAAAGTCCGTTACGTCACTTTTTCCGAGCTCTGTTCCCAAAGATCTCAAAGATCCCAGGTCTTTGGGCACACAGCTGAAGATCTTCCAACTCCCCCAACAACACATGGGTCTCTTGACACCAACCCTCGATCTGCCCATCTCCAGAGACCCGAGATCTTAGGCTTCCGAATTCGAGCCAGACTCTCAGGCCGAACCCTTTGCGTGCCAAACAATGGACAGTCCTAAAACCCCAAGAACGGGACCCATTCCCACAAAAAATCATAGTCAGTGGGTAACTCCTGGTCAGGGTCTTCAAAAGAACCCTGAAAGGAAAAATAAAGATATTAAAAATGGAAATAGAGCTGTTTCCGAAGATGCAAGCAAAGGAGTTGCCGTTTGGTGCCATCTTAACTTTGCTCTGCCTCTCTGAGGTAGAGTTAGTTCAACAGTAAGTAGAGAACGAAAAAATAATTTAAAAAATGAATGAAAAGCAGAATTTTGTAGCTGATGATCTAAGTTCAAAAGCACACTCACTCAAGATACTCATCAGATCAGGCAGCATCTGTGGAGGAGTCACAACTACGGACTCTGCTGCAGGGTCTATGTATCCCAGCAGGTGGGCTACACAGCAGATTCCACAGTTGCGCTTGTGAATATGCAGTGTCAGCTAATTACTATTTCATTATTATGGTGGTATTTAACTTCCTTCTTTTCGTTGCCGCACTTGTTGAGACTTGAGCAAAGCACGGCAACTTTACGCTGCCTGCTTGTCTTCAACCTTGCCTGAGAAAGTGGAATATCGAGTCAACTGGCACTGGAGACCAACGGTATTCATTTTATATTTTGATATTCCTTTCAGCCGCAAGAGATCCTTTTTGTATTAAAGTCTGTGAATTTTCGACCCACTTCAGTGTCTCTCTCCGCACTTGGGCCATATCTGTACATGGTGACAGGTGGAGATTACTGGAGTACTGTGTACAGTATTGTTCTCCTTGATTAACGAAGGATGTTAATGTATTGCAAGAAGTTCAGAAAAGGATGTTAGATTTGTACCTGTAATTGGAAGATGCCTTTTGAAGAAAGTTTGGGTAAATTTGGGTTATATTGTTGGTGTGGGGAAAGACTTGACTGGAATAAGTCAAAGTTGAGTTTATTGTCATATGCACATGCACACCTATGCACAGATGCAATGAAAACTTAAATGCAACAGCATCATACTCATGTCCATCATATTAGTAGTATTCTCAAGAAAAAACATAAATTATACACATTTTTTGCAAGAAAGAACACAAAAATACAAAGTCCACTTTAGGGCAAAGATTCTAAGGCATCTTGATATGCTGGATGTGTGTGAGTTGTTTCCTGTTGTGGGAGAATCAAAAAAGAAGGGTTACATTTATAAATATGAGATCACCTATTTAAAACAGAGTTGAGATTATTATGTTTGCACTCTCTCAGAGACTCACGTTCTGCCAGTCTCCAGCTTAGTGAAGGCTCAGACATTCCAGTTCAGCAGCTGAGCTGATCTTTACAAAACTGCAGTCAAAAGGTTTAAATTACTCTACTACAGATTTTACAAGAACAAAGCTAACGTATTTTAAAAAGTATTTCTGTTTTGTTATTTTGGGAAGCTTTTAAAATTTAGTACAATTTCTATATTTTATTGAGATTGATTGTGAAGCAGGGATGCATAACGCTATGAATCAAAGAGATTGATTTTCAGGAATTGTGGTTTGATGAAATTCAAATTTCCCTGAAGAAATGCATGGAGATACCTGCGGTCTGAAGTTTTCACCAATGGAGCATGGTTTGATTTTTCTCTCCATGTGCCAGATGTACTATATTTGAAGTGAATCTGTTTCACTGGCCCTGTCCGACACTAGGTTGAAAGTAAACAAGGTTCATTGGCAAACTCTTCCATAGAAAGCATGAGCTAACTGAAAATGCAAGATGCTTGTTACAGCATTCTTTTCTCGGTGCACGGCAGTCAGCATAAGGTCATTGGTTGATGACGCAGCACATGGTTTAATAATGAGCTGAAGTACTTCTCAGTTTGTCTCTTAGCGAGCAATAACCAGCACAGGGCCAATAAGAAGAAAGGAGGTGTAAGAGGAGTGGCCATTGTGTGAATGGGGCATTGTTAGAGTGGTCCGGTGTTGGCTCAAAAGGCTTGGGCAAGCACAGTTTGAAGCTCTAAGTAAGTAAGTAACATAGAAACATAGAAATCTACAACACATTACAGGCCCTTCAGCCCACAAAGTTGTGCTGACCATATAACCTACTCTAGGAACTGCATAGAATTTCCCTACCGCATAGCCCTCAGCTCCATGTACCTATCTAAAAATCTCTTAAAAGACCCTATTGTATCCACCTCTACCACCTTTTCCGGCAACGTATTCCACACACCCACCACTCTCTCTATGAAAAACTTACCTCTGACATCCCCCTTAGACCATGTTAAAGAACTGGAGCTGTAGCTCAATGACCTTCAGCTCGTATGGGAGAATGAAGAGATGATAGATAGGAGTTATTGGAAAGTAGTCACCCCTAAGTTGCAGGAGGCACGTACCTGGGTGACTGTCAGGAGAGGCAGCCAGTACAAAAGACCCCTGTAGCCGTTACCCTCAATAATAAGTATACCACTTTGGATACTCTTTAAAGGGGAGGAGGGATGACCTACAAGGGGGAAGCTGCAGCAACTCAACCTCTGACACTGAGTCTAGCTTTGTGGCTGAGAAAGGAAGAGGGGAGAAGAGGAATGCAGTAGTTATAGGGATTCCACAATTAGAGGAGTAGAAAGCAAATTCTGTGGCTGTGAAAGAGACACGCGGATGGTGTGTTGCCCCCAGGCTGCCAGGGTCAAGGATGTCTCGGATCTGGTCCACAGCACTCTCAAGGGGCACAACAAGCAGCCGGAAGTCTTGGTACATATTGGTACCAATGACATTGGTTAAAGAAAAGGGCCGAGGTCCTGAGGAGAAGATATAGGGTGTTAGGAAGAAAGCTGAAAAGCAGGACCTCCAGGGTAGTAATCTCTAGATTCTGCATGTACTAGATGTAAGTGAGGGTAAGAATAGGATGATTTGGCAGATGAATGCATGGCTGAAGAGTTGGTGCAGGGTGCACTGTTTCATTTTTCTGGATCATTGGGATCACTTCTGGGGAAGATATAACTCGTACAAAAGGGATGCATTACACCTGAATTCAAGGGGGATAAATCAAGCTGTTTGCTAGAGTTGTTGGGGAGGTTTAAGCTGATCTGGCAGGGAGATGGGAACAGTGGCTATATAAGTCAATGCATTGTATAGTGAGACTCCAATGAAGGAGAAGCAGATGATAGGGTAAAATTGCAGTCAGGGGGAGGAATTGAAGTGTAACAGGGGGACAAAGTCAAAAAGAGTGATAAATACAAGACTGAGGGTGTTATAGTTGAATGCATGCACTATATAAAATAGGGTAGCTGATCTTGTGCACAGTTAGAGATTGGCAGGTAGGATATTGTGGGCATCCCTGAGTCGTGGCTGAAAGATCATAGCTGTGAGTATAATATCCAAGAATATACATTGTATCGAAGGGACAGGCAGGTAGGCAGAGAGGGTGGGTTAGTTTATTGGTAAAAAATGAAATCATATCCTGAGAAAGACGTGACATAGGATTGGAAAATGTAGAGTCTTTGGGGACAGGGTTAAGAAACTACAAAGATAAAAAGGAAATTATAGGCCATTTAGCCTATTCAGTAGTTGGAAAAATGTTGGAGTCTATAAGTAAGGATGAGGTTTTGGGGTACTTGGAGGCACAAGATAAAATAGGCCGAAATCACCATGATTTTCTAAAAGGGAAATGTTGCTTGACAAATCTATTGGAATTCTTCGAAGAAATGGCAGGCAGGATAGACAAAGGGGAGTCAGTGGATGTTGTTAATTTGGATTTTCAGAAGTCCTTTAATAAGGTGCCACACATGAAGCTGCTTATCAAGAAAAGGGCCAATGGTATTATTGGAAATGTACTAAAATGGATAGAAGATTGGCTGAATCGCAGGAGACAAAGACAGAAATAAAGGTAGGTTTTTCTAGTTGGCTACCGGTGACTATTGGTATGTTGCTGGAGACAGTGTTGTAACCACTTCTTTTCACATTGTATGTCAATAATTTTGATGAAGGAATTCATGGTTCTGTAGCCACATTATAGATAATATTAAGATAGGTGGAAGGGCAGGTAGTGTTGAGGAAGTAGGATGTCTGCAGAATATCTTGGATAGATTGGGGGAATGAGCAGAAGTATGGCAGATAGTGTATAATGCTGGGAAGTGCATGGTCACGGACTTTGGCTGAAGGAATAAAGACTTGGACTATTTTGTTAATGGAGAGAAAATTTAAAAATCAAAAGTGCGGAGGGACTTGGAAGTCCTCATGCAGGATTCCCTGAAGATTAACTTGCAAGTTGAGATGATGGTAAGGAAGTCAAATGCAATATTAGCATTCATTTGAAAAGGATTAGCATGTAAAAGCAAGAATATAATGCTGAAGTTCTATAAGGTATTGGTCAGAAAGTACAGTGAGTATTGTGAGCAGATTTAGGCCTCTTATCTAAGAAAGGATGTGCGAGCATTGGAGAGAGTTCAGAAGAAGTTAACGAGAATGTTCCCAGGAATGAAAGGGTTAACATATGAGGAGCGTTTGATGGCTCTCATCTTGTATGTGCTGGAGCCTAGAAGAATGGGGGGAGGATCTCATTGAAAGCTATCAAGTATTGAAAGGCTTAGATTGAGTAGATTTAGAGAGGAAGTCTTTGATGATGGAGGAGTCTAAGACCAGAGGACATAGCCTCAGAATTGAGGGAAGTTCATTTAGAACAGAGTTGAGGAAGAACTTCCTTTCCCAGAGGGTGGTGAATCTGCGAAATTCTTTGCTACAGAAAGCTATGTAGGCTTTCTGTAGCAAAGAATTTGCAGGCTCCGCTTTTAAATATACATTGGGTATATTTAAGGCGGAGATTGATACACTCTTGATTAACTAAGGCTTCAAAAGTTACAGATAGATGGCAGGAGAATGGGGTTGAGAGGGATAATAAATCAGCCATGTTGGAATGGTGGAGCAGACTTGATGGGCTGAATGGCCTAATTCTGCTCCCAGCTCTTGTGGCCTTTTCAATGTAACTAATGTAAAGAAAAAGAACGGCTTGAGTTACCTTAGGGTTGTCCAACTTCTGGTAGGCAGACTTTTGGGTACAACCCCTTGACATTCTCTCTTATTTCCCACCTTGCATTGAGCAGAAGGCACAGAATCCTGAAAGCACGAACCAGCAGCCTGAAGGATAGCTTGTCTCAGACTGTTATAAGACTATAGAATTGTCCCACTAGTATGATAAGATGGACACTTGACCTCAATATTGTCCACCTGCACCTGTAACATTTTAGTCTGCATTCTGTTATTGCTTCACCTTGTACCACCTCAATGCACTGATGTAATTAAATGATCTGTGTAGGCATATGACAATAAACTAATTTACCAATGTAATTTAAAACTATTAACAAAGAAAGTCAATAATAAGTTACTAGAACAGGCAGGTTTTATGGCACTCTTTTAGCATAGGACCAATAGAAACTTTTGTTGCTGTAAAAAGAGTTAACTTGTATAGTAAATGAAGTCTGATATTTAGGTGTCCCTCAGCTTTGACTTTGTGACATTTTAAGTTTGTATATGCGAGAGAGGCAGCAACAAATTTTTAGATTGCAAGCTCCTGTACCCAACAGCGTGCTAAGTTTTAATATCACTGAAGATCTAATATCGGATCAGAAGATCACTGGTTCTGCGACTGACAGCAGAGAGAGCAGAGGGCTTAGTGGAGACTCAAGAGACTGCAGACATGCTGCCTTCTTCAGGTCAGTGAGACGGGACAGTTTACATGCATCTAGGAGAAGAGCAAGGACTTGTTTAATGCACTGGAAAGATGACACATCTGACAATGCAGTTCCCCTCAGTACAGCACCAGAACACTGGACTGGACAAAGGTATGTGGCTCTCTTTATGCACCCCTGTTTTGTCTTTGCTCCCATCTCTACCCTTTTATTTCAATCCCTCTATATATCTCTGGGCCAGCTGGTGGTGTAGTGGTATCAGCACTGGACTTCAAGGCAGATGATCCTGAGTTCAAACCCAGCCGGGTCCCAAACTGGGCAGCAGCAGTATCTGTGGGGAAGAAAGGCCTGGCAATCTACTTACATGTCTTGCCATGAAAACCCTATGGACCCTATGGTCCATGAGGTCACATTGAGTTGGACTCGGCTTATCGACTGAACAACGACAACTTATGTCTCTGGTCTCCAGCACTTTGCTCTCCAGTGCTACCTGCTTTGGACACTGGAACAACCATTTGCTGGAGGAACTCAGTATGTCAAGTAGCAACTGTGGGAGGCAATGTGTGGAGTCAGCGCAGACCAGCAGAGTGGGGACAAACCTCTCCGCTACAGGCCAGGAGCAGCTTCATTTCCGTTCCGTGTTGGACAGCTGCCTGGCGTTTCCTTAGAAATTAGAGAGGAATTGGAACACATGGCTTGGTAATTTATGGATTAATTTTCTTTGTGATGTTTGTCAACGGCCAACAGCACATCTTTCAGGCAGGATCACAATGATTCCAAGATTAAAACTCACATTTTTTAGTGTTGTTCTGCTGCATCAGTAATTATAAATGACATAAGACCAACAAACGCTACTTGACGTTCTTGTCTTACTTGGAGTCTTGGAATTGTTCAATATATGTTTAATTACATTCTATTCTTTTTCATGAGATTAAAGGAGGTTTGTCTCATTTCCTTGCCACTCCTTTTTATCAGTGTTGCTATGGTTACATCCCTCACTTATCCAAAGACTGTCAACCTGCTCAATCTTCTGCCCAATCTTCTGCCCACTCAGTTTCTTTTCTGTTTACACTGTTGGCCTCTTCATCTCTGCTACTCCAACCAAGGACACTGCTATGAACCTTTCCTCTGTCCCCCAGGTAAATTCTGGACATGATGAAGCTCAGAATAAAAGGTGTCAAGTCCAGTGTCTGCTATGAAAATAATGTGGTTTGCCAAGTGGAACAATGAGTGTACCGGGGCTGCATTGCTGGCCACATTGGCCTGGAAGAGGGCTTCACTGTTATTTCGCCCTTGGAGGATTTTGTGGAGAGAGGTAGTTACTCTCGGAGTATTTAGTAGTTGTTGTGTGAAGGACATTCTTTAAGCCTTCTTGATGAAAATGAAATATCTGTGTAGAAAAGTTGGCCCACGACCACCATCGCAGAGGGAAAATTTCGATGTAACACCAAGAGCCTCAAGTAAAACTTGAGCCTATGATGTTGTCCCAAATTAATGAGCTAATGTCGCCCAATTAAAACAATGTTTGCACCTGATCCATTCCCCTCAATTCTCTGTTTTTTTTTCATGTGCCTAGGATTATAATACATCTATATACATCTTTAATACATCTATCATTGTTTTTAAAGAGTTTTACCATTATCTGTGTACTCTCCCTTTACATTTACTCTCTCAAAGTGCAACACTTCACACTTGCCTAGATTACACTCCATTAGCTGTTTCTAAAACTGTGCACTGGGAGCCCACAAAGTTCAGTGTAAGGATTGGAGCAACGCACCAGCTCACCAACCTGTACTGTGAAGGCCTGCCTACTGCATTGTGAGGGGCATAGACGAGGTGAATAATCACAGTCTTTTGCCCAGGGTAGAGGAGTCTATAACTAAAGGGCTGAGGTTTGCAGTGAGAGGGGAGAGATTGAAGTGGGGATTTAGGAGGTTTTCACACAGAGGGTGGTGGCTATATGGAATGAGCTGCTGGAGGAACATTCCAACATTAACTGACATTTTGACAGGCACACAAGTAGGAGAGGTTTAGAGGAACATAGGCCAAATATGGGCAAATGGAACTATCTCAGGTAGGTCCACATTCACAGTTTGTTTCTGTGCTATATGACCCTCTAACCTTTCATAACACAATCGTCTTTCTTTAAGGAACATATGACATTCTAATTAGACATTAAACCCGTGAACACTAACTCACTTTTTATTATTTTGTTTGTTCACTATTTTTAATTTAACTATTTAATATACATATATATACTTGCTGTAATCCATTTATTTATTTATTTTTTCTCTGTATTTGTCATGTATTTCATTGTTCTGATGCCACTAAGTTAACAAACTTAACGACATCTGCCGGTGATATTAAACCTGATTCTGATTCTGATTGTGACTTCAGCCACCCGAGTGTTTTAACTTTGATGCCTGGGTTCACCAGGGTTTCTTGAAAGCCACAGTTGATCAAATGCTGCCTTGGTGTCAGAGGCAGTGACTCACACCTCAGCTCTAGGTCCATGTTTAGACCAAAGCTATCATAAGGTCTGGAATCAAGCAGTCCTGGCAAAATCCAAACTGAGCATCGGTGAAAAGATCATTGGTGAGTAAGTGCTGCTTGTTAGCACAGTCAATCACACCTTCCATCACTTTGCTGATGATTGAGAGTAGACTGATTGGCAGTAATCAGCCAGATTGATTTATTTTGCTTTTTATGAACAGGAAATAACTGGACAACTTTGCACACTGCTGGGTAGCTGCCAGCACTGTACAGCAACAGTTACACTGCAGTCATAGAGTTACACATCATGGAAACGGGCTTTTTGCATAACTTGTCCATGCCATCCAAGATTCCTCATCCAAGCTAGTCCCATCTTTCCACATTTTAATAATAATAATAATATCAATAATATATAGAGCAGTACAAACAGTATAGTTCAAAGTGCTTTACAATGGAATAAAGTGCAAATATGAAAAT